>NW_027411866.1:83571368-84211909 GCF_047663935.1 Musca autumnalis
CGAAAGCCAGTAAAAGGACATCACACATAATATTGTGGCAACAACAGAAGCCAGGCCACCAAGTATAGACAGAATTACTGGCATGTTAAGGTAACAGCAAGTAATGCTGTTTCAACTTTAACCTTTACATGGCAAAATCCAGCCGCTGCTGCTACGGAATTTATGAATGACAGGATGTATGGTTGTCTGTGCCATTTCAATGTTTACAACATTTAGGTAACATGGACAAAGAAAGTGAAAACTGTGTGGCAAAACTGTTAAAAATCCGAATGTGAGAGTGAGAGTTGGCCATTATGTGTATACCTTTTATTGGGGGTACACATGAGAGTTGAGTGGGAAGGAGTCTTATTATGTAAACAAAATGAGAGTTACTGGTACTCAGTAATGAGATATGATACTGTGCCTGTCATTCGTTGCCTCCTAAGGAAAAAGAGAGCGTATGAGTATTGCTGTCAACTGCCATTGCGCATACGCCACAATGAATGTTATGTCATAAAAATCCAAAAAAACAACAACTACAACAAAATATAATAAGAAAGTGAAAAAGAAGAATCACAAGCAAAAAAAGGAAGCAAATCGTGCCCCCACACACACAACATTTTGTTTGGTGTGCATCTATTCTCAACACTGCCAGTTATAGTACTCCACATTCTTACTCCACTAACATACTAACCCACAATGTGCATTATGCCACCACCACCATTATCACCATTGGACTCTGCACAGACACATACACAGACTTACTCGACTTTATAGTATTTTTTCAATGTGACTCGATTTGTATGTCATTGTTGTTTTTGTTGATATTTAGGTTTTTGTCTCTTTCTCAGCTGCTTTGCGCTTCTAGAAATGTTCATTTACTGTGTAAAGGAATTTGCTGTTGTTTTATTTTTGTCATTATTTTCTTCTTTCTCCACTCTCTACACCAGGGGCGAGCTTCTTTGCTTAGATCGTATAGTGAGGGCGCCCACTGAGTTGTTTTTGCATTTGCTTCGCTCTCTCACGTACAGTATAAATGAATGAAAACAAACAAAAACATAATGTGGTTGTTGCTTTTTTGACTCATACGTTCATACATGTCTTCGCTTTGGTTGTATTTCTGTGGTCGTCGCTGCTCTACACTCATCCAAATATGCAATTCATGCAAATCATGATGATGATGTTCAAAATAAATGGCATAAACATTAAAAATAGAGAGATTCTTGTTGTTTTTCTATACACAGCGAGATGCGCGCAAACGCACAGTGGTGTGCCACTGCATAAATTTGAAATGTTTACATACAAATAAAATACTCATATACATTAAAAAAATAAATATAAAAGTTTTAATCTACGAATATATAATAAAAATATTTTATTTTTTCTATTCTTTTAGGTATGTTCTATATCTGAATGGGATCTAAATTATGGTTAAATAAAAAATAAGGTAGGTAACTTTATTATCAGACTAGCAGACCCCGGTCCGCGTTGCTGGCCCGTCGTAATTAGTTTTATTGACAATTTTTTTGGACTTTATGCTTGACAATTCAAAAATAGATATTTTTTACTTCACTTCTTCGGTCCATTGTCAAACCGAAGAGGATTTTAAATGTATCAACAGATTTTGTCTCTAACCTTTCTTCTCTCATATGGTATTTGTCGAATTTTGTGCCCATTGATGCTGCTTAGGATTTATTATCGTCCACGTCCCATGTCTTTAAAATAAAGCAATCAAATTATAAAAGTTTAAAAAATTTAAGTCTAATTCTCCCACTGATTGAGACTAATATGTTTTAGTTTTTCATGCCTGATGGACCGTTGAACCTCACCATTTAAAGAAATTTGTAAATATATCGTTATTCTTGATCGGGGCGCAACCATCGCAATTTGCAAGCCGATGCACTCATAAGTTTGGCAAATATAGCGATTAGAAAACAATAGGCCCCCGAAATTCGTCTACAAATATATAGCACTAGCAAAATGCCCGCTACTTCGTATGCGGAAAAGGAATAATTTACAAACAAAAAATATTTAATATGAAAATGGTGATTTATTAATACCTATCTGATGTATCATATTTTACAGCTCCATCTGTTCTCCCAAATCCAATTATAGTAGCATTTAGCTTTTTCGTTTACAAGAGTAGACATTTCCAAAACATTCTCATCATTTCCACTCTAAACGCCAAATGCAATCCTAAGACCAATTTGAATCAACTTCTGTGCGATTTAGTAATTTTCGTACACTTATGGTACATATGTATATACACAACGCCCTCCATATCTCAACCCTACACTTGGTGTGTAGCGACCATAATATCAAATTTCCGAATTTCACCACTATTCATATACCAAATTTAGTACCATTTAATACTTTTCGTACGAAAGCACGAATTTCAATAACTATCTCAATCCTCCACTCCAACAGTAATATTTATTCTTTATTTCAGGATTTTAGCTCGATTCGTTTACCAAATCCAAATTGTATCACATACTTTTCGTACGCATAAATAGAAATTTTCAAAACTACTTAAATCCTCCACTCTAACAAAAATCTTTATTCCGAATTTCAGGATTTCACCTCTACTCGTTCATCCATATCCAAATTGAATTAATTTTAGTACCATTTAGTACATTTCGTACACTTAAGTACGAATTTTAAAATCCGTCTTAATCCTCTACTCAACATAATAATAATAATTCCAAATTTCTGGATTCCAGCTCCATCCGTTCACCAAAATCCGAATTGTACCAAATTAAGTATTTTACGTACAAGTAAGTACGAAATTAAAAAAAATACTCTCTCAATCCTACACATCAACAGTAATCTTAATTCCAAATTTCAGGATTCAGTTCTATCCGTTAACCCAATTGTACCAAATGCAGTACTTTTCGCGCGCAAAAGTACGAAGTTCAAAAAACCATCTCAATCCTACACTCCAACAGTAACTTTAATTCTAACTTTCAGGATCCAAGATCTTTCCGTTCACAAAAAAACCAAATTGTACCAAATGTAGTACCATTTAGTACTTTTTGTACTCATAAGTATTAATTTCCAAAACTACCTCCATATTGCAATCCTACACTTCAACAGTAATCTTAATTCCAAATTTCAGGATTCCAGCTCTATCCGTTCACCGAAATCCAAATTGTACCAAATTTAGTACCATTTAGTACTTTTCGCGCACAAAAGTATAAAGTTAAAAAAACTATCTTATTCCTACAGTCTAACAGCAATCTTAATGCCAAATTTCAGGATTCTAGCTCGATTCGTTCACCCAAATCTAAATTGTACCAAATTAAGTACCATTTAGAACCCTTCGTACCCATAAGTACGAATTTCCAAAATATCCTCAATCCTACACTCCCACAGTAATCTCAATTCCAAAGTTCATGACTCGAGCTTTATACGTTCACCCATATCCAAATTGTACCAAATTTAGTACCATTTAGTACTTTTCGTAACCTTAACTACGAATTTCCAAAACAACCTCAATCCTACACCCCAATAGCAATCGTAATTCCAAATTTCAGGATTCTAGTTCGATCAGTTCATCCAAATTCAAGTTGTATTAAATTTAGTACCATTTAGTACTTTTCGTACACATAAGTACGACTTTCCAAAACTACCTCTATAACTGAATCCCACACTCCAACAATAATCTTAATTCCAAATTTCAGGTTTCCAGGTCTATCCGTTCACCCAAATCCAAATTATACCAAATTTAGTACCATTTAGTACTTTTCGTACCCATAAGTACGAATTTCCAAACCTACCTCAATCCTACACTCCAACAGTAATCTTAATTCCAAATTTCAGGTTTTCAGCTCCATCCGTTCACCCATATCCAACCTGTACTAAATTTAGTACCATTTAGTTCTTTTCGTACGCATAAGTATGAATTTCCAAAACAATTTCCATTTATAAAGACCACTTCCTAACTTTGATTTCCATACCAAATTCCAACTTTCTAGCTAAATCCGTTCAAAATATACAATTGGTACTAAATTTAGTACTTTTCGTACACTTAGAGATCGAATTTCCAAAAACCCTTTGGTACATCTTTCTAACTCTCCATCAGTTACCCCCATTCCAAATTTCAGAATTCTATCTCTTCCCGTTTGCCTAATACAAAGAGTACCATATTTAGTAACTTTTAGTACTTTTCGTACCCTTTTAGGTCGAATTTCCAAAAACCCAGCCTTATCTCACCCCTACACACCGGCAGCAACCCACAGTCAAAATTTCAGGTTTCTAGCTTCAGCGGTTTCGTCTGGGCGATGATATACATTCACTCATCACTAGACATCGGATTTTGCATATTTGCATATTTTTTATTAATAAAGATACGAAAATTCTGATTGGACCAAAATTCGTTTTGAAGAAAACTGAATGCAATGACAGGCTCATATTTTTTATTTTTTTGCATATTTTGCATATGCACAAAATATGCAAAAAATATGCAAAATATGCAAAAAATATGCAAAATATGCAACTAATTTTTTTTGACGAAAATCGTCAAATTAAAGTTGGAAAGTCATCAAAAAGTGTTCTAAATTAAGTTTATTGCCGTTAAACGTCGATTTCTTAGCAGATTATTATGTTATTAATTATTATTCCGCCACAGCAATAAATCTGGACTAAAACACTTAGAAAATTTCCTATAACCCAGCCTTCTTATTACAACATAAGTTGCTTTCTAATACAAATTTGTTCAAAAACTCAATCAGAAATGTCAAAATGAACGTATCCAAATATGTTGATAGTTTCTGCTCGGCCAAATTGTCTGACAGAATAACAAATGAGCTAGAAATTAAGACTAAGACAATATTGAATATTACATAAAATCTTTCATATTTTACTAAAAACATATAAGATATAAAAACATATACAGGGCAATCATGAAAATTTTCCCTCCGAATTTTCCGCACGGAAAATGATTTTAGAAAGTGAAACTATTCTATTCTAGTCAAATCGACAAAAATATTCCCTTTTTGGGTATAAATATGGAAAAAATTGTGAATTTTGGGAAAGGAAACAAATTATGTAATATAATTGTTCCACAAACATCCCAGGCGGGACAGGGGAGACTTCTCTCATATCAATGAGTGCACCCCGATTCATATTAGCTCAATGATATGGGACCTACTGTTTATCGCCGAGTCCGAACGGCGTGTCTAAGACACCACGTGTAGAATAGTTGTACAAGGCTGAAATACTCAGAAAATGTCGCCAAAATTACTAAGGGGTATTTTGCCACCGTTGAAAAGTGTTTGATGTTGACTGGCCGGGGAATCGAACCCACGACCTTTAGCGTGCAAGGCGGGTGTGCATACCATTGCACCACGGTGGCACCCACCGGAATTGCACGAAATTGTTATTCATGATTGCACTGATAACTATATTTTAATACCCTAAGGGTATTATGTCTTAGTGAATGAGTTTGCAACATGCAAAAGGAAACAAAATAGACCCACAGTTCCTTTTGATTATCTGCATAGATTCGCACTTATCCAGGTATTTTTGAAAACAAAGTACAGGTCACATTATAGACCAATTTTTTTTTTTTGGCCCTAG
Organism: Musca autumnalis; assembly: GCF_047663935.1. Classification (NCBI taxonomy): domain Eukaryota; kingdom Metazoa; phylum Arthropoda; class Insecta; order Diptera; family Muscidae; genus Musca; species Musca autumnalis. Next base: position 83,576,925 of record NW_027411866.1, read on the forward strand.
GGCGATCCCTGTTTTGTTTGAAAATTAAGATTCCTTGAAATCTTTGCCTTTTAGGTGTATAGTGCCTTAGGCAATTTTAATGACAATATTGCGGCGAATATTTTTCTTAATATATTTATTTATATCCTAGACAACAAGACTAACGTGTTATAAAAGGTGTTATATCCTTGTACTCGATAATTTTTTCTAAATGTTGCTGAAAAAAATTTTACAGCAACTCCTCCATTAAACAACTATCCAAATTCGAAACATTTGTAATAATTAGTTCAAATTATCGAGTACACGGTCAGGTATAAGTTAATTAATTGTATAATTTCTTTTCGACTGTGTTATCAAAATTGTTTTCCTGTAGCAGGAATGACAGAACTATATTTTTTAGCATTCCAAATGCTTTTCTAGCAGAAATATGTGAGTGGTTTTGTCATGTTAAAGATAATTCCAAGGGTTTGACTTATTTTACCACCACCACGCACCACCACGCTATTGTGTGGTTTTTCTGAGTGATGTCATTTTGCACTAATCATTTGGTGTTCTTCACATCAATTTTAACTACATCCCACTTTAAATAAAACTTGTTGCTTTTAAAATTTGAAAACAACAAAACCCGAGATTAAGCTGAAATTATTTTACAACAATAAAATAATACACATCTCAACACAACTGCCAAAAGTGAATCTAAAAATAATGCATTACTTTTCGCCGAGGAGTGAACATTTCCCAATTCTGCATTAAGCGGTTGTATGCTTACAATATACATATAAAATTATGTATTTTTAGTGCATTAAACTAAAACCATGTCATCATCATTTGACCACAAATATAGGACTAAACACTATAAAATATATTCAAATCAAATATGTGGATATTCAAAGCGTATACTTCTAATTCCAGAACCTGGAATCGTAAATGGTACTTTAGTACTTTTTCCCATTTTGCGCTAAAAAACGAACCCTTTTTCCAAAAACTAGAAAAAATTGCGCTTTTATCTAAACAAAAATAGCGATGACTAACTCCAGCTCCTTTGTTTTTCTGCTAGACAATTTTAGCCGATTAGAAACTATCATCATATTTGGACATGTTGATTTTGACATTTCTGATTGAGTTTTTGAACTTTTTCCATTATCTATCTACATTTGTATAGGAAGCAAATTATGTTGTAATAGGAATGCTGGGTTATTTGACATTTTGTCACCTTGTGAAAACGGATTTAAGTCTTGTTAGTCTAGATTTATTGCTTTGGCGGAATATCTGGAGAGTCTCAATAACATAATAATCTGCAAAAAACTATGTTAAACGTCAAAAAATTTAATTTAGAATGCTTTTTTGATGTTTTTCCAAATTTAATTGACGATTTTTGTCAAAAAAACACTTGCATATTTAGCATATTTTTTGCATATTTTGCATATTTTTTGCATATATTTTGCATATTTTTTGCATATATTTTGCATATTTTTTGCATATTTTTTGCATATTTTTTGCATATTTTTGATATGACCCCAAATATCGAAAAATTGACCCTCAAAACGCCTAGATCCAAAATTTGAGTCCAATCGGATAAGAAATAAAAAACATGCTAAAATCCGATGTCTACTCATCACTAAGCTCTTTTATATATGTAATATAGATAGATTTTGAACAAAGGGACATTCCTGAACATTTTTTAAAAATTTCATGAAATTAGGTTCAGTAGTTTTGGAAAAATATGTATTGAAAAGAATGGGAGTGGTAATCAGTTTTCTTGATATAACATATTTATTTTATGGCCAACATTTCAAGAATTATTCAAATCGGTCCAGCCGTTCTCAACTGATGCCATTACCAACGAACGACATTTGATTTTTATTTATATAGATATAGCATTTTAAAGCAATAGGGTATAGGGAAAGAATCCCACTACAGGGAAACAAATTGTAGTGTAATACTCAGAATTAACCGTCCTACATTTCCCAAGCCGTATAGTCGCCACACGGTCAGTTTTGCCGAAGAAACTGGCGACCATTTGATTGGAAGTGCTTCCTATATGAACAATTTTCGTTGGATTTGGCTCGCATTCGAAGACCCAAACGGTCGATTCCTGTTTTGTTTCGGGCTCCTAAACATAGATCCAAGATTCCTCGTCTGTGACGATCGTATAAAAATTGTTTGAAGCACCGTGACCGTTTTTATTCACAATTTCTTTGCACCAGTCCACAAGATCCTTTTTTAAAGCGATTGTCCAGTTTTGCTGGATCTAAGGAGAAAAATCCATTTTTGTGGTCAGGTGTTTATGCAATATCAAATGTTAGTTGGTGGAAAGAAAGTCCAGAAAGTTTTCGTGCGTCCCTCGTATTTAAAATTCTGTTGAAATCAAGATATAGCTCGCAATATTTATTATAGAGCTTTATAATTTGGTACAGAAGTTTATATTGCTCCTAGGATGTTTGGTATTAAAAATGGGCTATATCGGTGCACTTTTAATATAGCCCCCATAGTACCTTCCGATTTTCGGCATTTTAATTTTTACGACGAAATGGCTGAAATTTCGTATTTAGTCTTTTCCCGCCAGAAATTTGTCAGTATAGACCCACCTTTTGATATAGCCCCTATAAAACGGAAGTTTTTAGCCTCATTATCTCACCAAACTGGCTGAAATTTTGAATTAAGTCTTCTTTGGGAGCGCTCAACTTTCCCCCAGAAATTTGTTGCTATGAGTCCAAGTTTTGATATAGCCCTCATAGAACGTTAACTCCCGATTTTCGTTAGTATTAAAGTTTTAGATAAATTAACACAACTAAATGGCTTACATTTCGTTTTTAGTTTTCTTCGTTGTGAGTACAAAACTTTCCCCTAGAAATATGACTACCTTTGATATAGCCCCAATAAAACGGTACAACCCGATTTTCAATATTTTCAAAGTTTTAGCGACATTATTACACAGGTAGACATAACATCGGTATTCAGTCTTCGCTAGGGGTATAAAACATTCGTACAGAGGATTGGCGGTATAGATCCACCATTTAATATTATCCCCATGTAAAAGTACCGCTCGTTTTTTTATTTTCGGACCGAAATGTGGATAAAAAAGTTTTATTCCGAAAATTGGTAATACGGGGCAATCTTTTCGTAGGGACACCGTGGCAGATGAACGCAATTCTTTCATAAACTAAGGGAAACCATTCTATTTTGCTTCAATGCAACTAGTGGAGAAGGCTACAAAAAGTTCGGACCGGCAGAACTTAACGCGTTTCTTACCTCTTTTATTTTTTTAATAAATACCGAACAGACGATATATCCTTTAGATATACCCAGCTTTAGGGTAATTACCTCAGTCAGTATGGACATATCCCCGCTAAAAGTTCTACTTTCGTAATAGGAGCCGCAAGGCCTATCTGCTTTAAAAATTTCGAAACGATCCTAGAAATGTCCCTAAACTGCACATTTGCGAACATTTTTGAAATTTCCTGTTGGAGGTAATCGAAGAAGTAAACCGATATAGTTCATATTCGAAAATTTTTAAGGTGCGCCAAGGATGGACCAACCAATGCCAATAATACCTTTCGATAATTTTCGTCCCATCAAACACTTTTGTACCTTTATGTCAGAAAGTCTTGAATTGCCCAAGAAAATTATTATATTGCGGTAAGCAAGACCACAAGAAGTATTTTCGGTAATAATTTACAAACGATCCTCGAATAGTCCTTAAACTGCACGTAAGCAATAACCCCTAGCGTGATTATGGTGACACTACACTCACTTAAAACTGTGGAATCCTTGTGAGGGGTGATGCTATAAGAGTTACTTTTTCCAACAGCATTTTTTTGACAGATCACTAGACAGCGGAATTTTATGCAACCCCTATTTTTGGTCCGATTCATGTCAAATTTTGGGACTGGGCATATTTTTGGCTTCTGATTACATTGCAATCGAAAAATATGACATATGCAAAATTACATATTTTCTTATGCAACAAATATTTCAATAATAAATACAAAAATGTTTGTGTGTACAATTTTTCGGTTTCAAATTCTCTTCAGACAAGTCAATAAAATAGAGAAATGTATAACCACAGCCACAACCTTCAAAATACCGAAAATAGGGAGGTATCGTTTTATGGGGGCTATATGAAGGCCTGAACCTAATCCGACAAATTTTAGGTGGAAAGTTTTTTACCCCCAAGGAAGACTTAATACTAAATTTCAGCCATTTTGGAGGGATTTTGAGGGCACAACCTTCAAAGTACCAGAAATCCGAAGCTACCGTTCTATGGGATCTATACCATAAAATTTCAGGTGGAAAGTTTTATACCCACAACGAAGACAAAATGCCAAATTTCAGTAATTTCGTGGTATATTGTGGCCACAACCTTTAAAATACCGAAAATCGGGAGGTTCCATTCAATGTGGGCTATATGAAGACGTAGACCTATACCGATAAATTTCAGGTGGAAAGTTTTATACCCCCAACGAAGACTTAATACCAAATTTCAGCCATTTCGTAGGGATATTGAGGGCACAACCTTCAAAATACCAGAAATCCGGAGGAACCATTCTATGGGGGCTATACGAAGGACCAAGGAAGACTTATTATTAAATTTCAGCCATTTCGGAGGGATATTGAAGGCACAACCTTCAAAATACCACAAATCCGGAGGTACCGTTCTATGGGGGCTATATGAAGGCCTGAACCTAAACCGAAAAATTTTAGGTGGAAAGTTTTTTACCCACAACGAAGACAAAATGACAAATTTCAGTCATTTCGGTGGGATATTGAGGCCACAACCTTCAAAATACCGAAAATCGGGAGGTACCATTCTATGTGGGCTATATGAAGACGTGGACCTATACCGACAAATTTCAGGTGGAAAGTTTTATACCCACAACGAAGACAAAATGCCATATTTCAGTCATTTCGGTGGGATATTGAGGCTACAACTTTCAAAATACCGAATATCGGTAGGTACCGTTCTATGGGGGCTATATGAAGACGTGGACCTATGCGGACAGATTTCAGTTGTAAAGTTGCATACCCCTAACGTAGACTTAATACCAAATTTCAGCCATTTCGGTGGGATATTTAGACCACAAATTCGTGAATATATTTTTGCATATGCTCATTGTAAAAATGCAGATATGTAAAAATATGTCAAAATATGCCAAATATGCAAACATTTCTGGGCCTAATTCGTTTTATTTTGTAATAAAACGAGTTTCTGTCTAATCAGATTTTCTCTACGACCATCCTAACCATATATGCATTTGCATAGGATTCCGCTGTCTACAGATCACGCATGAGTCGTGTCACGTGTTCACGTTATTTTTGTTTAGTACTGTTTGACGTTTACAAATCGTTCAAGTTTATTACGAAAATTCGCGTTATGTGGGGACCCAGCAAAAATACTCATTACAAATTGGCCTACTTTCTCATTATTTTAACATGGGCATGTCATAAGGAGTAAGTACTTATTTTTTGGCCACTACAAAGTAGATAAATAAGTAGTTACTCCCTGGTTACTTCAAGTCGTAACTACTTATTTAAGTACTTATTTATTTACTTTTAAGTGCCAAAAAATAAGTACTTACTCCCTATGATATGACCGTGTTAAAATAATGAGAAAGTAGGCCAATTCGTAATGAGTATTTTTGCTGGGGAGTGTCTTTCGAACCCAATTTTGTTCAGTGATGAGACACATTTCTGGCTTTATAGGTATGTAAAGAACCAAAATTGCCACATTTGGGAAAAAGAGCGACTTAAAGAGATTCAAGAGCTGTCACTAGATCAAGAACAAATAAAGGTTTGTGGATCGGTGGAATCGTCCGACCCTATTTCTTCAAAATGATGCCGGTAAGGAATTCATTGTCGATGGCGACCGTTATTGCGCCGTGCTAACCGACTATTTCATGTCTGAAGCTGAAGCTCGTAATCTCGGCGACATTTGGTTTCAACAAAACGGCGCCACTTCCCACACATCGCATCAATCAATTGAAAGAACACTTCGGTGAGCACGTTTTGGATGAGTCGATTGATGAAAACTTTAGACGTGCCATTCGCAAGTTACCAGTCGAAAAGCTTGAACGAGTCATTGAAAATTGGACTCAACGGATGAGCCTCTCGACCAATATTTGTTAGACATAATCTGCAAAAAATAAATGTCATCGAACGTTCTTTCAAATGATAATAAACATTCCCCATTCAATTTGATTTTTCTGTGTTTTTTCTTTAGAGTAAGAACCTCTAAATGGATCACCCTTTATATGTGACAGACTGTAACTCTATTACCTAATCACGTCATCAACATAATTGCCATCAATAGAAAGGTCTTCTAAATATAACTCACGTGGGCGTAATGTACCTTCCACAAATAAAAATATAGGATACGTATTAAAAATTTTACCAATTTTCACACTAAAGTTTTGGTCAATTTAAGCGGCTAAATGTTATCTGATCATTATTTTAAATTGCATCCTCCTTCTTTGTCATAAACTCAAATATTACTCAAAATTTCTGGCCGATCGAACTATAATTGCGACCTACAGAGCCGCTACGAAATCGGGTAAAATTTTTGTTTTTGGTCCATTTCACCCACTAAATATTTTGCCATCATCACCAAAAACTATAGGGGTCTATTCTGGTCTGAACACGTCCTCCATGCAATTGGTCCATAATTGACGATTGGTCCATAATTGCGGCTTGTAAGTTGATTAAAATTTTTAATGGACTGACGGAAGGATCCACATCTCAAAATCGCTTTGTCTCGTCGAGATATGAATTTTGGTATACCACATGTGGGGCCTACTACAAATATTTCGCGGTGTTACATGAACCAACCTACCTCTGTTTCTTCAGGAATTTGGCACAATGACAAACTCTATCAAAAATTATAAAAATCGGTTCAGACTTGGATATAAACATGTATTTCTTTAGCACCCGATTTCACATAAATAATGCACAAAAGCGTTCATAACTCCGGTCAAGCTAAGTCAAGTCCAAAATTTGTCTAGAACAGAGTCTGTTGACTTTGACTTAAATCAGTTCCGAAACATGTGTTTTTGCGGAGTGGTGCATTGTTGACAACGTACATAGTTATACAATTTTTATTAGCATATTAGCGTAATTGAATAAAAAATCCCTACAAACAAACCACTTTTTAATAGGTTTTTCATCGAATCACCTTATAAGTAAGATTTTATCTAAACTCAAATAAAAGCATATTAAAATCAGGAAATCTCGGTTGTGTAAGAATCATTATGACGGAAATATTCCCTCAGCCTTTGACCAAAAAAAGAAGCAAATATATAAAATATATTGACTTTGTATCGTGACATCAAAATACCGTAGTTTGGACCAATCAGAAACTCCTTACGAGAGTTATCTTGCGGATTTGCCATTTTAGTTGGTGCCGCAAGGGTTTCTTGGAGCTTTTGAGGCCATTATCTCGGGCAGTATAAAAAATACTGCGCGAAAAATATTGTACCGTAGTAAAGGGAGTCGAAAGAAGTATCTACGGAGTGGACCGATATAGTCCATATTCGAACCCGATATATATCTGAATATCGATGTGCAAAGATTGGACCAAATCGACTGCTCCCTTCGATAGTTATCGTTCACACCATTTTACAAAAATAATTTGAACTTTTGTGTGGGAGGTACCCTAAGGAGTGGGCCAATATGGCCCACCTTAGAAATTATAATTTTTTCTATAAAAGGGGGGGCCTTCGCCCAGGGATTTAAAACTTTCTTAACATTTTTGTGATCAGAACAAAAAGACTTACCTGCAGAATCAACATGTCAATTCCATGTTTCAAATAACCAAGTAATAAAGGAATGTATTTCGGAACTTTAAAGAACTTATCACATGATATTACTGTAACTAAAGATCTAGACGCATAGGCGTGATCAATGTTTCCCATTTTTAACTTTACAAATAACCAAGTATTAAAGGGTGGTACTTGGGAATTTTAAAGGCCTATATCTCGGGAAGTATGAACTTCCCCCAGAAAAACTTTATCGTTTTATAATCAGAATGGAAAGATCTATCTGCGGTTAATGTTTTAGATTTTTCTCTTTACCAATAACCGAGTAATAAAGGGGGGTATTTCGGACCTTTATAGGCCCATGTCTCGGGAAGAATGCACTTTATATTTTTGTAATCATGATAGAAAGACCTACCTGTGGTAAAAATTTCAGATTTTTCCGCCAGCTGTTGGTATAATCAATTTATGCCATTATTTCGAAGAGGCACATTTTTGGTCGTATCGAAGTGTATATCAAGGCCTAAGAACATAAGCTGCCCCGCCTGATTGCCTTGCTTTCCTACTCCATTTCTGACATGGCAAAAATAAAAGAATAAAGAAGAAAAGAGCAACCTAGTTCGAAATTGGCTCGGCTTTCTTTATTCTTTTATTTTTGTTATGTCAGAAATGAAGCAGGAAAGAAAGACAAGCAGGCGAGGCAGCTCAAGGGCTGAGGCAATAAAAATAAAAAAAAATTTGAAACTGGTTTGTCCGTAAGCTTTTTCAACATTTAAATGGAATAAACTTGTTTTTATAATTAGTAGGCAACAAATGCATTCATTCGTCCAGTGAAACTATTTTTGTTTTTTAATTCATAAAAACTAATAATTTTGATTTAAAAAAGAAACTAATAATGTGAAATTCACTCTGGAACCACTGTTCCCACAGAAGAGAGTTCACAAAAAGAACATTTAAATAATGACAGAGCTGTCTCAAAGCCAGCAGCACCCCCATTCTGTAAGCCCACAACAAATATTTGAGTTGTGTTGTTGCTGGTTTTGCATTTTCATCGTAACCTAATTTACAAAATTGTTGTTGGTGTTGTTACTGTAGAAGATTCTGATATTGTTTCTCGTCTCTTTCGAATTTCGTTTAATATTTTTGTTTTATGCAATTTACGTGCTGAACCCAATACAAATAACGAACGTGTGGCGTCTACTCCAAAAAAGCAAAAGTAGGCAAATACGAGAACACAATTCAGTCATGTGGGCCACTATCAAACACCACAAACAACAACAAAATAAAACACACAAAATCGTGGCAGACACAAAAAATCTATAAAAGAACAACGACAAGAGAATTTAAAAAAAAACTCATATGTTTGCATTTCACATTAAAGGAAAAAGCAAAAAATTCGATTTGCGTTGGGGGTGGGGGGTGTGCTTGTTAGATTTAGCAGAAAAAAAAAATAAAATCAAAAATATATAAAATAAAATGTGAACTGTGTTTCCTGTTCTCCTGTTCTCCCATTCAAATATTTTATTTGCTTTTTAAGATTTTATGAGTTATTAATAAAAAATTGGAAACAGCTGACATTGCGTGTGACTTTTTACTGCTGTCATTGTTGTTATTGCCATTTCTCATTGTCACCAGTCCTGTCATTACCATTGCTATCGCTATTAAGCTATGGGAGAGTTGCCACTTGTTTCTGTTTTATCAAACGACAAGCCAAACAGCAAACCATTAATTCTCATATGAGAGCATCAAGAATGACAACAGAAAAAGACAAAAACAATTTAATATAATTAATTATATACCCTGCCAGCATTTGAAAGTGAGTTTTTAACTCCCTCGCCTAGGAAGTCACCCCGGAGACACGCCAAGGAACATCGTTGGTGAATTACACAAACAATTTCTATAGTCTTATTGTGATTACCTTTTATCGCGTATGTCGACACTTCGGAGTGACTTCTGAATGACTTCCAAGGCGATTGTTTACATATATTTAATGATTCAACACATTTGAACAAATATGGGTAATTTTTCTATCTGATGATTATATGAGACGGTGGTGCAGTGGTGGTAAGCATACTCGCTTTGCACTCTGAAGGTCCGGGTTCGCTTCCCAAGTCAGGCAAGAAAACATCACATTTTTAAAATGACAAAATTAATGTAGGCGGAAATTGCAAAGAATAATTTCTCTAAAAGAGAAGAGAAATAAAAATAAAAATAAAAAATTAATAGAAATAAAAAAATTAAAAAAATAAATAAAAATACAAATTAAAAATAAAAAAATTAAAAAATAAATAAATAGAAAAAAATAAAAAAATATATTTTTTTAATTCCAAGAACTATAGCGGAAATGATCTTCTAAAAGTGTCGCTGGAGTGACTTCCAAGACGACACGCCGTCGTGGATTATTTCTTCACAACGTAGGTCACTTCAGGGTGACTTCCGCGACTATCATCGCCCTGGGCGACACTCCTAAGTCAGTTCCGCGATAGTTTTTGCTTGCAGGGTAGGCGCATGTGTAGACAAAATGTCTAACATACACATTCATATGAATTCGGGAACTATGTATATCAATGACGTTTCAATGTTCAAATGTACACATGCAGCCAAATGTTTATTAAAGATGTAGTTTTATTTTTCTAAATTGTTTATGGCCCAATTACCTATTGTCTTTACTATTATTCTCAGCTACTTTGATACAGCAACAAAACCTAAAATGTCCAAGAATTGTGTTTTTACAAAAAACAACAGTAAGCAAATGATCAAAGTCGGGCGGGGCCGACTATATGATACCGTACAAAAACCCAAAATACCGAAAATCGGCCAAAATAGTCATATTGCAGCTATATCTAAATTGAATCTGATTTTCACAAATGTTTGTAGGATTCGTTTTTTAGCCACAGCAATGAACTGGAAAAGTTTTATCATCGATTGGAACATAATTGCGGCGATTAGAGAATTCTCGTGAAAATTAACCTTCGGCCCATACAAATTACTATGGAAATAAAGATCGCTCGGGTGGCACTGTTTAACGTTAACCGATCGCCATAAAATCTTTGAATCAAGTGGAAAAGAAATTAGGGTAGGTGTTTAAAAAAAATTTTGGGTCGTCCTTATGTACAATGTACATATGAACGTAGTCCTTCCAAGAAACATTACATTCACAATTATAAAGCAGTGTATGTAAATAACGAGTGTCCCTGTAATCAAATGTAATTACAATCCGGTAATATGTACAAACACAAATAAATAAATACATAAATACATATGTATGTAATATATAAGATCATAAATAGGTCACCTTTTATACTGCAAATTATATAGAAGACATTTATGTACAACAAATGTAAAATATAAAACGACAACAACAATGTACATACATATGTATTTATGGTACTATTTGAATTCTGTAACAGAGATAGACTGTAAAGTATTTACCTTTTCACTACTTTGCATGTAAGACTAATATGTATGTATACTGAATTAGATATATAATATGTATATATCCTATTTAACTTCGCGTGTGACATAATTTGTGTTCATTCGAAAATATATATATGAGACCTATATCCAAATCTGTGCCCATTCTCACCAAAAGCAAAACTGTTCATCCAAAAAAAAAAAAAAAACATCCAGAAAAAAATTACCATCATCAATTTTACTCGGATGGGATAATAAATTTGACCTGCACTTTGATTACAAAAATTTATGAAGAGACGCACGGACAAGTAAAGAAGCGTAAAGTGCGGCCGGGCCGAACTTTTTATACCCTCCACCATAAAATATTCTTAACTAAAACTGCATAATTATTTTCTATACTGTCCACAATTTGAGGCGGAGATATTCTGTGACCACTGATACCTAAATAAGGTAAACAAAATGCATATACATAGAAATGTCTTCAATCAGTTAGCAACCTTATATTGGGATAAATCAAAGTGTTGACCAATGATGAGCACGAAGAGAGCATTTGTATGGTGAATCGTACGAAAACGTGCATCTATGGTGTGGACCCATGTTAATAATTGTTGGTGGAGAAGTTTTGTGACCAGTGGGTAGCTCAAATGTCGAATTGCTGATACTTTGGTCAAAAATTGTAGCTGAAATCCTCAAAATACCGAAAAACCGGAGGTACCGTTATATGGGGGCTATACCAAAACATGGACCCATGATGACAGTTTTAAGTGGAGATACTTTATGATCACTGGGAACCTCAAATATCGAATTACAAATAGTTTGGTTAAAAATTGTTGCTAAAACCCTCAAAATACCGAAAATCCGGAGGTACCGTTATATGGGGGCTATACCAAAACATGGACCCATGATGACAGTTTTAAGTGGAGATACTTTATGATCACTGGGAACCTCAAATATCGAATTACAAATAGTTTGGTTAAAAATTGTTGCTAAAATCCTCAAAATACCGAAAATCGGGAGTTGCCGTTCTATGGGGGCTATACCAAAACATGGACCTATGTTGACAATTTTCAGTGGAGAAGTTTTATGACCACTGCGAACTTCAAACGTCAAATTACACGCATTTCGGTTAAAAATTGTAGCTTAAGTCCTCAAAATACCGAAATTGGGGAGGTACCGTGATATGGGGGCTATACCACAACAAAGACCTATGTTGACGGTTTTTGGTGGAAATGTTGTGTGACCACTGGAAACCCCAAACATGAAGTTACAAGTAGTTTGGTCAAAAATGTAGCTATAATCCCAAAAATACCGAAAATCGGGAGGTACCGTTATATGGGGGCTATACCAAAACGTGGATCTATGTTGACAGTTTTTCGTGGAGATATTTTGTGATCAATAGGAACCTCAACTGTCAAATTACAGGTAGTTCGGTTGAAAATTTTAGCTAAAATCCTCAAAATACCGAAAATCGGAAGGTACCGTTATTTGGGGGCTATACCAAAACATGAACCTATCTTGACAGTTTTCGGTGGAGATATTTTGTGATCCTGGGTACCTCAAACATCAAATTACAGGCAGTTCGTTTAAAAATTGTAGCTTAAGTCCTCAAAATACCGAAATTGGGGAGGTACCGTGATATGGGGACCATACCACAACATAGACCTATGTTGACGGTTTTTGGTGGAAATGTTGTGTGACCACTGGGAACCCCAAACATGAAATTACAAGTAGTTTGGTCAAAAATGTAGCTATAATCCCAAAAATACCGAAAATCGGGAGGTACCGTTATATGGGGGCTATACCAAACGAACTTGAACTGCCTATGTAAAGAAGACACTCGGGTGCAACATATATAGCAATATAGTAGAGTTGGGCAATTGAACGATCCGGATCACTCTCTCGTTCAATGGACACCAGTAATTTCTTTGACAAAACGTTCACACGTTGGTTTTTATGATGTTACTCATTCGTCTTTGAACGAGGACAGTGATCCGGATCGTTCAATTGAGCGAGATTGCCCAACTCTACAATATAGCGCTCTAGCTCAATTACTGCGAACGCTAGACGGACAACAGACGGACATGGCTAGATCGTCTTAGAATTTTAGACTGATCAAGAATATATACATACATTATATATTCTTATTAGTTCGATGTGTTACAAACAGAGAAAAACTTAATATACCCTCCATTCTATGCACTATAGGTAATTTGCAGTTTTTGAGAAAAAAAATAGTAACGACGGAATAAAGGATTTTCTTTAAATTATTTATGTGTACAAGTGAGATAAAACAAAGATTTGTACATATTATCTCGGATATAACGAACAACATTTATAAGCAACTACATATATAACAAACAAAGCTATTCCTTCCAATGCCATATTCAACAAACTGTTGAAAACGATCACGGTAGTAAGTAACAAAAATTTTGACCCCACGGGTAGATTTTCAAACGAATTATTATTACAATTTTGGATATTATTTAAATATACGTTAACAAAGACGAGTTTAGTACTCCTTCAAACCATATCAATGATAAATATGTAAAAGAGAGATAAAATAAAGCTCACTACTACCGCACCGTTTATAGAAAACCACGGATATAACGAAGAATTTGTCGCCATTACTTACTTGCAATGAAATTGTAAATAATAATAATTTTATATTTGTTATTTATTTCCTCAAACCAAACTTCCACAATTTTTAAGAGTTTTTTATTGAGAAGTATTCTAACAAAATCTGATAAATATCAAAAAACGGGCAAAATCGGGTTTTGAAATGCAGTAATACCACTGCAGAATACTCTCAGCAATTTGTTCTAGGTGGCAAATTCGCGGCCAAACAGGGGCAATTTATTAAAGTCTATATGAAGTGAGATTAAGAAAAAAATTATTACTGACTTTTTGTGTTTTTTTCGTCGCTACACAAAATGTTTAAGCTATATTATATATTAAATAAATCGGCAAATCTATTCCATTTTACATATATTTATATTTGGTTTATTTTTCCACGGTTTTAAACACATTGAAATAGGTCTTATAATTTATATTTTTTAGTTTTTCTTCGAAATTATCACTTTGATTGCAATTTAAACCGCGATAATGGCGCTATTTTGAAAAATGTCATTCATATTAATAAATTTTGACATGTTCTTTTTTAATGCACCCTAAGCAATTATTATTACTAATAGTTGCAAAATCGATTTTTGCCTAAAAAACTGGGCAAATTACCTATAGTGCTATGGTGGATGGTACAACAAATAAGAAAGTATCAGTCAGCTGGGCTGACGGAGATATACCCTCAGCCACTGACAAAAAAAATAAACACAATAAATATGCCGTATGTAAAATAAGAGTTTGATTCAAAACACGTAATCAAACTTCTGATTCATCGACAACCCGAAATACTAAATTACGTAGAATAAGTTTGTAAGAAATTTAAAAAAAATTAAATATTATATTGCACACTAGCCATATTAGTATGTATCCGCAGGGTTTTGGAGCTTCTGGACCATTATCTCGGGAAATATGGTCTTACTACGGAAAAGATTGTGCGAGTATAAAGGGAACCCTTGGACAACCTACTGAAAAAAAAAAATTAAAAGTATCCGAGAGGAGCTCCTAACCTTCACTTTTTCCGAATTTTGTGTTGCAGGTACCCGAAGGAGTGGACCGATATATGTACATCATATTTCAACCTGATACATGACTGGATGAAATAATACGATGTACAAAGTTTGGATTAATCAGAATATCACTGCGAGAACAATCTTACGGATTTCCCGTTTCAGTTGGAGCCAGATCTTTTAGGTCATTATCTCAAGAACTATGGACTTATTGTACCAACAAGTCAATAGGCCAAAATTTTTAGTAATCAAACTTCTGCTTCATGGAGAACTCGAAATATTAAGTTACGTTAAACCAAGTTTGAAGAAATTTTTGAAAAAGTTTGAGTGTTAACTAGTGATCCATTTTAGTATGTACCGGCAAGGTTTTCTAGAGCTTTTGGGCCATTATCTCAGAAAGTATGCACTTACGCCCGAAAAAATTGTACTATTGTAATAGGAACCGGGAAAAATTTTAAATTGATACGAAACGAGTCCTCAAACCACACTTTCCCCAAATTTTTTGTGGGAGGTATCCGATGTAGTGGACCGATATACATCATATTCCAACCTGATACATGACTGGATGTGCAAAGTTTGGACCATTTTAGTTGGTGCTGGTGGTCAGGGTTTCTTGGAGTTTTTAGGTCATTATTTCAAGAAGTATGGGCTTGTCCAAGAAAAAAATGTACCGTCATAAAGGCGTCCGCAAAAACAACCTGCTGAAAAAAACTCAAAACTATCCGAGAGGAACTCTCAAATATCACTTGTTCCGAAATACCAGAAGGAGTGGACCGATATAGTCCTTATTCGAACCCGATCTATATTTAGAACGAAAAATACAATGTGCAAAGTTTGGACTAAATCGATTGTTGGCTTCGAGACTTATCGTTCACACCATCTACAGAAAAATTTTGAACTTTTGTGGGGGAGGTACTGATACCATCACCTTGGTCTTGTCGCCGTTTACTGCCAGACCCATTTTAGCTGATTCTCCTTCAACCTTCTTTAAGGTATCATGTGGTGTATATTGTGTCATTTCTTTTAACATCTGCATTTCGTATAACCTTTTTTCCTGTCTCCCTGTCTTAGACCTCTTTTGGTACTGAACTGTTCGGAGAGGTTATTTCCTATTTTAACTTAAGACCCAGTATCGGATAAAGTCATCTTACAAAGCCGAATAAACTTTACGTGGATACCAAATTCAGACATGGCATGGAATATGTTTGAACGGAAGGGGCTCTGTAATCGACAAAAAGTTGGTAAGTGTCGATCTGCATCTCTTGGGTCTTTTCCAGGGTAAATATATAGTCAATGGTAGATTTTCCAGGTCTAAAGACGCATTAGAATTTGCAATGTTTAGACGGGTACGTGCCTATGAAGCATTTTGCTTTATCTGATTTGTAAGAAGTCTTCCATTCACCTGGGTGAAGCTGGAGACGTGATGTTTTAGCCTCCGACTAATTACAAATCCGCTACCAAACTCATGATTTATGTCATGGGAGCTGTAATAGTGTGCATCACCTTTAGGTGTTGTTGTGACGCCTTTTCCAATTCATAATATTAACTGTATGGCAAGCACATCTGTCAATGCATAATCTTGCACCTTCTCTATAAAGAGTGGGCAGGTTCGCAGATCATGGTCCTTCAAATGCTTGCGGGTGTCATCAACTTTAGAAGGGTTTCTTTTTCTTTGTTTTTTTCATAGTATATTACTTTTTCGAGGAATGCGTTACAAGCCCAATGCCCAACCCAAGCTTTTAACGTTGTTATGGTTGAATGTGCGCCACATGTTAGCTCACTACCTTTAATGGGTCTTAAAGGCCTCTCCTCAGTGTCGACTTGAGATAAAAGAGGGACCAAGATAAGTCCTGGGGTTTGCCATGTTAAAGCCGGTCAGAGCCGTTGCTTGTTATAATTCATTCATCCCCTACATCATCCAGGTACCCAGTGGTCACAAAACATATCCACCAAAAATTGTCGGTTTACTCCTTCAAGTACCTCCCACACAATTTTTTTTGGAAAAGTGCACTTTAAGACCTGTTCTCTAATCGCTTTGACTTTATTGGCAAAAACTTGTATTCGAAGATATACGTTTTTCAGGGGCAAGTCCATATTTCCTGAGAAAATGGTCCGAAAGCTGTAATGGCTAGAGCGCACGCACGGTTATGTTGAACGGAAAACCAAAACTATGGATCTCCTAATATTTTCTCCAAATTTAGTTTAACTTCAAAAATGGTCCGTATCAGTCTTCTCCTTAGGGTACCTCCCCCACAAAAGATCAACATTTTAGTTTAAGTGCAGTTTAGGATCTATTCGAAAATCCTTTGGAATATTATACTGATGCTACTCCTTGTAGTCCTGTTTACAGAAATGTTATGTTTTTCGTGGGTAAGTCCATGCTCCTTGACATAGTAGTCCAAAAGCTCTAAGTTATACGGTGACCGACTGAAATAACTTGTTGACGCGATATCTATCGAAAAGAAACGACCCCCAAAGTGAGATCCTCTTCCACATTGGGCTATGTCGATCCATGCCTTCAGGTACCTCCTCCACAATACTTTTGAGCTTTAATCCAAATATGTGCCTTTATTTGTCGGGAAGTTCATACATCATAAAGGAGCCAGAAAATCTGAAAATCTCTTAATACATAATTATTGGAGAAAATGATTTTGGTTGAGTAGCCAAAGTTCGATTCGATATTTTCAATAGATTAAAGTTTCAATTCACACAGATTGAGATTATCTCTGACTGATACTTTTTTACATGTTTCCTGAAGAACCCCGACATTTGCGCAATATTTCTCTGACGATATCCCCTTAAATTTTAAGAAACATTCAATTAAATACTCTATTTTATTTTGTATTGAGTATATATGTATGTACACTGGGGTTATAAATTTTTTGCAATTTTTGCAAATATCAAAAATACCACCACCACTCATATTAACTTATTAATAGTTTTAATCAAATTTAAAATCAATGTCGAACCATTCTGGGCCAATCAGTTATCGGACAAGAGAATATGTGGTCATTTGCAACGAATTCGCGAAAGTTAAAGACTGTTTTTAATGAATTTGTCTGTGAGAATTGTCTTTGTTTTCTATAAATATTTATTCAAACAAAGCAAATTTAACTTTTTAAATAGAAAAATATGAAAAGCGCTTTAGTAATAGCAGGCGGTGCAGAAACTTTTTTTACCGAATCGAAATGAAACACGCGATTTCGTTATTAGGACAATATTCTGCACATGGTACTGGCGTGGTATTTTTTTGGTTATACCCCTAATGTACATATGTTTTGCTTTCCTTCTTGTCATCATATAATGCCAAAGGAATTTCCAACATATTTGCCAAAAAGAAAAAGTGAAAAAAATAACAAATATTAATTTACCGCAACGTCTTTCAAACATAATATAAATATTTGTTTTATTAATATTTAGGAACACCCACTTTGTAATCTGCCAAAAGATAAATGAACAAGTTTGTATGTCTGTATGATTATACGTATCGTACATATCCAGCAAACCAAATGTCTGATGTCTGACACGTCTGAACAATTTCGGAAGCAAAGTCGTTCAGATTTCGTTCCGATTTCTAAACGATTTTCGGAGAGGAAATAGTTCAGATTTTGTACCGATTTCGGAACGAATGTCGGAAAGAAATTTGCTTTCCGAATTTCCAAAGGATTTTCTTCAGATTTCGTTATGAAATCGGACCGAAATTAAGTCAACCACTTCATATAACTTTCGTTAAGATATCGTTACTATATCGGATCAGATATCGGACGTATTGTCCGAATTTTGTTCCGATTTCATTACGATGTCGGTACGATTGGTTTGCTGGGTACATATGTATGTATGTACATGTGGCATTATGTGTGTATGGTTTGTAATGCATGTTGACGCCTACTGAAATACAAAACAAATAAATATTTTATGGCTGCATGGAATAAATTTTGTTCTGAATTTGAAATTTTCATTTCACTATGTTCAAGTGGATGGATGGTGCAACAAATGGACACAAAAACAAGGCAAAAAGCAAAGCTGTCCATGTCAGAGAATTTGTTTCGACGGTCAGACAAACATTTCAGCATGTCAATGAAATGTTGTTTTTTGAGTCGTAAATAATTCAATTAGACGCAGCCGAACACTCACTCACACAAAGCAAAAGATGCAACGAACGACTCAGGTGAGTTAGACAGCCTTGAACTTCAACTTGGAAAGAAATAGTTCAATAGAATAGCAGAGCGCACCTGCCTTGGTCCTACATATCCAGGTGCTTTGAATGATAAATGATGTTAATTTCGAAAGACAAATATTGCAGAGACCAGAATAAAATACGCAATCATGACAAGAAATTTTCAAAGTCCAAAAAAAGTAAACAAATCATCTATTGCCGTAGCCAGATTTTGCAAGCATTTTTAAAGGAGGGAAAAATATGAACCATTAAATGTATGTATTTTTCTTTGTTCCCCTCCATGCTACCCATTTGAAGATGCTAACTATTCTGCTGCTCAAACACAAACCCATCACTTCCAATCAGCAATGAAATTGCCTTCGTTTCGTTCTATTGCGTTCACCAAGTCAATAGTCTTCAGAATTTTAGTAAATATTTCAATGCAAATTGACATACTACACACATATCTGCTCTACATGTATCTGAATGTGTCCGTGTGTGTTCATCTCATCATCATAAATACTTATACGCAGCCTCACCTCACCGGAGAAGATGATGAACATCGTAAATAAATAAACTCAAATTCATTTTGGCTGTCATATGATTTGTGTTATGGCATTTCCCAACCCCCTCGAAAATAGTTTTCAATAAATTTATTATTTTTGGTTTTATTTATTTTTAATATCACCACCCGTCGACAGCATACAAATAAAGGTACCTTTAGGAGGAGGAGGAGGAGGCGGAGGTGTGGTGTATATATGTTATGTGGAATTCGGTGGCTATTAATGTTCTACTAAATATCCAATGTTTGTCTAATGATAATGACCACGATTGCGTTAATTGTATTTTTATACAACATATCACAATGGGTGGAGGCGAGGGTTTGATAAGTTGGTTTTAGCGGAAAAGTTTCTAGCACCTCGAAACAATGGGAATGTATTCTATATTCTACCAATAACTGAGTCCATTTGACTATAGCTTCGTTCCAGAACTAAAAAGTTTTTACACATTTAAGACAATTTGCACATTTTTCACCAAAATGCGTTGCATAATGTTCACTTCTCTTTGACCAAAAATGGCGCTGAACAGCTTTCTCTTTGGAAACTTTCTGCACGACAAATTTGGGCGAGCAAAAATGTGCAACATGTTTGTCGGCTTCACATTCGCTCCAGTTTTTCTGACGTTTCTGCCAGTTTTCCATTCCCATACCTTTTTTGAAAAATTTATATGTGGAACTCATTTTCGACGGTTTGCTCTTTTGAGACTTTTACCATTAAAACAGTACTGGAACGAAGCTCATGTTAAGTTAGGATACGCAGTTGTTATTGTTGTAGACAGCTACTTCACTCGATTACCAGCGATTTATTGTGTTCATTATGACAAGAGATAAGCAGAGGAAATAGGAACGGGAGGGCGAGGTTATGAATGTTGGAAAGTGTAGATTTTACGGAAGGATGGAGAAGACATCCTTCGAACGGAAAATAACATCAAAAAGACCTGTACAATTTAAACTTAGCCGTAGGTTTTTTGTAAGAGAAGTAAGAAAGTTGTTGTTGTAACAGTGATTTTATTGGCTTTGGAAGTACCTCCAGTTCTGTGAATACCGCTGCTTCGATGGGTTGTAACCACAATTGGTGTTAGTTGAGTAGCTTTGGCAGGGCAGTTGAAATGGTGCTGTGTGTCATGCCGACCTGTGCCGCATGTTGGACAGATGTTTTGTACGGTGTCATCGATCCCTGCCCTATAGGAATTCAGACGACTGCACCATCCTGAGAGTAGTTGCCCAGCAAAAATCCTCATTACAAACCTCCTTTCCCACCCATTATTTTCACAAGGGCATGTCGCGCGAAATATCTGGTTATTTTGTAACCACTGAAATAAGTAGTCAGAATCTACTCAGTATCTACTTATTTCAGTGGTTACAATCTACTTTGTCCAGTGGTTACAAAATAACCAGATATTTCGCGCGACATGCCCTTGTTAAAATAATGGCTGGGAAAGGAGGTTTGTAATGAGGATTTTGCTGGGTGAGTCAAAACTACTCTGGTTTGTAGTGACAGCTCATGCTTCTCAGCTGCGATAGATGGGGGATGTTGTCCGAGGACCACATTCATACGATAGTTGTTTATGGCATCTTCGACTACATCCGTATGCATGCTATTCAAGCCTGCTTAATATGCCTGTTGATCTAGGGGTTCTCACTTGTAACGCTGGACCTCTCATTCTAGATCCCTCCCGACATACATAGGTGAATGGGTCATATCCACGGTAACACCCGAGCAAGTACTGCAACGAAAGCATGACATTGTAATACAGGAGAGGTACAGGTTAAACAGTTTCGGAGATATCACCCCACATTGAGGAACTTCCTGTTTCTCTCAACGGAGATTGGACTTTTTCTTTCTGAATTCCGCGTATGGCTGGCGTCCGCACCTATAATTCATTATCGTTTCAACATTGGCCGGAGGGTTGTCAGTCCGATATCCTCAATTTGGTTCATTGGAAGAGAAGTTAGAAAGATATTCAATCTCATGAGCACCAAACACTGTCCTTTGCCCATAAGACTAGTGCACCAAGAGAGAAGGCACTCGACCATTTCAGTTTCTTCCTCGGCATTCACACTGTATCCAAGCCTGTCTGATAGGCTCTATGATCTGGAGATTCTCGCTTGTACCTCTCTCTAGTTAATGAAGATCTCCATTGACGTGCCTGGGTGGGGAAACATTTCCACTAGATAGTGGCAGGGATGCTCACGGCGGTAACACCCAAGCAGATACTACATGAACAACATCTCGTTGTGCTGATGCACCGGTAAAATGTTCGTCACTCCCATGGTGCCCGGTGGGGTGGCACCCTGCCTCAGGGCAACAACATTTGCATACCCCACTGGCGTCGCATAACTTACCACAGACATCAAAAAGGATTGAGAACCTTGTTCCTACTTCTGATCCTGTCCCAAATAGCTGTGGTTTGCGACTGACTAAAATATGCTGTCGAACGTCACACCAAATATCTTGGGGTTGGACAGGACATCATCGAAAAATATATTCAGGAGAGGCCCATTTCAATCGTCCATGTGATGAACAGTGTGGCAGTGGATTCAGCGGCGGATGTTCTCATATCCCTAAAATGAAAGAACTGCAGCTATCCGTTCAACTGTCATAGACGATAGGAAATGACACTAAAATCGTACAATCAACAGAATACATTATGATCTCTTTATGATCCCTGTTTCACTCTACTGGCCTTAGACTACTTGTTTCTGAATTTTACAAACGACTGGCGCCCGCACTTATAGTTGATTATCTAGTGCCTCTAGAATCTCTGCTACTGGCGACAGGAGAGAAATCGGCCTGTACTATTCACCTCTGCTGGCATGTTTGTCTGGCTTAGTGGCGGGACCACTTTACCAACTTTTCAGGCTTCTGGTACAATACGACCAACGATAGATTGAGGACACACAGATTCCGTGTGGGTCCAAAGCTTTGGATAATTTTGAGTTTCGGATGATGTGTGCAACATCGCTCAACGTAAATTGTGGTGGTACCTCCCCGGCTGAGAGGACTGTTATGCGGCGTAGCACGGTCCTCTTCGTCCCATCTTTCTCTCTCTCTCTCTCTATCTCGAGTTGCTGTATAAACTGCCGGTTCAAATAACACGCGCTCCTCCTCGGATCTTTTACTACCAATCCGTTGAAAATAACGACCGTTTTATGTATCATCCTTCTTTTCCGGATTCGACTGTGTTTTAACTGATTCAGTGTTCGTACGACGAAGCTTATCACGCTCATTTGCTAGCTCCTTTGCCTCTACTGGGAAGTTTGGTCTGATTTAGGGTATTCGAACAGCAGGTATGTAGCGACCGGTTGCCGCGAGTTTTTTCCTTTTCCCGCGGATCTGAAGGAATAGGCAGCTCTCTAAAGCGGTGATTGATAAATTCTCTGAACCAATCAGATTTTCCATGGTTTAGAAAAGTGCGGCGGACGAAGATGGGAAGGAATATGGTTTGAGAAAAGGAAAATGGCGGGTTGCCAGGACATACCGTTTGTCAAATCGGGTGCCACAATGGTGATGTCTGGCGAGCCGTGGCAATGTAAAGCTATCAATTTGCTTGGACAGCGCTATACTCCTCTTGGTATTGCCTAGGTCGGAATGCCAAAGCTCATCATGTGCACCGAAGTCCCCTAGCACCAGGTGATTATTGCCCTTTAAAATTGAACTAATGTCGAGCATATAACGCAGGACAGAACTATTCATCGGCGATATATACACATTAAGCAACTCTACCTCGGCAGTACCACACTTTACTGCTATCCCTTTACATTCCGTGTATGAGGAACTCCTACCCCCAATTTTTTCCTTTTGATCCAAATACTTATATATGAAATTTTATGGCGACGTGTTAACGTTAATCCGTGCCAACCGAGCGATCTTTGATTCCATAGTAATCTGTATGGGGCCAAAGGTGCATTTTCCAAAAATTCTCTAAAGGGCGCAATTATGGTCCTATCAATGAAAAAACTTTACCAGTTCATAGCTGTGGCTATAAAACGAATGCTGCAAAAATGTTTGAAAATCGGATAAAACTTATTTTTGGTTGATCTCAAATAATGAAGGTAGAGGCTTCAGAGAAGCTGATTGAACATGAACGGTCCAAACAATTTGTCGAAAATTTAATTCGAGATTTCAAATGTCAAATCCACTGTATAGATATTATAAATCTAATGTGTTTTTTTCACGTATACGTTATGGAATTGAAAACCAATGGATTTCCTAACACTAAACGTACTATAAGCCATTACAAACAAAAATATGTAAATCAACTAATGCCCAAAAATTTGTTTTTATTCTAGTCACATCTATAAAAAGATATTTATACCCTCAGCATTTACGCTAACGAGGGTATATACACTTTCATACGGGCAAAATGTGCCTCATCGAAATAATGGTTTTAGACCCCAAGTATGTTTGGACGAAATGTGTTTCAGACAATTTAGCAATGTCCGTCGATTTAGCAATGTCCGTCCGTCTGTCTGGCTGTTGCGCACGATAACTCTCGAACTGATGAACCGATTTGGTCTAAAATTTAGTTTAAGTTCGAAGATGATCGGTCCACTCCTTCCGGTACCTCCCCCACAAAAGTTCGAAAATGTTCGGAAAATTTGTGCGCACTATAACTCTTGAAGGGAGTAACCGATTTAGTCCATATTTGCACATACATCGTGAAATTTCTACGAAACTTAGATGAAGTTCAGTTTAGGACCTGCTCTCGAATCGTTTTGATTTTTGTTGTAACAGCTTGTATTCAAGCTGATAATATATCTACCCGATATAGATCAGTTTTGAATATGGACTATATTTGTCCATTTCTTCAAGTACCTCCCACACAAAATTTCGGATAAGTTCACTTTAAGACCTGCTCTTGACTAACTTTGATTTCTGTTGAAGCAACTTGCAATCGCTGTCTCCAATACGACGGTAAAAGTTTTTTCAGTGGCAAGTCCATACTTCTTGGGAAAACAGCCCGCAATAACTCTCGAACTGATAAACCGATTTCGTTCAAAATTTGGCCTTCGTCATATTTTGTCCAAACTTAGTTTAACTTCAAAAATGGCCCATATCGGTCCTCTCCTTAAGATACCTCCCCCACAAAAGTTCAACATTTGTGTCGAAGTGCAGTTTACTGTCTGTTCGGAGATCCTTTGGAAATTTATACCGATGATATTCTTTGTGGTCCTGTTTACAGCCAAATTATAGTTTCCGTGGACAAGTCCATGCTTCCTGGCATACTGGTCCAACAGGTGTACGATAACCCACTGAAATCACTAGTGGGCGCGATATCTATCGAAAAGATATGACTCTCAAAATAAGATTCACTTCCGTAATGCACTATGTCGGCCCATTCCCTCCTCCGAAAAACTTTCAAATGTCCAAAAAGTGCACCAAAATTCAGAAAAGACCCTAAATACATTCGATCTCTCTGTACATGAAAGTTCCAATTCACATAGACTGAGGGTATATCTCTGTCCGCAAAGCCGACTGATACTTTTTTACTTGTTTTGGTTAAAAAACAACAAATGGATATATTTAGAGCTACATGAACATACATATAAAAGCTCTATATATTTATTTATCTATATATATAAAAATGGTGTAAAAAATGTATAGTAATTCATAAAATGAGAACGGCTAGGCCGATTTCTGTAAAATTTTTTGTCAGTTATTCGTATTTTCGAGGAGAAGGTCTTTACGGAAGAAAATTTTGGAAAATCTCTCTGGAAAAGTCGGAAAATTGGAAAAATCGAAAATTGAGTTTTTGTATGAAATTTTATTCCTTAATAGCGAGACGAAGTTCGCTGGGTCCGCTAGTTATTTATATTTATGTAGATATACTCGTACAGCCATATTTATTTATTATTTTTCTGTTTTATTTAAGTGCCAAGAGTAAATTATGTATATAGATTGTTGAGTCTGGATGACATTCCGAGAAAAAAAATTTTGCGAAATATTTTTGTTTTATAAATCGATTCAAAACTATGGGTTTTTGTTAATATTTTATTAATATTTCTTAAAATTGAAACCCCATTGTGTATGATTGTTATTATAATATTTGTAATTAATCATACGGACTGGGGTTACAATGTTACCATATACAAAATATTAGAGTTGGGCAATCTCCTTCAATTGACCGATCCGGGTCACTGTCCTTATCATGGCACAATTACCCAGGTAGTGGCATCGTAAAATTTTGAATATGATATGTCAAAACTTTCTTTATGTTGTTGGGGAAATTACAACAAAAATATTTTTTTTATAAAGGGATTTGACTTTTCATATTCGATCAGCTGGTGTGATACCACTACCTGGTAGTTCTGCCATGGTCCTTATTCAAAAACGAATGAGTAACATCATAAAAACCAAAGTGAAATTAAGTATACGCAGTTTTGTCAAAGATATTACGTGTCCATTGAACGAGAGAGTGACCCGGATCATTCAATTGAACGAGATAGCCCAACTCTACAAAATATTATTTAAAACAAGAAATAATAGTTGTGTTCCAAAACTAAAAAGATTTTCCAATATTAACCATTTCTGTAGATTTTTCACAAAAGCTGTAAAATGGTCACTTCTTTTAAAACAAAAGTGGCGCTGAATAGGGTTCTCTTTAAAAGCTTTTTACTCTTTAAAAGCTTTTACTCTACTCTTCCGATTGCCTGATACGTTGATTTTGACATTTCTTGCAGATTTTTTTTTACTTTTCTACATATGTATTGTCCCTTTCTGTATATATTAGCTGTGTCTTTTTACGTGATAATTAGTAATAATAGCTGTGTCTTTTTACGTGATAATTTGTAATAATTATTACTAATGTTGCAGATTTTGACAGTTGTATAAAGGAAAAGTTGCTAAAAAAATGTTTCAGCAACATTTAGTAAGTAAAAAGACACCCCTAATTATTACTAATGTTGCAGATTTTGACAGTTGTATGAAGGAAAAGTTGCTGAAAAAAATGTTTCAGCAACATTTAATAAGTAAAAAGACACACTTATTATGTATACACAAAAAAGAGATCATTTAAAGTAGCCATTAAAAAAGTGCGGGAATATACTAGATGTCGCTGCTTCTAGGGTTCTCAATTGATAAATGAAATGTAACGAATGTAGTTACGCTAGGTAACTAGCTGGCGCCAAATTAAATTTTCTATATGTTAGCCAAAAGTATTTACAAAATACTAACATAAATAAAGATTTCGTATTGTGTAACTACATTGTTTATCACATATACTTAAATACATATATTGAATGGAAAAAATCCCTTATGAAATCTGCCAGTCAATCAAGAAAAAAAAAAAAACAGAAACGTTAATACTATGGGCGTTTCCAATTGTCACAAATTTCAAAACTAATTGTATATTTTCATTTAAAGAATATTGTTTTGTTCATCGCACATTATTTCACTTGTCTGTCTTAAAATAGTAGCGCACACATTTATCTAAACTAATGAGTTGTCAGTCAGTTTGTTGCGTACATGAGTCGACAATTTATTTTTATTTTTTCCTCTTTTATTTTCATTACCAAACAGATAATAATTCTTGTCTTATTTGCTCTTGAGGTACATATAACTATGAGGTATTCTTTTTCGAAATAAATTTCTATGAGTTTTCTATAGTATTTTGGTTTTGTTCTCAAACGCCATTACCACAAACCACAAACAATGTGTCTTTCTGCTTTAATTATTGTTCTATAAAGAAATATAGGCAATTCATTTATAATTTATTTAACGATTAATTGCAATTATTTTTATTAGAATATAAATAAATTTTCATGACGTTTTCTGTTTTTCTTTATTTATTTGAATGTATATATGAGTATTTGCAACTTACAGATGATATTGCTATGTATGCATTACATTTTTAATAATTATTGACAAGTAATGATTGGTTTGAGGTTTTAGGCATTTGTATGCGGAAGGGGTTTCGACATTTCCTAATTAATACACAATCTCAATAAAAGTGATTAGGTTTTATAAAATAATTAGTCATTGATGTTTCAAGGACGTTAAGAAAAAAATGATGAGTCATTATTACCAAGTAAAAAGTCAGCATCCATAGCTTCAGTTTAATCATTAGTAGAAATGGCGCTGCACCACATAATTTTCTATGAATTCGCTATTGAATTTTACTAGAGTTGGGCAATCTCGCTCAATTGAATGATCCGGATCACTATCTCGTTCAATGGACACCGACAATTTCTTTGACAAAACTGCGTGTACTTAATTTGACACGTTGGTTTTTATGATGTTACTCATTCGTCTTTGAATGAGGACGGTGATCCGTATCATTCAATTGAACGCGATTGCCCAACTCTAAATTTTACAAGAGAGCGTGACTTTGCTTCAACAGCACGCGGCTAGGATGCAGTCCATTTTCAACCACATCCAGTTCAGACTTCGACCTGGACTTCAACTGCACCCCAAACTCCGAAAAAACTCAAATACATATGTGGAAACAAATAAATCACTCATTATTATGTCAATAAGCGCTAGTGTAAATGCACTATAAGTATATATCGACACCTCCAAATAATAGTATGCTAAGTCTAAAAAGTTAGTTTTGCAGGAGAAGCTCTCAAAGTGTGGACATTTTTTGAACTTCAGTACTATGCTAAGTCACTATTTGTTTATAACTTCTGTTCGGATTGACCGATCTTTACCAAAATTTGACAGATTTAAGTTAAAGGACGTTCGACACCTCCAAATAATAGTTTGCTAATTCTGAACAGTGAGTTTTGCATGACAAGCTCTAAAAGTTTGGAAATTTCTTTGACCTTCAGTACTATGCTAAGTCATTATTTGTTTATAACTTCTGTTCGGATTGTCCGATTATTACCAAAATTTGACAGAATTTAAGTTAAAGGACGTTAAATATAAAAATGTAAAGAACTTGAAAACATGCTAAGTCGACTTAGCATACTATTGTTTGGAGGCGTCGATGTAGTCCTCTATGTGCATGGCTGAATAGGAAGGTGTTACATCAGTTGCTCTGAATCAGTCTAAACCTCTAAATTTTTTCACAAAAACATTACAGTGAATTGCTGTTTACTTTTGTATGTGATTTTATTCACAATAATGGATTTTTTGGTGTAGTACCTGTATTGTTGTGTTATCGTTGTACTCATGGTACAATAATTCATAGGTAGGCCAGGTATGAGAATCGCCAAAAAAATACAACCCTGTCGCTATGGCTTAAAACGTCAAAATTGTTTTGATGAATGATAACGGATGAGTATACAAAGAAGAAGAACGAACGAAATGTTGAAATGGAAACAAAACAGAGTTGAATTTTTTTATCAATAATAAATATCAACTCTGCATGTCAACACGGTTTTGACAGATTAAGCCATAACAAAAAAAAAATTGTAATCAGCTGTTAGCTGAGGCCTACCTAAGAATTATTGTACCATGGTTGTACTCATGATAGAATAATGTATAGGTAGGTCACAGCTAATGGCTATATGACACTATATGTTTTTTACATGTATGTTGTCACTTTAGGTATACTAATACAAAGACCAGCTGATGTCATACATGTGAAAAACATATGGTGTAATATAGCCATAACAGCTGATTAAATTTTTTTCTTATTATGGTCCATTCTGTCAAAAGCAGGGTTGACAGTCTTTACTTTTGTTTACATTATACAATAATAAAGGTAGAACCATCGGTGATTTATACCATATTTTGTTCCATATATTTTTATTTGCGTAGCAAAATTGAATTGTTTATATTTTAATAGTAATAGTAAGAGAATGGCATTTTTGTTTTCACTGTCTTAAGGGCTGGGTAAAACATTTGCTATTTTTAGAAAACTTTTCTAGCATCAATATTCTGGAGCATAGCTAAAGTGATTTTTATTTTTTTTTCCTATTTGGTACTTTCAACATAAACAGTGAAGTTCTAAATTCCATATGTTTTTGTAAGACCCACTAACTATGTAGATGCATCTACCTTTATTATTGCTTCATGCCATTTGAAGTCTTAAGATATGACTACAGGGTTGTGTTTTCATATCTGGACTACCTATATATTATTGTACCATGGTGGTACTCATGATGCAATTAATAAGGTGAAACTGAAACTACAACAACAAGCCTATTTTGATTGAAAATTCTTCAATCTGTCAATAGGTTTGTTTACGTTTTTATATGATTAATTCACAATAACAATGAATTTGATAGATTGGGTGAAATCAGCTGGTTTATCGCTTCATCTTCATCTTTTTGAAATAACACAAAAATAAATACACTACCGCTCACATGAATAGAACACCCCTGCAAAATTTTTTTCAACCTTATTTTTTTCCGACTCATACAAGATATTAAGATTTTAAGTTTTTTTTTTTATATTTTGCTTTATGTCTTTAGAGTAAATTTAGTCATTCATTTGCATTCAAATCCAATTTGTATAAGAATTATGCAAGGAAAACAAAATAAAGTCAAAAATTGAAGTAAAAAATTTGGCCCATTTGAATAGAACCCCCTTAAAAACTTGGGAATACAGAAAGATTGTATTGAAAACGAAGTACTTTCAGTAATATTCAGTAAAAGTATATCCCTCCTGATTAGGGATACACCCGTATATCCTGCTTTGGCAAGGATTCTTTAAATAATCAGTTGTAATGCCCAACAAAGCTTGCTTTTTTCATTCAACAAATTTATTTTTGGAGGCGTGCTGTCTCCTTTATTCGTATATTTTACCACTGTAGAATATGGCTGCCCCACAAGGATATCCGCATTTCTTTCCAAAATTTTAAGTTTTAATGACTCGAAGTGTACAAAAGTTTATAAAATCGTGATGAAATTTCCACTCGGGAAAAACATTTTGCAGGGGGGTTCTATTTAAGTGAGCGGCAGTGTACAATACTTGCCCTCAAATTCTCATAAAGAAGGTTAACCCGGCAAAATGCTATAATGCAAACGCTGTTTAAATGTCTCAAAACATATTAACATTTATTGTGGTAACATATGGCATGTTTATACTAGTTGTGTTCCTTCACATGCCTGAGGTTAGCATTTTTAACCTGCAAAGAATCCCTTAACCCTAAAAAGTGGCAAAACTGGAAGCAATGGCTTCCTCTTCTACCACAGGCTACCAGATAACTTTCTCGGGTAGGAAATGGTGAAACCGATTAAAAAAACTTGACGATTAATTGACAATGAAGCAAAGAAAACACAAAAACAAAAGAAAAAAGCGCGCGCTGACAAAACAAAACTAAACACAGTGAAATAAAAAAAGAAAATTGAATTTGTTTGTTTATTTTTGTTTTGATATTGTTACCAGATCTACATTTTTTTTCGTTCCTTTACTTTTCTGTTAAACTTTTCATGAGAGAGCAATCTTCACAGTTTCCTCTTTTGTCACTTTTACCATTAAAAGGTATAGCCGAAAACACATCCAATGTTTCAGTAAAGTTGGGGTTCATTTCAGATAAGAGAATAAAAGAGCAAGGGCAACATAGATCGATTTTTCTTTATTATTTTATTATAATTGACGCCCAACTTTGCTGAAACGTTGCATATGTTTTCGGCTTAAAGGAACAAATCTATTACAGCATTTTGTTAATCTTCTTTATGAGCATTTATTTGAATTGACACCTGAAACCCGGTGGTTATATTAAACGTACTTATATATATATATATATATATATATATATATATATATATATATATATATATATATTGACATCTTTTCAACGTCAAAAGCAAGGTCTACAACAAACAACAAGACAACAGGAACAAGAAAATTCTTCAATCTATCAAAAAAATTTAACTTTTCAGTGCCAACACAGTGTTAACACCAAATTGGGGATTATAGTTTATATATACCCGGATTTAAGAAACCCACTGGGTTTCAAATGTCAGTTCCTTTGCGTATACGTCAAATAAATCCTAATTAAGAAGGTTAACTCTTCAAAAGGCTATAATATAAACATGGTCTTATTAACAACTAGAACCTGCTAGTTATACCCTCCACCATAGGATGGGGGTACATTAATTTTGTCATTCCGTTTGTTACTACTCGAAATAATCATTGTAGACCCCACAAACTATATACATATATTCTTGATCAGCGTGCAATTCTACATCGATATAGCCATGTCCGTCCGTCAGTGGAAATCACTCTAGCGTCCGAACGGATTGACGTAGGTGGATGAAATTTAGGGAAAATGTATTATATATACGTAGGATTTTTGGTATTGAAAGCGGGCTATGTAGGTCCACGCTTTCGTATAGCCCCCGTACAAAATGACGCGTGACGCGTCGTCGTTTTAAGGAATTTTTAAGATATTTTTCCCATTTTACCACCGAATTGGTTGTAATTTGGTATTTTGTGTCTCTAGAGGTCAAAAAACGTTCCTACCAAAGTTGGTTTATATAGGTCCACGTTTGGTATAGCCCCCATATAACGCCCCATATAAACTACGCGTCATTTTAAGATATTTTGAATGTATTAGTCCCATTTGACAACAGAATCGGTTGTAACTTTTCCAGAGGCTAAGAAACATTTTGATATAGCCCCCATAGGACGATATCTCCCGGTTTTCGGTATTTTGAAGGTTGTGGGCACATTAATCCATCGAAATGGCTGAAATTTGTGGTGGAGGGTATAAAAAGTTCGGCCCGACCGAACTTAACGCTTTTCCTACTTGTTTTTACTGAACAAATTTCTTCCAGCAAGAACTAGCAAAGCACATGACATAAGAGCAATAATGGTATCTATTCACATATTCCCATACGGGTATGTGGACATGAGCTACACATGTACATATAATAACTGATGATGCCGACACTTGTGGTTTCCGTCTGGTGAGGAATGGTGTGTGGTTTATGTAATGCTAGACAAACTGTCGGACGTTAGAATTTATTTTTAACCTTGAATAAGTTTTATTTTTACAAAATATAAATAGCAAATATGAGGTTTATTTTTTCAACAATATACATATGTATATATGTCTGTACAATGACTTTTGCGGAAGATGGTCTATTACATTTGTATCACTGTTTTGTCTTTCCTTGCGCTACATTTACATTAAAACTTTTATATAAGAGAAAAGTGTCAAAATTGCTCAAAATTGTTCTCTCATGAACATTTTTACCAGAAATGTAAAGGAACGGAAAAATGGTAGATCTGGCGGCAATGTCAACAAGAAACAATAAAAAATCAATTTTCGTCTTTTATTTCACAGTTTTTAATTTAGTTTTGTCAGCGTTCAACTTTTTCTTCTGTTTTTCGTCCATTTTTTTCTTCATTGTGAAGTAATCGTCAAACAAAAGGCGAAATATCCATTCTGCCATTTTTACCTGCAGAAATTTGTGTGGCAGCCTGTGGTAGAAGAGAAAGCCATTTTAGCTCTCTCTCCTCTCTCACTCTCTTAAAAATTGCTTCCAGTTTTGCCACTTTTCGGGGTTAAGGAACGCTTTGCAAACATTTTGACATTTCGAAGAATTTTCGGCCAAAAAAGAGTTGTAATTGTACTACTTACGTGAACTGATAAATATATCTTGGTCTTGTTGTTGTAGTTTCAGTTTCACCTTATTAATTGCATCATGATAAATACCTAAAATACCTAAGCTCTGTTCCTTTACTTGCAAGAATCTTCAAGTTTTGCCACTTTTTACTCGAAAAGCGTTCCTTTACTTCTGACACCATACAATTCATATGTGAGCAGTTTACAACTTTTACAACTTTTGCCGGTTTTACCATTTTCAAAAGTAAAGGAACAGACCACTAGTAGCTTAATTCACAGTCTCACAAACCCCCATTGTGGATTACATCAGCTGATTAATTTCTTATGCAAATAAGTCTACATACACAGCAATAAAATAAAATTGCCTTAATTTAGTTAAGCAAATATGTATTTAATATTCGTGCATGTGTACTTACTGTCTGGACATAATATGTGTACATATGTATTTTTTCTATGTATTTACATTTGACAGTGGCACATGAATGGGTAGCGTCAGACAATTGATGATGCTTCAACAGAAGGTGTTTTTTGACCTCACAGCCTAAATGAAAATGTGGTTTCTAATTGAATATTGTCGCATGAAACAGTTTATTTTAACAATCTTCAATTGGTCGGGTTTTCACCATATGTCAATGACAAGTATTTTTTAAGTAGTCCTTCATTTCCGGGAAGTCGATAAAAATATTTAACACGTTCGCTATAGCATTCACATTGTCAGCCAATTTTTGTTAATTTACTTGTATATAATAATAAAATAATAATAATAATATAATATAAAATAATAATATAATATAAAAATAATAACAAACAATAATTAATAAATAAAAACAATAAAACTAATCTCGAAAAAAATTGGGTGTCATTTTTTCACCTGTCTGAATTTGCTTGCGTCCGCGAACGTGTTAAATCTACTTTAAATAAAATTGTGAAATAAATTTTCTTGTAAATGTTATGTTCTAGCATTCATCACCTATTTTTCCATATGATATTCTTTGGGAAACTTAAAAACCGAAATAACCGGGGACTACCTTTCATCAATGGTGGTACGCATGCAATTAACAAGGTGAACTAGAAACAACAACAAGACTATAGGTCTGTCTGGTTACCCTAAAATTTGTAACAATTTGTACCAATTGTTGCAGGAAGTCGTCTGTTAACACAAAAAACCAGCAAAAGAGAGCGATTCGAGAGAGACATTTTGGCAGTTCTTTCACTGAGAGATTGCAAATTATTGCTGGACAAATTTCTTCTAGCAGCAACTAGCAATTCTTCTTCCTGAAAACAATCAATCGTCTGTTTTTGTTTGTAAAGTGGAAAAATACTTTTTTGTTTCATTTTCTTTTTTATTTTTAATAAAATACAACGTGTTTGCTTCCTTTATTGGCGGACAAATTGTTCTGTTTTGGCAAGCCAGCTAATTGCTTCCTGGTTTTTGCTGGGAAGGTGTCTGTTTACTTTTTACAATTTTCTATCAAAAGAGAATAAAAACCCCTCACTCTCTGAGAAAGTTCTTGCTGGGAAAGTAACCAGACAGACTTTATTCTGACAGAAAGTCTTTCAAGCTGTCAACTTCTTTGTTTATGTTTTCATGCGATTAATTCGCAATAACAAGGAATTTGACAGGTTTTATGAAATCAGCTGGTCTCTTTACGTCACCTTATTATTGGATAATGATTCACATTATTCACTTTTTTAACCTTCGAACAAATCAAGGGCGAAATGGAAACACCATGACGCAATACATAAGGTGTAAAAGTAATACCAGCTGTTTTCACCCAATCTGGGGTTTAGACTTATCTGGCGTTTAGACTTATAAATCCACTATATTTCCAATGTCAATTCCATAGTATATACGTCAAATAAATCATAGTTCTAGTTTTAAATCATAGTTTGTTTTAAATCAAATGTTAAATCGAAATATTTTGATATACAACACTGTTTTTTGCTCCTAAAAATGCAACTATTGCAGTCTGTACCAATATTGGCAACTATGTTCATGTGTCGTTTATTTACTAGGGTTATGACTTTTTGACCTTTTTCTCAAAAATGATTTCCTGTGGCGAGAGTGAATGAACTTTTGCCTATTAATGCCAAAAATAACAACGTTCATTCCTGCTCTGTTCCAGAACCTGCAAGAAGCTACTATTTTTTACTACGATAACATTTTTTCCTTTATGTTATCGGAAAAAATAGTAAAAATTAGTAGATTCTTGCAGTTCTGGAACAGACCATCCATTTAATTTTTTAAAAAGTCACGCACAAACCACTTTCAAAAAAAATTTTTTTGGAAAATCACATGAAATGAAAAAAAAAATGTTGCACCAAATTTTTTCCTGTTGCACGAATAAATGACATTTTGCCTATTAATGACTAAAATAATTTTTATTCCATTTAAATATTGAAAAAGGTCCCGCACAAACCACATTCAATTTATGTGATACATGGAATAAAGCTATATATGATATAAAATTATATGTATGTAATAATATGACGATAAAATTGGTGAGAAAAAAGCTTATGTCATTCTGGATATGTCGTGTGGCTTTAACGATTGTCTTGAGTTATTTATGTGCTTAAAGTGACTCCAAATTTTTTTCCAAAAAGCTCATCTATAAAAGTTTTAAAAGCTTTTTGTGCATGAGTTTTTTCTATAGAATCACCTTGTAATTAAGATTTTATCTAATCTTATGCAATGCTCATCAAAATATGACACAGGGATATGAGGTTGTAAAAAAGTCATAACCCTATTATTTACATTTTTCAAATAACTGTAAGGGCCAAACCTATAGCTCTGCGTGTTGCGTGTGCGTTCAAAAATACAAAAACAAAATACATGTATTTCAAATTGAAGTACATTTATTTAGTTTTTGTATTTTTGAACGCACACGCAACACGCAGAACTATAGGTTTGGCCCGAGACACAAACACACAAAAACAAACAGAAGCGGAAAAAATAAAAAAATATTAAAAAAATAAAATGGATGTAGCTTTAATTTAATAAAAATTGTAAACAACATATTTTATAGCAATTTGTCAGATTATTTTGTGCAGTATTCCATTCCATTTTTAATTTTCAAGCAATTCTTTTTGCAAATTCGCGTATGTATACGTAAACAAAGATCAGCTGACTGGCATCTTATATCATTTTAGACTAGTCTAAACAACTAGGATTTGAAAGTTGGATTTAGAAATCGAGTCGATTTAAAATGACTAGTCTAAACGGGCTATAACAGGCGTTTTACGTGACCCGTTAAATAGACCTTTGTGTGAATCACTGTTGATTGTCGTGAAGTTTTTTTCTCTTGCACTTTCTTATGTTTGTTTCTCTCTGTCATTTAGTTCACACTCTATTAATGTGTGCTTACCTATAACCTTGTACATTTTTATCTATACTTTATCAAATTGCTGTTATCATTATGATAAGGACCAACCACGCTATTATCTTATTTGCACAATGTATACTATGAATTCCGGAAGCAAAATAAACTCCACCTATTTCTATTTTTTATGAGTTAAATATAAAAAGTCACGCACAAACCACTTTCAAAAAAAATTTTTTTGGAAAATCACATGAAATGAAAAAAAAAATGTTGCACCAAATTTTTTCCTGTTGCACGAATAAATGACATTTTGCCTATTAATGACTAAAATAATTTTTATTCCATTTAAATATTGAAAAAGGTCCCGCACAAACCACATTCAATTTATGTGATACATGGAATAAAGCTATATATGATATAAAATTATATGTATGTAATAATATGACGATAAAATTGGTGAGAAAAAAGCTTATGTCATTCTGGATATGTCGTGTGGCTTTAACGATTGTCTTGAGTTATTTATGTGCTTAAAGTGACTCCAAATTTTTTTCCAAAAAGCTCATCTATAAAAGTTTTAAAAGCTTTTTGTGCATGAGTTTTTTCTATAGAATCACCTTGTAATTAAGATTTTATCTAATCTTATGCAATGCTCATCAAAATATGACACAGGGATATGAGGTTGTAAAAAAAGTCATAACCCTATTATTTACATTTTTCAAATAACTGTAAGGGCCAAACCTATAGCTCTGCGTGTTGCGTGTGCGTTCAAAAATACAAAAACAAAATACATGTATTTCAAATTGAAGTACATTTATTTAGTTTTTGTATTTTTGAACGCACACGCAACACGCAGAACTATAGGTTTGGCCCGAGACACAAACACACAAAAACAAACAGAAGCGGAAAAAATAAAAAAATATTAAAAAAATAAAATGGATGTAGCTTTAATTTAATAAAAATTGTAAACAACATATTTTATAGCAATTTGTCAGATTATTTTGTGCAGTATTCCATTCCATTTTTAATTTTCAAGCAATTCTTTTTGCAAATTCGCGTATGTATACGTAAACAAAGATCAGCTGACTGGCATCTTATATCATTTTAGACTAGTCTAAACAACTAGGATTTGAAAGTTGGATTTAGAAATCGAGTCGATTTAAAATGACTAGTCTAAACGGGCTATAACAGGCGTTTTACGTGACCCGTTAAATAGACCTTTGTGTGAATCACTGTTGATTGTCGTGAAGTTTTTTTCTCTTGCACTTTCTTATGTTTGTTTCTCTCTGTCATTTAGTTCACACTCTATTAATGTGTGCTTACCTATAACCTTGTACATTTTTATCTATACTTTATCAAATTGCTGTTATCATTATGATAAGGACCAACGACGCTATTATCTTATTTGCACAATGTATACTATGAATTCCGGAAGCAAAATAAACTCCACCTATTTCTATTTTTTATGAGTTAAATATAGAGCACATTTATACTTGAGCTCATTATAATGAAAATTGAATTGTGCTTAAATTGTTTCAGTGATAATTTCATACGTTTTAGTAAATCATCTAAATTGGTCTGTTCCTTTACTTTTAAAAATGGTAACAGTGGCAAAAAATGGTAAAAGTGGTGAACTGGTCTCATATAAATTGTATGCTTTTTAAAGTAAAGAAACACTTTGCAGGTTAAAAATGGTAAGAAATGGTAACCTCAGGCACCTAAAGGAACAGAGCTAATCTTGATTTGTCATGATAATAAATGTTAGTATAAACGTACTCTTAACAATTGCGTTTATACTAGCCATGGTGGAATAAGAAGGTGTTACATCAAATCATACAAAACGTCAAGTTTGCTCACAATAATGCATTACTGTGAATTGCTTGTTTACATTTTGTATGTGATTTTATTTACAATAACGCATTTTGACAACTGGTCAAAAGAAGATCAGCTGTTTTTGGCGTTACACCTTATTATTCCACCATGATACTAGCTGTGACAACATGATATCTTTTGCAGTTGTTTGAAACCCACTGGATTAACTAATTCCAGTAATATCTAAACGTTATTTGACTTTACAAATAAATCAAAGCAAATGTGTCCTTATAATCTGAAAAGAAGTTTTTTATAAAGGAAACAAATGTCTAATGAAAGAAGTTTAGTTGCATATACTAACCCCTCAAATAAATGCTCATAAAGGCGGTTGGCCAGGCAGTGAGTTTTAATGCATGGTTTAGTTATGGCCCCGGCACATACGGCGCGTAGAGCGTCGCGTTACAACAACCACATGAAAACTTTAAGAGCAAACTTGGCATCACTTACACTTTTTTCATGTGGTTGTTGTTCTCAACGCGCGACGCGACGCACAACGGACCGTATGTGCCGGGGCCATTAGAGGTTATTTACACTAGCTATCAATCACATATGACTTGAAATAAAAGCATTCCATATCTGCACACGCGGGCAATGGGGAGACGTAATTCCACTGCATTTTTGCTGGTGTGGACACAAAAAGTAAATGGAGTAAGAAAAATCCCCAATATTGCAGACATTAGCGACTGTATAATATAATAAAAAGCAATTCACAATAGTGCATTATTGTGACCAAATTTTGACGTTTAGACAAATTTTGAGCAAGATATATTTAACAGGTTACGTAAAGAGCACGAATACAACTCTATTTTGATCGAAAATTCTTCAACTTGTCAAAATATTTGTTTACGTTTTCATACATATAATTCACAATAACAAAGAATTTGAGAGATTGAAACCATGAAGCTGGCGTTTAACGCCACATTATTATTTCATCATGATTTTGAGCAACACTTTCTTATTGAATTCCGGAAAAAAGGTTCCACAGATTTGGTCGACTTGATCTAGCTTATTTGTCTTACAATGGTCTAATACCCCGTTTGCATTCGAGCTTTTTGCTACACAACATTAAATCCTCTCAAGACTAGGTTTATTTTAAATCGGGCACAAATCCGCCAAAAATACAATGTTGAATTCTGTGGTTGTAACAAAAAAAAAAACAACTCTACTCAAAAGAGTACACAAAATTGTAACTGTTTCTACGAGTTGGCCGTTGGATTTTGCGTTTTAAATACATATACATACCTCAAAAAGTAAAGAATTATTTTGCAGAGAATAAATGACATAAATGTGGAAATGACAAATATGTGGAAAGAAGATTTCACGCAATTTTCTTCGATAAGGTTAATAAACAAAAATAATTTAAATGTAAGCGAAATTCGCGGACTTTCGCTTTAATCCTCTCAATAGTAAATGCAAAGAACAAAGATTAACTAACTGGGTGGGTTACAACAAGATATAATGTAGGAGGTTATCAAATAATGTCAATAAGTTTTTCGTCTTGTGCTTATATATTTTCCAATAAAATTGTTTATATATTCACAAACTAATGTTTATGTATATTTTTTTCTTTGCAGGTAATTCACAATAAACTTCATATCGTATAGAAATGTTCTATGGCCTATGCATGGTGGAATAAGAAGGTATTACATCAATAACAATAATTGTGCCGTTTACCATACCAAACGTCAAATTATGCTTGGTTTACATTTACGAAATCCACTCGATTTCAACTGTCAATTCCTTTGCGTATACGTCAAATGAAAATTCATCTGAAATCCATCGGATTTCATTTTACATTTAAGCAATAGAATTGACAGTTGAAATCGAGTGGATTTTGTAAATGTAAACCAAGCTTTAGTTTACAATAACGCATTACAGTGAATTGCTTGTTTACATTTTGTATGTGATTTTATTCACAAAAATACATAGTTTGATAATCAGCTGTTTTTGCCGTTGTACCTGCATTATTGTGCCATGAGCATGATGAAATAAAAAACGAGCTGAATGTCAAATTTTGTGTTATTGTGAAATAATTGTATGAAAAGGTAAACAAACAATTTAACAGATTAAAGAATTTTCGACCCCGGCACATACGGTCCGTTGTGCGTCGCGTCACGCGTTAGAAACAACAACCACATGAAAAAAGTGAAAGTGATGCCAAGTTCGTTGCGCCGTATGTGCAGAGGCCTTTAAAGTGTGAACAGAATGAAATACGCTGCTTTTTTCACGCTCAGTTTCATGTCATAGATTAAAGGACAAGTACTACCTAATTCAAATGCTGCTGAATTAATTTGATTTAGGTAGTACTTTGCCTTTAGTCTTTTACATGAAACTGAGCGTGATAAAGCGGCGTATTTCATTCTGTTCACACTTTAAAGACCTCTGCACATATGGCGCAACGAACTTGGCATCACTTTCACTTTTTTCATGTGGTTGTTGTACTTTACACGATATGTTTTTTACATATGAGTTGTCACTTTTCCTATACAAAATGTATATGCAAAGTGACAACTCATATGTAAAAAAACATATCGTGTAAAGTACCCATTAGAGTTATTTTTGTGCTACTTAAGGGGTGTTTACACTATCTATGAATGTCATATGAGATGTAAAATTTGCTACCTGTGAATGTTGTACACATAGTGTGACCACTATGAACATTTTCATCTATCAAAATGATGTGGCAACTCATATGTACATTTTTCGTTTAGGGAGCGCTCTATTCGGCCATGTATTGAGAAATTAATTGTTGCAGTTGATAAATTAATTGTTAGAAGAAAACAATTTTACCAAAAAAATGAAGGAAATGGGTAAAGAAAACGAAAATGTGAGTGCGATTAAAGTTATTAACAATATATGGCCTGTTCCCGTACTTTATAAAGTGGTAAAAGTCGTAAAAGTTGTAAAAGTCGTAAACGATTTTCATATAAATTTTGTGTACGGGAACGCAAAATGTGTTAATGTGGTAAAAATTGTAAAAACTTTTTAGTTCTGGAACAGAGCTATAAATTGTGTTATTTGCCTGATTTATATTTTGTGGTTACTCGTATATGAAATTGTATGGTAGTGTGAACTCAAAAACTAAAAGTGGTATGACAAACATAAAGGATGTCGAATGGATAAAAGAAGTGACAGCTCATATGACATTGATAGATAGTGTAAACACCCCTTTACGTGATCTGTAGTGGGATTCTATAACTCATGTTTGCTGTTATACTATGTTTACATTTACGAAATCCACTCGATTTCATCTGTCAATTCCATTGTGTATACGTCAAATGAAAACTCATCTGAAATATTTTGGATTTCATTTGACGTTTGAGCAATGGAATTGACAGTTGAAATCAAGTGGATTTCGTAAATGTAAACATAGTATTATCGATAATTGTCGGTAAAATTTAAAAAAAAACTCCTTAGACCATAGCTGTGTCTGGTTACCCTAAAATTTGTAACAATTTGTACCAATTGTTGCTGGAAGTCGTCTGTTAACACAAAAAACCATCAAAAGAGAGCGATTCGAGAGAGACATTTTGACAGTTCTTTCACTGAGAGCTTGCAAATTCTTGCTGGACAAATTTCTTCTAGCAAGCACTTGCAAGCTCTTCTTCTTCCTGAAAACAATCAATCAGCAGTTTTTAGTTTTTTGTTGATTTATGTTTGTGAACATTAAAAACACTTTTATTGTGGAAATAACATAGTCTAATTGTATTGTTTTATGGAGAACAAATTTGTAAAGTGGAAAAATACTTTTTGTTTTATTTTCTTTTTCATTTTTAATAAAATACAACGTGTTTGCTTCCTTTGTTGGCTGACAAATTGTTTTGTTTTGGCAAGTCAGCTGATTGCTTGCTGGTTTTTGCTGGGAAGGTGTCTGTTTACTTTTTACAATTTTCTAGCAAAAGAGAATAAAAACCTCTTACTCTCTGAGAAAGTTCTTGCTGGACAATTCTTGCTGGGAAAGTAACCAGACAGACTTCATGTTAGCTCGATTAATCCAATTAATTAATTAAAAACTTTCATAAATAATGACCTTCGTCCTACAAAGACAATAATAAATTAAAATGCTTATAATTTCGATAATTTACGAAAATTTTCGGCAAGTTAACTATGAATAAAAAGTAGTCGCTAGCCTCTACCGACACAAACAGTGATGCCAAATTTTCTTTATGTCTTTAGTCATAATTTTGCAATTTAATTTTACCGATTTTTGTCGGTAACAGCAAAAATGAGTTACAGAATCCCACTACTGGTAAATAGGTCTGGTCTTATTCGGTTCGTTGAGTGTCATTTTACGCGTCAAAAACAACGACCACAAGAAACAAGTGTAAGTGATGCCAAGTTTTGTTTGAAGTTTTCGCTGTTTCATCGTTATCCTGAATAATGGGCAAAATACATACGGTCCGTTGTGCGACGCGTTGCGCGTTGAAAACAACAACCACATGAAAAAATGTGTAAGTGATGTCAAGTTTGTTCTTGAAGTTTTCATGTGGTTGTTGTAACGCAACGCTAAACGGGCCGTATGTGCAGCGCCCTTAATTCTTATTAAAAAGTAAACAGAAATTTTGACAACTTGAAGAATTTTCAATGAAAATAGTTTTCTTGTTATAGTTACTGGTCCACCTTATTTATTGCATCATGGTTTGTAAAGGAATTTATCAATAGACGACGAAAGAGTATAATGCCATGTTCGCACGAGCGTTTGAAGTACGTTATTCGCCTCTCGCAATACGTACATGAATTAACCCGTTTCCACGACACTATTCGTAATTAAGGGAAACATAATTTGTACGCGAATTTGAAGCAATG
This sequence comes from Musca autumnalis, assembly GCF_047663935.1. NCBI lineage: Eukaryota > Metazoa > Arthropoda > Insecta > Diptera > Muscidae > Musca > Musca autumnalis. The sequence continues at coordinate 83,619,868 of NW_027411866.1, forward strand.
GACAAAAAATGTAACTGCAATGAAAGAGAATAGAAAATTTGCTATGCTTTGAACCTTTGAACCGTTTACTTTTCATTCATGTTTTGCAGTTTTTTCTAAAAAAGCCCTACATATTTTAATTTTGTATTTTGTCTGTCATAATTAATTTTTTTGATAAATGCTCTCATTTGTTAGAGATGGGACATATTTTATCGTTGTTCGGAGAGTATTTATGTATAAAAATCGTAGCTCGTTCCCAGAATTATGTATGGGGACAACGAATAGAGAACGAACGACGTACCGTGGAAAATTAGTCCAATTCTTTTATGACCTTGGTACATAAAAATTGTGGCATTTTGCTTAAAGGGGAGTACACACTATCAGTCAAAACTGACAGTCAACTTACTTTAAGGACAATTTTCTGGCAAATAAACACTTTTGTTTAGCTAAAAACTGTTGAAATGCAATACTTAAAGTATTATTTAGAGATCTGGAAAGTAATTATTCAGCTAGACTTTGATTTAAACGAAATAGACCCCGATGACTGTCAGTTTTGTTGGTCAGTGTGTACTATGCTTAAGTCATTCCTCATAAAGGAACAAAGAACAGCAGATCCAAAATTCTAACTGCCCTTTGCATTTTAGTCTTTTAAGCCCTCGGCACATACGGTCGGTTTACTGACACGTTGGCACACGCGTTGTCCCAAAACAGTTAAGGCCAGAACAGAATCAATCGTCGCTTGCTTCCCCAAATGTCAAATTATAAAGGAAGTCCAGAGCCTCTTTGTAAATCTGCCTGCGTTCTCCTTTAGGAGGCTCTGGCATTCCTTTATAATTTGACATTTGAGAAGCAAGCGACGATTGATTCTGTTCTGGCCTTTAAATTATGTTTAACTTTAATGCGTCAGCCATATTGTTGTTTTTCAAAAAACTTGGCTTCACTTACACTTTTTTCATGTGATTGTTGTAACGCAACGCACCGTATGTGCCGAGCGCTTTACTTATATTTAGTCTTTACATATATTGCATTGACAACTTAAATGAGGCATACTTTAGAAAACCTGTTACAGGGTACACCCAAAACTTTAGTTTTCGAAATATTACTACTTTTGGTTTTGCTTAAAAACAAACTTGAAAACCCACAGAAGTTTGGTAGTATTTCATTCGCATACATTTTCGTTTTGACATACAGAAACATGCTATTAATAGGTAGTCGAGTCATTCTAGCGAAACCATGGTGAAATAAGAAGGTGTAATGCTTGGTTTACATTTACGAAATCCACTCGATTTCAACTGTCAAATCCATAGGTTAAACGTCAAATGAAATCCAGATGAGATTTCATTTGGCGTTTGAGCTATGGATTAGACAGTTGAAATCGAGTGGATTTCGTAAATGTAAATTTAGCATTACATCCATGGTGGAATAATAAGGTGTAACGCCAAAAACCAGCTGATCTTCATACCAGTTGTCAAAATGCGTTATTGTGAATAAAATCACATACAAAATGTAAACAATCAATTCACAGTAATGCATTATTGTGAGCAAATTTGACGTTTGACATGATTTGAAGTAACACCTCTTATTCCACCATGGTTACATCAAATCATGTCAAACGTCAAATTTGCTCACAATAATGCATTACTTTGAATTGCTTCTTTACATTTTGTATGTGATTTTATTCACATTAACGCATTTTGACAACTGGTATGAAGATCAGCTGTTTTTGGCGTTACACCTTATTATTCCACCATGAGCGAAACAAAACAAATTGTTGTAACAAATTCGCTGCAAATTTAAGCGCCGAAGCGAATTGAATTTCTTTACAAATTTTGACATGGTATGTATGTCGTTTACTCAATGACATGGCGGAATAAGAAGATGTTACATCGATAACAATAATCGGTCAATTTACAACACCAAACGTCAAAATATCGCACTACTGTGAATTGCTTGTTTACCTTTAGTATGTAATTTTATTCACAATAATGCATTTTGACAACTAATGTGATAATCAGCTGTTTTTGCCGTTGTACCTGTATTATTGTGCCATGACTCAATAATTTGTACAAATTTATAAAAGTTCAGTAACTTCTCGTAAACAACTAAGGTATTTTGCATTGTACTGGAGTGTAAACGAACAACATCCAGTAACAACTTGTACAAATTATAAATAAATGAACACACGTAATATTAAAGGGAATTTAAAATAGTGCACTCAAAGTGTACTTACTTAGCTGGCCCATTACAGAACATTTGTTCCATAGACCGAACTAAGAAAAGAATACCGCGCCTTGTCATCTCTTCATCAACTTGTTTGCGCCATCTATTCTTTGGCCTGCCAATTCTGCATGCACCGCCATATGGCTGGAATTTGTACGCCTTTTTAGCGGGCTCATCATCGCTCATTCTTATTATATGGCCTAGCCAACGCAATCGCTGCATCTCGATACGTTTAAGTATATCGATACAGCTCGAGGTTCATACGACGTCGATATTCACCGTCAACGCAGATCGGTCCGTAGATCTTTCGAAGAATTTTTCTCTCAAACACGCCACGCACTGCCTTATCTGCTTGCGCAAGTACCCAGGCTTCGGAACCATACATCAGCACGGGTAGTATCAGTGTTTTGTAAAGCGTTATTTTTGTTTGACAAGTTGTGGCTTTGTTTTTAAAGTGCTTACTTAAGCCAAAGTAGCATCTGTTGGCAAATACAATTCTTTTTTTATTTCACAACTGATGTCGTTTGTTGTGTTTACGGCGGTGCCGAGGTATACGAAGTCTTTTACTACCTCAAAATTATAGGAACCAAATTCAACAGTTGGTCCGATCTCAATGGACGCATTGTGCGTCGACACCCACTTTAGCAGATTCTCCTTCGACCTTCATAAAGGTACCGGTTACTTCTTTTACTGATCGTCCCATGATGTCTATATCATCAGCATAAGCAAGTAACATGTGGCTAATGGTGTAGATTGTGCCACTTCTTTTGACGTTTGCCTCTCGTATAACCTTTTCTAGCAGGATGTTGAAAAGATCACACGAAAGGCTGTCTCCTTGCCTGAAACCTCTTTTGGTACAAAACTCTTCGGAGAGTTCTTTCCTATTTAAACTACAGATCTTGAGTAAGTTACAAAGCCGAATAAGCTTTGCGGGGATATCAAATTCAGACATGGCTTGGAATACCTTTGAACGCAGCGGGCTGTCGAAGGCTGCTTTATAATCGACAAAAAAGTGGTAGGTGTCGATCTGCATCTCTTGGGTCTTCTCCAGGATTTGCCGCAGGGTAAATATCTGGTCAATGGTGGACTTGCCAGGTCTAAAGCCGCATTGGTATGGTCCAATTATTTCGCTGACCATGGGCTTTAGTCGTTCGCACAATATCCCTGACACTATCTTGTAGGCGATAGGGAAAAGACTTATGCCCCTATAGTTGGAGCATAAAGTCTTATCTCCTTTCTTATGGACGGGACACAGGATGCTCAGGTTCCAATCGTCGGGTACGCGTTCTTCCTGCCAGATGGAGCTAACTAGCTGATGCATACACCTTATCAGCGTGTCGCCTCCGGTTTTAAAGAGCTCGGCTGGTAAGCCATCAGCTCCTGCTGTCTTATTAGTCTTCAGCCGATTTATTGTTGTCTTTACCTCATCTTGGTCGGGTGGTATGCATTCAATACCATCTTCTGGGATTGGATCTGTGGTATCTTCGTCGACTTCGCTACTATTGGATACCAACAGTGTGGAAAAATGCTCTTTCCATATCCTTAGCACGCTATCTGTATCAGTTACCAGATTACGTTGCTGGTCTCTACAGGAGGATGTGCTAGATACACAGCCATCAGTTTGATGTTTCACTCTTTGGTAGAATTTTCGGACTTCATTCTGTCTCCTGTACATCTCGATTTGTTCACACTCCCGCTTTTCCATCTCTCTCTTTCTCCTGCGGAAAAGACGTGTCTCCTCTCTCCTGTTCTCCCGATACATCTCTCGTGCGCTACGCGTTGCTACTGATTGTAAAGTAGCCCTATATGCCGCATTTTTCTCTTCGGTAGCAGCACGACACTCCTGGTCATACCATGGATTCCTGGGTGGAGGTCTCTGGTATCCAAGTACTGATTTTGCGGCTGTTTGCATGGAGTAGGCAATGTTTTGCCATTGTCCTGATATGTTATCGGGACGAGGAGTGCTTTGATTAAGCAGCTGGGCCAGTTGAGTGGAATGTGCTGTGGCTATCTGTTGTGATTGCAGCTTACCGATGTCCAACTTCCGTGTTGTGTCTATTCGCACTTTGTTTGCTACGTTTAATCTGGTACGTACCTTTGCTGCAACAAGGTAGTGGTCCGAGTCTATGTTTGCACCTCGGAACGATCGTACATCCAACACGCTTGATGCACATCTTCCATCTTTCAAAAAGTGATCAATTTGATTTCTTGCTCTTTGATCTGGCGACAGCCAGGTGCCCTTATGAATATCGAGATGCTTAAATCTGGTATTGCTAACTACCATGTTTCTTGCAGCTGCAAAGTCTATCAGCCTCATACCATTGTCAGATGTTTCACTGTGGAGACTGAATTTTCCGACTGCTGGATCAAAGATATTCTCCTTTCCAATTTTGGCATTAAAATCGCCTAGTATAATTTTAATGTCATGGGCAGGGCAACGGTCATAAGTTTCTTCTAAGCGTTCGTAAAATATATCTTTGGTTTGTTCGTCCTTGTCTTCAGTGGCGCAAATAAAGCTGATGTTGAAGAATTGTGCTTTTAATCGAGTTGCAGCGAGTCTTTCATTCACTGGGGTGAAGCTGGAGACCAGATGTTTTAACCTCCGACCAACTACAAATCCGCAACCAAACTCATGCTTCGTGCCATGGCAGCTATAATACAGTGCGTCACCTTTAGGTGTTGTTTTGACGCCTTTCCCGTTCCATCGTATTTCCTGTATGGCAGTAATGGCGGCCTTGTACTTTTCAAGTAAATCTGCCAATGCGTAAACTGCACCTTCTCTATAAGAAGTGTGAACATTCCACGTGCAGATTCGCAGATCATGGTCCTTAAAACGTTTGCGGGGTTCGTCAACTTTAGAGGGGTTTGTTTTTCTTTACTTTCGTTTTTTCATAGTAGACTGTTTTTTCTAGGGGAGGGTTACTAACCCGACGCCCAACCCCAAGTTTTTAACGTTCTTATGGGTGAACGGGTGGCACATGTTAGCTCACTACCTTTAACGGGTGTTAGAGGCAGTTCCCCAGGTGACACCACTGGAGGTCAGTGTCCACTTGAGATGAAAGAGGGACCAAGATAAATCCTGGGCTTTGCCATGTTAAAGCCGGTCAGGACCGTTCCTTGGTATCTTCCATCCCCTACGTCACCCGTAGGCACTCAAAGTGTATGTGCACAAAAACAAGCGATAAACATCACGTGGTTGATTTCTTGCATAACACACCATACATGTACCCAAATCAGCGAAGCTGATGGTACCACAAACTGTCAAATTTTATTTATGTTTTTTAAATAATATCTCTAAATATAAAAATTGTAACGAATTTTTTAAGTATACTTTTTTTTAAATTTTTCGAATAAAATTGTGTCGAAAATTGGATTTTGTAAATCTAAACATACTATAAGAGTCGGTGAACGATTCTGATCCGAATGATTGAACTAGATCAAGATCTATTTACTAGGTCACGTAACTAGCACAACAACAACTCAATTTTGACCGAAAATTCTTTAAGCTGTTAAAATGTTTGTTTACGTTTTGACACAATTTATTCACAATAACACAAAATTTGACGGATTGAATCCAACCAACACGCCGTTTTACCTCACCTTATAATTTCATCATGAACTAGATAGTTAACTATGAACTAGATTACTGAACTAGTTAGTTAAAGGAGCTGAACTACTACGATAACAAATTTTCCTTTATGATATCGAAAAATAGCAAAAATTAGTAGATTCTTGCGGTACTGGAACAGACCAGCTATTGCATTGTTCAACAGAAATGTCATATTCATTATACAACAAAGAAAGACATTTGTTATATTTTCATGGATCTACATACATACATATGTATGCACGTATAAACATAAATAAAATTTATATGAATTCATCTTCACATCTATGAAATTACTTTTCCCGTAAATGTCAATTGTTATATTTATTGAAATGAAGGGGAAATTTAATTGTATCACTCGTTGGATGTTACAATAGAATTGAAATGTGCAACCATTGAAAAACAACCGCAACATTCTAATGACACTTGTGATGATGTTATTTACGGAACCGGAATGTACATAAGGGTTATAACTTTTTTGCAACTTTTGCAAAATCAAAAATTAGTTTAGTTTAAGCATAAAATGTACCTTTTAATTTATTAGAAATTGTGTTTTTATGTAAAATATGCGTGTCCATACCTAAATTAACCCTGCGTTTACAAATGACAGGACAATTAAGTTCATGTATTGATTGTCAAAATCCCACAACTTGCCTGTGTGACGTAGGCGTCCAGACAACTGCGAAAACAGTTGTAAAAGTATGAATGATAATCACCGATTTCTTTTTGTTTTCCGTTCACATATTTTGTTTTGTACATATTCTTTTGTTTTCAGCACATTTGAATTATCATCTCACTTCTTTTTCACAAAAAATGTCAAAAATTTGTCAACCCGGCTGTCTGTCAAAAACTGATGGACAGCTGAGAGACAAACGACAAATGTATGCATGTGTTAGTAAATCAGAGTTGTAATTGAAGACAAATTGTCTGGTGTAAACGCCTAGTAACATGTCTCCCAGCAAATGAATTTATAACTTTTTATGTAAAAATGTTTGCAACTCACAATGAGCCCAATGAGAGGCAACAAGTCACTGAAAGTCGGAAAAAGAAAAAAAAAATATATATATATATATATATATATATATATAGAAAGAAAGATTATTAGATTAGAGTATTAGACATCCATCATTAATTGATCGCGTCCGATTTTTTGAAAACTATATAACTACAGGTTAAGATTTTTGAATTTAGTAGGGGTTTCTAGTGCCATTTAATAAATTTAGAGATCTTGTACTTAAAAGATGTCTATGCTCGACATAACTCGATTAAGTTAACTATAAAATTTGGCGCCTTGTGTCATATTGACAAGTCCCACTATCAGCCCAGCCCAATACTTTAAAATATCCACATTTTTATGTCTCACATATTCTATTAATATATTTCTATATATTTCCGTGGACATCCGTGGATAAATTTTTCTACACATGTAGTATTACCTTCTACCACATATATATACAGTTTCGCCGATACGTCACAATACTGACAGTTCTACTCCAAAAATATATAAACTCCAATAAAAACTACACAAAAACTCATCACATCTCTACGCCAACAATTCTCTATCACATCTAACTTTTTTTTTAATTCTGAATCACTATCTTAAATAGCATACCTTTCCACGTATTTTCCATTTTAAGAAGCGTTAACGGTGTTTAATTGTCGAGCGATTGATTGAAATTAATTGAATATTATAAAGCGGCCTATACACTATCAAATTTTGATGTCAATATTTGTAGTAGTATGTGTAAATTTTTCAAAATATGAGAATGTGCGTGTGATTTTTAGTGATTGAAGAAAATCAAAATAGTTTTGATTTTCAAAATTGAACCCCGCCAATCCGATGAGTATGGGTTTTTTCAAGATTGTCAAAAGCAATTTTGAAAAACCAGAACATTGTGTTTGTGAGGAAATAAAAAAAATTAAGTTCATTCATTTTTAGAGGACAATTTCATGATTTCGGTTGATTGAATGCTTTGTTACACACTTATCAATCACACACGTACAGACATCGGCTGGACAAGCCAGTTTAGATAGTATATGGGCCGCTTTGTTTTCAACACATTTCAATAATTATCTCCCTTATTTTTACAAAAATGTCAAAAATTTGTTAACCCCACTGTCTGTGAAGAAATGATGGACAGCTGGGAGACAGCAGATAAATGTATGTACATATGTGTTAGTAAATCAGAGTTGTATTTGAAGACAAACTGTATGGTGTAAACGCCTAGTTACGTATGGTGAAATTATAAGGCGATGCAAAAAGGCCAGCTGATTTCATCCAACAATCAAATTCATTGTTATTGTGAATAAATCGTATGAAAACGCAAAAAATTTTGACAACTTGAATTAAAACAATTAAAACAGTAAACGGGAACTTTTTCCGCAAAATCGAGCTAAAATATATATTTTTCTTATGAGGACATTATTCCCCATTCAATGAAATTGTAGTGGTAGTTTTTGGTTATAACCCTAATGTTCATATGTATGTATGTATGATACTAAACAACAATGGAGTGACGTGGTCGTACATTTCGCTTGATTATGAATTAAATAAAGCCTGACATATGAGGAAATTTGCAGTTTTAGAACAAAATAAACGGAAGTTTATTTAAATGATATTGTTACGGAATTAGGTTTAAACAATCTCCGCGAAGATATTTTATTCCCCGATACGATTTGTACCAACTAAAACAGGGTTCGTTTTAGATTACGTTTCTACAATGCTTTATTTACTCTATTATTCTTATTCACAACCGACTTTAATTACTAAGCACACAACTTTCCTTCTTTATTAAGCACAGAGCTTCCCTTTACTTATTTAACCGTCTGTTCAGTTTGACGTCTAAAACAGAACTAACTCACTGTTTCGTTTTCGTTTGAAGTTTCTAGGGCATTTGGCAACTTCCAGAAACCAACTAACATGGTACAATAAGAAAGGTAGATGCATCGGCGAATTGCTACAACAAAGCAACTTTTTTTGTAATGTAAACTGTCAAAATTTTCGCCAAATGGTCTCTTGTTGTCTCTTTTTATCGCTTGTTTTTGTCTATAAAGTGTAGACATGCTATCTCTTACTCAACAAATCATATGGTTTTTTGTTTTGATTTTTCATGGCGAATTCCTAGTTTTTTGACGTTTTAGATTCGATCAGCTGGGCTGAGGCATCTACCTTTCTTATTGTACCATGCCAACTAAGCAACGAACACACAAACGCACACTCGAACACACAAATCATGGCACAATAAGAAGGTACAGCGCCAAAAACAGCTGATTTTCAGACTACTTGTCAAAGTGCATTATTGTGAATAAAATCTCATACAAAATGTAAACAAGCAATTGCATTATTGTGACCAAATTTGACGTTTGGTATGAATTGATGTAACACCTTATTCCCCCATGACGCAAATATACGGTATACCATGGTGGAATAATAAGGTGTAGCGCCAAAAACAGCTGATCTTCACACAAGTTGTCAAAATGCGTTATTGTGAATAAAAACACATACAAAATGTAAATATGCAATTCACAGTAATGCATTATTGTGAGCAAATTTGACGTTTGACATGGTTTGATGTAACACCTTCTTATTCCACCATGCGGAATTCAAACAAAATAGGCAGCGATGTAGAGTTGTACAATCTAGTTCATTTGAAAGATCTAGTTCAATAGCCCAGCTCTTTTAACCGAACTAGTTCACTAATCTAGTCCATAGTTCACTATCCAGTTCAATCATTCGGATCAGAATCGTTCTCGGGCTCTTAATCGTTCGCTTGATGAGAACACATCGATATGGATCCCATCGTGCAACACATAAGGTGAAGCGATAAGAGCAGCTGAGTTCACCCAATCAGTAAAATTCATTTTTATTGTGAATTAACCGTATGAAAACATAAACCAAAAATTAAGACGGCTTGAAGTACCTTCAATCCAAATATTTTTGTTGTTGTAGTTTCGGTTTTATCTTATTAATTGCACCATTGGTTGGATAATAAAGCTTGGTTTAGACTATACACATATACGATGATTAAGGTTGTTATCTAGCATAGTCTAAACGTACTTTTAGTGTCAGTACTTAAGTATTGAACTTGTTGCTGGCTTGAAAGATGCATTTTAAACGCAGTTTGCATCACAGCCTTTTGCCAGGTTAACCTTCCATATAAGGATTTCTTTTGACGTATACGCAATGGAATTGACATTTGAAAACCGATTATATGCAGACGCACTATTAACAAAACACAGGACATTTTTTTAAATATTTTAAGACTATGTAACGTTTTTCATTGTGAAAACTATTTAAATGTCCAAACAAAATGTCCATTTCATCTATCTCAAGAGGAATTTAATCCCTAACACCTATTTGTTTCAAACAAATATCAAATAATTTACCCTAATGAAACTGCAAAATAAACCCCTGATATACATAACACTGACGAGTGAATACAACAATGTCAAGATTTTTTACGTGTACTCACCTTTTTCACCTTTCACATCTGTTTTTGACAATTTTCTAGTATAAGATTTTAAATAAAAGTATATACAAATCAAGCATTACATTAATACCAGTATACATACATATGCAGAATATACATACAAAATAGTCCGAAGAAAAAGAACAAAGTTGCCAAAAATGTTGGCACTACTATGAAAGTTCCTCTTTTTCAAATGCCAAAAGAAAAAACTGACAAAATGCAAATATATATATAGAACAAAAGGCTTGACAGACTTGCACAAAGTGAAAAACTTTGCCCAAGCTAAGAACAAAAGATATTTTAGAGAAAATAGGACACAAACAGTAAAACAACTATGATAAAACAAAAAAAGAAAATTTCTCCTCCTCCACTTGCTCTTATTGGTTCTTGGAACATCAATATCTAAGGAATGACATTAAATTTCAATTGATAAGGATATAAATGCAATAACTACCTAGCAAAAAGTTTGCATACAAATGCAGTTCAATCACCAATACATGTATCTGTGCTCTGCATCTTTTTTAATGAATACACTCATTGTTTACAAGAAGTTCGAGCTTAGAGTGTGCTTTAAACTTAAAACAACTATTCAAGCAAATACGTGATTCATATGACAGATATTCTATAGAATAGACAACTTAAATAACGCATATTTTATAAAACCTGTTAGAAGTAAAGGCTTAAACGCCTTTTAGACTATGCACATATACGATGATTAAGAGCATTATTTTGATTTATTTGATTTATTTGTATTGAAATGACAACTTAAATCCAACATAGTCTAAACGTACTGTTATACCCTAGACAGACGGCAGAGTTACTTGGCGTTTACACAAGACTGACTGTCTGCAAATACAACTCTGATTTACTAATACATACAAACATTTGGCTGTTGCCTGGCACTGTCTGGTAATTTTCGTAGGCAGTAAACATGGACATTTTTGAATAAATGAAAACAAAACTATTTCAAATAACAAAAAAGACAATAGTACTGAGATGAAACAAAACAAAAACAAAATATGTGAACGGAAAACAAAAAGAAATCGACGATTTTCATTCATAATTTTACAACCGTTTTTGCAGTTGTCTGGACACCTACGTCACACAGGCAAGTTTTGATTTTTTGACAATCAATACATGTACTCAACTGTCCTGTCATGTGTAAACGCAGGGTTAATTTGCATTAAAAATTCCTTAATTTTAATCAAAGACATAAATACAATAAGATAAGACATTTGTTTTGCTATCATTCTTCAGTGAATGGCTTTTGAATTTAACATAATGTTATATCACGATATGGTGATATAACATTTTTTTTCTTTTATACATTTTTACGCATTTAACCGAATTTACCGATCCAATTGACATAGAATTATTCTTGAATAGATCATTGAATTCATAAATTTCGTTTCTGATACCATTACATGAAATGTTCCTCCTTGGTTGCGATTTTGAATTAACTGCAACATGTTAAGGGTAATATGCCATTTAGATATGACACCATTAGGCGGATTTAGCCCATTATCAGGTTTTATTTGCTAAATCCAGCCAAAATCTACCAGATTTCCCATACAAAAATAAATCCTCCTATTGAGTGGATTTGTTTTAAATCTGGCATAAATCCTCGTATACAACTCTGTTTTTTGCAACATGTTGCTAGAAAATACAAAAAGTTGCAAGCTGGCACAAGAAACAAGCAAAGACATAAAGTAATAAAGACCTGACAAAATGCATGCAACAAAAAATGTTTACGAAACTATGTATAGAAACATTACCCTTAACAGGTTGCAGTTAATTCAAAATCGCAAACAAGGAGGAACATTTCATGTAATGGTATCAGAAACGAAACTTATGAATTCAAGGATCTATTCAAGAATAATTCCATGTCAATTGGATCGGTAAATTCGGTTAAATACGTAAAAATGTATAAAAGAAAAAATGTTATATCACCATATCGTAACATAACATTATGTTAAATTCAAAAGCCATTCACTGAAGAATGATAGCAAAAGAAATGTCTTGTCTTGTTGTATTTATGTCTTTGAAACAAGGTAGATGTATCGGTGAATTGCTACACTAAAAATAATTTAAAATGTAAAAATTTGTAAACAAGGCGGAAAAATTAAATTTGTTTTGATGTACAAAGTTGATTCTAATCAACCAAGACTAATATTTATGATGTCTAAACGATAAAATAATTCGTTTATTTATTTTATATGGGCAAACTGCGATAAAATAATTCTTTATTTGCTCTTTAGTTAGCATTAGTAGCATAATGTGCTCACATTTTCAGTATAAAAGAATAAATTTTCAATTTAAATTCAATTAAAAAAAATTCTTTTGACGTTTCAAATTCTTTCAGATGGGCTGATGCATCTACCTTGGTAATTGTGCTATGAACAAAAATCAGCTGACTGCCATTTAAATCCTTCAAAATGTATATCTAAATGCAATGAGATTTGTACTGGATTTATTAAATCCAGTCGAGGATTTATGGCTAGTCTAAATGAGCTATTAATGAGCTATAATGTTTCTATACAAAGTTTCGTAAACATTTTTTTGTTGCATGCATTTTGTCTAGTCTTAGTTGTATTTATGTCTTTGTTTTAATTAACTTTTTACCCTGACAGACGATAGTTTCTGCATTTATGAAACAGCTGTTTGTGTTGTTTGTACCCAGCAGACCATTTCATAAAGTTTTACAAAAGTTCGCCAAATTATGCGAAACAAATATACTTTCTACCATTGACCGATAATGCAAAAATAAATTAAATTTATTCGCGATATTTTTGAGTCCTTTTAATATGAAAAATGTCGTAAAACTCTAAGGAACATTTGAAGAAGATATTATTTTCGATAGAATTGGTATGGTGGGTAATGAAATGCTTGTGAAAATAAAAATTTTAAAAATAGATTTGATAGAAGGCGAGAAAAACGATTAGCTGCTATTCTATTCGAGAAAGACCACTACATATTTGAAAGAAACGCGAAAATTTCTGATTTGTTTTCCTTTTTTTCTTAAACATGGAAATTTGACAAAAGACAATTGATTTTCAATGTAAATTGTGTCTCAGACCATGAATATGCTCTCTCTCCTACATGAATATGGGGTCCCTTTTACAGCATTGCCATATTGAAATACTTAAATTCAGTTTAAATTTCCTTTGATTTTGTGCATAAGGAATGTGGATAATGCACGAATTAATTTGAATTAAGACAGTTAATGCAAATTAACGCTGCCGTCTGTCTAGGGTATTAGACTGGGTTTAGACTATACACTTAAGGTGAGAACACAATGAGAAATTCATGATTATCCAAGCCTGAATTTGTGTAAAGGAATAAAGAAATCCAAAATCGCATTTGAATTAGGTAGTACCTAGTCTTTATTCATTTACTTGAAATTGAGCGTGAAGCAAGCAACAAAAGTCATTGTGTTTCTTCCTTTACACCATGGTGGAATAAGAAGGTGTTACATCAAATCATGTCATACGTCAAATTTGCTCACAATAATGCATTACTGTGAATTGCTTGTTTACATTTTGTATGTGATTTTATTCACAATAACGCATTTTGACAACTGGTATGAAGATCAGCTGTTTTTGGTGTTACACCTTAAGGGCTGTTTACACCATCTATCAATGTCATATGAGCTGCCATTTCTTTCACCCATTCGACATTCTCTATGTTTGTCAAAATTGACGTCATCCATACAAATTTCAATTTGTGCGTTCATATGTGCAAGTGTTATTTTCGTATGACATAACCTAAAAATATAAAAACAGCTGTTTTTCTCATTATTTACATTTATTGTTGAGTTGCAATTTTGCGCAAATTTTAATTTTGGTTGAAGGAAACTGAATTGGTAGAATTGGTGTTTGGAGTTATAGAGGCATTCATGTTTTTGCCACCAAACAATCATTTCAAAGACTGCTTCTTTCGACCAATCGATCTGAAAATAACATTATAAACGCCATTTATTTACTTTACTGAATATTTAAATATACATACCTTTCCATTTTCTTTTTTAAAAGATTTTGTTTTTCATTTTTTGTTTGAGAATGTCGGAAAACAGCTGATAAATTTATGTTTACATACGAGAATGCCGTATCAAATAGAGCGCTCCCTAAATGAAAAATTTACATATGAGTTGCCAATTCATTTTGATAGATGACAATTTTCATAGTGGTTACACTATGTGTACAACATTCGCAGGTAGAAAATTTGGCATCTCATACGACATTGATAGATGGTGTAAACAACCCTTTATTATTCCACCATGCTTTACACAAATAAATGAATAAATTGTGTGAAAACGTAAACAAACATTTTGACTTTTGAAGAGTTGTTGTTGTGCTAACCGTAACCTGGTAAATAGATCTTTGTCTAAACATACTGTTAGGATGCAATTCTTTTGCTTCTTAGGTGGCTTTTACATCTAAAGGCCTGCGTACATAAGCTGCCTCGCCTGTTTGCCTTGCTTTCCTACTTCATTTCTGATATAATAAAAATAAAAGAATAAAGATGGCCGAGCAAATTTCAGACTGGGTTGCCCTTTTCTTTTTATTCTTTTATCAGAAGCAAGCAAGGCAAGCAAGCGAGGCAGCTTATGTACGCAGTCCTTAACATATTTTATGAAACATGCGTCATTTCAGCTGTCAATTCCATAGAATATCTGTCAAATAAATGAAATGAAAATTTCCAGAACTTAATTAAGCAATAAGCAATTTTGGAATGTGCTTTGAATCAGTTTTAATATGCAATAAAGCTACTACATTGCTACTGGGTTGAAAACCCCACAAAAATCTATGAAGAACGATTCACTCGGTTTGAAGAACAGTTTTCAAAAATTCCATATTGTGAAAATCGAGGAGCCACGTATTTATTAGCTGGGACACAATAGTCGTTTTGTTTTCGGCATTTCCTTGCCAAAATTGTTTCCGTTGGTATTGCTTTCGCTATAATTTTATATCTGTAATACCAATTTTGTTTCTGCCTTAGTAGATACATCACCATTACGAACCCTGCTAACAATTATGTTCCATGTCAAAATAAAAAGGTCATAAATTAAAAAGCGAATCACCATCAAAAAGAACTCAAAACACTTTTTTCTTTACTTTCATAATTTTATCGCCCATAAAAATATCAACAATAATTCCTTAAGGATACATATTACAAAAAAGAAAAACGAAACAAAAAGTGGAATGGATTATTATTTAATTAACTGAAATTCTTCTTTTTATTGGATAACATTTCACAATCCATAAAATTCCCTTGGAAAATGTTCACATCACGTTCGCAGGGGTAATAATAATTTTATATATATTTATGAAGAATGAGGTTTCCTTTCCTCTGAAGATATTACTTTCTTCTCTCTTTCCGGTTTCCACCCTTCTTGCTCGGTTAATTTCAAATACCCTTGACCCAATTTAGTTTTTCACTTTGATGACTTTTATGGTGTAAAATGTAGAATCGTCAACGCACTCCCGTTCGTCTCTTGCTTCTAAGGGCAATGATAGTGATGATAATGAAACCACTTACTTTTTTCTACCATTTTATTTTGTTCAGGGCAATTTATTTTAGCATCGCCAAAAAATGGGGAGAAATGCAAAACAAAAACAAAATAAAACTCCTTATCAAATTATCATAATACCCTAAAGGAATATTTGTTTCTTCTCATAAGCATCAACTTCATCCCCTTGCAAATATCATGGCAACATTTGGAAAAGGTCGCGACAACACACAAAATCCCCCATTTCGACCCCCATGCACAAAAAATTCATACGAAAATGGCCATAAAGCTTCAAGGCATGCTAGTGATTATTGTTACAGAAAAAATAAGAGGAAAGAGTGCGGGGAACAGTTTATTTAACAAAAAAGTATCACTTTTCGAATATCAGTCAATTTACTACAAAGTCTCTGACGACAAAAACCCTCATTCCAAGAGCGTGTGTGGGAAGAGTGTTGCCACACATCCTTCTCTTGAAATACTTGAGCTTTAGCTTTTGTTTCTCATTTTTTTCATAGAATTTCATAAATTCCATTTGTTTGGTATTATTATCTGTTAAGAGTAACCTGACAGAAGACGACGACGACACAACACATTACCAAACACATAAAGGAAATGAGGCGAATGTGAAATGTGTCAGAGTCTACGGAAGGGTGGCTTTGTATTTGCTGTGAAACATCGTGGTTATGGTTATTAAAGTTAAGGAGATTCGAGCAATGAAGTAAAAGATACTATTTTGCAGAGCTTATGCTTGGTTTACATTTACGAAATCCACTCGATTTCAACTGTCAATTCCATAGCTCAAACGTCAAATGAAATCTCATCTTGATTTCATTTGACGTTTAACCTATGGATTTGACAGTTGAAATCGAGTGGATTTCTTAAATGTAAACCAAGCATTAGTTTGCAAATACCTGGTGAAAATAGTTTCTACCATTCTCCGAGAAATATTAAACCAAGCATTAGTTTGCAAATACCTGGTGAAAATAGTTTCTACCATTATCCGAGAAATATTAGGTCAAGGCTCAGAGTGGGTTTATAATAGCATTTATTACTAGAACAAAAATTCCATGTTGATTTATTTGACCATTTTTCATAGATTTTACGTCAAAAATAGAACAGTTTTTATTAATGTAACACCAAAAACTTTTCAACTTTTCAGTAAAGTTGGGCGTTATTTCTGATAAAATAAAAGATAGGTCGAAGTTTTCTTTATTCTTTTATCAGAAATGATGCCCAACTTTACGGAAATGTTTCGGCGTAAACGCATTTTACGCTTGCACTTAAAACAGGTGTTTTGGGAGTTTACGTCATTTCTTCACAGATATTGTATGGAATTGACAACTTAAATGATCCATGTTTTATAAAACATGTTAAATGCAAAATGCGTTTTAACAAAGGCCTAGGTAAATAAAGCTGAAAACACATCCAACGTTTGAGTAAAGTTTTGCGTCATTTCGGGTAGAAGAATAAAGACAAATTGAAACTTGGCAGCATTTTGTCTTTTATTCATCTACCAGAAATGGTACGAAGCTTTACTAAAACGTAGGATGTGTTTAGGGCTTAAGAAGTATCGCCGGCTGGCTTTCTTGCTCCGCTCCACGGCATAATAAAAATAAAAAGTTTAATCAAAAATGATGGTGTTTACCCCGCTTAAGATGCCAATAGCTTTATGTAATTAAGCCTTTGAAGCCGCATTTACATCTACCAGGATTAAAAAAAATCTCATTTAAATTGTCAATTCCATTGAATAACTGTCAAGTAAATGACGAATTTGCTCCAAATATTGTTTTTTTTTTGTGCAAGTGTAAATTAATGCGGAGACACATAAGCATTATTAAGACATGGGAACATAAGCTGCTTTGCCTGCTTGCCTTGCCTTCCTGCTTCATTTCTGGCATAATAAAAATAAAAGAATAAAGGAGGCCGAGCAAATTTCGAACTGGGCTACCCTTTTCTTTTTTATTCTTTTATCAGAAGCAAGCAAGGCAACAAGGCAAGGCAGCTTATGTACGTAGGCCTTTATGCCAAATTTACACGTACGCTCCAAAATCCACTGGATTTCACGAAATCTTGAAATACATCCCCGTGTTTACACTTATTTTTTGTTGATTTCAAACATATCACAATAATCAAGGTAGATGTATATGCGCAGCTGACCGAACATGCATTTTCCAAACAACTGGTTGTAAATTGAATTAGTTGTTAAAAATATACGACAATATACAACTTTACTGTTTTTTCGAAAACTAACTATATATCGTATTAACTAGGGGACCCGGCGATCTTCGTATCGCAGCCTGTTAGATACTGAAGTCGATGGCTTTGGTTCAAACATATTATACTATTATTGCTATATCGAGTTCAATTGCAAATGTTTCTTTGTTTTAAACTTTTTAGGACGATCTTTGACGCAGATGCACATTCGATAATTGTACTTTCGATGTCAGTTTGTCGAAGAAAGAGGCTACTGAGAGGCAAAGTGTTTCTATTTTCCTCGAATCTCAGTCCCATAAACTGGGCAACTGTAAATCGGGACTAAGATATATTTATTGAACAAATAACATATTTTGCGACGCACAGTTGAAGAATTTGGTTTATTAGATCTCGTTTAAGTTTGCGTTTTAATCAATTATCCTATTTCGAACAGAGCAATCCAATTACTCCGATACTTGATAAAAGTTACCATCTTCGTCTGATTTTCTTTCTCACTTCTCTGTTTAAAGTGATCTCCCGAATTTGAAAGTCCGGAATAAAATCATAGGTGAACACGGAGAGTGCATTTGTATGCAGAATCCTAATATAAATTAGAGGGGCGCACTCTTCTTGTTCATCTCTGAATTACAACTGCGGTAATTGTATCAATATCACAAATTATTATGTCACCCGATACAGAATATTTGCCCATAATTCGATCAAAACATCTACAGTACCGCCTATTTCTAGCTTTTTATACTCTCAGCCTTTAGGCTAAATGTCCTCATCGAAATAATAGTTTTAGACCCCAATAGTGTTTGGACGAAGTTCTTTCAAACAATTTGGAGTCGATTTAGCACTGTCCGCCCGCCTGGCCGTCTGTCTGGCTGGTGTGCACGATAACTCTCGAATTTTGAATTTCATGATATCTTGCCCAAACTTAATTTATGTCCGAAGTTGATCCATATCGGTCCACTCCTTCGGGTACCTCCTCCACAAAAGTTCGAAATTTTCTGTAAAATGGTGTGAACGATAACTACCGAAGCGCGCAATCGATTTGGTCCAAACCATATCATATCATATCATGGACCATATCAATCTATTCCTTTGTGTACCTACCTCACAAAATTCGGATTAAATGAAGTTTAGGAGCTTCTCTCGGATGGTTTTGAAAAATTTTCAGCAGATTGTCCTTGCGGACCCTTTACCAAGGTACAATTTTTTCGGGCGAAAGTCCATACCTCCTGAGATACTGGCCTAAAAGCTCCAAGAAACCCTGACGCAACCATCTAAAATGCCAAATCCTGAAGATAACTCTCGCAGGGAGTTTCTGATTGGTCCAAACTTTGAACATCATATTATTTCATCCAGTCCAGTCGGTCCAGTCCTTCGGAGTACCCTCAATAAATTTTGGAAAAGTGGACTTTGAGAACTCGTGTCGGATCTATTTGATTTTTGCAGAAGGTTTTTTTAACGATTCCTACTACAACGGTACAATTTTTCCGGAGAAAGTCCATGACACCCTGCCACCACATACTTAAACAGCTAGTATGAAGGATAACTCTCAAAATTTTCAAAAAAATTTTCAAACTTGGTTTAAACTCGCTGTTTAAACTTGTGTTTGCTGGTTAAAGGTGGTTAAAGGCTGAGGGTACAGCTGACTGATAACTTCTTACTTGTTTTTCCCCAATTTTGAATAACATACCGATATACATACATACATATGTTTGTATTTGACCATTTGCAATTGGGTTCCAGCTCTGCGGGAACTAAGCTGATTGAATTCGTACTCCCTTTCAGTGGGGATATCAATTTTATAGTGCGGTTACACTACAGTTTTTTGCCGGGTTAACCCACTTTATGAGGATTTATTGCTTAATCTGGTCAAATTTGACCAGATTTGCCATACAAAAATTAAATCCTCTTACGACTGGGTTTATTTTAAATCCGGCACAAATCCACCAAAAATACAGTGTTGTATTCGGCATTTGTGCAAAAAAATCCAACTCTACTCAAAAAGTACCAAAAGTTGCAACTGTTTTTGTAACAGAGTTTGTCGTGTTTTACACGTTTCCGATTGGTCGCATGAGATTTTATAGAGTTAATAAATCCAAAGTTACTTGAAAATCATAAAATTATTTATTTTTTTTACATTGGACACTTTTTTAACAAAAAGTACGCTTGATACCATGATACAAAAATGTATCCCTGTGTGTAAAATATACCAATATGAACAAAGAGTGACGATATCTCACACGAGAAATTGTAAAAGTGTAAAACACGACTTTATTAGTTATTTTGTATGTATACGTAAACAAACATCAGCTGGCAGTTTATATCCTCGAAAAGCTAAGTGTAACCAGCAAAGATTAACCCACTGGATCTATTAAGCCCAGTGGGTTAACCTTCAATAGTGTAACCGGGGTATTAAGTAACATGACAGGACCTAGACAGTCAATGTATATCTGGTACTGCTCAAATTTTATACGACATAAATCGGAAGGAAGTTGATCTTTCGAAGATGTTTTTACATACGGTTTAAAAGTAAACATATGTATATGCCACAACCTCATTTCCAATGAAATTACCTCCGAGATCTCGATTTTTCAAATAACCCACCGATTTTGTAAATTTGGTACTTTTTTTCTCAAAACTGTGGAAACCATTTCATGCGTTATCGTCTTCATCTTTTTAATCGGAATCTGATCGAAACCACTACTAATCTTTACAAACTCTAAACCAAGCTCTCTCTTTTTAATAAAGTTTTCGCTGTTAATTTTCTAAAAAGACGCTTAAAAATAAATGAAAATCGATTTGATTTTGAATACAAAAATGTCTATACAACTTTCAGAAATTGACAAAACAGAGTAGTACAATGGACCCTGACAACATCATCCTTTTTTATATATATATAGATTGTGTATAATACTAACAAATGAACAAATAAAAAATGATTTTATTGTTGAGACCATGGCACAATTACCCAGGTAGTGGTATCACACCAGCTGATCGAATATGAAAAGTCAAATCCCTTTATTTTTGTTGTATTTTCCCCAACAACTTAAAGAAAGTTTTGGCATAACATATTCAAAATTTTACGATGCCACTACCTGGGTAATTGTGCCATGGTTGAGACGTCATAATAACAAATTTAGATAGGTAAAAGTTGTGTTCAGAACCTGCAAAATATATCTACTTGCAGTAGTTTCTCGTTTAGTGCTAGAAATGTGTTTACGTACTCCGTAATCTAGTGAAACTTCCACTTCTCTTTAAACAAAAATAACGCGGGTGTTATTCCCTCTTCTCCTATTTTCTGCTATACAACTTAGTCCGAGTAGAAACTAGCAGCATGCGAAAGCAATTTTTGACAATTCGCTCTTTTTTCTACCATTACCATCAAAAACGTACGGGCACACAATAAAAATAGCATTGTAACAAAGTAATTTAATATTTTACAAATTTTTTGTTGCAGCAATTGAACATCTACCTTGTTTATTGTGAAACGTGAAATATGTTAAAACTTTTGGTACTTTTTTAGGCAAAAACAAGGTTGTATTTCATGAGTACTGTAATTTCGGTGTTGATTTCGCTGAAATCACGAAATGAGATGATTTCATTTTTGTATGCGAAATCATGATAAATTTTACTTGATTCCGCGCGAAATCACAAAACGCCTTCGAAATCAAGAAATGTCGCCGATTGTAAACCTAGCATTACATTAAAGTTATCAATTCCAAAGTCGATGGTCAGACTAGCAAGACTTCGACATGGCGACGTCAAGTTTATAGGCGAGTGGTATGAAGTAGTGAAACCCATGTACATGGTTTTCTGTGTTTGTTGTGTTGCCTCTTCTTGTTATTCGTTGCTGTTTTTTTATTCCGGTTTCTTTCATTTTATTTTCTCAAGCAAACGATTAACATGGCGTCCTTTTTTCATTGGATTTTTTGGGGGCTTTTTCATTTTATTAATTTTTTGTTTAATAGCTGCTAGTGGTTAATTCACAGCAAAAGTGCATGTCAGTCAGCGTTGCCACAGTTTTTGATCGGAAATCGTCAAATCGTCAAAAATCGTCAACATAGTCCATAGTCATTTTCCAATTTTGGGCAAAAAAAATCGTCAAAATGACGATAAATCGTCAAATTCGGCAA
Organism: Musca autumnalis; assembly: GCF_047663935.1. Lineage (NCBI taxonomy): Eukaryota > Metazoa > Arthropoda > Insecta > Diptera > Muscidae > Musca > Musca autumnalis. The sequence goes on from NW_027411866.1 coordinate 83,641,993, forward strand.
CACATATCGAGCCCTTCCCGCGAAAAAGGTGTAAGCGACAAAAAGCAAATTTTACAGGAGACGGTTTTTATTGAATAACTTTTGATCTAAGTAAGATCTTTTATTAAATTTTGGTATAGTTCCGTTACTAAACCCTATTTACTAAACAAATAAATAATTTGTGGAATATCTTCAATATAACGGTAATTTGTGTCGCGTACATCTTTTTCGCTGTCACGCAATCAGACTAGCACGATAAGAAGTGGCGGTTACATTAAAAAAAAATTATTTGAAACAAATCATTTTTAGAGTAATATGCCATTTAGATATGACACCATTAGCCGGACTTAGCGCAGTATCAGGTTTTATTTGCTACCAGATTTCCCATACAAAAATAAATCCTCCTATTGAGTGGATTTGTTTTAAATCTGGCATAAATCCTCGTATACAACTCTGTTTTTAGCAACATGTTGCTAGAAAATACAAAAAGTTGCAAGCTGGCACAAGAAACAAGGTAGATGCATCGGTGAATTGCTACACTAAAAATAATTTAAAATGTAAAAATTTGTAAACAAGGCGGAAAAATTAAATTTGTTTTGATGTACAAAGTTGATTTTAATCAACCAATGCTTGGTTTACATTTACGAAATCCACTCGATTTCAACTGTCAAATCCATAGGTTAAACGTCAAATGAAATCCAGATGAGATATGGAATTGACAGTTGAAATCGAGTGGATTTCGTAAATGTAAACTTAGCACAAGACTAATATTTATGATGTCTAAACGATAAAATAATTCGTTTATATATTTTAGATGGGTAAACTGCGATAAAATAATAATTTATTTGTTAGCATTAGTAGCATAGTTAGCATTAGTAGCATAATGTGCTAACATTTTCAGTATTAAACAATACATTTGTAATTTGACGTATGTTTTTTGAGACGAATTCAATTTACAAAAAATTCTTTCACGTTTCACATTCGTTCAGATGCGCTGATGCATCTACCTTGGTAATTGGGCTATGAACAAAAATCAGCTGACTGCCATTTAAATCCATCAAAATGTATATCTAAATGCTATGAGATTTGTACTGGATTTATTAAATCCAGATTTATGGCTAGTCTAAATGAGCTATAATTCGAAAACAAAGCAACTTTCTTTTATAGCAAGTATTTATTCGAAAAATTATAAGATTAAAGCGTATTTCGAATAACTACATGATGTGTTAATGTGCAATTTTGATGTAAGCGACAATTCGCTGTCAACTAAAAATGTAAACAAAACAAAAAGGGCGCTTACATCAAAATCGTTTTTGTTCTAATTTCGTAACGGTACATGGCAGAGTTCTACAATTTTGGGAGATGGTGTGTTCGAATATTCTTTATCAATTTCCGTAAAAAAAGAAAATCGAAAAAATGTCGCTTACATCTTTTTCGCGGGAAGGGCTCGATATGTCAGTACATAGTAGATAGCGAATAGCTATATGTTAATTTTTAAAGCTCTGTTTGTTTACGTGCAAAAATCTTCAAGTTTTACCACTTTTTACTCGAAAAGCGTTCCTATACTTCAGACACCATACAATTCATACGGGAGCGGTTTACAACTTTTACCACTTTTGCCGGTTTTACCATTTTCAAAAGTAAAGGAACATAACATACATAAGTAGAACAGTAATGGGTGTTTTACACGATATGTTATTTTGCATATGTGTTGTCACGTAGCGTATACATTTTGTATATAAAAAGTGACAGCTTATATGTAAAAAACATATTGTGTAAAGTACCCATAAGCAATTTCTGTTAGTTTGTAAGATGTATTTCCAAATAAATATGGCCTTTGGCAAAAATTAAATGAAACGATTAAAAACAAAACAAGCATAAAACGACGAAAAAGTAAAAAATACCTCTTAGAAAATCGAGTCTTCGAAGACATATTCGTGCACGATTCGTTAACGAAATTTCCGAAATTGTCATGAACGACAAGTTGAATGACAATGTCTTGCAGTGTGTCTTGGCAAAGAAGCCAAGAAATTTTTCAAAAAAGCGAACTTTTAAATTTATTACCACCTTTATGAAGAATAGGTGACAATTTGCAAGACATTGTCTTGCAATGTGTCGTGCCAAACAAAAAAACGATACCACTTCAAAACTGTATGAAAGCAGCATGCTATGCAATATTAATAGAAAATTAAAACTATTTTTTTTTTTTGTTATTTTCAATTCGGTTCTTGCCTTCAAATAAGCTATTGAATATACATATTAAACGTGTGTTTATATACATAAAAGTGAATAAATATACAGATTATAAAATAACGTAAGTAAAACTAAATAATATTTACAACATTTCATTATGTCATCTAAAAGATCTTTGCGGCAAGAAATTTCTCGAAAAAGTCTGGATTATTTGAAAGACTTCGAGGAAACCAATTTACCCCCAGTTTTTGTAACTAATTTTTGTTCGTTCGTGTATATTCGTAAAAATTTAGGCATCCATAGCTCTGCCCCCAGATGACATACAGACCTAATTTTTCGTAGATGCGTTCCATTTTCAGTAAAGAATTCCTCATTTAAAAATCAGCGCTCTACATTTGTTCTATGGCGAGAAAATCGATCTACAAAATTTGACAATTCGTGTGAGAAGAATAAATTTTTTTACAAAAACAGGGGGTTAATCAAAAAGGCTTCTATCAGGCAGAGGACAATAATAATGTTGAAGTTTTGCCAGTTTACAACGAAAATTCCCAGTTTGAACCATTCCTTGAAGATTTGCCTGTTTGTGAAGAAAGTTCCCAATTCCAGCCAACACTGCCTGATAAATTGAGGGATGTTTTTTTGAAGCACAACGTATCTAGAAGTTTGGGAGATGATATATTGACAATGCTGAGGGAAGAAAACTTAAATGTTCCCAGCACTTCCATCCAACTTTTAAATTACGATAAACAGAAAACAAAAATTGAAAAATATTTCCAATTTTATAATTATTACTATATGTTTTAATTTTTATTATAACTATGTTATCATTTTAATTATTATTAATTATATACTCTTTGAAAAATACAATGTTTGAATTTACTTTATTTACTTTAACTATATATGCATTATTATATATTCAAAAAAAATTGTTTCTTTTCTTTTTAAATGGGGTTATTGGAGGAACTGCGGTTATTTATCACTGAAGAGAAAATAGATGGCATTGTAAGGCATTATGTCGTCAACGACTCATTGCATGACAGTGTCTTTAAACTGTCGTCAACGACATATTGCAAGACAGTGTCTTTAAAACTGTCGTCAACGAATTATTGCACGACAGTGTCTGTAAAGTTGTCATCAACGACTATCTGCAAGACAGTGTCTTTAAAACTGTCATCAACGACTATCTGCAAGACAGTGTCATGTACATGGTCACCGACGACAACTTCGCTTACGCTGTCGCCCAAGTTGTCGTGCATGAATAGGCGGACACTTGTGTGAAAATGTCGTCTACAATCCCAAAGGGCTGTCTGCAAAGAGTCGTGAACGAATTGGGTATGTCGTGCACGATTCATCAATGTTGTCTCGAAGACACTTTCTATTGGGTAACTTTTAAATTTAATAAAAAATTTGATTAATGAAAAAGTTTTTGCTCTTTTTTTGTTTATTTTGGTTTGTTGTGTACTTATTGGCGATTTTTTAAATGAGAAACACAACAAACACGAATGGAGAAATAAAGAGAACATGCAAAAATCTGAAATTTCACGTTAAAGCGAGGTACGTACGATCAGTTTTGAATGTCAGTTTTGCTCAAATAATCGCTTGCTTGCCAGTGTGGCGAAATAAAGAGGCAACCACAAAATATTTTGTGGTTGCTGGACTGTTTGACAGTAATCGATAATTCCGAAAAAGCGACAGTCAAAACTGATCGTGTGTACTCCGCTTTTCGTGTGTGGACACTAATATTATGTTTACATTTACGAAATCCACTCGATTTCATCTGTCAATTCCTTTGTGTATACGTCAAATGAAAACTCACCTGAAATCGATTGGATTTCATTTGACGCTTGAGCAATGGAATTGGCAGTTGAAATCGAGTGGATTTCGTAACTGTAAACATAGTATAACGAAACTTGAAAACTTTAACCAAATTTGTTTCAAGAAACCTTGTTAGTCTGACCACTAACATAGAATATCTGTCAAATAAATGACGTAGTTGCCCCAAATTAGGTGTAAGTGTATAATTACATTTTACACTTACATTGAAAACAGGTGTTTTGCCAGTTTACGTCATTTATTTGACAGATTTTGTATGGAATTGACAACTTAAATTATACATGTTTTATAAAACATATTAAGTGTAAAATGCGTTAAGTGTAAAATACTTCAAAATTAGTAAACACAAAAGCAACAAGTGGGTTTGTTTACAATACCTTTTTTGAGCATTTTATAAAAAACGCGAAAAATGAATCAAGTGTCAAGGTTTCTCCACATAAACGAGTTGTGGATATGAAAAAATTATTGTTTCAATGCAAAGCTGGAGAATTTCTTCCATTTAAATTTTCTTTTTATATCCTCAGCCTGTAGGCTAAAGAGGGTATTTGCACTTTGATACGACCAAAAATGTGCCTCATCGAAATAATGGTTTTAGACCCCAAGTATGTATGCACGATATCCGTTTCAGACAATTTTGAGTAGATCTAGCAATGTCCGTCCGTCTGTCTGCCTGTCTGGCTGGCTGGTGCACACGATAACTCTCGAACGGATCAATTGATTCGGTTCAAATTTTATGTATCGAAATATTTTGTCCAGATTTGATTTAAGTACGAAGATGCGCCATATAGGTCCACTCCTTTAGGTACCTCCCCCACAAATGTTTAAAAATTTTCGCAAAACTTGTGCGCATGATAACTCTCGAAGGGAGTAACCGAATTGAACCAAACTTTGCATATGGTAATACTACCTCTAGGCATACATCAGGTTCGAATATGGATTATATCTGTCCACTCCTTCAGGTACCACCCACACAAAATTTTAAATAAGTGCAGTTTAGTGATACCTCGCGAATCGTTATGAAATTTTTTGTAACAGGATGTTCGTGCGGCCCCCGTTACGTCATTGTATTTTTATTTTTATTTATTTTATTTTTTTTTTTTTTGAGGACAAGTCCATAGATCCCGAGATAATGGCGCCTAACCTCAAAAAACGCTGCACTATGTTGCGAGTTCAAATAAACGGTGGCCAAATATAAAAGGAGTTGGCGATGGCAGATGGATTTTGGTATAAATACTTATAGTTCACTGACAATGTCGAGAGCAAAAAATCGGGAAGGTCGGTCCACGTTTTGGGATAGTCCCCATGCAACGGTATTTCTTAATGTTTCGGTATTTTGAATATTTTACCAATTTTAGCCATCGTACAATAATAAGGTACAGCGCCAATGCATTATTATGAATAAAATCTCATACAAAATGTAAACAAGCAATTCACAGCAATGCCTTATTGTGATCAAATTTGACGTTTGGTATGATTTGATGTAACACCTTCTTATTCCACCATGATTTTTGCTAAACTTATCAACCAAATTGGTTGTATTTTGAGATGCGGTAAAAATTATGGACATATGTCCACGTTTTGATATAGACCCCATTTAACGGTACCTCCCAATTTTCGGAATTTTGAAAATTTTTCATATGTTTCACGCCCAAATACGCCGAAATTTTGCATTGAGGGTTCTCAATGAACCAAAAAATTGTTCTAATAAAAATTATGTACATAGGTCCACGTTTTGATATAGCCCCAATTGAACGGTATCGCCCGATTTTCGGTATTTTCAAGGTTTTAACTACATTAAATAACCAATGTAGCTGATATTTGGTATTTTGTCTTCGCCAGGTCTTGCGAAATATTTTTACAGAGAATTGTTGGTATTGGTTCACGTTTTGATATATTTTTGTGAGTTTATTGAATACATCAAAATTTTGTCTTCAAATAAGAAAATTTTCCTTAAAATTTTTTTGACCGATTAATGGTCAATAAACTGCACATTTTTTGTTAAAAATCGAAATTTTGACTTTGTATTCTTTTCCTTGACGGTGTATTCTTTTTCGGGGACAACTCCATACTTTTTGAGATAATGTTTAAGTTTAATGTTTTAAGTTTAAGGTTTTTTTATACCCTCAGTATTTATGCTAACGAGTGTATATACACTTTCATACGGGTAAAATGTGCCTCATCGAAATAATGGTTTTAGACCCCAAGTATGTTTGGACGAAATGTGTTTCAGACAATTTGGAGTCAATTGAGCAATGTCCGTCTGTCTGTCTGGCCTGCTGGAGCGCACGATAACTCTCGAACGGATAAACCGATTCGGTTTCGGCTTTCGTAATATTTTACCCAAACTTAGTTTAAGTTCGAAGATGGGATATATCGGTCCACTCCTTCCGGTACCTCCCCCACAAAAGTTCGAAAACGTTCGGAAAAATTGTGCGCGAGATAACTCTTGAAGGGAGTAACCGATTTGTTCCATACTTTGACGATCGTGAAATGTGTACCAGACTTAGATAAAGTTTCAATATGGACTCAATCGGTCCACTCCTTCGGGTACCTCCCACACAAAATTTCGGAAAAGTTCAGTTTAGGGCCATCTACCGAATCGCTTTTATTTTTGTTTTAGCAACTTGTATTCACTGCCCTACATACGACGGTACAACTTTCATCAGGGGCAAGTCCATAATTCCTGAGAAAAATAGCCTGAAAGTTGCAAAAAAAACACTATGACACCGTGTGAGGTGGTTGGATCGCAAGATAACTCTCGAAAACTTAAACTATGTTTGGCCAAACATAGTTTAAGTTTGAACATAATCCATATCGGTCCACTCCTTCAGGTACTTCCCCCACAAAAGTTCAAAAATGTTCGGAAAAATTGTTCGTATGGTAACTCTTGAAGGGAGTGGCCGAATCGGTCTATACTTTACACATCCTAATATATCTACCAGATATAGCTCAGGTTCAAATATGGACTGTATTTGTCCACTCCATCCGGTACCTCCCACACAATATGTCGGATAAGTTCACTTTAAGACATGATATCGAATCAATTTGATTGAAACAACTTGCATTCGCTGCCTCAATTACGGTGGTAAAAGTATTTTTATGGGCAAGTCCATACTTCTTGAGCAAACAGCCCGAAGAGTGTAAAAACCCCCTATGGCACCATATGTTGTGGCTGGAGATCCACTTCCATAACGGTCAATATCGATCCATTCCTTTTAGTATCTGCTCCGCAAAACTTCTGATCTTTTATCCTAATTAACATTTTTGTCGGTTCAAACGCCCAAAATTTTTAAAACCCCCCTTTTCGAGTAAAAAGTGGTAAAACTTGAAGATTCTTGCACGTAAAGGAACAGAGCTTTTCTTGCAAAAGAGCATAAAAACTCCTTATGCTTGGTTTACACTTACGAAATCCACTCGATTACAAATGTCAATTCCATTGCTTAAACGTCAAATGAAATCCAATGGATTTCGGATGAGTTTTCATTTGACGTATATGCAAAGGAATTGACAGTTGAAATCAAGTGGATTTCGTAAATGTAAACCAATGCTTGGTTTACATTCGGCGTCGTTTCTTGATTTTGAATGCGTTTCGTGATTTCGCGCGGAATCAAGCAAAATTTATCATGATTTCGCATACAAATTGAAATCATCTCATTTCGTGATTTCAGCGAAATCAACATAATCATGATATATAACCCTGTTTTTGCCTAAAAAAGTACCAAAAGTTGCAATACTTTTCACGTATCACAATAAACAAGGTAGATGGTTAATTGCTACAACAAAAAATTTTAGTATCACAATGTGAAAAAAATATTAAATAATTTCGTTACAAGGATATTTTCCATTGTGTTCCCGTACTTTTTTAATGTAATACCCCGGTTACACTATTGAAGGTTAACCCACTGGGTTTAATAGATCCAGTGGGTTAATCTTTGCTGGTTACACTTAGCTTTTCGAGGATATAAACTGTCAGCTGATGTTTGTTTACGTATACATACAAAATAACTAATAAAGTCGTGTTTAACACTTTTCAATTTCTCGCATGAGATATCGCCCCTCTTTGCTCATATTGGTATATTTTACACACAGGGATACATTTTTGTATCAAGGTATCAAGCGTACTTTTTGTTAAAAAAGTGTCTAATAGAAAAAAAAATAAATAATTTTATGATTTTCAAATAACTTTAGATTTGTTAACTCCATAAAATCTCATGCGACTAATCGTAAACGTGTAAAACACGACAAACTCTGTTGCAAAAACAGTTGCAACTTTTGGTACTTTTTGAGTAGAGTTGGATTTTTTGCACAAATACCGAATACAACACTGTATTTTTGGTGGATTTATGCCGGATTTAAAATAAACCCAGTCGTGAGAGGATTTAATTTTTGTATGGCAAATCTGGTCAGATTTGACCAGATTAAGCAATAAATCCTCATAAAGTGGGTTAACCCGGCAAAAAACTGTAGTGTAACCGCACTATAATGTTAGAAAAACGAGCGAATTGTCAAAAATGTCTTCCCCATACAAATTTCCTAAAAAACACGGTAATGAAAAATGACGGAAATTGCAAAAACTCCAGCAGAAATGTCACAATAAATTTATCAGCTATCATATTCAGATGAAAATAAACATGCTTCTAGTTTTTACTATACCAAATTTGTATAGCAGAAAACAGGAGAGGAGGATGTTTGTTATTCAGCGCAATTTTTGTTTATCGAAAAGTGCAAGTCTTGCTAGATTTCGGAGTACGGGAACGCATTTTTAACACTAAACGGGAAAACTACTGCAAGTACTAATATTATGCAGGTTCTGACCACAACTTTTATCTATCAAGATTTATTATTATGATGTCTCAACGATAAAATCATTTTTTTATTTTTTTCTTTGTTAGTATTATACACAATTAATACTATATGTATATAGATAATTTTCGAAATAAAGCAGTAAAGTTCTACATTGTTCAATTTTTTGATGACTAAATCAATTTACAACAGCTTGTTTTGAAATTTCATGTTCGATCAGCTGCGCATATGCATCTACCTTGATTATTGTGATATGTTTGAAATCAACAAAAAATAAGTATGAACACCCGGATGTATTTCAGGATTTCGTGAAATCCATTGGGTTTTGGACCGTAAGTGTAAACTTGGTACAAGAAAGTTCTTGCTGGGAAAGTAAGGGCGTCATCAGATCATCTGCTTTTTCACATGTATTACATCAGCTGTTATGTATATTAAACATACATGTGAAAAAGCAGATGGTCTGATGGCTGCATAACCAGACAGACCTAGTGTTGGCAACCATTTTCATATTTCCATGAGGTTCTCTTTAACCCTGCGTTTACAAATGACAGGACAGTTGAGTTCATGTATTGATTGTCAAAATCCCACAACTTGCCTGTGTGACGTAGGCGTCCCGACAACTGCAAAAACAGTTGTAAAATTTTGAATGAAAATCGTCGATTTCTTTTTGTTTTCCTTTCACATGTTTCGTTTTTGTTCATGTTCTTTTGTTTTCAACACATTTCAATTATTGTCTTACTTATTTTTACCAAAATGCCAAAAATTTGTCTTCTCTACTGTCTGTGAAAAAATGATGGACAGCTGGGAGACAAACGACAAATGTATGTATGTGTTAGTAAATCAGATTTGTATTTGAGGACAAACTGTCTGGTGTAAACGCCTAGTAAATCGCGAAGCCATAACAAAAATCAAGGTAGATGCATTGTCAAATTCCTTATTTTACGTTTAGATCATGGCGCAATAATGCTTTGTTTACATTTACGAAATCCACTCAATTTCAATTGGCAATTCCTTTGCGTATACGTCAAATGAAAACTCATCTGAAATCCATTGGATCTTATTTGACATTTGAGCAATGGAATTGACAGTTGAAATCTAGTGTATTTCGTAAATGTAAACGTAGTATAAGAAGGTGTAACACCAAAAAACAACTGATTATCATCCTAGTTATCAAAATGCATTATTGTGAAGAAAAACACATACAAAAGGTAAACAAACAATTAACAGACATTTGACTTGTACAACAAATGGGATTTTGTGGTTTTCGTTTCGCGATGCTTCTAATGCTTGGTTTACATTTACGAAATCCACTCGATTTCATCTATCAATTCCTTTTTGTATACGTCAAATGAAAACTCATCTGAAATCGATTGGATTTCATTTGACGTTTGAGCAATGGAATTGACAGTTGAAATCGAGTGGATTTCGTAAATGTAAACATAGCATAACTTGGTAACTGTACCATGGATTCTAATAGCTCATTTAGACTAGCCATAAATACTCAATTTAATAAATCCTGTACAAATCTCATTGCATTTAGATATACCTTTGGAGGATTTAAATGGCAATCAGCTGATTTTTGTTCATAGCAAAGCACAAAAAACATATCGTGTAAAGTTTTTTTTTATGTACGGGAACGACTTTTTCCCAACGAGTTGCAAAATTGGAAAAATTAGTAGAAAATTTCTGTTCTGGAACAAAGCAAAAATTTGCGATAATTCACAAAGTTCTAATTGACCGTATATATTCAGGACGAATTCACTTTAAAACAATTGTATTGAGAGTTCATGTTCGACCAGCTTCTTTATTGTGCTTTGCACGGCGCTAGAAGAACCCATCCTGCCTGAGCCATTAGGAGAAGAAATATATGTATATTAAACACAAAGCACAATGAGCACTTTGAGCGCGTATGTGTACATTGGGTCTAGCTGTTTTTACATTATTTACGTTGAACGTCTACCAACCTACCCTTTTTTATCTTTTAAACTATCGATTTTTATGGCTGGTCTTTGTCTTGTAAATTTTCCGTTTCTATTATGTTTATATGGCTTTTCTTTACCTAATATTCACGTTGACGTCTATATAACGGCAAAAGGCACTAAAAACATTTATTGGCCATGCCATAAATACTACATGGATGGGTGGACACATTCTAAAGAGATACCTATTTGTATATTCTTTAAATGGTCGTCTTCAACACTTAGCCAAGTCAGCATAAAAATGTGGACACAAATTGGATCACAATGTTCAAGGTTATACAAAAAAGGGGTAACCTTTAAAATGAACAAGACATAAAACTGAAAAAATGAGACAACGCCAAAGATAGAAGACAAACAAAGAACAAACGTTTAGTTTTTTTAAACTTTTAGTGGCAAAGTGCTAATAACTTTTGCATGCCACTACACAGATATAAACAAGCGCAAGAGTTAAGTCTCCGTGTGATTGTGTGCCCCCACCCATTTAAATGTACGCGCTTAGACGCTATAAAAATGCACAAATGTTCGGAGGAGGAGGCCACCCAAGTCAAAACATTGAAAACTAGAACAGCTGACAATGCATTTCTTTCAGTTGGTGTGCTTTTAAATCTAAAACAACAGCAACTATAACGAAAAATATGAACACTACTTACCTCAAATTGCAAAGAGTGAAAAAATACATACATATGTAGATTGTCTATCTAATTCGTACTCTCACATCAACGACAGACAAGAAATTAGTTTACCCTATAATAATGTATTGCAGTCGATTTAACTGATTGCTATCTTTGAGTGTAAACAAATTAGCAGAACATGACAGGTGTATAAACAGGGCTGTTGAATTAATAATGTGTAATAAGACTGTATGTGAACATGTAAAGTTTAACTCTTGTAAAAAGGTTATATTTAACAAAAAGTATATTTATCGTAAGATAAGAAGTCAGACGTGTTATTATAAAGTGACTATTTTGTTAAATCCAGGCAACCGTTATTAGCGGCGACATAATTTATGGAGAGGTTTTACAAGGCTAAAGTACTCAATAAATGATGGGATTTAATCATTGTGACGCTATGTTCCGTAGTTTCGAACCATGGTGGAATAAGAAGGTGTTACATCAAATCATACCAAACGTCAAATTTGATCACAATAATGTATTACTGTGAATTGCTTCTTTACATTTTGTATGAAATTTTATTCACAATAATGCATTTTGACAACTAGTCTGAAAATCAGCTGTTTTTGGCGCTGTACCTTATTATTGTGCCATGTTTCGAAACCACTATCATTAGTATGGAAGGCGGATATACTAACAGTAAATTTAAACTAAGCTCGATTTAGCAAACCCATTCGATTTAAGTTGTCAGTTTCATACAATATTTGTCAAATAAATTGAGAAAATGCATTTAATCATCGTATAAGTGCAAATTCAAAAAGGCAAAATCCACTCGATTTCAAATGTCAATTCCATTGTGTGTCAAATAAATCGTCGTCATAATTCTATTTGTCGTATAGAATTATGATAATAATACTGGTTAAAATCAAGGTGGGTGCCACCGTGGTGCTTTGGTATACACACCCGCCTTGCACGCTGAAAATCCTGGGTTCGATTCCTCGGTCAAGCAACATCAAATTTTTAACGGTGGCAGTAATGTTGGCGAAATTTTCTGAGTATTTCAGCCATGTAAATCTTCTCTACAAGTGGTGTCTTAAGTAGAGTTGTGCCAAAGGAACTATATGGAGCTAACTAATTCATTTCGGAGTTCCAATGGCCCACATTTTTTCTTTAAACAAACTGCGTATACTTAATATCACACGTTACAATTCATGATGTTACTCATACGTTTTGGAACTAGTACAAAGAACTAGGACTCGGCGATAAACAGTAGGTCCCATATTATTGTGCTAATATGAATCGGGGTGCACTAATTGATATGAGAGAAGTCTACTTTGTCTCGTCTGGGATGTTTGTGGAACAACTATATATATAATATCAAGGTATATTGTTTAACTTATATCATGTTTACATTAGAGCTTTTGCCGGCATAACCACCTCTATGAGGAGTTATTGACGTATATGCATGGTGGAAGGAACAAGGTGATACAGTAATACCAACTGATGTCTTCATTTGCTGTCAAAACATATTTTTAATCAAAAATAAATTACAAATATTTCGGTTCTATTAAGAATATCTGTGTACAACATCTTTATTTATGCTTCGCGAAGAATATTTTACAGTTTTCTTCTACCTTTTGTGGATATTTCGCGCAAAACACTTTTTTCACATTTTGAAACCCCCCATTGAACCAAACAAAAGAAAACCACAATAAATACAGTATGAACAAAAAACAAGTTAAAACGAACATAAACATGTGATTTATGACACCTCTTTTCTATACTGTGCACATTAAAAATATTTTAATTATTGTTTCGTTCATCATTGAATAGCTGTGAAAATAAAATGAATAGAACATAAAGGAAACACAACAGCAATTGCAGTTGACATATGACTTAAAATTTGGTGGCAATATGTATGGGCACCGCATCATATGAAATCTAAATTGGGAATAAATAATTTGTATTATTGCAATAAAAAAATTAATAAATAAAAAAATGTAAGCCAAAAATAAAATATTTACCCGGTAAATGTGAAAAGATATCAGTAATAAAAGGTTACAAAACGTATTTTAGCATTAGCATTAAGGCCGTGATGAAATTATAAGGTGGCGTGAGACGCCAGCCAATTTCAATCTGTCATATTTTTTGTTATTGTGAATAAATTATATGAAAACGTAAACAAACATTTCGACATATTGAAGAATTTTTGGCCAAAAATGAGTTGTTGTTGTGCTACTACTACTAAATAGATCTTGATTTAGGTCAAAACCCAATCAATCTTTGCTTGCCATCTTCGCTTTTCGAATCCAAATTATAGGAGGCTATTCTGAACGTATATTCCCTGTGAGTTTTCACACTCTCCCCTTAAGTTGAAACGGCGGAAAGACAAAACTCACGGGGAATTTTCGTTTAGATTAAGATTGATAGAAGACAGCGATGGTGGACATGCAAAGGGGCTTTGGCATTTCTTTATAATTTGACATTTAGAAAGCAAACTAGCAAGGGACGAGTTGACTTCGTTTTGGGGTTTAGCTTTGTGATTCTGAATCCTTAAAGGCGTCGGTATATAATCGGCACAAAACCTGTATTTGGGGTAAATACGCCATTTATTTGACTGATTTTCAATGTAATTGACAACTTAAATGACGCATGTTTTTTATCATCTTAGATGTAAATACGGCTTTAGCACCACATTTAGATAAATGTTTTTGCCGGGTTAGCCTTTTTATGAGAATTTATGTGACGTATTCGCAATTGTATTGACATTTGAAATCCATTGGAATTACTAAATCCAGTTTAATGTAAATTGGATTTACTAAATCGAGTTTCATGTAAATTGGATTAACTAAATCGAGTTTCATGTAAACGTTTTATAAGTTATTCCTAGTTGGAATTTGGCTTGGCCGTCCTCATTATGAAATTAGAATGGGTGTAAAGTACCCATAAGGTGGAAAACGGCGTGATTTTGTATGAAAGCGTAAATAAACATTATGCCAGATTGAAGAATTTTCGGTCAAAATAGAGCTGTTGTTGTGCTAGTTATATGACCTGGTAAATAGATCTTGGTCGTTCTTTTTACTTTTATCATTTTCTTCCTTAAAGCCGTAAACACATCCAACGTTCTAATAACGTTGGGCGTCAATTCTGATAAAAGAATAAAAGAGCAAGGGCAACATGGATCGAAATTTACTTTATTCTTTTATCAGAAATGACGCCCAGCATTACTGAAACGGTCATTTGCGGCTAATACCCTAGACAGACGGCAGCGTTAATTTGCATTAACTGCCTTAATTTAAATTAATTCATGCATTATCCACATTCTTAATGCACAAAATCAAAGGGAATTTAAACTGAATTTAGGTATTTCAATATGGCAATGCTGTAAAAAAGAGCCCATATTCATGTAGGAGAGAGAGCATATTCATGCGCTGATACACAATTTGCATTGCTAACAAAACAGTTGTTTACCAGCAAACTGTCGTCTGTCAGGTTAAAATTAAATACACACCATAATGCAAATTAACTTTGCCGTTTGTCTAGGGTATAAGAAATTTGTGGTTAAAGAATAACATTTGGACCGTTGTTACACTGTTGGGTGTTAATGTCGAAAAGTTAAGTTCAAGGCCTACAGAAGGTCGGCCATTCAGAGTACTGTTAACAACATTTGACAACAAACATAATAGATTTTACATTATTGTGATTTTAGTTTCTTTGTATTTTAAATCACAATAATGTGTTTGACATCAAACATAATAATCAGCTTGGCTTATTGGCCGACCTTATGTAGAGTCTAGAGTCTTACACGATGGCAATGTGAGTGAAGCCATCGTTACCACCAGTGGAGTACGTCAAGGCTGTACACTATCACCTTTACTCTTTATAACAGTTCTTGACACAATATTCGAAAATCTAGATTCCGCCCCAACTGGTATTAATTGGAGAATGTTTGACAAACTTGGTGATTTGGAATATGCAGACGACGCCGTATTACTGACAACAACATTTTCGGATATGCAGACCAAGTTAAATGCACTATCTGAGGAGTCTCTCAAAATCGGGCTTAGGATAAACTGCGGAAAAACAAAGACGATGAGAGTCAACGCAAACAATAATACCCCGTTTAAAATCTATGACAAAGAAATTGAAAATGTAGACCGATTCGAATACCTCGGTAGCATTTTATCTATATCGGGAGCGCAAGGTACTTTTGCGTCTCTTGCTAATATCTGGTCTTCGGAAACGATAGATCGAAAAACAAAAATAGACATTTTCAATGCGTGTGTAAAATCTACACTATTATATGGCTCCGAAACTTGGCTCGTCACCAGCAGCATCACTAACAAATTGCAGGTTTTCATAAACAGATGCCTCCGTAGACTTTTGAAAATATGGTGGCCGCAAACCATATCTAATGAGCGACTGTGGATAGTTGCAAGGCAGCATGGAATAGGATCCGATATGGCCAGAAGAAAATACGGTTGGCTTGGTCATACTTTAAGGAAAAGCGAGGACGAAATTTCCCACTCGGCACTTAGATGGAATCCACAAGGACGTCGCAATAGAGGCAGACCAAAAACTACATGGAGAAGAACAATCATGTCAGAAACTAATCAAACTCTTGATCAATTACAGTATTTAGCGAACGATAGAAACACATGGCGAAACTTTGTAAATAGACTAAGTTTGTAATATGTAAATCATTTATAAACATGTCATAATAAATAAATAAATGTAGGCCTTGGTTAAGTTATTTAGAATTTCATGATAAAACACGCTTTTTCTTATTCGTGGTTGTTGTTTTGGTCAACGATTGGGCCGTTGTTACATAGTTTCAACTTTGTTAACGAAAAGTTCAATTATTTGAAATTTCTTGTTGTAAAACAGATGTTTTTTACATGTAGCAGGTTTAAAAAAATCCTTTGAGTTCAGTTAAGTTTTCAATTCCATTGAATATCTGTCAAATAGGTGCAAGTGTAAATGAGGGTAGAAACAGAATCAATCGTCGCTTGCTTTGCTTGTTTCCCAAATGTCAAATGCTAAAGGACTGCCAGAGCCTCTTTGCAATTCCGCCGGCGTTTCCCATATAATTTGATATTTGCATGGTGGAATAATAAGGTGTAACGCCAAAAACAGCTGATCTTCATACCAGTTGTCAAAATCCATTATTGTGAATAAAGTCACATACAAAATGTAAACAAGCAATTCACAGTAATGAATTATTGTGAGCAAATTTGACGTTTGACCTTATTCCACCATGGATATTTGAAAGCAAGCACCGAGCTGATTCTGTCACGGCTTTTATGTTCTAGGGCCTACTTTAAAACTTATTTACACGGGCACATAAAGTATGTGTTTTATAAAAACGTCATTTATATCAGAGATGTTGAAATAAATTTCCATTCAAATGACTTAAAAGCGTGTGTTTGAAAATACAAGTGTGTCAGACGTTTAAACTGAACTTGGTAAAAATTTAAGTTGTAATGTGCAACACTGTCACATTTAAATATTCTACAACACAGAAAAGAAATTTCAATGCCAAGAATTTGCTAATGGTAAAATAAAATGTCGCTTTCTTGCTTGTCTAATTGTATTTGTTGTACACCACCACTACACACGTTTGTTGGCAACAAACAAACAGAGGAAAGTGATTTGTTTTTGCTTGTTGCTAATTCTACTACAACGGAACTGACACACTGACTCGTTCTCAGCTGATTCCTTTATGATTATCTATTACATCATAAAGTTTTGCACTTTTGTTGATGTTGGTATTCTTTGTGGCCATTACATCTATTGTATTCTGTTGTGTTCATTTTGGTGAGGAGGGGGGATATTTCTGCTATTTCAAATCTTTGCCAATTATAAAAGATTTGTTGTTAGCTTGACGGTAAAATGAAATTGAAATTTGTTTAAAAGTTCATTCGAAATCAAATCATGAAAAGTGAAAATTGTTTAACTCAACATAGCTAGAAGAACGTCAAAAATATATATAGTACCTCACGTTCGTTCACACCAACCCCCTCAAAAGGCAACAACGACAACAACACTTAACTAGTTTAGAGTTTCTTTGGAAAAGTTGGAATTGCCGAAACGTTTAGAATTTGCAAAGTGAGTATAACGTTTGCAATGAAAAAAAAAAACAATTGGAAAATGTTTTAAAAATTGTACACTCTCGTGTGTTTGTTAAGTCGTGCGGAAATTGTGCCAAATTGATTTTTGAAACGTGTATGTGTATGCATCCTGTCAATTTGAACATATCCGTATCCGCAGTAGTAAGATTTTGAGTCGTGTGCCTAGTGTATATATAAATCGCTAACTAGGTAACTAAGATTGAAATCTACGCAAAGCAATTACAAATATTGGCAGCACGTGTATGCGAACAAAATATTTAAGTGAACAAAATATTAATTGAAATGTACGTGCACATAGTTTTAATTTCAAATATATTATATGCAAAGAGCGCACTGTACATTTGTGCAATGTAAACAATTACCCAGTAATGTATGTATGTACGTACATATTTGTGTAAAATTTATCAAGAGCGGATAAATACTTTCGTGAAATTCTTTGTAAATTATTCAGAACAATGTAATAGTATGATTACATATAAACGGATTCAATAAATCTACTGCAATGTAAACACCTTTTAAGATTACTTTTACTAATCTAATTGTATGTTTAGATTTACGAAATCTACTGGCTTTCAAATGTCAATTCCATTGTGTAAACGACAAATAAATCCTCGTCATAAATCCAATGGATTTTATTTGACGTATACGCTATGGAATTGTCCAGTGGATTTCCAGTGGATTTCGTATATCTAAACGTAGACAATCAAACCCAAGGCATATTTATACAAGGTAGAAGTGACAATCAGCTGTATTCTTACTTTTTTTGTAAATTTAGTTTTCAAAATGTAATAGGGTCTACTCATGAAATTTGAAACTTCGATATTTGCTACCATAAAATCCTGCTTTTCATCCTAAACATGTAATAAAAATTACCTACGAGAGTTCCGAATACTTTATATTTACATTTTGATTCAAATTTGTTCTATTTTAGAGGATTTTCAAAATGTATTTATGTTTTTCCTAAAACAATTTTTGGAACGACCCTATTATTCAGTATTTTCTTTGACAATTAATTTTCAATAACAACAATGTTGTTTTTGTAAATTTGTTAGTTGTTGTAATTCATGCATTTGCCTTATATAAATTTGGCTTGATCAAACCATTACAAAGAAATGTATAATACCCAGTTTAGACTGTAACGGCGTTTGCACTAGAACTTTTTGCCGGGTTAACCTTCTTTATGAGGATTTATTTGACGTTTCCGCTATGGAATTGACATTTGAAACCCAAACCCAATTGGTAAATCCGGTTAAGTGCAAACGGTGTATATTACCCCGGTTACAATTCTCCGGATTAACCCAGTGGATTTGGGTTTCAAATGTCAATTCCATAGCGCAAACGTCAAATAAATCCTCATGAAGTGGGTTAACCCGGCAAAAAACTGTAGTGTAACCGTACTGTATGATTTGTTTAGCAAATCCAGTGGATTTAAGTTGTCAAGTTAAGTTAAGTTGAGACATGGTTTAATAAGAAAGGTTAGCCAAAGCTTTATGTCAATTTAAATTTTTTCATTCGAGTATGCCTAAAACTTCAAAACAATATAAACAAACTGTGTATGTGTGAGTGGTGTTTGAATAATATGCCAAACAATTTTAAAAACAATCGAATTCAATGATTTTTAAAATTGTTTTTAGAACATTTGTATGGAAGAAATTGGTAAGATTTGCATTGAAACAAGCAGTTTATCATATTCACAACTCGATTATGTAAAGACAACTTAACTCTTCATTCATTTTTCGCATTTTTATAAAATGCTCAAAAAATGCATTGTAAACAAACCCACCGGTTGCTTTTATTTTGAGGTTTTAGGAATTCAAGAAAAACAAGGGTTCTATAGATTTTTTCATTTAAATCTACCTCTTTACTTATACCATGAGTTGAGATAATGTATAAGTATAAGTGTATAGTCTAAACCAAGTTTAAGAAAAAAGAGTTGTGTTTCAAAACATGGAAGAATTAATGCCTCGGTTCATAAGAAGAATGGCTATCTGGCTTGAATCGCAGGCAGCCATATTCTTAAATGAAAAAGGACTACCAAAACAAATTTCGAACTAAGCTACTATTTTCCTTGTATTCATGTACGAATATGCCAGCAAATTACTTAACCGAGACAGCGATGGTGCTTCTGTACCGATGCCTTAAGTTGTTTTTGACGTTTTTGATGTAATTGATATTTCTGTTATGTTTTATATATGAAAGCAAATGTTGTGAAAGGAAACGCAGTAAAGCTCCTGGCACACAAAACTTGTATTTTTGTAAAATACATATTTTATATGACAGCGCTGACGCGTTTTACTAAAACAGGACTGAATGTAAATCTGCTATATTAATTCAACCTATGGCCGTTATTACATGTTTGTGCAATTGAAGTTGCATCTACATATAAAGATGTTTTAATGAAAAAAGCCACTTATGCCCCGTTTACACTATGCTGGATTCAAGTTGTCATTTTCATACAATGGGGGTTATCATGAATGAAATTTCCCCGTGAGTTTTGTCTTTCCGCCGTTGCAACTTAAGGGAGAAAGTGAAAAAATTCACGGGGAATTGCCGTTCATGATAACCCCCCATATACTTATGTCAAATAAATCCAGATGCACTTAATCATCATATAAGTTAAACAAGTTTTAATCTGTCAATTCCTTTCAAAATCTGCCAAAAGTCGCATAAATAAGGTTTAACGTAAAGATTAACTATTTTATTCTTCGTATTATAAACTTATGCAAAGCTTATTTCATGGTGCAATAATAACTTGTTCCCATGATGGAATTAATAAGGTGAACCAGAAACTACAACAAAAACACTATTTTGATACGATTAATTCACAATAACAGTGAATTTGACAGATTGTCATGACTAATTCTACCTTAAGCAAGAATGCCATACTCTTTAGCTCTGTTCCTTTACGTGCAAGAATCTTCAAGTTTTACAACTTTTTACTCGAAAAGCGTTCCTTTACTTCAGACACCATACAATTCATATGGAAGCAGATTACAACTTTTGCTAGTTTTGCGGGTTTTACCACTTTCAAAAGTAAAGGAACATACCATTTATGTGTCTGAACCCAAGGTATTACAAATTATAAGTTGAAGCGTATACTTATTTTGATTTGAAAATCCATACGCTTTGATCATACGCACCAGTACACAATGACAGAACCAATTTAATTCCACCACAGCCAACAAACCATCCTTCATGAACTTTAACCTTTACTTTTAAATATTTACTGCGCAATATCTCTAATAGTTCCATTTCAAATAATATATTTCTATTCTATTTTTCTTTACAGATCATTAGTTTAACCGCCACCAGTAGAAGAAATCCAACGAAACTATTAAGCAAAACACCAAAAAGAAATTACAACCACACACCAAACACAAAAGGGCAAAGCAAAGAATTGAAGCAGTTCCAAGTCACACTACAATCTACAGTTTACAATTACAAAACCAAAAACCAAAAAAAAAAAAAAAAAACAAGAAAATAGCAAACAGATACTACATACTACGAAACAACGTTGCCAAAGAAGTGAGAAGTCCATAAAAGTAACAATAACAACAACAACAATTATTACAATTATAAAAAGCCTCCTCCTCTTCCCTCAACTACCATCGAAAACTGAAAGAAAGACAAAGTCCTTGAACACACAGACACACACATAAAATCGCATACTTAGAAACAATAGAACCGCAACAACAATAATAATAACTTAGTACTACAACTATAATAAAACAAATAAAACTTATAGACAAACTTATACACCTACATACCAAATACAAGAACAGCTACTACTACGCTTAAAGATAAAAGAAACCACTGGACAAAGGACAGACAAAAGAAGAAACTAAAATAATCAACAAAACAATACAATACAATAGATACTGAGAACTCAACAAAGCCCATCAAATAGCCCTGAGATATTTAAGGCCCTGAAGAGCATACACACACGTACAAGCGCAGCACAGCACTCAAACCTACATTCAAAAAATTCTACCGACTCTACTTCAAACAAATAAACGAAACAACGACTAACCAAAAATGCATATTGAAATACAAGTGGCATTAAATTTCGTTATCTCGTATCTCTACAACAAACTGCCCCGGCGGCGAGTTAATATATTTGGCGAAGAATTGGAGAAGGCTCTAAAGGATAAATTTCAAGGTCATTGGTATCCCGAGAAACCCGTTAAGGTATTTTAATAATAAAACGATAAATGTATTTATGTGCTCCCTAATGTATGCAGCAGAAAATATGATGCCGATATCAGATTTTTGTCAATTGTATAGAAGAAACATTCCATATGATAAAGCTTCATATAAAACAAAACGCGTCATAAAGTTGTCAGTTCTTAAACGCTTTTTACAATTGCACATAAAACAGGTGTTTTGGGAATTTACGTAATTTCTTTGACAAATATTCTGTGGATTTTACACATGTTTTAAAGCATGTTTTATAGAACATGTTAGATGTAAAACCCGCTTTATAGTTCTATCAAATAAATTAGAGCCTGTTTCACTATGTCGAAGGGAAATGAAAACGAAAGAAAAACAACTAAACTCGTGTATGATTTTTAAATTTTGTCAGTCATAAAGCAATCACAAAGTCAATAGGCCTGTTCGATAATTTCGCAAGTAAAAAGCATTTGCAAGTTCTTGCAAGTACAGTCGAAATCGCTTATAATGTCGTCGTTTATAACGTCATATCGGTTATAACGACCATATCCAAAAGTTACAAATCTCTGGGGCCCTTTATAGCCCTATCGCTTATAACGACATATCGGTTATAGCGACGAATTCCGTCGGTCCCTTGACCGACGTTATAAACGATTTCGACTGTACTTGCAACTACTGCTTATGTCTCTTTTATTGGACAAATTTGTTATCGAACAGCATTTTGTTAAAGTTTGTACAAATTTGTACAAACTTTTGGGTTATCGAACAAAGCTAATATTGCCATGAAAACCAAATTTTAGGTGTTTTTCGTTCGCAATCATTTTCTTTCGACATAGTGAAACAGGGCCTTATACTTTTTTCGGTGAAAATAGTGTAACAGCGACCTTAACTTTTTTCTATCATAGACCATTTAGATGTGACATCACTAGCCGGATTTAGCGCATTATCAGGATTTATTTGCTAAATCCGGCATACAAAAATAAATCCTCGTATTGAGTGGATTTGTTTTAAATCCGGCATAAACCCTCCTATACAACTCTGTTTTTTGCAACATGTTGCTAGAAAATACAAAAAGTTGCAAGCTGGCACAAGAAACAAGGTAGATGCATCGGTGAATTGCTACAATAAAAATAATTTAAAATGTTAACATTTGTAAACAAGGGAAAAAATTAAATTTGCTTTGATGTACAAAGATGATTTTAATCAACCAAGACTAAACGAAAAAATAATTCATTATTTGCTCATTAGTTAGCATTAGTAGCATAATGTGTTAACATTTTCAATATTAAACAATAAATTTGTAATTTGCCGTATGTTTTTTGAGACGAGTTCCATTTACAACAACTTCTTTTGACATTTCAAATTCGATCAGATGGGCTGATGCATCTACCTTGGTAATTGTGATATTAGCAAAAATCAGCTAACTGACATTTAAATCCTCCAAAGGTATATCTAAATGCAATGAGATTTGTACTGGTTTTATTAAATCCAGTTGATGATTTATGGCTAGTCTAAATGAACTATTATGCCTAACCGGCATAGTTTTGTATTTTTTTGCTCAATGATCTCAGTGTACCTTTACACCTTGGCACATGTTTTCATATGCTTGGTTTACATTTACGAAATCCACTCGATTTCAATTGTCAATTCAATCGTTTAAACTTCAAATGAAATCCAATGGGTTTCATATGAGTTTTCAATTGACGTATACGCTAAGGAATTGACAGTTGAAATCGAGTGGATTTCGTAAATGTAAACCAAGCAATACATTTATAAGAGATTTTACTGTATCAACAATTTCTTGCCTCTTACAGAACGGTAAATATCCTGCATAGTTTCTAATAGCCCATAATAGGCCAATAAGATATGAGTTCATTAGCCAGATTTTGCGCCTTATCAGGTTTTATTTGCTAAATCCGGCCAAAATCTACCAATCGTATTGAGAGGATTTGCTTTTCAAAGACATAAATACAACAAGATAAGACATTATTTTGCTATCATTATTCAGTGAATGGATTTTGAATTTAACATAATGTTATGTTACGATATGGTGATATAACATTTTTATCTTTTATAAATTTTTACGTATTTAACCGAATTTACCGATCCAATTGACATGGAATTATTCTTGAATAGATCCTTGAATTCACAAATTTCGTTTCTGATACCATTACATGAAATGTTCCTCCTTGGTTGCGATTTTGAATTAGCTGCAACATGTTAAGGGTAATGTTTCTATACATTGTTTCGTAAACATTTTTTGTTGCATGCATTTTGTCTGGTCTTTATTACTTTATGTCTTTGTGCTTTTAATCAAGAAGAAATCATCATATACAACTCTGTTTGTTGCAACATGTTGCAAGAAACGTACCAAAAGTTGCTACTACTACACGTACAGTTTGTATACATTTTGCTAAATAGCTTTGTTTCAAACTAAAAAGTTTTTATTTAACATTTTTACCACTCTTACACATTTTACCCGAAAAACCGTTCCCGTATACAAAAAAGGTGTAAAATGTTAACTTTTCCTTTAAAAAAATTGCGCGGAATGACGCTCTCTTTAAAAACTTTTTACACTACAAATTTGAGCGTGTACGAAACAGTAACAGACGCGCATTTAACAAATCCAGTACAAATCTTTCGGCATTTAGATATACTTTTCACAGGATTTAAATGACAGTCAGCTGATTTTTGTTTATGTATACATTCACAACAGGAAACAAAAAGTACATCGCAACTTTTTTGTTTCCTGTTGTGATTTGTCAACAAATCGAGTCAGAGCTATTATCACAATAATAAACATTAGTCTAGTAATATCTCGTTTGCACTTAACCGGATTAACCCAGTGGCTTTGGGTTTCAAGTGTCAATTCCATAGCGTTAACGTTAAATAAATCCCCATAAGGAAGGTTGACCCGACAAAAAGCTCTAGTGCAAACGCCGGGTTTACACAAGGCAATTTGTCTTAAAATTCAACTGATTTACTAACACATATATGCATTTGACGATTGTCTCTCACCTGTCCATAATTTTTTTACAGATAATAATTAAAATGTGTTGAAAACAAAAGAACATGAACAATAACAAAATATGTGAACGGAAAACAAAAAGAAATCGATGATTATTATTCATAATCTTACAACTAATTTTGCAGTTGTCAGGACGCTTACGTCGTCGTGAGTTTTGGACAATCAATACATAAACTCAACTGTCTTGTCATGTGTAAACGCAGGATTATGAACAAAAAATTATGAAAAAAGCTCTATCCATTAAAAGTTACATCTTACAGGGTTTATAAAACATGCGCCATTTAAGTTGTCAATATCATAGAATATCTATCAAATTAATTACGTATTATAGTGCGTTTACATTTACGAAATCCACTTGATTTCAACTGTCAATTTCTTTACTTAAATGTCAAATGAAATCCAATGGATTTTCAGATGAGTTTTCATTTGACGTGTACGCAAAGGAATTGACAATTGAAACCCACTCGATTTTGTAAATGTAAACATACTATTAGCCCCAAAAGTGTTTTTAGGTACAAGTGTAAAGTGGTTTCAAGTTTGCACGCATTACTTTGCACTTTTTTACATCATAGCATCTCCCCTCGTTTCCTCCTTAAACATAACAACAACTTTATTTGAAAACTCATTTCTTATTATTTTTAAATATAATTTTTGATCTCTTTTTCAGGGTTCTGCATTTCGTTGTTTGAAAACAGGTGATCCCATTGATTCTGTGTTGGAACGGGCAGCTCGTGAAAGTGGTGTACCAATAAGTGATATTTTGGAAAATCTTCCAAATGAACTTAACGTATGGGTGGATCCCGGTGAGGTCTCATATCGCATTGGCGAAAAGGGTTCAGTTAAGGTATTTAGTAACAAACATATGATATTTAACATATTTCTACATATACAAATTTTTCTTTATTTCCCAGATTCTCTATTCGGAGAATAGTGACAATCAAGAAGATAACTCATCAGCTGATGGTGAAGTAAATAAGACATTTAATCCTGAAGCTCAATGTTTTCGCCCAATTGATGCTGTCAACTCCAGCATGAATAGTTTGAGTTTAAGTCCTAAAACTTCCCCAATGGCTGGTTCATCACCTCTCTCGGCTACATCCAATTCCCCGACCTATAAAGGTAGTCCGAATCCTGTAACTGCACCCGGTGTTAATAATGTTGGATTTATGCAACGTTCTCAGGCACCGCTAACATTCACTACAGCTACCTTTGCTCAAACGAAATTCGGTTCAACAAAATTGAAAACTAATTCCAAAAGATCAAATAAGTAAGTAAATTGGTAAATTTTTTATATAAAACTTTAGACTTTTAGGTGTTGAGAAGCTTTTTTATGTTCTCCATGTGGCTTAGTCACTGGGACTATGTTTATACTATAGAATATTACAACTTTAATTAATATAAATCGAAATACATAGTACTTCTTTATGTGTATAAACGTTCTCTAAGCGTTGATCTGTTTTGCAGCATAACATTTGTTCCAGAACTAAAAAGTTTTTACAATTTTAACAACTTTTGCACATGTGTTATAGTACAGACCTATTAGGTGTGTCTTTTTACTTACTAAATGTTGCTGAAACTAGAGTTGTGCCAAAGGAACTATCTAGTTCACTTCGCAGATCTAATGGCCCACATTTTTTCTTTGAACAAACTGCGTATACTTAACATCACACGTTATATTTCATGATGTTACTCATACGTTTTGGAACTAGTACAAGGAACTAGATTACCCAACTCTAGCTGAAACATTTTTTTAGCAACTTTTCCTTTATACACCTGTCAAAATCTGCAACATTAGTAATAACTATTACTAATATCACGTAAAAAGACACAGCTAATTTCTCCAGGGTTTTTGGCGTATCTCCCATTTTTCTGTTGCTGTACTATTTTTTATGTGGAACTCATTTTTGACATTTTGGCCTTTTGCTACTTTTACCAATAAAAAAGAACGGGAACGAAGCTATACACTTCCATTTTTTAATGTTAAACATTTTAGGGCGAAACCTATAACTCTGCGTGTTGCGTGTGCGTTCAAAAATACAAAACCAAATACATGTATTTCAAATTGAAATACATTTATTTTGTTTTTTGTTTTTTTTTTTTTTTTAACGCACACGCAGAGTTATAGGTTTCGCCCTAAAATGTTTAACAACGACCTAAACGCTTATACAGTGATCGACCAGTTATTTTTAAAAGGTTAAGTAACAGTACATTTACATGTTACTGGATTTAGTTAATCCCGGGTGTTTCAATTGTCAAATCCAACGATTTTCTACAATTTTAAAGTCATTCAAACAATAACCCCTTTTTTATTTCCAGCACTTCATATCGCATGTCCCCAACAGAGTTCTCAAATTATATAAAACAACGTGCCATGCAACAGCAACAAATACATCATGGTGGTCATGGGCATTCACCCAATGGTGTCGGTGGTGGTCCCGGACAGCCTGGCAATCATTTTGGTCCCATTGGCCCAGTTTCACCAGCACGATCTCTATCGCCCAATCCAATGTCATTGGGTATGGCCCAAAATGGCGGAGATCCCTTCTATTTCCCCAGCATGGCTATGGGCATGTATCCACAATTTAATAATCATCGCAATCTGTTCGATACCACTCACTTCCATGGTGCTGATAGCAACGGTCTGTTTGCTCCAACTAACAATGGTGTTGGTCATGGTAAATTCAATAACTATTTGGAACCGCACGGATTTTACAATATGGCAGGAAATCATCATATGCAAACACAGCAACCACAATCGCCCATTGCCATGAATGGTGGTGGTGTGGCTGTTGGCGGTCATCATGCAATAGTGGGTAACATGAAAGCTACAAATGAAAATGTTGCCAAGGATGCAGTTAGTGGCAATGTCAACAACAACACCAATAATGCTGCCAACATTACTGTAACAGTAACAAATGGCAGTGCCAATGAAAGCACTGCTGTCAGTCCTGTGCCCCCTACCACTAGTGCTACTGCTGCTACAGCAACAGCTGCAAATACGGAACGTCAAAATGCTGCCAATGCAGTTGTAGCTGCTGTGGCCGCTGCCAACAACAGCAATACCCAACAAGACTCGTCATCGTC
Source organism: Musca autumnalis (assembly GCF_047663935.1). Taxonomy (NCBI): domain Eukaryota; kingdom Metazoa; phylum Arthropoda; class Insecta; order Diptera; family Muscidae; genus Musca; species Musca autumnalis. The sequence continues at coordinate 83,669,804 of NW_027411866.1, forward strand.
GAACTCCTCCAATGCTTCGGCTAACTCGAAATTAATCGATGGTCTCAATTCATTCTATTCCAATGCCACTGGCTCCTATCAACAACTTTTAGTTGCCAATTAAAAATCAACACAACAACTACACTTACAACAAAGAGTCCCATAAGACACACAGACACAAAACCACAACAACAATATTGCATATATCTAGCTGCAAAAAAGCAAGTAAATGAATGAATCATTATATATTTTTTTAAATGCTTAAACAAAACAAAAAAAAAGAAAACAAACACACGATAAATATTAGTTTCATCAAGGACATAATTAAAATAAAAAAAAACAAATAACTTTATATGAAAAAACCATGAAAATATAAAATATTTTTTTATTTGTTTCTAATTTTTGTAATTAGCTGTAACTTTTTTTAGAAAATAATAATTATTAGTAGCAAAAAATGCAAAAAACCAGAAGATTAAGACGAAGATACTGGATAAAGTCATAAATAAAAGTATATATTTTTTCACTGTTAATTTTTTATACACATTTTAAACATAAAACTATTTAAAATTATATAGTAAACAAAAGCAACCTAAAACTAAAAAAAAACCTTTCCAATAGTGAGAATGAAACCCTTTTTGATAAAAATAAAGGCAAGAAGATGTTGAAAAAACTACAACAGGTGATGGTAATGGCCTTAAAATGCAACATTGTTTACTGGGGATGGTGTATGTGTTAGGACAAAAATGCTGGGATTAAAAATCCCTTTAAGGTATTTAACTAAATTAACCATACTTTTTCCTTGTAGCAATGCTTGTATTTTTCTGCTTTATGTTCCCATCCCTCGAAGGCTTGATAGGAAATTTGTTTCAATTGTTAAGTTTCACTATGTCAATATTATCTTTACAACACCTCTCCTCCAAATTTCCCCTTCTCTAAAAAGAAATCCCACTCTTCTTTGTCTAAGTTAAAAAATAAAGAAACACTATAAATGGAATACTGTTAAACAAGTTTTTTCATAATATTGTACAATCTATATTTCTATATAAACAAAAACAAAACAAACAATTATGCAAACGTTTTATACTGTTAAATATTATTTATCTTGTTAAACAAAAGTTAATATGAATGTTATATCTAAGGCTCCTTTTGCTCCAAATCCAACCTCGTTTAGCCATTATTGGCCATCATCATCAGTTTATGTAGCCTTGTTATGTATTTTCTTGTTTTTATACAAAATATTTTTTACATGCATTAAATCGTTAAGTTTCTATAGCTATAAATAAAATTGTCAATTTCTCATTTTTATAGCGAAAATTCATTTTTTTTAGATTTTACTAGCATATTATAAATATAATTGCAATTTTTGTATTTAATTATTTTGAAACACTGTTAAACATTGTTTAATATAATTCTAATCTATACAGACACACACACATATACAAACATAGAGACATACAAATATGTTTTTATTTGAACTATAATTTTTTTTTATTATTTGTTACATACGTTTTATATATTATTATTATTTTTTGTATTGAAAATCATTTTTATGTAGAAAATTTTTTATACTTTTTATACATTTTTATTATCGATACCATGCAATTGCATAAAGCAACAAAATGTTTTTATTAATTTTTTAAATAAATAAAACAGAAAAAATATCATTGTTTTTTTTCATTTAGTGCACGAATCATAATTCGTATTTTATTTTGTTATAATCGATCATAAAACATATTGCGACACAAACTTGAAATGCATAGCTGAATATGTCTTTTAAATTGGGAATACATGTGAATACGTTTATGTGTAATTTGTCTTTATTAAATTAACTAATGTCTAAGGCGAATAATGTAAATGGGGTCTTACACTACGTTTAGACAATGTTTGATTTTACAAATCCAATGGATTTAAGTTGTAATTTTCATACAATATATGTTAAATAAATCGATATAATGCACTTAATCATCGGGATATACACCAGGATATTTTATAACCATAAACAGCTTTCTCTTGATTAAGTTGTCATAAAACGTATGAAAATATATACAAATTTGATCACAATAGGTAATGTAATGCGTCATTGATGTTGTCAATTTCATGGAATATCTGTCAAATAAGTGATGTATTTGACCAAAACACCTTTTTTAAGTGTCAGTGTAAATTAGCTTTAGACAGAATCTGCGTTGATAGAAACATTAGAATGATAGTACGTTTACATATAACTTAACTTGGTTATTCCAGTGAATTTCAATTGTCAAATTCATTGCGTATTCGTCAAATAAAGCCATATGGCGTAAGAGGATGACGGAAGTAAACTCTGTAACACCGGCGCCAACGTTTATTCTGGCTTTGCATTCGTAGAGATAATGTAAAAGGCCGATGTTACACTATTCGTAAAAATTTGGCATACTTTTGGGCATTAATTGAATAAAGTAAAGAACCATAGACTCAAATCTCATTTAGCTTAAACTTTTAAAACGACTTGCTGCCGAAGGTGATCTGTAAATTGTAATTATGAATTTCCAATATCATAAGAGAGAAAAGAGAAGCATATTGTCAATAACTTTCGGCTATAATTGTCTAAAACAAACTATTAATTGCTCTGTTTCGGAACCTACAAAAGACTACTATTTTTGACATTTTATTTCCTTTATAAATGTAATAAAAAATTAAAAAATAGAAGATTCTGCATGTTCTGGAATAGACCAAAAGCAATTTTATTTTTTCCTTTCCCTTTAAAATTTTAAAAGTTTTTTATTAATAATACATGTGTAAGATTTAGATGATCATGTTTCATTATTTTATTTAATTTTTTCGCAGAAAAGAATTATTTATTTTGTGGTGTCAATTCAAAACGCAAAATGTAACGGACAATAACTGTTGCAAATTTGTGTACTTTCTAATGAAGTGTTCGGATTTTTTTTTACAAAACAGAGATGCATACGGGATTTTGTGCCGGACTTAAAATAAATCCGCTTCTGAGTGGTTAATGATGGTTAATCCGGGAAAAGGCTCAAATGTAAACATGCTATTACTATTAAAAAAGTATGAAGATTCTATCATCGCCTTGAAGCATTTGAGTGTAAGGGACATAATGAAACAGAAATGCCCCCGACAAAAAAAAATTGGCCCGCTCCAAAAAATTTCCAACAAAAAAAAATTGATCCCCCAAAAAATCTAAACTTACTATAATACCCGGTTTGCACTTAACCGGATTTAGTAAACCCAATAAATTTTCATAAAGAAGGTTAACCCGGCAAAAATCTCTAAAGCAAACGACGTTTAATAGAACGTTTCCATAGCGTATATTTCAAATAAAATACAGTGGGTTTATAACTAGGATTTATTTGGGGTATCCGCTGTGGAGTTGGCATTTGGTACCGAGTGGATTCACAAACATAAAACTTATACACTATACACTTATACGGTGAGTAAGTGCTTCATCACGATTTATTTGACATATGTTGTATGAAAATGGCAATTTACATCCACTGGATTTGCTAAATCAAGCTTAGTCTAAACGGGGTATATTATGCCTGATTTACACTACTCATAAATCATCCACTGGATTTAATAAATTCAATACAAACCTCACGGCGATTAGATATTCCCTTGGAGGATTTAAATGGCAGCCAGCTGATCTTTCTCTAAAGCTTTCATCTCCGCTCTCCCCCAAAAGCTATAAAAGTTTCGTATGAAAGTTTCAACGTGTGGCTTTAGAGCAGTGATGGCCACCAACAACAACTTTCCTATGCCCGCGGGCATACGACCCACACGTACACTGTAAACACATTCATTCGGTTAATGCATTGTTTACCTTTCCACTCACACTAGCGCAAGTTATAATCTGCAAATGTGTGTTTTGGCCATCACTGCTTTAGAGTTTGTTTATGCTATGTTGCATACCCAACAGCAAACAAGAAGTGCAATTCATTCTGTTGTCATCGCCCATGGCACAACTAGATGTATCAGTCCAGCTACTCGAACTTGACCTGTCACAATAACTTATTGGAAATTGCATATACTTTAAGTTCACAACATCAGCTTTTGCATCTACCTTGGTAATTGTGCCATGGCATCGCCCTTAAGCGCTTTTTACATCTAACATGTTCTGTAAAACATGCGTCATTTAAGTTGTCAATTCCATAGAATTTCTGTCGAATAAATGATGTAAATTCCCAAAACACCTGTTTTAAATGCAAGTATAAAATACGTTTTATGGGCACTTTTGCGGATCTTTGAACAAATATTGATACTTGAAACAAACGTTCAAGAACTTTTTATTTAATTAATTTCGATTTACTTTTTTTAATATTACTTTTTTGGATAGCCGGGGACATTTGACGTTTAGGTAACTAAACAAACTGCACGTGAGGATCCCGATAATGTGCTACAGCTAGTTAATGCACTCATATCTAAAAGGCCTATTAATTTGTGATAGGCGGTGAAAGAAATACAATAAGAGTATGTTTATACTGGAGTTTCTTTTACCATGTCTTTATTTAGTTTGGCGAAAATGTATGAAAATCTGTGTCATCGATCAAGATAGTACTCTAATGCTTGGTTTACATTTACGAAATCCACTCGATTTCAACTGTCAAATCCATAGGTTAAACGTCAAATGAAATCCAGATGAGATTTCATTTCACGTTTGAGCTATGGAATTGACAGTTGAAATCGAGTGGATTTCGTAAATGTAAACTTAGCATAACATAGTTATTTCCTGAGATATACCATTTTATATCGATGTCAAGCTTGGTTTACATTTACGAAATCCACTCGATTTCAACTGTCAATTCCTTTGCATATACGTCAAATGAAAACTCATCTGAAATCCATTCGATTTCACTTGACGTTTAAGCAATCGAGTGAATTTCGTAAATGTAAACCTAGCATAAGTGTCTACAATCATTTGATCCGTTACAACAAATATAGAAGTACAAAACTTTAACTACGTTTACAATGAAATAGTTTAAGTAAATGAAGTGGATTTCAATTATCAATGTCAAATGAGTCCTCATGAAAGAGGTTCACCTGGAAAAACCTATATTGTAAACATGCACGTGCTAAGTTTACCTTGGGGCTCATTATAATTGCTGGAGCAATTTACCACGCTAATAAGCCCTATTGTAAATTGAGTTTTATTCTTTTATATATTTCGTTTCAGTCATATTTCGCATCCATACACACGCATATACATATACTATACATGAAGAATAACCTCTTGCAAAAGCCTCAACTTATTACAGTGAAATACCCACCATTAATATTCAAAATATGATTATGATTTTTATTTTCAAATTACCTAAGGCCTCTTTTTTATAATTCCCATCATTTTCAATGATACGCTAAGACACTTTGTATTTTTATATAAAACCAAAACAAAAGAATATTCAAATGTTTGAAACTAGATTTTAGATTTTTAATAACAAAAAATTAGACAAAGGAAGAACCTAAGTAATGAATCAAATGTGCTATTGTTAAAAAAATATGTAATAACAATTATATTCAAAAAAAATAAGAGAATATCTTTACTTAAAATGCATGCAAGAAAAAAAACATTTTTTTATTCAAATGAGAAAAAACTTTAATTTTTTTAAGTCAAGACAACAACATTTATGTACCTTTAAAACAAAAACAAAACACATGAAAAACAATGTTTATATAAATATATATTTATAAATCTATAAAAAGATAAGTAAACAAAATCATGTAGGAATATTATATTTAAAACAAAAAGAGATGACGACGGACGAAGAAGAAAAAAAAAACAAACATTTTGTACTTTTATACTTCATTAATTTGTAGTTTTGAAAACCAACAACAACAAATGTCATAATATAATTTGTTATCAAGTTACAAAACAACAATACAACACGTGAAAGCGAAATCTATTAGAATACAACAACAAAAGCAAACAAGACGGTTGGAATATTAACAAATAAAAAAACATAAACAATGCAACAAAATTCTACACTACAACAAAAAATGTTTAGTAAAGATACCGGCGATAATTAGTTTACAAAAATAGTCCACACAAAATTTCAAAAGAAAAAAAACTAATACAAAAATATTTTTTAAAATAAAATACAAACTTCCAACAACAACAAACAAACAACCTGATAAGCAATTTAAACAAATATATTTTAATTAACAAAATATATATTAGAATTTATATTTTTATAAAAATAATAAAAAAACAAAATGAACAAACACAACAATAACAACACTTACATGTATTGGGTTTTAATTTAATTCTTATTTTTAATTAAAAATTGCGTATTTTGAGAACAAAATGTTTGGACTGAAAGCTACCTGTGAAAACTATTAAAACCCTTTTTAAACGGCGTTTGCATTAGAGCTTTTTGGCGGGTTAACCTTCTTTATCAGAAATCAGACAGTATAGGTCCACGTTTTGGTATAGCACCCATATTAGGGTACCACCAGATTTAAGCTTTTTTAAAAATTTTAGTCACAACAAATCCAAATTTTATTGCCTGTTTATAATATAGCTTTTTGTCGGGTTATAGCGTGTTAGCGCATATGAAGATTAACTCACTGGATCTATTAAACCCAGTGGGATAATCTTTAAAATATATATAAGGTGTGTTCGTTTACTCAACAATTTGTACAAGGCCAGTAACTTCTTGTAATCGACTAAGGTCTTTTGCATTATACTGTAGAGTAAAGTAACAACATCCAGTAACAATTTGTACAAATTTTGAGTAAACGAACACACATATTATTTTTATTTATTAACTTTATCGAAGAAAATTGTGTAAAGTCTTATCATCAAAGCTTGAAATGACATCCAAACGTTTATTCTGTTTTCAGTCTTATCCCGTTTTCGGTTTTACTTTGAAGTTGACCATTACAATAACAACAACCACAAAACCGTAGGGAAATAAATATCTATTTTGTCCATTTCTGCTGCCCAGTACCATGATAAATCCTCTATCTTGATAGAGGTGTATTTATATAAGCTGTGTTCCTTTACTTACCTGAGGTTACCATTTTTACCATTTGTTACCATTTTTAACCTGCAAAGCGTTCCTTAACCCCGAAAAGTGGCAAAACTGGAAGAAATTTTTAAGAGAGTGAGAGAGAGCGAAAATGGCTTTCTCTTCTACCACAGGCTACCAGACAATTTTCTGCAGGTAAAAACTGGCAGAATTGTTTTTTCGAATTTTGTTTGACGATTATTTCACAATGAAGAAGAAAATGGACGAAAACAGAAGAAAAAGTCGAACGCTGACAAAACTAAATTAAAAACTGTGAAATTAAAGACTAAAATTGTTTTTTATGTTTTTTTTTACATTGTTGCCAGATCTACCATTTTTCCGTTCCTTTACTTTTCTGGTAAAAATGTTCATGAGAGAGCAATTTTGACACTTTTCTCTTTTACCACTCTTACCATTAAAAAAGTAAAGGAACAAAGCTATAGAAATATCAACTCTTTATTTATCAGAATAATAAGGGTTATGTAACCCTGCGGTTACATATGACAGGACAGTTGAGTTCATGTATTGATTGTCAAAAACTTGCCTGTGTGACGTAGGCGTCCCGACAACTGTAAAATGTAAAATTATAAATGAAAATCATTGATTTCTTATTGTTTCCGTTCACTTATTTTGTAATTGTTCATGTTCGTTTGTTTTCAACACATCTCAATTATTATTTCACTTATTTTACATAAGGGCAAAATTAAATTGTAATTCCTTCAGTACGTTTACATTGCACTGGTTTTAGTAAATCCAACGGGTTTAAATTGTCACCTACCATACATATATGTACATCAACTAAATCATAATAAAGGCAAAAAGCTCTAATGAAAACATGTTATAACTGATCAATAAAACTAATAAACGCTGCAAGTAATTTTGAAAGCTAAGCATTAGCTCTGTTCCTTTACGTGCAAGAATCTTCAAGTTTTACCACATTTTACTCGAAAAGCTTTCCTTTACTTCAGACACCATACAATTCATATGGGAGCAGTTTACAACTTTTACCACTTTTGTCAATTTTACCATTTTCAAAAGTAAAGGAACAGAACATTATTATGACAAAAGCCATTGTAGTGTTTCATATATTACGGATAAGTCCTGGTTCACACTAGCGTTATTTCACTGTAATTTCGACATGAAAGTTTGCGTTTGCGTTTTTGTTTTGTTTTTTTTTTTTTGGGAAAACACATAATTTCAAGAGAATAGTGTACACGGTTTCGTGTGTTCCTTAATTTTGCTTTGTTTCAATATTCATATGAAACAAACAGTTCGTTTTATTTAACATTTTCTTTTACTTTAATGTCATAACTTTAGTGAAATTACTCCTAGGGACCAAATACATACGGTCCGTTGAGTGACGCGTTGCGTGTTAAAAACAACAAACACATGAAAAATGTGTAAGTGATGCCATGTTTGTTCTTAAAGTGTTCATGTGGTTGTTGTAACGCCGCACTCAACGGACCGTGTGTATTTGGCCCCTTAAGCTGAAAACAGATACAACGTTTGATTAAAGTTTTGCGTTGGGCGTCGAGAAAAAAACAATAACAACAGGGCGACGACGATACCAAAGTCCAGCGTTTATCTGTTTGCCGGCATATATTTCAAATGAATTTGAATTTTTCGGCATCATGCCCAACAGTGTAAAAACGGCCAAAACGACACAAAACTTTACCCAAACGTTGTATCTGTTTACAGCTTTAGTGTGGACTGGGACTAAAAGGTAATAGATATGTAAACGTAGCTATAGGGCAAAGGTAATATGCAATCATATACCACTCCAGGACTATTCAGCCCATTACATTTTGTCTGATTTTCTTGTACAAAAAACACAGATTTCAAGCGCCCTTTTATATATATACAATTTTTTATGTAAATATGATATTTCATAACAACATATAAAAAAGCAAACAAAATGTAGTCTGATTATTTAACCTTCATCTTTTGTATATCCAAAGCCATTTTATTATTAAAATTTTTTCTTATTAATTTTGTAGAACTTACATAACACGACGAAGCGGTGAAGAACATGACAAAAATATTAGTAAAAAAGACATATTTGCATATCAATCGATACAATAATATTTGTACTTAACATTTACTATACTCTTACTCGAAACAAACTAAAAAATATATACAAAATTAAAATTATGATTATTAACACAAAAGAAACTGGAAATTTCGAAAAACAAAACGGCATGAAAAAGTGAATTCTGTTTTAAAAAATCGTAAAACTTTTATTACAAAAATAATCGGTAAAAGAAACCAAAATAGTAACAACAAAACAACTTATTCCTTTTTACATTTTGTATGTATGTGTCTATGTAAACAAGAAAATAATAAAAAATCAACAAAACATTCATTTCGTTGTTGTATGAGTAAAAATTAAAAGGAAATAAAACTAAATACTAACTACAATTAAACAACTTTTTTATTTTTTATTCCAGACAAAAAAAACATAATTCATGATCCTGATAGAGCAACTTGACATGAGGAAATCATCATTTTGCATTCGATCAAATGTTATTTTTACTTTGTCATAAGTAAAATTTGATGCCCTCAAATGTAAACGGTTGGTAGCAACAGTTTACATTCGTTTTCTTCGATTAATATTCATTTGAACAGAAGTCTCTATTAAAAGGCATTTACACCAATTTTTATTTTCATAGATCCTCTGGACTCAATAAATCCAGAACAAATCTCACGACATTTAGATATACCGGCCGACTTCCAATTTGTCGGTTGCTTTGTATTTGTGCATGAAACTAGGGGTTCTTAAATCTATTTCCCCAATACTGCAATTTCATAAAATTACTGTAGTATGGAACTCGATTTAATAACCCCTAGTTTCATGCACGAATACAAAGCAACTGACAATACGGAAGTCACCCACCTTCGAAGGATTTTAATGGCAGTCAGCTGATGCGTATGTATACATCATGACGGAATAATAATTGTGTAATACACAATAATTGTGTAAATTTACGAAATCCACTCGATTTCAACTGTCAATTCCTTTGCGTATACGTCAAATGAAAACTCATCTGAAATGAAATTGGCAGTTGAAATCGAGTGGGTTTCATAAATGTAAACGTACTCTTAGTCCCGCTCCACTCTAAAGAGATTTCATTGAAAAAATGTCGTACCTAGATCGAGTTCCACAGTAGAGTAATATCATAGAATCGCTGTAGTGGGAAACTCAATCTAATGCTTGGTTTACATTTACGAAATCCACTCGATTTCCAACTGCCAATTCCTTCGCGTATACGTCAAATGATTGACGTTAAAGCAATGAAATTGACAATTGAAGTCGAGTGGATTTCGTAAATCTAAAATTACTATAATGCCTGATTTAGACCACTCATAAATCTTCTACTGGATTTAATAAATCTAGTACAAATCTCACGGCATTTAGATATATATATACCTTTTGGAGGATTTAAATGACAGTCAACTAATTTTTGTTTATGTTTACATACACAACAGCAAACAAAAAAGTACGTTGCATTCTTTTGACATCACCACTATGGACGTTTGCGGATATCTAAAAATACGTAAAACAACTATTTAATAACTTTTTATTCAATTATATTCGATTTCTTTCTTTTAATATCTATTTTTATTGTTTGGCTTCCCAATGATGGCCAAACTGCACGTGAAATACTAGCAACTTTTGATAATATTGGAGCAACATGTTGCAACAAACAGAGTTGTATACGAGGATTTATGCCGGTTTAAAAACAAATCCACTAAATATGAGGATTTACTTTTGTATGGTTAATCTGGTAATCTGGTAGATATGGCCGGATTTAGAAAATAAATCCTGATAATGCGCTAAATCCGGCTAATGAAGTCATATCTAAATGGCCCATAATGGGGCTTCTACACGGTATGTCACAAAATTCAAATTGGAATTTTGTACACATGCTGTGAACCATACAAAAATTTCAATGCATCAAAGTGATATGGGTATACATATGGATTTTTACGAATAGGACGCGCTCTATTCTCCTCTGTGCAACAAAAGGAAAACAGCTGTCTCATTTGTTCGCAATATTAAAAACGAAAATAACAGAAATCGAATGATTCACTGAATTTTTACTTGTTATACCATATTCATTACGGGATTTAGCTATAATAGTCGTGTTCTTTTACGTGCCTGAGGTTACCAGTTTTTACCACTTTTTACCAGCAAAGTGTTCCCTTACTTTTAAAAGCATACACTTTATACGAGATCAGTTCACCACTTTTACCATTTTTTGCCACTGTTACCATTTTTAAAAGTAAAGGAACAGACCAAATATGTTATAATGTGGTTATTCCGTATCCAAAGAGTCTAATTTAATTCCCCAAAAATAATCGAACCCAAGTTCGGCCAAGTTTACAAGATGCACTCTATGGAAAATGCGCGTACAACCAATAAAAACTCTATACAAATTTAATTTTTTGAAAATTTATTGCTATGTAACTATGTACCTCCTGACACAAAACTATTTTTTATAATTTAAGTCACACCCTCCGCTATCAATTCAAAATAAATGTTGTTCAGTTTTATTACGAATTTATTTAACATTTAAACTAATATGAATTTTTAATTTTTAGCAACATTTTTTTGTTAAATCTGATGCAACAAATTTTCTTGTATTTGATACTAAATACTGAGTGAATATTTACAACAAAAAAAACGAAAAAACAAAATTTTTGTCAGCAAAGTGTCTGTAATCGATACAATGGAAAATATTTCGCAATTTTATAGTTTGAGTTTTGGACTTTCGCGCCGCTAGATCAGTGGTTTCGACCAGTGTGCGACGCCGACACCAAACTCCAGCGTTATCTGTTCAAATTAATTTGAAATTTCGGCGTCGACACCCAACAGTGTAAAAACGGCCAAAACTACTAAAACGCTGATTCTATTTTCGACTTATACCCCGAAATGTGAAATGCACTAATCATCATCATTAAGAAAAATCTCTATCACAGATGACGACATTATTGTGGTGATTTTCCGTCTGTGTAGCAGGATAATTCCTTCTTCAATTTGTCCCCTAAAACGCATTTTACATTTAACATGTTTTATAAAACATACATCATTTAAGTTGTCAATTCCATACAATATCTGTCTAATAAATGACGTGAACTCCCAAAACTCCCGTTTTAAGTGCAAGTGTAAAATGCGTTTAATAGATTTGACTACACTCTCTTTCTCAAATAGTGGTCGAGACACCATTATGTCTGGTATATCGGAGAATGAGTGCTCATTTGAAGTCCTCTATTCTTGCAACTTATGCACCATGTTTTTCATGCAGTATTTCGTACACTAAATAGTTTTAAAGAAGCAATTTTTTTCTAATACGTTCACACACACCAATGTATATATATTTGTACATATATTTACAACAAGCAATGAACTTAAATTGACTTTCGAAATTTCCTTATAATTTCATCTTATCTAAATGTGATTTAAAATCATTTAATCGGTGTTACTTCGAAACAAAATTTAAATTAAAGAATGTGTAATATTTTTATATAACAAGAAATCAATATTGAAAACAAAAAGAATATCACAATAAAATAAAAAGAAGTATACATATAGTACTTGTTTAGACATTGAGATGATTGTATATTTATACTTTATACTGCTTATAAGAAAATAATCATAAAACTATTAAAATAGAAACATTCAGATATCTCATACAAATGGGATAACATAAAACAAAGAGCGTATTTATTTTAATAACTTTTAATAACGAATTTTTCATACTTATGATAAATGTTTTTCTACTTATTAAAGAAAAGAAAACAAAACTAAAATTAATCAAATTATTTTTATAACAAACAAAACCATTGGCTTAAACATTTTTTAAAGTTCAAACATATGACATTACTAATATAAAACAAACAACAAAAACACAATAAACAAACATGACACTTTTTTACCAAATGAAACTTTTTTATAAAAAAATCTCAGTGTAATTTAGATTTAAAGCGAATAAAAAAATACTTGTAGAATCATCTACCATAGACATTGAGAGCATAATGCTGAATAATAGAAAGCTTAACTAAGCCGTACACATATAGACACCCTCAAATTCGATATACGCAATTAAAACAAAATAGACTTGGAAATGATCGTATTTTTAAATATTTACCCATAAATTCTAAATACATATAATTTCCTTAAGGAGCAAAAGCTACGTTTATTTAGGATTTAGGAAACCCACTTGATCTCAAATGTCAGTTCCATTGCTTATACGTTAAAAAAATAAAAGTTTGAATCCATTGTATTGTATAAACTATAAACTATTCATTAATCCTCCACTGGATTTAATAAATCCAGTACAAATCTTTCGGCATTTAGATATACCTTTTGGATGATTTAAATGGCAGTCAGCTGATTTTTATTTATGTATACATACACAACAGCAAACAAAAAGTACATTGCATTCTTTTGCCATTGCACAGTGGGCAATTTTACAAAAAACCTGGCCAAAACTCTAAAAATGAATGGATTCAAGCCTAACCTTGGTTTCTTATGTTTTTCGGGTCGCTGATTTCATTTTTCGTATTTTTTAACCCTTAGACGGTCATTGAGGGGGTCTTTCTGGTCCCTTCCCCTATTAAATGAGTTCGTATCGGATCAAAATATTCTACAAATTTGTTCGCCATCAAATTTTACTATAGGTCCCGGAATACACTAAAACTCTATATCTTACCTAAATTCCAGAAATATGCAAAATTGAAAAAAAATAGGGTTAAGGTCGTACTTCTTGTGAATTTAGATAAAATTGTGATACAAAACATTATTTTGGAATAATGGCGTCAAAGACAATAATGTTCTTCGTTAAATTCCACTATATGTCACCAATGAATTACAATTTGTGTAAGAAAAGACGTTTTTTATTCCATATTATATATATATATTATATATTCCATAAAAACGAGAAGGGCAAATATGGGCAGGATGTTTCGATGTAATTTGGTAAAAAACTCTTCCCTTTTTATGAAATGATAGGTTACACAGCCCAACTCGATCTTACTCATAACTATTTTCATCGCTTTTTGTGAAAATTTATCTTAAAAAAATGAACAAGTACAAATATCAATTATTGAAAACGCGCACTTCATTCGCGACACTGAACGTTTTGAATACGTTTCGCATACCTTTAATTACAACTACAAAAAAATAAAACAAACCGCTGTTTATTTTGGATATTATAAGATTTTAATAAACAACTTAAATATTGAGAAAATTTTTTTTTCTAAATGGGGTCACTTTGGCCCCCTTTTATACCCACTTACTAAACAATAAACGTATATATTTTTGCACAACTACACGCAGTGGACTCCTGTAAACAATATTTGACACTATTTAGGGTAAATTGATGCAATGGTTTTTTCGATTTTTGGCCAGGTTTTTTGGGAAATTGGCCACTGTGCATTGCCACTATAGAAGTTTGCGGATCTCCAAACCAAATATAAAATAATTGTTTAATTTTAATTTAATTTCTGTGTTTTTTGTTTGACTTGCTAAGCGCATTTAGTATACAACTGCACGTGAGAATAGCTGTGTCTTTTTACGTGATAATTAGTAATAATTTTTGCTAATGTTGCCAATTTTGACAGTTGTATAAAGGAAATGTTGCTCAAAAATGTTTCAGCAACATTTAGTAAGTAAAAAGACATACCTAATACTAGCAACATGTTGTAAAGAACAGAGTTGTATACGAGGATTTATGACGGATTAAAAACAAATCCACAATCTGGTAGATTTTGGAAGGACTTAGTAAATAATACCCCGTTTGCACTTAACCGGATTTAAGAAACCCACTAGGTTTCAAATATAAATTCCATAGGGCAAACGTCAAATCCCCATAAGGTAGGTTAACCCGACAAAAAGCTCTAACGCAAACGCCGTTTAAATCCTGATAATGCTCAATATCCGGTTAATGAACTCATATCTTCATTTTTATTTAAATTAATTTAGCTCTTTACTCAATTCGGTCGTAAACTTAATAAAATTTCAGTACAGTGGTTTACCAGCTTCCATATATTTGTTTACCTTATAGTTATTTCATTGCCAATAAAGTACTTTTGACATATGTATAGTATAATAATCACCTGTTTTTGTTGGAACACTTTATTCGTGCACCTTTGTAATGCCAAGTTTACACTTGCACTCCAAAATCCGCTGGATTTCACGAAATCCTGAAATACACACCAGTGTTTACACTTATTTTTTGTTGATTTCAAACATATTACAATAATCAAGGTAGATGTATATGCGCAGCTGATAGAACATAAATTTTCAAAACAAGTTGTTGTAAATTGGATTATTCATACAACTTTATTTCGAAAATCATCGTAAACTTATCTATATATCGTTATAATTATGTATAGTACTAACAAAAGAAAAAATAAAAAAATATTTTATCGTTGAGACATCATTACAATAAATTTTGATAGATAAAATTTGTGTTCAGAACCTGCAAAATATTACTACTTTTCCCGTTTAGTGCTAAAAATGCGTTCCCGTACTCCGAAATCTAGCAAGACTTGCACTTCTCTTTAAACAAAAATAGCCCCGAATAACACCCTCTTCTCCTGTTTTCTGCCATACAATCTTGGCCTAGTAGACGCTAGCAGCATGTTCATTGGTATCTAAATACGATAGCTGATACGTTGATTTTGACATTTCTGCTGGAGTTTTTGCAATTTGCGTAATTTTTCCGTACCCGTATTTTTACGAAATTTGTATGGGGAAGCAATTTTTCACAATTCGCTCTTTTTTCTAACATTACTATTAAAAAAGTACCAGAACACAATGAAAAATAGCATTGTAACAAAGTTATTTAACATTTTTTCACATTGTTTAAAAATTTTGATATTAAAATTTTTTGTTGTGCAATTTACCATCTACCTTTTTTATTGTGATACGTACGTGATACTTTTGGTACTTTTTTAGGAAAAAACAGGGTTGTATATCATGTGTACTGTGATTTCGATGTTGATTTTTGCTGAAATCACGAAATGAGATTTCATTTTTGTATGCGAAATCATGATAAATGTTGCTTGATTCCGCGAGAAAGCACGAAACGCCTTCGAAATCACGAAATGACGCCGAATGAAAACCAAGCATTACACAGCTTCAAAGCTGAAAACACATCCAACGTTTGAATAAAAGATAAACTGCTGCAAGTTTAAATGTTTCTTTATTCTTCTACCAGAAATGACAGAAAGCATTACTCAAACGTTGGATGTGTTTTCAGCTTAAAGTCTATTTAACAAAGTCAATGGCCTAATATACAGGTTCCACGGCAAACTCCAGCTGATCCTGATTTGATCTGTCAATAAATCACAGTAAACAAAGTTTTGACACTTAAAGTAAAAAATCATAATCAGCTGTTTAGGCCTCGTCACAATCGGTCCGTTGTAAGTCGCGTCACGCGTCAGAAACAACAGCCACATAAAAAGTGTGTAAGTGATGCCAAATTTGTTCTTGAAGTGTTCAAGTGTTTTTTTTTTGTAACGCATCATGTTGTTGTTGTAAACAACCCTCGTTACAACAACCACATGAACGCTTCAAGAACAAACTTGGCATCACTTAAATATTTCTCATGTGGTAGTTGTTTATACGCGTGACGCGTCTCAAAACGGAGGCCGAGCAGAGGCCTTTAAGCCGAAAACAGAGTCAACGTTTGAAAATAGTTTTGAGTTAGGCGTTGAGAAAAAACAACAACAGAAGACGCCGACACCAAAGTCCAGCGCTGATCTATTTGCTGGCATAAGTATATTTCACATCAATTTGAAATTTCGGCGTGTGTAAAAACGGCTAAACGACGCAAAACTTTACTCAAACTAGTTTTTTTTAATAACGTAACTTTGATAATTACCTTAATCTTTTAAAATTTCAAAAAATATTGCACATGTTTTCGATAGACATATTAAATAAATACGATCATTTCAAATGAGAAAAACACTTCCATATAAAATATAATAAAATATAGTAAAAACATCAATATAAGTAATTTACACAAACTCTCAGATTAGACCCACCAGAGAAATTTTTAAAAGTAAATACCAAAACACTAAACAAAATAAATAAATTATTCAACTTACTATGTATAACAGAAGAAAAAAAGAAACTAGAATAAAAAGCCCATCAACTATCAAACCTAAAGTAAAATATGACGAGAAAATGATAAATATAAGAATTTATTATTTATAACGAGCAAAGAAGCTATGTTAATTACAAATAAAACATTTTATATGTATTAATATAAAATACAATTTAATTATACAATACATACTTATATTAATTCCAAAACACAATCGCAACAGGCGCTACAATATGTACATGATTACTTATAAACATTTTGTAAAAAAAATAAAACAAAAAATAATAATGAGTGCATACTCATACATAACAAAAAATATTAGAATGAAAACTATCAATGAAAAATTGGCAAAGCAAAAGTATTTGAAACCCCCCGAAAAGCTCATTAGTAAAAGTAAAACATAACCTAACCATGTGTAACAAAAAACAAAACAAATATTAAAGAATACAAAAACACACAACTAAATACATAATAAATATATTAAACAGTCAAATAGTTGTAATAGCGTTACTAACAGGACAAATTAAACCAAAAAGCAAAATCTCAGAATCTAATCCAAAAACAAAAGATAATTCTATATACATATATATTTTATCACCATAACTCAATTTCCAGACAACAGGAAAGAAAACAGTTGAAAAAAAAACAATTATTTAAAATAAATCTCTGTAATGAAACCAATACAAACATCTTCTGAGTACCCATAATCTTCTTTAAGAAAAATCCAAACAAAATCCGCAAAAATTATAAGTGTTTATATGTTATATATATTTTCTTTTATACGATTTTCCTAAATTTCATATGTATGTAAATGTATCTTAATAAATAAAGATAAATATATACTATATATATGACATGACAGTGTTTTCATTTCAAAAATATGGGTTCAGGGAATACCCACCTAGTCCCGGTTCATACTAGAGTATGAAAGAAATTTCATTAAAATATGCGTTCGTTCTTAAGGACCAAACTTAATCAGCTCTTTGCTTGCTTTCTTCGCTTTCTCGCTTTATTTATAGTAAAAGAATAATGACATTCATGACAAATGACACAAGAGAAGCGAAGAAAGCAAGCAACAAGCTGACTGAGTTTGGGCCTTTAGATCGGGACTTAGTGAAATATCTAAAACAAAACAACAGAAGACAAAGGCCCGTTCTTACATCTTGCCCGTTCTCTAGTTCGGGAACGCAAAAAAGGAAAACGTCAAAAAAGCTGGAACAAATGTCAAAGTCAACGTACCAGCCAATCAGACGCCGGCAACCATGTTACTACTTTTTACACGCTCAAATTTGTCGAGTAAAAAGTTTTTAAAGAGAGCGTTGAATGACGCCATTTTTGTTTAAAGAGAAGTGAACATTTTAAAACTTTTTTGTGTACGGGAACGGTTTTTCGAGTAAAATGTGTAAATGTCGTAAAAATTTTACAAACTTTTTAGTTCTGGAACAAAGCTTAATTGTTATATTTTGTAAAAATATGGTAATATCAAACAAAAAAGACTCTCGGCCTAAAAAGAGCCTAATCTTTTAACAATTAAGAAGGTATGTTACTTTTTTACAAAATAGGAATATTATCACTAACATAATACAATATTTATCACTTTCAAATTTCAACTGTTGAAGGCATTCCTTAGTTTCTATCTTAATAATAACAAGTAAAAAAGTATCGGTCGGCTTTGCCGACAGAGATATAGCCTCAGCCTGTGTGGATTGAAATACTTTTTTTTCAAAAAAGATATGTATGTTCGTATGAACCGACAGAAATATGGATTGGATTAAAGCTCAAAAATTTGCGGGGGATATCGATAGATAGTGCTTTTGTACCATACCAGCCTACGAAAAGTATAATATCGGGCCACTAGGGAAACATTCAGTAAAAATGTCCAAAGGATCTTCGAACAGACCCTCAACTACAAAAATTCTTGTATGAGTGGTACCCCATGTATTGGACCGATAGGGCCCAAATTTGAACATAAACTAAGCTTGGACAAAAAATTTCGAGATCGAAAATTTGGACCAAATCGGTTGCTACGTTTGTGAGATATTGCGCTTATCATTTTAGCACATATTTTCAAACATTTGTGGGGAAAGTACCGGAAGCAGTGGACCTATAAGCACTACCATCGAATTTCATCTAATATTCGAAGAAATATTACGATATCCAAAGTGTGGACGAACATAGTATTCGGTTCGAGCTCTACAGCCACTACATATGGTACCATAGGATTTTTTTTACAACTTTCGGGCTGTTTTCTCAAGAAGTATGGACTTGCCCCTGAAAAAACGTTTACTGTCGTATTTGAGACAGAGAATGCAAGATGCGTCAACAAAAATCAAAGTGATTCGAGAACAGGTCTTAAAGTGAATTTATCCAAAATTTTGTGTGGGAGGTACCCGAAGGACTAAGGAAGGACTCGGGCCTAAAACCATTATTTCGATTAGGCACATTTTCATCGTATCAAAGTGTATATACCCTCTTTAGCTGAGGCTGAAGGTATAAAAAATATAAAGAATTATAATGACTTAATTCTAGGTGATGGCACCCAACACCTTCAGCAACCAGCTAGAACGTGGATACTGTAGGATACTACTTTCCAATAAGACCACTGCTGGCAAAAGTTCCGGTTGTACTATGACATGATATACGACGTATAATTGTACGGTTGGCACCATTTGCACTTCTTCATCATAGGCATTCAAGGCTGAATCCGTTAAAGACCTTTGAGATACGGTGACCCCACCATCGATTTGCACGTCATTGGTACCTTTCTTTTGTACCCTTGCCATAGGATCACCTTTAGAAATCTCCATGTCATCCTTCTCTCTGTGGATTCTTCTAATACCTTCTTCGCCACCATTGGCAGCCACTACGAAATCCAATGAATTATTATTATCCATTAAATTTTGATACTCTTGCTGCTGTTGTTTCATTTCCTCATGGCACCGTTGTAATTCAGCTTCCACTTTGGCAATATCAGAAGCATGACGCCTTCGTTCATTGGCCAGCAATTTTTCCAAATCACAATTGCGGCCATTCAATGCAGCATTTGTAGATTCCAATTCTCGAATGTAACTATTCAAGTCATCAATACGTGTACAAGTGGCCCGTAATTCTTCAATAGCACTTGAAGCAGCAACGGACTCATGATTGGCTTCTGCTGGAAGATCCTTCATCTTTTGCTTATACCTCATTTCAATTTCGTCACGGCTAGCATTGAATTTTCCTTCGTATTGATCACGTATCACATCCAAAGATTGTTGCAATCTAGCTTCGTAGTGTTTAGAAAGGCGACCATTAATCTCACTGCTTTCAACTTCACGAAGAGAGAGTATTTCATTAATTTATTAAATACTTTTGCTCCTTGCACGTAAGTTCTTCTCGCAGACTACGAATATTGTTTTCCAACTCAACACGTCTCTTTTTTCACCTAGAGCCTTTCTTTCAGCAATTGAGTAAGCATTCGTTTTTTGCTCTAAATTGGGGATCAATTGTTCATTCTCTTTCCGTAGTAGACTTATTTCACTTTCGAACTTTCGCGAAAAATCAACGCGAACGTTTTCATTTTCGGTTTCCGTATTTTCCTCAACAACTTTCTGTTGAGTCCCTATACTACCTGAACCATTTACTATCTTGTTGCCTACATTGTTATCAGGACTAACATAATCATGCTTTCCCCTAATGTCTGAATCCCTAATATCGTACCTGGGAACCCATTTCCCATTGACTTCTTCATAATCTTTTACTTTCATCTCTGTAGGTGCTACTCTAGAAAATTTGACACTTCGCACTATTTGATAACATATTTTTAAAAAATTCCACGAGATCATCCTCTTTAGGATTGACGATGCAGTATTGTATCTTTCTTTGATATCTTCTACCTTTGGAAACTCATTTCTTATCTCAGTCTACAGATAATTTAAAATATACTAAAAATTTCTTATTTGTTATACATACTGTTCGAATGGATTTAAGCTGTCCATCTCAGTTATATATTTATATCTAGAAAGAATTCGTGTATCTAACGAATCCTTCTTTGATTCGATCCCAAAATCTATCCTTACTTGACGATTTAAGAAGTCGAACTTTTTTATTGCATACCGCACACCTGAGGCGAATATGCTATGCATTTCATATGGAAATTTTCCCATATCGCGGAGCTCCCCATCATTGTCCAAAAAATCCCTTCTTGCTTCCGTGAAGGAACTAACAATTTTAAACAACGTTTCCCTAGTTCTTTTGGCTACACTTTTCTAATGGGTACTTTACACGATATGTTTTTTACATATCAGTTGTCACTTTGCATATACATTTTGTATGGGAGAAGTGACAACTCATATGTAAAAAACATATCGTGTAAAGTACCCATAACCAATTTTGCTCAGTTCTACATAAAGCAAAACAATGTATTCGCCCAATACCCCCTTTGATGTTGAATGAATTCTCCAAAATTCATTTTGATGAATAAATATTGTGCGCCTTTATAAAACAAAAATCTTCACTTAATTTTTGTTTCCTAACATACAGTCAACCAAAAAGTCTACATACACCATATAAATCTCGGGTTTTAAGGATAAGGAAGCATTTTTATGAAAATCCAGGTACATAGTACTATTTCTTATCCCTAATAAACAATATAAAATAAAACAAAAATATATTCCATAAGATGAATAACGGTAAATTCTATAACAATTTGGAAAACAATAGGGAAAAAGTGTACATACACCCCAATGAAATATGGATATTACCGTAAAATTTATGGAATAAGCAATACAAATTTTACATTTTCTTGCTGTAGCGAATGCCTCTGGTTGTCCATGATATATTTTAGGTAAATAGGAACATATTTGTGGATTAATAGCCGTTATTCAAGGTCAGACGTCGAGTATAGCTCGTTAAAGCGGACCCTTGCAGATTTCTTTGAGTTTTTAAGTCTGTTAGTTTATGAAACCCCAGAAAATACAGTGGGACGCTCTAGGGCTTTGAAGTTTGTAAGTGCCTAATGCTATGAACCTAACGTATTCACCTTTACTTAGACTGAATACGCGTCACTAACAGTGCACTGATACACGGATACACTATACCACTGCACTATGATGCCAGCCTATCACGTCACTAAAATAGCGGATAAGTCCAACGTAGTAACTTTTTACTACGCGCTTATACAGTTCCTATTTACGCGAACTATCTCGTGTCTTTACTATACACGAAACAATCACGTCGGGGACACCAAATGATGAGGTTGACTCCTTGCCTCATCACTACCTATCAAACACAATGTCGGACGTCCGACACGTCTGCTCAAAGTCGGAATTTTTTTCCGACGCGTCTGACCAACTTCGGTCCGAATATAGCTACTTTGGCTATATTCATTCTAAATAAGCAGAGAGAAAAGAATTGTACATGTTGGGCAAATTGTGTGTAATTCTTGATGTGCCGACGTTGATGAAGTGCGAACGAAAAAATGCGTGCTCGGGTTTTGTATTTCTGTGACGGAGAACAAATTTGGTTTATTTTTGTTATGCGTGTTGATGCATGATAGTGTTCAAAGATCATTCATAGTGAACCGTTGTATACAAATTTGTTTATTTTTACAAAGTTAATGAAAGTAAAGATTTTCTTCGTCAAACTTCAACCCTATTCCGTGGAAAGTCATATGTTTTATAAATATTAGCTTCGTTCCAGAACTAACAAGTTTTTACACAGTTAACACATTTTGCACATTTTTCCCCGAATTGCGTTCCCGTACACCAAGAAAGTTGCAAAATGTTCACCTCTCTTTGAACAAAAATGGCGCTGAATGGCTTTCTCTTTAGAAAGTTTTTACACGACAAAGTTGCAAAATGTTCACTTCTCTTTGAACAAAAATGGCGCTGAATGGCTTTCTCTTTAGAAAGTTTTTACACGACAAATTTGAGCGAGCAAAAATGTGCAACATGTTTGCCGGCTTCCGATTGGCTGACACGCCGACTTTGACATTTGTTCCAGTTTTTTTGACGTTTCTGCCATTTTCCGTTCCCGTACATTTTGGAAAAATTTGTGCGTTGAACTCATTTTTGACGGTTCTCTCTTTTGCACATTTTACCATTAAAAAAGTACTGGAACGGAGCTATTGCTAAAGTTAAGTTTCTTAATACTTTCATGTGTGGGCTTTACGTAATTAATTGCGTGTTGCGTGTGCGTTCAAAAAAACAAAAACAAAATACATGTATTTGTTTTAGTTTTCAATTTGAAACACATGTATTTTGTTTTTGTTTTTTCGAACGCACACGCAACGCGCAATTAATTAGGTAAAGCCTTATATCAACTTTTGTATGTGAAGACATGTATTTCTTTCATATAATAATACAAATTGTTTTACATATTTCACATATCCAGTTGATGAATTTGTTGTTCCCACTGGTTGTTTTTTCTACTTAATTGTACGGATTTAACACTTTTAAATGTCAATTCCATTAGGTATACGTCAAATAAGTCCTCATAAAGAAGGTTTACCCGGCAAAAATCTATAATATAAACAGGCCATAAGATGATATTAAAACCTTTCATATGTTTATAGCATGGTACAATAAAGGTCTGGGTACATAAGCTGATTTGCCTGGTTGCCTTGCTTTCCTGCTTAATTTTTGACATAATAAAGACAGCTTATGTACGTAGGCCTTAATTTGGAAGGTAGATCAGGTTCGAACAAATTGTGAAAAACGTGGCCTGGGTGCATTTGCTTATTCTGTCAGAATTACCATAACTGTATATGCAACAGGTTGTACTGTTTATTTGATATTTTGGATCATTAACTAAAAACGCGAAATATAAATGTTTTTCTTTTCTTTGCAGAGTCAGCTTATGTGTATGATCAAAATTTTGATTCATCACAATGTTGTAATAAATATAAATAATAAATGTTGTAATAACAATTTTCATTTCGACTGAATTTTAATATGTATAAAATATTTTGTCATCATTTTCAAAACCATACACATACAAACACAATTTGTGAATACTGATTTGAAAGAATAAGCAAACCAATAGAGAACAAGTGGGAAAAGCGTTAAGTTCGGTCAGGCCGAACTTTTTATACCCTCCACCACAAATTTCAGCCATTTCGGTGGATTAATGTGGGCACAACCTTCAAAATACCGAAAATCGAAAGTTACCGTTCTATGGGGGCTATATGATGGCGCGGACCTATACCTACAAGTTTCTGGGGGGGGGACGTTTTATACCCCCAACGAAGACTAAATACCAAATTTCAGCCATCTCGGTGTGATAATGAGGCCAAAACCTTCAAAATGCCGAAAATCGGGAGATATAGTCCTATGGGGGCTACATCAAAACGTGGACCTATATGAACATTTTATGGAAGAAATGTTTCTTAGCCTCTGGAAACACAAAATACAAAGTTGCAACCGATTCTGTTGTCAAATGGGACTAATACATTCAAAATATATTAAAATGACGCGTACTTTATATGGGGCGTTATATGGGGGCTATACCAAAACGTGGACCTATATAAACCAACTTTGGTAGGAATGTTTTTTGGCCTCTGGATACACAAAATACCAAATTACAACCAATTCGGTGGTAAAATGGGACAAATATCTTAAAAATTCCTTAAAACGACGACGCGTCACGCGTCATTTTGTATGGGGGCTATACGAAAGCGTGGACCTACATAGCTTGCTTTCAATACCAAAAGTCCTACGTACAAATAATAGATTTTCCCAAAATTTCATCCACCTACGTCAATCCGTTCGGACGCTAGAGTGATTTCCACAGACGGACAGACGGACGGACATGGCTATATCGATGTAGAATTGCACGCTGATCAAGAATATATATAGTTTGTGGGGTCTACAATGATTATTTCGAGTAGTTACAAACGTAGTGACAAACTTAATATACCCCCACCCTATGGTGGAGGGCATAAAAATTGTAATCAGCTGTATGCTATGTCCTACCTTGTAATGATTCTACCATGTGTTTCATGGTAGAACAAGAAAAGGTAACAGCAATACCCAGCTGATTGAACTGGGCTGTAGTGTTAGTGTCAAATTCCATACGACATTTTATATATTTATTTCTATGTTCGATGTGTATTAGGGATATATATTTTTTGAAGAAAAAAATTATTCATCTGAAATAAAAACAATTTCCCATAAAGACTCCTTCATATCATTGACATGTAACCTTCTCCAGGTCCGAACGACATGTCGCACACTAAAACACCACTTATAGAGGCGGTACAATATTTGTTAATATGTGTGGTATTTTGTTAAACTTGAAAATAATAAAGCCCTAATAAACATGAGCTTTTTGTTTTCAAAAACAAAAGATTGAAACAGCTTCTCTTTTTTCAATGAATTACGAGCGACCCCAAACATTTTTGCAAGAATTCTACTTCCTGCGTGATATTGTGCATTTAGTGGAATGATATGGAAACATTCAAACTGAAAATCTAACGAGTTTTCATTCATGTTATTCAAAATATTCAATCAAATGTGAAAAATTATTAGTTTTTTAAATTCCAATAATTTATAGACATTTCCTTATTTTGTTTACATTTATATTTGACACTAACGTTCCAAACAAAAACAAATTCCTATGTGGTTGTTGTTGAGTTGTATTTGTTGTAGTATTAACTTTACCTTATATTTGTTCTACCATGCATGTGTTTATAGTAGGTAAACAAACATTTAAATGTAAGGATTTTAATTTTTCATGAATTAACTGTGCACATTTAACACTTTTAAATAATAAGAACAAATTCTGTTCGAATGCTGGTAAATAAATCAGAAATTCATACGAATTCGGTCCGAAAGTCTGCAGAAACTTCCGATTTTCATCCGGTCAGAGAACACGTCAACCACTCTATATGACTTTCGGTCAGAGTTCGGACCGAATTCGCATCCGAACTCGGATGTTTCTTCCGACTTTCGGACCGAATTCGGATTTTTCTTCCGATTTTGGTTTGCTGGGTACATAAATGCACCCCACGCACATACTGCGTTACGGGTGATAAGAAACATACATATTTTACGATCGTCCCTTTTTATCCTAACTCATGTATTTTGTTACATTATTTATGACCGAAGCTGTTAAGGCCTGGGTACATAAGCTGCTTTGCCTGGTTGCCTTGCTTTCCTGCTTCATTTTTGACATTATAAAAACAAAGAATATAGGAGGCCGAGCAAATTTCGAACTGGGTTGCCCTTTTCTTTTTTATTTTTTTTTCGGAAGCAAGCGAGGCAACCAGGCGAGGCAGCTTATGTACTTAGGCCTTTATGTTCAAAAACGGATTCTTAGCACACATGCATTAAAAGAAATCTGTACCTGTCTGTATTTACACAGAAAAACAGTTCTACAAAACTGTACAAAGACTGTACACATCAAATTTACACAAATCTGATTGGTTGATTTGAATTTGCTCTCAAATTGTTCTAGTTTTTGGTGAAGCATACTCTAGGGCGCTCTTTAATTTTTAAAAGGAACACAAACCTCCTTTTAATTTATCTGACACTTATTATTAAAGGAAACATGTAAGAACAAAAAACGGGTTATCTGTCCGATACCGGCCAAAATTTAACTACAGAAAGGATGTAATAATGGGCCATAGTGTTATAAATAAGAGCTGTGTTCCTTTACTTACCTGAGGTTACCATTTTTTAACCTGCAATGCGTTCCTTAACCCCAAAAAGTGGTAAAACTGACAGCAATTTTTAAGAGAGGAGAGAGATCTCATATGCCTTTCTCTACCAGACAAATTTCTGCAGGTAAAAAATGGCAGAACTGATTTTTCGACTTTTGTTTGATGATTGATTCACAATGAAGAAAAACATTGCTACCAGATCTACCTTTTTCCGTTCCTTTACTTTTCTGGTAAAAATGTTCATGAGAAAGCAATTTTAAACCCTTTCCCTTTTGTCACTCTTACCATTAAAAAAGTAAAGGAACAAAGCTAATGTGTGCGTGACAATCAGCGGTGTTTTACTTCTTTTTGGTCTGTTCCTTTACTTTTAAAAATGGAAAATGTGGTAAAATTAGCAAAAGTTGTGAACTGCTCCCATAACAATTGTATGCTAACATCTAGTAAAGGAACACTTTTCGAGTAAAAAGTAGTAAACCTTGAAGATTCTTGCAGGTAAATGAACAGCGCATTTATAAACCAAACTGACAGGTTTTATAAAGGAATGGTGTGTTCATGGTACCGTTGGATTAACTTTGTTCATCAGTACAACAAATAATATGTCTGTCTTTTTACGGATAATTAGTAATAATTATTACTAATGTTGCAGATTTTGACAGTTGTATAAAGGAAAAGTTGCTGAAAAATTGTTTCAGCAACATTTAGTAAGTAAAAAGACACACCAAATATAATATTGTTGTCTTGCTCTTAACATTGTAATCTTTAATTTCATTTTCACCCTTAAGTGGGGTACACACGATCAGTTTTGACTGTCAGTTTTGCTAAAATAATCGGTTGCTTTCCAGTGTGGCCGTTCATTTTTGTCAGTCAAAATATTTTGTGGTTGCTGGACAGTTTGACATTTATCGATATTTCCGAAAAATCGACAGTCAAAACTGATGGTGCGTACTTCGCTTTACACATCAGCAGCGAGACCAACGTTTCAAACCATTCCAGTACTGTCCCTACATCCAACAATAAACTGAGTAACATTAAGTACTTTTCGTATACTTATGGTACGTATTTCGACGACATATCTCAACCCTACATTGAAGTTAATACAAAATAATAACAGTAATAGTACTTCCAAATCACAAGATTCCAGCTTTATCCGTTCGTCCAATTTGAAATTGTACCAAACTTAGTACTTCCTAAACTACCTCAGACCTTCACTTTAACAGTAATCTTAATTCCAAATTTCAGGATTCCAGCTCTATCCGTTAAACCAAATCCAAATTTAGAACTTTCGTACCCATAAGTACTAATTTTCAAAACTTCCTCAATCCAACAGGCCTACAATAATTATAATTTCAAATTACAGGATTCCACAGCTATCCGTTCACCTAAATCTAAATTGTACCAAATTTAGTACCATTTAGTAAGTACGATATTTCAAAACTACCTGAATCCTACACTTCTACAGTAATCTTAATTCCAAATGTCAGGACTCCAGCTAAATCCGTCCACCCAAATCCTAATTAGCTTCGTTCCAGTACTTTTTTAATGGTAAAAGTGTCAAAAAAGCAAACCGTCGAAAATGAGATCAACATACACATTATTACAAAATGTAAGGGGACGGACAAATGGCAGGAAAGTAAAAAAACTGGAACAAATGTCAAAGTCGACGTGTGTGCCAATCAGAAGCCGGCAATCATGTTGCACATTTTTGCTCGCCCAAATTTGTCGTGTAAAAAGTTTTTAAAGAGAAAACTATTCAGCGCCATTTTTGTTCAAAGAGAAGTGAACATTTTGTAATTTGTTTGTTGTGCGGGAACGCATTTCGGGTAAAAATGTGTTAAATGTGTAAAAACTTTTTACTTCTTTAAAAACTTTACTTACTTAGGATGCGTAACTGCCGTGCTGGCAGCCACTCCACTCGGAGACCTTGAGGTCCATTGTGATCATCCAAACTATTGAATTATGTGTATTGTAGAGATGAAGATTTTGTTGTGATGTGATTGTGTGTACATTGGGTTATTTGTTTGTAGATGAAGAATGTGACTATGCGTGCTGTTGAAAAGGTGTTCCGGTCATTGATTCGGCGATGGTATGGCCCTGCAAACATTTTTTATCGCGTATTAATAATTCGCGATTCTTTTGGAAGATCAATTAATCGTAGGCGATATCGCCTAAAAATCTTCCGCGAATTACCAACCTAAAATAAATGTTTATGCAATGCTAATCGCGACCAAGATTCGCTGACGAATCATATGGAAGATCTTAAGAAAAAGAAAATATAATGAAAACATTAAAGGAAATTTGTTTTTCATTCTTCTTTGTTTCTTTCATTTGTTGTCTTTGATTTTTACCCTTTTTGTTTTCTTTTAAATTAATCCTTATGTTGTAGTGGTTGTATACTGGTTCCATTCACTTTCTTCATTTCACTTGGCAATACCCGGACATGTGTTTGTCAATACTCATAATATTATACGTGCCATTTTTATCAAAGATATGTAGAATGTGTATATGAGAATTATATGGAACCAAATTATAAATTTTAGTATGTAACAATCGTGTGATCCGGAACAATAATATATTATTCGCCTGCACTAACAACAGCGGAACATAATACAAATTCGCGGAAAGATCGCCGAGATGCATAGCAGAAGATTCATCGCAGCGATTGATTATAAACAATCATTTTAGAGAATCATCTACGAATGGCAAATTACTCGCGTGGATGAATTTTATATAAAAAATCGCTAAAAGATCGCCGGAAAAAAGCGCAGAAGAATAATCTGATCAATAAATCGTCCAACAATCTTCCAAATGTTTGCAGGGGGAAGAGATGTAAGATGTGATGTTGGTTATGTATGGGGTGATTGTAGTGCGGCTATACGGTGATGTGTGCATGCAGATGGTAATGGTGTGGATGAAACGAATGATGGATGCATGTTGTGGATGGTGCAGTGGGACTGCAGATGATGATGTATGGCTGTTGATGATGAGGTGTGCTATGTGGGAGGAGATGTTGGAATTAAGTTGGAAAGTTTGGAAAGGAGGGAAGTGGAAAGGAGGGACAAGAGAGAATAATAAGAATAATAAGTGACTGTAGAGGAGAAATCAGATTATATAAAGAAGAAAAGATTTAGTAACTAAGATTTATAAACTAACGGTTCTAAGTCTGTACTGACCCGCCCCAGAGCCACTTAAGACTCTTGCAGTAAACTACCAGGACTGTAGGGTCAATAGATGAGAAGTAAGAGAGAGATTCAATCACGTCTACACCAAATAGTCTATGTCTTTTGATCATCAGTCTAGGACATCTACATTCCTCCTCATCCTCACATAACTTACAGTACTCAATGTTATTGTCATCCCACTTGCATGTCATAGATCTTATTCCGCAGTGGCCAGTTATGACCCCTACAGCGGTTCTGATTTCTGACATGCACAGCAAGAGGAGGGACGCAGTTCTACGCCCTGAGATTACCGGCCAGATTGACTAAGATACCTTGCAGCCAGGCACGTCATGCCAAACTTTAACGGTTTTCTATGCGTAGAGCTTACTGAGCTTGTCGAGGAAAAAGCAGAGAGGTGGCTTCACACTCTGAGGACCGAGGATTGGGGCCTCTTCTTGCCAATTCATCAACTATCGCGTTACCCTTAACATTACAGTGCCCTGGAAACCAGTAAAACTTAACAACTATGTTACATGTTTTTAACATATACCTGCATCTTTGAACTGTCCTAGATTTAATATTGTATGACCTTAACGCTTTTAGAGCAGCCTGGCTGTCCACGTAAACAGTGACTGTCTTATCTACAAGGTCCATCATTCCCACTATTAGCTCCTAGGCTTTCCAAACTGCAAAAACTTCTGCCTGAAAAACTCTACAATTGTCATTAAGCTTATAGCGAGTTCCTGATATTTAGTTCTTCACAAAACACACCAGATCCCGTGCCTTCTTCCATCTTCAACCCATCGGTGAAAATTGATAGGATATCGGGAAGTGGCCTGCCTTGCTCCCATTCACTTCTATCCGGGATTATTACATCTGCTATGTCAAAGTCCAAGCTTGGTGAAATGTAGTTAGTCTCACATCCCCCGTCTCTTAACCCAAACTGACTAACTATCCGCTGCAGAACGTTTGCATGTCCGAGGCGTGATGCAGCTCGTTGCACAGTGGCTAACTTAGACAGATTGGAATTATTGCTTAGGACATGCCACCAGACGAGACAACCATAGGTCAAAATGGGACAGATCACTGTCCTATACAGCCAGTGTATTACATGTGGTCTGAGACCCCAGTTCTTGTCTATGGAGTTCTTGCAGGAGTAGAGCGCAATCAGACCTCTCTTGGTGCGCTACTTCGCGTTCCTTTTCCATCTTAGCCGATGGTCCAGGACCACTCCCAGGTATTTCGCCTCCGTAGAGAGATCCAACCGCACACCATCCAGCATTGGCGGCACAAATTCGGCAATATTTCTTTTTCTGGTGAATAGCACCAGCTCAGTCTAAGCAGGGTTCACCCCAAAACCATTGTGGTGAGCCCAGCGAGAGAGCTTTACCAGCGCACCCTGCATCAGTTCAGACAACGTCGACAAGAATTTTCCACTGATTAAAAGGACAACGTCGTCAGCATATGCTACTACTTTAGTCCCCAGTCTGTCGAACTCCTTGAGTATCCCATTCACCACTAGAAGCCACAATAGTGGAGATAAAACTCCACCCTGTGGGGTGCCCCTAGTGACTGACTTTCTTACGGAACTCTCTCCAATACTGGAATTGATCAGTCTGCTCTCCAGCATTCTGTCAATCCAGTTCATTAGGATAGAGGGGACACTCAATAGCTCTAGAGAAGAATGAAACTTGCTTATATGAAAGAGAAATCTACAGAAACAGCGCTATACGAGGTAGTGGGATATATAGATTCTTCTCTATATATCCCATGGATAACTTGGATCACACAATGGCCGCTTTTCTAGACATAGAAACTTGAAGTTTCACATTATTGAACACTCCTTCTATGTCTAGAAAAGCGGCCATTGTGTGATCCAAGTTATCCATGGGATATATAGATAAGAATCTATATATCCCACTACCTCGTATATCGCTGTTTCTGTAGATTTCTCTTTCATACAAGCATGCTGAGAACTGCTTATAAGGTCACGATTTATATAAGATCTAATCTCCAAGTCGAGCAGCCTTTCTAATGTGTTTAATAGAAAAGAGGAAAGACTAATCGGTCTGTAGTCCTTCCGCAACGCGTGGCTTGGCTTCCCAGCCTTGGGAATATAAGCCACTGTTACCTCTTTCCACAGTGCCGGTATGTGCAAGAGCAGTAGACAGGCCCTAAAAATACACTTCAGTATAGTGATCAATATCGGCGGTGCGTTTTGAAGCATCGCCGGAATGACACCATCTTGGCCAGGAGATTTATAGGGTTGAAAAGTGCAGATCGCCCAAGAAATCCTTGAATCACTTATAAGCCTATCAACGAAGATCCTCTCGTCGGGTGTATAGGTTCTGTTCATGTCCGAGCTCGGATACGAATCAGCGTCCCTTGCATCCCGGAAAGTGGGTCTCTGCCAGTAGGTTAAGAGTCTCTAGAGCGGAGTTTGTGAGAACCTCAACCCGACTGTCAACTTCCCCCTCTGTGTGAAGTTCAGGAATTTCACACAGTCTTGAAGAGGCCATAGAGTTGTATTTTTCCCAATTGGTTCTCCTGGGATTCCTTTGAGGTGGTTGCCGTTTACTTCCACTCGAGACTCGAAATTGTATCGTTCTATGGTCCGAAAAGGAGCATTCCTCCGATACCCTCCAGTCTGTTATGGAAGTATCCTCCATATTTGTAAGGGTGAGGTCTATTACCTCCTCCCTTACCCTATTCTGGAAGGTGGCCGTGTTTTCCCTATTACATACTCGTAGATTATTAATTAAAATGAAATCGAATATGGGCTCACCTCTCGTATTGGTGTCACTGCTCCCCGAGTGGAAGTGATGGGCATTTGCATCACAGTCGATTACAAGATTGCAACTGCCCGAGATCTCGTCCTCTAGCTTGCGCACCAATCGACTTGGTGGGTCAGGTTCCTCGTACGGCATGTAGACCGATGCTAGCACCAAGACCTTTCCGGAGACTACTTCCAGCCTTACTACTGCCGCATCGCCATCACTGTAATTATAGAGATGAATAAGATTTAAACTTTTCTTCGCTATGATACAAGTTCTTACCTTCTCCACATTCGATGCGTAGAATAGGAAGTACCGCCCATCGTTTAATCCAGAAACCCTATTTTTGTACAGATAGGGTTCCTGAACCAAAGCGATGTCAATCTCAGACTTTGTAAGGGAGAGGAGTTCGGCAGCTGCGCTTTGCGGTGGTGCAGGTTGATCTGCAACACGTAGAGACCCTGCAGCCTACACTCCTTATTGAGACTGCGGGAAGCGGAACCGAATCCAACCCAACCCAAAGTTCAGCTCTCCCTTACAAGCCTTGATGAGATCACACTCGAGTTGTCCATGGTGAACTTCATTAAGGTACCTCCCCCTTCGGGGAAGGAGCTCACCAGTTTCCAGCTGTCAGTCTGGATAGGCCTATTCTGTTTCCGAATAAGCTTCAGCACCTCTGCCACATCCGAATCCGGAGGTGGCACCCATGTTGTCGCCACAGTCCTTGATGGGATTTCATGAATAGAAATCGCAGCCAGCCTGCAGCCGTCCCACAAAGGGTCAGAGCCATTCACTGTTTGAATGAGGAAATTTTGCGATTCCTCATACCTGCAGTTAATGACCTTGACGCCTCTGTATACGGCTGCCCTGCCAAAGCCGGTCTTCCTCTCGTCCACATCGTCGGACGTTATGACCCTCCTCAGAAGACCCTCCACCAGCAGCCAATGATCATCATTGATCCTGCCTTCAGGATCAGACCTATCAATGATCGCTACCAGAAGGTCATCCGGGGCTGTCATTCTCGCGGGTCTGTGTGGCTCGTGTGGCTTTCCTCCAACTGGTTTCGGGGGTTTTTGTCCCGGGCTGCCTTTGCAGGCCCTCCCTGGTTGAGCTCCCTTAACCGGTTGAACGAGGCCGGTTGACTGGTCGACTGGCGATCCATCATACTCTTGGTACCTGGGTGTGGATCCTCAGAAGACCTCACTCTCTTCACACAAATTTGTTGTGAAGACGTCGTCTTCTGACCACTGGCCATTTTCGAGGTTGATGGACCGTCAATCTTACCCGACATCCCGCAGCACCATCACCGTTCCCCTTCGGACTAGCGCAAGTTTCCCCGAGGGGCCGGAATTGTTCCCCGCCACTGGTACCGCAGATGTCTGTTTTCCACACTTCCGCGAACCAGCAGCTCCAGAACACTTCCCGCTCCTATTTTCCCCAGCAGCTTTAGCAGCACTCACAGACGAGGCCGTCGCACTAGTTGGTGCCTAGGCTTCTCCGACTTCGGGCACCGTGTCGGTGGGGCCGGTGAGGTCCGGGTGTCTTTCCCTACCGCAGACACCTTAGTTGTCCGCAAGGGGTTCGAACTGGCCGGCACTACCGGATTTTCGAATTTGGCTGGCTCCGGAGAAGTCAAACCAGTCATTGGGCTGGTGCCTACCTCCGAAGCGGAAGCTTCTCAATGTGAGGGTATTTCCTCCCGG
Organism: Musca autumnalis; assembly: GCF_047663935.1. NCBI lineage: Eukaryota > Metazoa > Arthropoda > Insecta > Diptera > Muscidae > Musca > Musca autumnalis. Next base: position 83,704,174 of record NW_027411866.1, read on the forward strand.
AATTCCGCCTGAGAGACCTCTCCTGGAGACTTGTCTACAAATCTAGAGCAGTAGTTTACTGTTCTTTTGTAGCCATGTTTGTCTTTTCTTTCCGGGCCTTACTACTCTTGATGGAGGGGGAGGTGAGAGAATTTTCAGTCTCATCACCCATAGCCTCTTCCACCAAGGCGTCCTGCCTGGGAAGGATTGATCTGTCGGTAGCGACCGACGTATCATCCCCTGGGAGAGTTACTCCCTTCTCGTCCGGGTAAGCACTCCCCGAAGCAACCGAGGGGGACATCTCCTTGTCCATCTGAGATGGGATGACCGTAGTGTCCATCTCGTCATTAGACAGGGGGATATCCTCCCAGTTGCTTATGGGAGAACTTTCCCTACTCAGATGTAGGGACGCACTTTCCCTCAGGAGATCGAGCAATTCCCTGCTCTGCGTGTTAATTGAGTCGCTAACTCTGTCCAGGGTTGGTGTGGAACAGTCGTCCGCGCCCAAATTTGTGTTAATTGCACTGGGTGCAGCAGTGTCCGTGGTCATAGCAGGGGTCGTTATCAAGGGGGTTTGGTTTTCGTTTTTTAAATTATCATCCATAGAGATTTTTAACTGGGGGAACTGAGGACAATCATGGCATAGCACTTCACTATAGTGGAAATTTTTTGAAATTTTTGTTTTTATAAAACCAAACATGTTCAAGACATTGTTATCAATGTTTTTAAAAACATGGTATAAGTAAAGAGGTAGATTTAAATGAAAAAAATCTATAGAACCCTTGTTTTTCTTGAATTCCTAAAACTTCAAAATAAAAGCAACAAGTGGGTTTGTTTACAATGCATATTTTGAGCATTTTATAAAAAACGCGAAAAATGAATGAAGCGTTAAGTTTTCTCCACATAATCGAGTTGTGAATATGATAAACTGATTGTTTCCATGCAAATCTCAACAATTTCTTCCATACAAATGGTCTAAAAACAATTTTAAAAATCATTGAATTCGATTGTTTTTAAAATTGTTTGGCATATTATTCAAACACCACACACACATACACAGTTTGTTTATATTGTTTTGAAGTTTTAGGCATACTCGAATGAAAAAAATTAAATAGACATAAAGCTTTGGCTAACCTTTCTTATTAAACCATGTTTAAAAACTATTTTCAAAGAAAAGTGCAAAAATTTTGGTTCTGTGCCCTGATTTTTTCCTCTATCAGGGCAGTGCCGTTAAAGACTAGTCTAATATGGGGCAAGTCTGACTGATACCGGACATTCCATATATCGTTAAATTGTTTGTACGTTATCTGGACATAACCGTTAATGATTTTTCATAGTAATTTTTTTGGAAAATAACTTCAAAATTGCCTACAAAGGGACACTTATTACGATCATGTCAAAATTACGCCAGGAACACCTTTCTTTCTGCCGGAATCTATCACAAAACTACTGAAAACGATTGGGGACCAATTATTCCACGATTCTGATTACTAAACTGGCATAAAAAGCTAACAATTTGGAAATTTTTAATCGATTATTGTGGTGGATCATTTTCAATGTTTAATTTAAAAATACCCATTTTTTGCTATACTGTAAAATTTTAGTATAACGGTACAGTAAACAAAATATTTTATGCCATCTTAAAGACAACTTTTTAGCCTACAAAATTATATTTTGAATTGTTAAAAAATCTCAACACGTTTCGAAGTTATCAACGATTACATTTCATGTTGCATCATTTTCAGTGACAGTCACTGTATAGAAAGAGTTTAGTTCATTACTTTTCTTTCATCTTTTTCTTTTTTTCTGGGCTGAAAATTTTCCGATAAATTCTCTCATTTATTAGGGATGGGACATATTTATTCATATTCAGAGAGTATTTCTACTCGAACAACGTAATAAAATCGTCGTTCGTTCTCCGAAATAAGTAATTTATTCGTAGTTATGGGCAATGCGGTCTAGCATTTAGCATTTTTGCAGCTAAATTTAGCATTATTTTTTTTTTTGTATTTAGCCACAAAATGTTCTTTAGCATTTAGCATTATTTTTAGCATTTTGCAATTATTAATTTAGCATTATTCTATCACAAAATCTCAAATATTTTAGTACTTTTTATAAATAATTTATGGAGATTAAAAAAAAATAAAATATGGCATAACAGCTCAAAACAACGAAGATGTTGTTTGTTTACGTCCACACAAGGCAACGGTCGTGGAATATTGTCCTTGAGGGGTTATAGCCGATTATTGAGCAAAAAAAACCCATTTTCCATGAATGTTTTACAAGAAATCTACGAGACTTTTTAAGAAAGTTTTTTTTCATCTGAAAGGTCACACCTTGAGCTACTTTCGATTTTTTTATACCCTACACCACTATGTGGAAAGGGTATTATAAGTTTGTTTTGGTAAAAATTCATGTAACACCGCGAAATACTTGTTGGAGACCCCCAATGTGGTATACCAATCTTCATATCTCGTCGAGATAAAGCGATTTTGAGATGTGTGTCCGTCCGTCTGTCCATTATAAATTGTAATCAAACTCCAAGGCGCAATTATGAACCGATCGTCACGAAATGGAGGTCGGTTTCACATCAGAATAGAACGCTATTATGATTGGTGATGATCGTGAAATTTTTAGCCGGTGAAATGGACCAAAAACATAATTTTTATCCGATTTTGTAGCTGCTCTGTAGGTCACAATAATTGTCCGATCGCCTCGAAATTAAGGTAAGAGAATATGGCAAAGAAGAAGCTTGCAATTTGAGATGGCGATCACATAATATGGTTAAATACACCACAACTTTTGTGTGAAAATTGTGAAAATTTTTAATATACAGCCTTTATCTTTATTCCTGGAGGAGACATTCCGGGCATACTTGGAAAAGGAACGCTTGACCTTTCTATTGATGTCAATTGTGTTGGTGTACATGATAAGATAACATAATTACAGCCTAATAAACCCTGTAATTTCTTTGTAGTATAATCATAAACACGCTAGAGGTCGCAATTATAGCTCAATAATCACGAAATTTTTGCACGAGGTAAGACTTTAGGTCAAAGTACATAGATGCTTACAATTTTGGATGATGATAATATTTAGCGGGTAAAATGGACCATTACTTTTGTATGAAAAATATAAAAAAACACATTTTGGTCTATACTCTATTTCTGGGGGACATATGCCGGCAAAGTAGACTACATATGAAAATGGATCTACTGATCTTCCCCTTGATGCAAATTGCAATAACGTGTCTGCTAGATAACGGGCCTACTGCTTAAAACATATATAATTGGTTTTGTGTAGAAACCACATTTGCCCATTCCCAGTTTTTGCATTATTGCAAATTACATGGCGCCTTAACGTATTAATTGTCCAGTTGGATTTTTATCCATACAGTGCCACCTTTTTTTCAAAACTATTCCAGCCAGGCAAACTCAAATTTTAATATCCTTCAGTAAAGTTTGCGACATTTTCTGAGTATTTCAGCCATTTAAAACTTCTCTACAAGTGGTGTCTTAGGACACGCCGTTCGGACTCGGAGATAAGCTGAGCGAATATGAATCGGGGTACACTCACTCATTGATATGAGAGACGTCTGCCTTGTCCCTTCTAGGATGTTTGTGAAACAATTATAATATTATTATTTAAGCTTGGTGTGATACGGTACCAGAATGCACAAAGTTAAGGCCTGCGTACATAAGCTGCCTTGCCTGCTTACCTTGCTTTCCTGCTTCATTTCTGACATAATAAAAAAAGGAATAAAGAAGGCCGAGCAAATTTCGAACTGGGTTGCCCTTTTCTTTTTTATTCTTTTATCAGAAGCAAGCAAGGTAAGCAGGCAAGAAGGCAGCTTATGTACTCACCCCTTAACTTCTTACAATAAGTTTATTTGTTCCATTAAGATATGTGGAAAGCTAATTCCCAGGAGTAACTAGGCGTTTACAGCAGACACTTTTTCTTCAAATACAACTCAGATTTACTAACACATACACACATTTGTCGGTTGTCTTCCAGCTGTCCATAATTTTTTCACAGGCAGGCGAGTTAAAAAATTTTTGAATTTTTTGTGAAAAAGAATTGAGATTATAATTCAAATGTGTTGAAAATAAAAGAATGTGTACAATAACAAAATGTGTGAAAGGAAAACAAAAAGAAATCGATGATTTTCATTCATAATTTTAAAACTGTTTTTGCAGTTGTCTGGACGCCTACGTCACACAGGCAAGATTTGGGGTTTTGACAATCAATACATGTACTCAACTGTCCTGTCATTTGTAAACGCAGGGTAAAGGTGTAGGGTATCACATGGTGGGCCCTGTCCGACTATAGCCTTTTCTTACTTGTTTTTTTTTTTGTTTGTGGAAAAATATTGCATATTTTTCTGATAAATGCCTGTCTACGAAACGCTGTATTTTTACTAAAGAAGACGTAACCGACATGAAAATCGAAATTCGTTTTTTTTTTAAGTAATCTGATACATAAAACTAAAATACATGCTCTGACAAAATTTCAAGTTTCTAAAAACAACGATCCTATTCAAGAAATGGCATTTCGGAAAATGAGGTAATATTGCAGATTTTGTTGTAATGGAGGATCTCAAAACTAAGCAATTCAGCGGTTTTGGTTTCACTACTTGTTCCCCTTCGTATATGATCGATAATATCCCATATATTCGCCTACATACGATTAATATTCCGTAAAAGTTTTTAATTTTATAACGTGTTCTGCTTCTCCTGTAAAGTATTGGTTTTGTGGGTTACGTCTTCGGGCAAGGTTTCCTTAGTCGATGGTCACACTAGAGAGTTTCATTGAAACAATTCCATGAAAACAAGGGTTCCTAGGTCGAGTTTTACAGTAGAGTGATATCGTTAAGTTTCTGTAGTGGGGAACTCGATCTTTAAATACCTAAAAGTTTCAATGAAACCACTCTAGTGTGACCTTCGACTTATGCTTGGTTTACATTTACGAAATCCACTCGATTTCAACTGTCAAATCCATAGGTTAAACGTCAAATGAAATCCAGATGAGATTTCATTTGACGTTTGAGCAAGCAATCAGCTGACTTGCCAAAACAGAACAATTTGTCCGCCAACAAAGGAAGCAAACACGTTGTATTTTATTAAAAATAAAAAAGAAAATGAAACAAAAAAGTATTTTTCCACTTTACAAATTTGTTCTCCATAAAACAATACAATAAGACTATGTTATTTCCACAATAAACTTGTTTTTAATGTTCACAAACATTAATCAACAAAAAACTAAAAACGGCTGATTGATTGTTTTAAGGAAGAAGAAGAGCTTGCAAGTGCTTGCTAGAAGAAATTTGTCCAGCAAGAATTTGCAAGCTCTCAGTGAAAGAACTGTCAAAACGTCTCTCTCGAATCGCTCTCTTTTGCTGGTTTTTTGTGTTAACAGACGACTTCCAGCAACAATTGGTACAAATTGTTACAAATTTTAGGGTAACCAGACACAGCTCATGGTAGAATAAGAAGGTGTTACATCAATAACAATAGTTGTGCCATTTACCATACCAAACGTCAAATTTGATCACAATAATGCATTACTGTGAATTGCTTGTTTACATTTTGTATGAGATTTTATTCACAATAATACATTTTGACAACTAGTCTGAAAATCAGCTGTTTTTGGCGCTGTACCTTATTATTGTGCCATGCTTCCAACGCTCATACAGTGACTGTCACTGAAAATGATGCTGCACAATTGAGCTAATGCGTCTGCGGATAAAAAAGTGGGCTGTAGTTAGCGGTTGTATTAGCTTCAATTGGAATTATGGAAAACTTCCCAGTTCAATACATGAAAATAAAAAGAAAAAAAGGGTTTTTTTGCGTAGATTTCTGCAGTGTCCGTTTTATTTAAAGAACTGCTTATCGTTGAGATGCTTTGATACAAGTGCTCTCTCAACATAACTTTCTTTAGGACAAAAGGCGAAACATATAATATGAAAAAAACTCCTTATCCACTGAGTAAAAGCTTCAGGTTCTAGTGGATAAGGGTTGCCATACTTTGGCGTTAACGTTTACATTTAAATTCAGTTAGATTTGAAATAGATTAATTTAATTCATGTTGTATCTTATGCTATGTTGTTGAAGTTGCTTCAACAGATGCAACCTGAAATAAAAAATGTAAACATTGATAACTTGGAAACGAGTTGAGATTTTTTAAATATTGAAAAAACGATTTTGTATGCTGAAAAGATGGCATACAAAAATAATGTTTGGTTTACATTCGGCGTCGTTTCGTGATTTCGCGCGGAATCAAGCGACCTTTATCATGATTTCGCATACAAAAATGAAATCATTTCGTGATTTCAGCGAAATCAACATCCAAATCACAGTACACATGATATACAACCCTGTTTTTGCCTAAAAAAGTACCAAAAGTTGCAACACTTTTCATGTATCACAATTAACAAGGTAGATGGTCAATTGTTGCAACAAAAAATTTTAGTATCAAAATTTGTAAACAATGTGAAAAAATATTAAATTACCTTGTTACAATGCTATTTTTCATTGGGTTTCCGTACTTTTTTTAATGATAATGTTAGAAAAAAAGGGCGAATTGTCAAAAATTGCTTCCCCATACAAATTTCTTAAAGAATACGGGAACGGAGAAATGACGGAAATTGCAAAAACTCTAGTAGATGTGTCAAAATCAACGTATCAGCTATCATATTTAGATGACAATGAACATGCTTGATGCTAGTTTCTACTATGCCAAAATTTTAGGAGAAGTGCAACATCAATCAAAATTCATTATTATGATGTCTCAACGATAAAATCATTTTTTATTTTTTCATTTGTTAGTACTATACACGATATATAGATAATTTTACGATAATTTTCGAAATAAAGTTGTAAAGTTCTATATTGTCGTATATTTTTATTAATTCAATTTACAACAACTTGTTTCATGCGCATATGCATCTACCTTGATCATTGTGATATGGCTGAAATCTACAAAAAGATAAGTACCCAGCAAAAAAGTTTGGAAGTAGTGCAATGCAGAGTTATGATTTCAATACATCTTTCGACGCAGTCCACACGGAGTTATGAAAATGCACTGCGCTCGATACATTTTGGAAGCACTCGCTTAAAGATCCCTAGCCGAGCAAGCCAATTTTTTGATCCCTACAGTCGCAGTCTTTTTTTCTGAACACAAGAAAGAGTGTTAAAATTCTAAGAATTTGTTTTATAAAAAATAAAGAAATACAAACTAAAGTTACGAACATTGCAGTAATGCACGAGACGCAAATTATTTTTGAAGTGGAGTTGGAGTTTTTTGGAAATCTAAACTGATGTGGAAGGAAAAATAAAAAACCATTTGGATGATGAAGCAATATCAATTTCGATGTCATAAAAAACAGAGTAGAGGAAGTAAACTTAGTTACGATCAAATTTGATGGAGAGTTTTTATAATTTGTGTTAATGTAATAAAGTTAATATTCTTGTTTTACACGAATAAGCAATGTACATACTTTATTTATTTTGGGATATTTGCAATGGCTTGCATTTTATAACATCTTTAGACTGCATTTAAATTCAATCCAAAACACTACATCGAAGGCTGTGATTTGGATCGAAAATGGAGTGCATCCTAACTGTGTGCCGTGGAAGCAAAATGGAGTGCATCCTAGCTGCGCGCTCTTTTGTAAAATTCATAGGTGAATTCATAGGAAAAGATGTACTCCAGCGGCAATTGTTCTAGTAATTTAACTGCATCAGCGGATGCAAACTTTTTGCTGGGTATAAACACCGGGGTGTATTTCAGGATTTCGTTAAATCCAGTGGATTTTGGAGCGCAAGTGCAAACTTGGCATAATCCGTTTACAGTACCGTTATACTAAAATTTTACGGGAAAACAACAAATGGGATTTTTTAATGTGAGCATTAAAATTATGCACCATAATAATCGATAAATAATTTCCAAATTTTTCGCTTTTTATGTCATTTTAGTAATCAAAATGGTGGAATAATTGGCTCCCTATCCCTTTCAGTAGTCTTGTCGTTGATTCCGATAGAAAGAATGATGTTCTTTATGTAATTTTGGCATGGTCGTAATTAGTGTCACTGTGTAGGCAATTTAGCTAGAAAAAGTTATTTTCCAAAAATGGCTATGAAAAATCATTAAGAGGTATATGCAGAGTACGTGCAAATAATCTAATGATATATAGAAAGTCCTGTATTAGCCCGGGTTGCCCTATATTATACTAGTCTTTAACAGCGATGCCCTGGTAGAGGTAAAAAACAGTCGGAGCACTAAAAAAGTCGTTGTGTACCACATGATAACGTACCACACACGGGTTTAATATGATTTGCGAGGAAAATTAAATATATATAATTTTTGAGATAAGTACAAAATTAAGACATAAAAACTCAGATACACCTCTTAAATCCATGTATGTATACATATTAATTAATAACGTTGGGAACTTAAGTAGAAAATATGAAAAACGTTGATTCGGTTGTTGTACAATGGCGCACTACAAATTGTAGTGTTCTGACTGTGGATTCATGAGTTTATTATGATTTGTGAGGAAAATTAAATATTTTATAATTTTTTTAATAAATACAAATTAAAAAATAAAATTTAATAGAACACGTGAAAAACGCCTGATTTGATTTTTGGACAATGGATCAATAAAAATCGTAGTGTTCAGTTGCGGAGCACTAAAAATCGTAGTGTTCAGACTGCCGGATCACTAAAAATCGTAGTGTTCCGACTGCCGGATCACTAAAAATTTTAGTGTTCCGACTGCCGGATCTCTGAGAATCGACTGCCGGATCACTAAAAATTTTAGTGTTCCGACTGCGGAGCACTACGATTTTTAGTGTTCCGACTGCGGTACCCAACGTTTTTAGTGTACCAAAATGTGGTACACTACGTTTTTCGTTGTGCTCCGGAACAGTATCACTAAAATATTTTTTTAGTTTTGTGTTCCGGAGCGGTACACTATCGTAGTGTACCTATCCACCTTGGTACGGTGCAGAACGGTACGGTACGATACCATAGTGTTTGTTTTCGAACACTGATTCAACTGCATCAAAATGGTTTTTGTTTGAGCGTTTTCAGACGATAGTGCTAAGTTTACATTTACGAAATCCACTTGATTTCAACTGTCAATTCCATAGCTCAAACGTCAAATGAAATCACATCTGGATTTCATTTGACGTTTAACCTATGGAATTGACACTTGAAATCGAGTGGATTTCGTAAAGGGGAGTACACATTATCATTCAAAACTGACAGTCAACGTACTTTTAGGACAATTTTCCGGCAAATAACAACTTTTATTTAGCTAAAATCGTTTGAAATACAATATTTACGGTATTATTTAGAGATTACAAAAGAAATTTTTCAGTTAGCCTTTGATATTCACGAAATAGACCTCGATGACTGTCAGTTTTGCTTGTCAATGTGTCAAATGTGTACTATACTTAAATGTAAACCAAGCATAGTAGGGTTTGACTGCTCAAAAACGTGATTTCCGTTTTGACTCTCATTCGTAATATCCACATCTAGTGTTGCGTTTTTGAAGTCATTTTATACAAGCGTACTTTTTGAACAAAAAGAAGTACGGTTTTACATAAATGTACCAAAAAGGTTTGTATGTATTGTACATGAACATTTAAAAAAGTAATTCTTGTGAATCCCATAAAATTGGGTAAACTGTATGGGTTGCTAAAGTTGTTGCCTCATGTCCAATTTACATTAGCAACTTTTTCGTCATTTGTAGCTGTTTCGTCATTTATTTGCTAAAACAGGCAACATTTTGCGTCATTTACCATACAAAAATAAATGACGATAGCTGCGTCATTTATTCTAAACAACGCACGAAAACACCATACTATTATAAACAGCGCTGTTTTTTTGTCATAAACTACCAAAAAATGCAACTGTTTTATGATGACTTTGTATGTTTGTGTGTGTTGTAGAAAAACAAAAATACTCAAACGATGACAAAAGTGAAAATAAATGTTTAAAAAACTTGCAAAAATTGTGTTTTTTGTTTTTAAAATTAATTTAAGTTATTCGATACACATTTGTGTTGTGAAATTCCTATTTCTCTGAATAAATATATTGTGTGCGTGTGTTTGTGTTCTTGTATAAGTGTGTATGTGCGATTGTGTGCGTAAGCAAATGACGCAAAAAAAACAGATGTAAATACATTTTCATATTGCATGTCATGTAAAAATAACGTAATAATTCTTAGGTAAGATGATGTATTGGATGCCGAACTTTGTATAGGTTTTCGTGTTCTTGATATTTATTAATTAAAATCTCTATTAAATTTTTATCCCACATGTCACTTCTTACAGCATTTAACACAAAAATGTTTATTTACATTTTTATTCCTACACATTTCGCACACACATTCACACATTCTTCATTTTATAAAAATATGTGAGGAAATAGTTATTACTTATACATACCATGATGATATTTACATTAGGTAATTTTCCTTGGCGGATTTTTTTCTTCTTTTATACAAACAATTCTGTTCGAACATTTTTTATTTCAAAACATTTAAAATAATCTCAATTACGAAAACTATAAAAGAAATTAATTAAAATATCATAACATGTTCTTGAAGTAATGTTTGTATAATATAAAATAAATAAAACATATTTCATGAACGAATTTATCAAAAAAAAGTACTTTATGTACGTTTTGGTTCACTTACTTCCAGATGTTGTTTCAACACTGGCCCAATTTGCGAATGATAACCAAAACGGACAACACGTTTTTGAGCAGTCAAACCCTATCGTCTGAAAACGCACTTTTTCTTGATATTTTAAACCAAATGGAGCGAAACATAAATTTTATACTTTCATTTTACTTATTTAAAGAAATAATCCTAGCCACAACTCTTTATACCCTAAACAGACGGCAGCTTTATTTTGCATTAACTGCCTTAATTCAAATTAATTCGTGCATGTTTTCATTTCAAGTTGTTTACATTGAAAAGCTGATTAAAAGTCATCTGGCCAAACTTACAATTTTTTACGGGACAAATTTTTCCAGCAAATATATGCAAGTTCTCAGTCACAGAAATGTCCAAAAATCTGTCTTAACTTGTCCTCTTTTATTGGACAACATTGTCATCGAAAAGGGGCCTAATTACAACATTCGATTCGATCGAGTATTTGCTCCAGAATGAAAAAAATCAGACTATGGAAACCTATTCGCGCCACCAACTGTACATTTACTAAGTCCCGGGCCACACTAGAGAAATTTCAATGAAATTTTGACATGAAACTTTGCATTTTTTGCAAAAAACACATAATTTCAAGAAACTAGTGTTCACGGTTTCGTATGTTCTGCAATATTGAAACAAACAGACCGTTTTATTCTACATTTTCTTTTACTTTCATGTTAAAATTTCAGTGAAATTACTCTTAGGGTGGCCCGGGACTAAGGTATATACATTAGCAATTTGTATATACACAAAGGAATTTGAGGTATACACAAAGGAATTGACTGATGAAATCAAGTGGATTTCGTAAATGTAAATGTACGATAACTTTCCCAGCAATAATTACTCAGCAAGTTCCTGCAACTTATAAGTCTGTCTGGTTACTTTCCCAGCAAGAATTGTCCAGCAAGAACTTTCTCAGAGAGTAAGGGGTTTTTATTCGCTTTTGCTAGAAAATTTTAAAAAGTAAACAGACACCTTCCCAGCAAGAACCAGCAAGCAATCAGCTGACTTGCCAAAACAGAACAATTTGTCCGCCAACAAAGGAAGCAAACACGTTGTACTTTATAAAAATTAAAAAGAAAATTAAACAAAAAAGTATTTTTCCACTTTACAAATTTGTTCTCCATAAAACAATACAATTAGACTATGTTATTTCCACAATAAAATTGTTTTTAATGTTCACAAACATAAATCAACAAAAAACTAAAAACGGCTGATTGATTGTTTTCAGGAAGAAGAAGAGCTTGCAAGTGCTTGCTAGAAGAAATTTGTCCAGCAAGAATTTGCAAGCTCTCAGTGAAAGAACTGTCAAAATGTCTCTCTCGAATCGCTCTCTTTTGCTGGTTTTTTGTGTTAACAGACGACTTCCAGCAACAATTGGTACAAATTGTTACAAGTTTTAGGGTAACCAGACACAGCTTATCTCAATGAATTTTACTCTCTCAAGCAAGAAAATTGCAGAAAGTTATCGAACAACATTTGTAAGAACTTGCAAGAATGTCAGTTCTTTTCGAGAATGTATGAACATTGTTTTTGTTTCTTTTGGTAATTTAAACCAAATGGAACAAAAACATAAATTTAAAAATTGCCTTTTACTTATTTAAAGCAATAAAGGCCAGAACAGACTCAATCGTCGCTTGCTTTGCTTGCTTCCCAAATGTCAAATTATAAAGGAGTGCCAGAGCTTCCTAAAGGAGAACGCATGCGGATTTTCAAAGAGGCTCTGGCATTCCTTTATAATTTGACATTTGGGGAAGCAAGCGACGATTGATTCTGTTCTGGCCTTAATCCTATCCACAACGCTTAGTCCCGGTCCTCACTAGCGTGAATTTCATTAAAAAGTTTTATGAAATTAGGCGTTTCTAGATCGAGTTCCATAGTAGGGTAAAATCATGAAATTGCTGTAGTGGGGAATTCGACCTAAGAACGCCTAATTTCATGAAATTTTTTAATGAAATTCTCGCCGGGACTTAAGAATCTAAAAAATATGAAATTGTTAAATTTTCTTGGTCAAAAATTTTAACATTTCAAGTTGTTTACATTGAACAGCTAATTTAACGGGAAAATTTTCCCAGCAAAAATGTTCAAGTTCTCAGTCACAGAACTGTCAAAAAGTCTCTCTCAACTCGCTCTCTTTTGCTGGACAATTTTGTTATCGAACAGCGTTCAGTAAAGTGGGGTTCAGACGATCAGTTTTGCTCAAATAATCGGTTGCTTGCCAGTGTGGTCGTTCATTTTTGTCAGTCATCAGGCAACCACAAAATTTTTTGTGGATGTTGGACAGTCAGCTGTTGGTTGTTTGTTTGTTTGACCGTGTGAACGAAACAACGTCAGTCAAGGAATAAATTAGCAGAGTAAATATCAAATAAAAGTTAAAAAAGTCGTGTGTTAATAAATTTGATTGATTATTATTGCAAATAAGAGATAAAAATAGCAGACAAAAATCTTTTCCTTCATTTTAATATCAGACAAGCAAAAAATTTTAAAATATTATGTGAATATTGTTTTCGGGAGGCTATCCATTTTTTTACCCATTTCCTTCTTCTTGTCACTTTATTTTCTTCCTCTAAAAGCGAAATGATCAAAAATGCACATCCAATCTTTTTGTCATCCATATTTATTAATAAAAGTTGTTATTTATATGATTTTATAGCTATGTGGACACAGTAATTTTTCAACCTGACTGTTGGTTTATCATCCAACTTGAATGACTGTTTGGCCGTTACGAACAGCACAACAAAACTGAAGCAATCGATATTTGACCAAAAGCTGTCAGTCAAAACTGATCGTCTGAACCCCACTTAAAAATTTGTACGAATTTGTTCAAATTTTTAGGTTATCGTACAGACCTAATAATTCCCATATAATAAAAAATATACATAAATGCTCTGTTCCAGAACCTGCAAGAAGCTACTACTTTTTACTACGACAAAAATTTTTTCCTTTATGTTATTGAAAAAAGTAGTAAAAATCAGTAGATTCTTGCAGTACTGGAACAGACCAAATTTTATCACAATAGTGCAGTGCTGTGAATTGATTGTTTACAATTTGTATGAGATTTTATTCACAATAATGCACTTTGACAACTAGTCTGAAAATCAGCGGTTTTTGGCGCTGTACCTTCTTATTGTACCATGCATCAAACAAACCTTGGTATTTACACAGAACGAGAATCAGAAATGTAATGAAAACGTATAAATGCTTTTCATTTTATGTTTTCATAGAACGAGAATTGGCCCCCAGGGTTGTATATTTTGAGTACTGTAATTTTGATGTTGATTTTACAGAAAAGACGAATTGAGATGATTTCAATTTTGTATACGAAATCATGGTATATGTTGCTAGATTCATAAATGCTCTGTTCCAGAACCTGCAAGAAGCTACTACTTTTTACTACGACAACAATTTGTCCTTTATGTTATTGAAAAAATGGCAAAAATCAGTAGATTCTTGCAGTACTGGAACAGGCCAAAAATGTATATTTTTTAATTAAATCGTTTATGTTTGTTTCCTTTTTATTAAAACGGGATCTCTAAAATGAGTTTTGTTATTATGAGAAATAACGATTTTTAGGTTATACAGTTCTATTGTTTATGCTGTAAAAAACTTTGTTTTTGGCGAGGTTTACGACGTTTCTGAGGTATGTAATATGCGACAGATATGTATGTCATATACGTCATAATTTCCGACAGACCATCTATGGTATTTACCAAGGCCTACAGAAGGTCGGCCATTCAGAGTACTGTTAACAACATTTGACAACAAACATAATAGATTTTACATTATTGTGATTTTAGTTTCCTTGTATTTTAAATCACAATAATGTTTTTGACATCAAACCATGGTGGAATAACAGCGTGTTTTTGTAAAAAGTTTTTGCCCATTCGTTCGTCGAAAAAATGAACGAGTACTCATTTTGGTTCTTGTAAGCAAATAACGAGTTCAAGTGAGTGAGAAATGGAAAAGAGCTTTTTGTATTCGTCATTTTTTGGTTTTTGTAACAAAAAACTGTGCGTTATTTACGAACGCAAATGTCAAAAATAAACGAAAAGAATATACCCTTCGTTTGGAAAAAATATTAATAAAGATATTTGTGAAATACAATTTGTTTGTTATTAGTGAAAATAAAATAACAAAAATGGAACATGGTGATGAAACATATAAGAAAAAATGGTTTGTAAAATATGTAAACAAATAAAGTGAAAAATATATTGATTTTTTGAACATCTAGCAACAAACGGACAACGAATGCTCAATTCCAAAAATTGGTGGATCTCATGGAACTTTACCCACAATTAGCAACTGGTCGTCCAGTTTTCGGGTCAAATAAATTGCAAGTGGATAAGCAGTGGGATGATGTAGCTGTATCATTGAATGCCATGGGTCCTCCAGAAAGAACCAGCTCTGAATGGAGAAAAGTAAGTTAACGTACTGTTACGGAATTAGATTTAACTAATCTCCGTGTAGACGTTGTTTTATACCCCAGTACGATTTGTACCAAATAAAACAGGGTTCGTTTTAGATTACGTTTCTACAATGCTTTATTTACTTTATTACACTTATTCGTAACCGACTTTAATTACTAAGCACACAGCTTGTATCTAGTTAGCACGCAGCACTTCTTTTACCGATCTGTTCAGTTCAACGCTTAAAACACAACTACTCCGTCATTGCCATTTCCCCGGTAATTTATATCCCAAAGTCTCCCTGTTCGAGAAATATCTAGAGCATATGGCAACACCTCGAATCTGTACAACGAACACACAGACGCACATTCGCACTAAGCGAACAACCATACTCACATACATACATGGGGGATGATCAATGACGTAATTACAACAACAAATGAATGTAAGAAAAGAAGTGACAAACTAAACAATAATTACATGACTATGGCAAACAAAATAAAAGCACATTAATGAAAGGTAAAGAACATCTAGAATAATGAAGATAATTCTACATGATAATTGTTGTTGCTTAAATAGAGTAACTGCGTAATAAAAACTTTACGTTACAATTCAAATTTTTAAATTAACGGAAATTAAACTAAACTAACTTAAACCTATCAGTTACATTCGTAACATTGCCTCCCGCTTAAGCCTGTTCGTCCCGAATAGGCACAGTTCCCTCTCGGTGGTATGGGCATTGGTAACACTGCCTCCCGCTTAAGCCTGTTCCTCTTGACTAGACGCAGTTCTCGTTCTATAGTGGTGGCAACTAATTTAGATGTACCCTCTACTGCGTCAGCTTTGGACTCTTGCTCTTCTGGACGACGTTGCTTTCTCTCCAGGAATCGCGACGCTATACCTTCTTTCTTCGTGGTCACCTGGTCTTCATCGGACTTGTCCTTCCTTGTTGTACTGCCGCTTTTCGATGGACCTTTCCTCGACGTACATCTTCGCTTTCTCGTCCTCGTTGCTGGATTTTTCCGCTTTCCTACGGGCCAATTGTCAGCGGCTTCCACCTTCAGCGTACGGACATCTACAGCGATCTCGTCGGATTCTGCACTTTGGCGATGCTTGCTTTTCTCGTTGTAGCCCACATTTATCGGTATTTCCACATTGGACCAAGTCATCACACGGTGCTTTATGTCCAGGTTGATGTCGAAGGCAATCATAAAGTCCACGCCAAGTATAACTTCGTCCATAATATCGGCCACTATAAAATCGAAATTTACCGATTTCCTACCCATACTTAGCCTTTGGTAGGCCTTTCCATGCACCGGGGTCTTCTCGCCTGTGGCCGTCCGCAATTTGACTCCATTTAACGGCAATACCTTCCCTTTTACCAAATCCGGTCTAATAATGGACTTTGTTGCACCGGTGTCCAATGTCAAGGTACGCAATACACCATTGACGAAGCCTTTAACCGTTAAGTTGTGATTCTTCTGCTGGACTATGGCTATAGAGATTGTGGGACCATCATTTTCATCCTCTGCCAGCAGCGTCTCGTGATTGACGGAATTCCCTTTATTTGATTCACCTGATGTCACCCTTTCCAGATTCTTGGCCACCGGTTGGTCGTCGCTCTTTGAAGGCGGTGAGGTGGATCTGGGCCTTGCTTGTCTCAATCTGCATTCTCGGGCCAAGTGTCCAGTTTTCCGACAGTTATAACAAGTTTTTCTCGTTTTTCCAGCCCCTCGTTTCACACGCATTAGTGCATCTTTCAGATGATCGACCACGGTCTGGGAATTGTTGTCCTCAACTTCCAGCCTCCTCACGTTGTAAGCTTTAGGTTTCACCAGCATCCTCGCGGTTTCTTGGGCCAGGGCAAATGACACGGTTTCTGCAAATGTTCCTACCGGTGCCGCATACGTCGCAAATTTTATCTCTGGATCACGAATACCACTTGCAAATGTCTCAATCTTTATGCGGTCCACCAATGGATGTGTCTCTCCTGGATATGCCAACTGCGCCAACCGCTCTATATCAGCCGCAAAGTCTTGTAAAGTCTCATTTGGCTTCTGGACTCTTCCCCTCAGTTCCATTCGGTAGATCTCTTGCTTGTGTTCACTACCGTACTTACGTTCAAGAGCAGCCATTATATCTCCATAGTTGTTCCTAGAAGCGGCGGGAATACTCTGTAATACGTCAGCAGCATCACCCTTCAATGCCATAAGGAGTGATACCGCCTTGTCGTTGTCGTTCCAAGAATCTCTAGCAGCCAATGTCTCGAACTGTAATTTGAACACATTTAAAGAGGTAGAGCCGTCGAACACTGGAGGCTTGATTTTTATCGTGTTATGAATATCTCTCACTGGGCCACCTTTGATTTCCAGTTCCGACATTTTCTTTTCTATGCCCAGAATCTTCTCATCTTGAGCCAGAAATTTCTCGTCAACAGACAAAATCTTTTTATCCAACTCTTTAATTTCTACCTCCACGTTTTCTACTCTCTTTTCAATCACCATCGTGATGTTCTCGAGTTTCTCGTTAATAGTTCTAGAATTTGCCTCTAATTTCTCTTCCATGCCCTTAGCGATTTTTCTAGAGTTCTCTTCTAACTTTTCCTCTAATTTTCTGGAATATTCTTCACTCTTTCTGGAATTTTCTTCCATTTTAGCATCTAATTTCTCCATCATTTTACTGGAATTTTCTTCCATTTTAGCATCTAATTTCTCCATCATTTTGGAATTTTCTTCACTTTTCTTATTCATTTCCTGCATAATCATAGCCAGCATTGATTTCAAAACGTCACCCCTGGCAGCTACCGATGAAACTTCCTCAACAGTGGATTCGCCCTTTGTCGGTAACTCGACTTCCTCCTTACCATCGAACTCATATTCATCGATGTTCATTCCACGGCGCTCGAACTCTTCCAACAAGCGTTTTTGTAGTTCGGCCTTGTTGCCAGTAGAACACAACTCCAACTTACTTAGCTCCTTCTTCAAGTCTTCCACTCGTAGATCCTTAAACTTCATTGTAGGATGATCGTTATCTCACTTCCTGACATCAATTGTTACGGAATTAGATTTAACTAATCTCCGTGTAGACGTTGTTTTATACCCCAGTACGATTTGTACCAAATAAAACAGGGTTCGTTTTAGATTACGTTTCTACAATGCTTTATTTACTTTATTACACTTATTCGTAACCGACTTTAATTACTAAGCACACAGCTTGTATCTAGTTAGCACGCAGCACTTCTTTTACCGATCTGTTCAGTTCAACGCTTAAAACACAACTACTCCGTCATTGCCATTTCCCCGGTAATTTATATCCCAAAGTCTCCCTTTTCGAGAAATATCTAGAGCATATGGCAACACCTCGAATCTGTACAACGAACACACAGACGCACATTCGCACTAAGCGAACAACCATACTCACATACATACATGGGGGATGATCAATGACGTAATTACAACAACAAATGAATGTTATGCCTGATTTAGACTACGCTGGATTTAGCAAATCCAGTGGATTTAAGTTGTCATTTTCAAACAACATATGTCAAATAAAACCAGATAATTGCTAAATCCAGCGTAGTCTAAATGGACTTTAAGAAAAGAAGTGACAAACTAAACAATAATTACATGACTATGGCAAACAAAATAAAAGCACATTAATGAAAGGTAAAGAACATCTAGAATAATGAAGATAATTCTACATGATAATTGTTGTTGCTTAAATAGAGTAACTGCGTAATAAAAACTTTACGTTACAATTCAAATTTTTAAATTAACGGAAATTAAACTAAACTAACTTAAACCTATCAGTTACATTCGTAACAGTACATATACAACATCTCAGAAGACAATAATACATTACAAAAACTTTAATTTTATAGACTTGGGCAGACCTAAAAAGCCGCACAAAGCAAAACATTGCTGAAAATAAAAAGTGTCTTAAGGGAACTGGTGGTGGACCATGCCGTCTTAAAACATTATGTGTGTTCGTTTACTCAAAATTTTTACAAATTGTTACTGGATGTTGTTCGTTTACTCTACAGTACAATGCAAAATAACTTAGTTGATTGCAAGAAGTTGCTGGACTTGTACAAATTTGTACAAATTATTGAGTAAACGAACACACCTATTATCTCCACTTGAACTACAAGTAGATAAAATCTGTCAGTTATCGACAGCTGCAGCTCCGGATGGTAATGTGTTTGGTATTGAAACCCCATGCCCCGATGAAATAATCTGCGAAATGGATAAAGATATTATTGAGTGTTTCAGCCCATTATCTGATATCAATGGGACAATTGACGCAGTTAAAACGCCTACTGACCAAAATTTTTCTGAACAGTCTTTTACACAAGAAATGAAACCAAAAAGAAAGTGGAGCCGAAAAAGATGTTTTAGTGAATCCAATGATGATAAAGAAGATAACCAAATGAAGTTACTGCGTCAGCAGGTAAAATCACAGGAACATATATTACAAGCTATCAATATTCAAGCAGAATCATCAAAAATCATCGCTGACTCAATCAAAGCCCAGAACGAAATTTTACAAAATTTAGTGGAATCTGTAAAAGTAATTGCTAAAACAATCGAAACTATATGCCATAATTTACAATAGTTGTAAAATATGTTCTTGTGTAATTTATTTTTTTGTTGATTATATTTCACAATGCGAATTAATTAATTAATGGTATTGGATTATTTTTTAAATACAAATACATTCTAGTTATACTTCTACCTCAGCAATAAATGGTTGTTTATTCTATACATTCATACAAACTGCAAGAAGAGATATGTTATTCCTGAATATATAATGCAATATTCTAATTACCAAAGTACACAAAACCGTGTACCTATATCGAACATATTCTCTAGGGAGGTGTTTACACTACAAATTGGTTGGAAAATGTGGCTGAAACTTTAGAAATAATTAAAACGGGAAGCGTTTATATACCTTAAAATGGTAGCTGTTCGTTTTTCTCTATCAAAGATTCAAAATATACACAATTTCTACATCAATTTCATTTTAGCTATTTCTTTTTAGGGGCTATACAAATATTTGGTCTGCGAATAAAATTCTTTTGTAATTTTGATAACCTTTCTTTGCAGTCGTGCACGAAACTAGTGGTTATTAGATCGAGTTCCATACTAGAGTAATTTTATGAAATTACAGTAGTGGGGAACTCGATCTAATAACCCCTAGTTTCATGCACGACTACAAAGCAACTTACGTTTCGGAACCAGCCCAAATAAAATATTTAACATTTACACTGTGGACAATGGTGTCAATGGAGGAATTGTTTATCAAATTTCAGCATAAGTTACCAGAATATATCTGTAGAAACAATATATCAATAAGAAACGGAAAACAATTTTTATTTACAATATTTTATTCACATTTTATTTACAAGAAGCTTAGGTACAAAGTTGTATGTCCATAATTATTTGAATGGACTTTATTTTCAAATACAGATAACAGTCACACTTACGAAAGTGTTTCTTCCTAAACTTTCCCCTCTTTGGACGTATGGCTACTGACATACATATGTATACATATATACTTTGTATATTACATGTTGTTATTTGGTCTTCATCGTAAGTTCAAAGCAATTTGCTCTCTTATAGCTTCTGCATATACCGATAACTCATTTGATTGTGAGTTCAATTCATTGACATCAATAGATTCACTGGTATCTAAAATGTTTGTATTTCGATCAGGCTCCCAGGTATGTTTAAAATGAATGCACATGTTATGAAGTGCACAAACAGCGTTCACAATTTTAGTCGTTTTCCGTGGGCTATAGAATAATCCTCTTGAGCCAATAATACATCTAAAACGATTTTTCAAGACCCCAAAACAACGCTCTATAACGTTCCTTAATTTGGCATGCCTTTCATTAAATTTAGTTTGGTGTCTCTCGGTTGGATTTGTGTATGGGACCATCATGTAGGGCATAAGTTTGTAGCCGGAATCTCCTGTTGTACAAAACAGAGATTACTTAATTTTGATTCAAATGTGTATAGCCAAGCTAAAATTGTACACACTCACCTAAAAGCCACGTATTTCTTTTGCCATTCAGAAATTGATTTTTGTAGTACTGCTCTGCAGTACTGTTCTTCCAAATAAATGCATCGTGATTGGCGCCTGGATTTCTTGCATCTACAAATGTGATCATCATGTTATGATCACATACCTAAAATCCAGAGTCGATTAGAGTTTATAACATAAATATTGAAAGAGAGGCTGAATTCGGTATCGTCGGTTGCTTAGCAAATGTGTGAATTATTATGTTTCTTAATGGGCGTGTAACTGAAATATTTTGACGAAGTTTAAACAACACAATGCAAATGACGACACGGAAGTCAGCCAGGTTACTACAACGACCAGTACTTACTGCCATAACATTGACGCTGTAAAACCCTTTGTAATTGTAATACAAATGTTTCACTGTCTCTCCCGGTGACTTTATGCGGACATGCGTCCCGTCTACACATCCTATGACACCGGGTATGCCGCCTCTATTGTAAAAGTGTTTCTTAATTCGGATTTCTTCCTGATCAGTGGTTGGTAGCTTTATCCATTTCGGGCATATATGGTTTTCAAATATGTCAAGACACTCCGATATAATTACAGATACCTTCGACTTTGACACAGCAAAGGGTTCCTCCTTTCCAACTGAAAACTGATACCCACCCGTGGCAACGAATGATAGAAATATACCCAATTTTGTTTGGGCAGGAATATATGTGCCTCTGCGTGCCTCTCCCATTTTTGAACCCATTTCATCCAACAAAAACAAGAAAATTTCTTTATTGACTCGAAAACTGGCTACAAATCTGGAAAAAATGAGTTCACTGATTATGGTCAACACATACAGTGAGTGTCAAAAATATTCGGTTTTCTATTTCACCAATAATAACACCTCAGTATTTTCGAACCCCATAACCAATATTCAAAAAACCAAATACTTAAAAAAATGTTGGTCCTGTGGCAATTAAAAAATGTAAGTAACATGGATCCATGGCAACCCTATAAGCGAGAATAACAAAAAAGGAGTTGTTAACCCTGTTTTCTATGCGTCAAAAATATTCGGTTTTTGTAAATTTTGTTAAATATTTTGGCAAAAAAGGTAAATATCGAACTTTTTCTGCAATATTAGTATAAATTTCAATAATTGCGAACAGAATCTTTGTTCCTGTGTGCAAAAATATCATATTTCATAGCAAATTATTACAATTTAGGGCTAAGGAAAAACGCTTTCCTAGAAAAGAGAAAACTGTTCATATTTCTTTATAAAAACGGCAGGAATAAAGGGAATTTTTGCTTATTTTTGAATTTTTAGTCAAATACATTTGAAATAATGTGCAAAAGTCACGAAAATATAGAAATAATTGATTTTGTGAAACACATAACCCAGCCAAACCAAGGACTGGGAGGTAAGGTAGAGGAATCTCCTGAAAAATTACGGCTAAACCGCCCTTAATTTTCCCGAAATTGGTCACCGAGTCCTAAATTACTTTCAAAAGATAGAAAATATGCACTTACATTCCAAAAAAAATCGAAAGGATAAAGCCTTTCATGGCCTTGTAACACATCACACACCATCGGCTTATTTACATAACCAAAAATCTAGTTCAAATTTCGCCTTGATGTACCTTCAAAACTTGATGTACATCAGAAACCTGGTGAAATGGAGTTAGTTGTGAATGTCTAAGCAGGAAAATCAGTATACCACCAAGTTTCCGGCCTTTCTGTGTACTCCAACACAAAAAGTACGAAGGAGCTTATAGGAGACATGTATTTATCAATGACTTATGATGTGTTACAAGGCCATGAAAGGCTTTATCCTTACTATTTTTTTGGAAAGTAAGTGCATATTTTTTATCTTCTGAAAGTCATTTAGGGCTCAGTGACCAATTTCAAGAAAATTAAGGGCGGTTTAGCCGTAATTTTTAAGGATATTCCTCTACCTTCCCTCCCAGGCCTTGGTTTGGCTGGCTTATGTGTTTCACGAAATCGATTATTTCTATTTCATTTTCGTGACTTTTGCACATTATTTCAAATGTATTCGACTAAATATTCAAAAATTAGCAAAAATTCCCTTTATTTTTGCCGTTTTTATAATGAAATATAAACATTTTTACTCTTTTCTAGGATAGCGATTTTCCTTAGCCCTAAATTGTAATAATTTGTTATAAAATATAATATTTTTGCACACAGGAACAAAGATTCTGTTCGCAATTATTGAAATTTATACTAATATTGCAGAAAAAGTTCGATATTGACTGGTTTTTTGCCAAAAAATTTAACAAAAGTTACAAAAACCGAATATTTTTGACGCATAGAAAACAGGGTTAACAACGTGTTCTTTGTTATTCTCCCTTATAGGGTTGCCATGGATCCATGCTACATACATTTTTTAATAGCCACAGGACCAACATTTTTTTAAGTATTTGGTTTTTTGAATATTGGTTATGGGGTTCTAAAATACTGAGGTGTTATTATTGGTGAAATTGAAAACCGAATATTTTTGACACTCACTGTATGTATACAATTTGGCTTCTTACCTCTCTTCTGGAATTTCAAGGATATTTTCGGCATCGTGTATTCTCCTTCGCGGAATATTTTGTGTTCTGTTATTGAAATGAATTGCAATTGTACCAAACATTTTGAATTCATGTAAATACATTTTCTATTTTGACACTTTTTATGTTTGTAAAAAACTGTTTGTAAACAATGAACAGAGTTACCCTCATTTTGCAATAATTCCATTGAAAATTATACAAAGAGATACCAAAACAAACACATTGGCAATAATGGTTTAAAACGAATGATAAAAGCTTAGAAACTGTCAATCGTTTCTAGACGAAAGCTTTAACAAATATTACAAAAACCAAATTTTAGACGTATACGTTTTAAAACGAACGATACGTGTGACAATTAGAACAAATTACAAAAACTGGCTGTAAGAAGGTGTTACATCAAATCCATGGCAGAACTACCAGGTAGTGGTATCACACCAGCTGATCGAATATGGAAAGTCAAATCCCTTTATAAAAAAAATATTTTTGTTGTAATTTCTCCAACAACATAAAGAAAGTTTTGCCATAACATATTCAAAATTTTACGATGCCACTACCTGGGTAATTGTGCCATGATCAAATCATACCAAACGTCAAATTTTATCACAATAGTGTAGTGCTGTGAATTGCTTGTTTACATTTTGTATGAGATTTTATTCACAATAATGCATTTTGACAACTAGTCTGAAAATCAGCGGTTTTTGGCGCTGTACCTTCTTATTGTGCCATGCATCAAACATAATAATCAGCTGGGCTTATTGGCCGACGTTATGTAGGCCTTGGTATTTACACAGAACGAGAATCAGAAATGTAATGAAAACGTATAAATGCTTTTCATTTTATATTTTCATAGAACGAGAATTGGCCCCCAGGGTTGTATATTTTGAGTACTGTAATTTTGATGTTGATTTTACAGAAAAGACGAATTGAGATGATTTCAATTTTGTATACGAAATCATGGTATATTTTGCTAGATTCCGCGCGAAATCAGAAACGCCTAATGGGTATTTTACACTTTTTACATACAAAGTGACAACACATATGTAAAATAACATATCGTGTAAAGTGCCCATAAGGAATGACGAAACCATGGTACAATAAAGTGGAGGTAGGCCAGGTATGAAAATCACTCAGAAATGCCACCCTGCAGCCATGGCTTAAAACGTCAAATGGCATGGTACAATAATAATGGTAGATGTACCTGCATAGCTATCCCTATTAAAAACATATGGACTTAGAGCTTCACTTTTATATGTTAAAAGTGCCATATAGTGTAAAAACATTTCTTTAGCTAGGCTCCAGAATATTCTTGTTGGAAAAGTGTTCCAAAAATAGCAAAAGTTCTTCCCAAACTTATGACAGTGAAAAATGTCATTCACTTCTTTTCTACTTGACAAGTTTGGCTAATCTGACATCGTAATTGCTGGTATCCGATTTGCAGATAAATGTCAGCAGAATTTTTACAAAAATTGTAGTTTTTATATTCCCGTACTTTTGGAACAAATTTAAATTAGTATCAATATTTGATAAATTGTTCATTCGTAAGTTTTGCTAAAAAATCAACAATTTTATTATGACACAATTTTATTATGACACATTTTTTGTCCTTGTTTTCAATTTTAAGATATAGTGTTACAGCAGAAGTTTTTTGTTGGAACAATTCAGCGATACATCTACCTTTATGATTACATAATGTCAAAAACAGTACAAAATGTCAACCCTGCTTTTGACAGATTAGGCCATAAAAAGAAAAAAATTGTAATCAGCTGTTAGCTGTGGCCTACCTTTACTTTATTCTACCATGGACGAAACGATGCCGAGTGTAAATCCAGCATTAAAGGTGAGAACACAATGGGAAATTCATGCTTATCCAAGCCTGAATTTGTGTAGAAGAATAAATAAATCCAAAATCGCATTTGAATTAGGCAGTACCTGTCCTTCATGTAGGGGAAACATGATATTGAGCGTGAAGCAAGCAACAAAGTTCAATGTATTTTAACCTTAAGACCAGAACAGAATCAATCGTCGCTTGCTTTGCTTCCCAAATGTCAAATTATAAAGGAATGCCAGAGCCTCCTAAAGGATAACGCAGGCGGATTTGCAAAGAGGTTCTGACATTCCTTTATAATTTGACATTTTTCAGTAGTCACACGCGCAAAATTTGCGGTAAAGAAAATTGAGTTTTGTGGAGAGCGGGGACGAACTAGTACAGAGGGGCTCTTTCCTCTCCACTCTCACCCAAAAAATCAATTTTCTTTGCCGCAAATTTTGATCGTGTGACTACTGAGTTTGGGGAAGCAAGCAATGCAAACGACGATTGATTCTGTTCTGGCCTTTACTATAAAACAGTCGTTCGATATGTTGTTCAACAATAAAATCAATTTGTAACGATGTGGCAACATCGACACAGTGATGTATTTTAACGAATATGGCTGGCGTTGATAGAAGATGGCTGTGCGTCGCGGCGGCTTTTTTTCCCGATACATTTTCTTTGGCTCTGCTTAACGAAGATTTTTGCAAAGCCGCAGTAGTATTTGATTGTCCCGCAAGTGTGTTAAACGAACAAGCAGCGAGAAAACTTGTAAAATTGTTCAAAGTAACAAAAAATTTCTAGTGTTAAAAATATTTTTACATTGTAAATTCCAATAAATAAAGGCTAAACACAAATTAAATAAAAATGTCTGACGAAAAGAAGGTATGTTTTGAAGCAAAATGTTAATAGAATGCCTAAAGTGAACTCTATACAAAAAGAAAGAATAAACTACACAAAAGAACTGAAAAATGTGTGTATGACGCCGACAAACATGGCGCGGTCAACAGAGACGCAATGCGGCTTTTTTGCCATCTGCCTGTTCTAAAATGCGAAACAGTTTGTTTAGATTTCATCAAATTGAGAAATTGTTCCATGTACACCTGGACTTGGAAGTTGGGTAGTAATACACCATATATGTTTCGGGCTAATGGTTCCGGTAATTTCTGGCAAGACAGTATACGTATAAAAAAACATAACCTAACATTTTCTGTTGGTTTATTGTTCATCTATCTCTTGATTTCGTTGACTATACACCCTACACACAGTGCCGTCTATACCTCTTCGCCCCTAAAAACGAGGCTTCATAATGTTCGGCGTCGCGTTACTTCCTTTCGTTTGTAAATTTTCCAATAATATCTCTACAAATGTTGTATCTACTTTATATGTGTATACACGCTTATGTGAATCGAAGTATAATTTGTTGTAGTTTAGGGCTAATGTAGCGTTATTAAAAAAAGCCAGTTTGTGTGTATGTGATGCGCACAGTGGGTAGGATTATGCCAAATGAAATGATACCAAAATATTGTTTTTCTTCCTTCTTTTACACAGGGATCAGAAACCGAACATATTAATTTGAAAGTTTTGGGACAGGACAATGCAGTGGTACAATTCAAAATTAAAAAACATACTCCACTCAGAAAATTGATGAATGCCTACTGTGACAGAGCGGTAAGTTTATTGACAATGTCATACCCTACTTTAGTTTATTCTATAAACAATCAACTTATCCATTATTTTGTAAACAGGGTTTGTCTATGCAAGTTGTTCGGTTTCGTTTTGATGGCCAACCTATAAACGAGAACGACACACCAACCTCCTTGGAAATGGAAGAAGGCGATACTATTGAAGTTTATCAACAACAGACGGGTGGCTACAACATTTACTATTAATTTTATATATACAAAAAATACAACAAATCTAATTTTACTCTTAATAAACATAAAAAACTCATGAAAAGAAAGAAATAATTTTAATATATTTAAAAAATATAAAAAGTCGAACATGAATGTCCAAACCCAATTAATCCAAAACCAGCTTCAATTGAAATAACAATGTATGGTGGAACTTTTGAAAATGAATGAAAATTGTGTCGAATTCATAACCTCCATTCGTCTATTTGTCATAATTTTTGTACTTCAAATTCACATTTAACTTTCCCGCATAGCATTCAGATCATTCTATTTAATTTCCTCATACAATAACAACAAAATGCGTTATATACATACCTTTTCAATTGATTTCCTTTTTTAGTTGTAAAAATGAAAAATAAATTTAATAGAACTTAATGTTTTTTGGTATTTTTAAAAAGAGTCAACTAATAAAAGCTAGATCCAAATGTAAATGGACGAGAAATAACGATGTAGTATTTATTAGAAGGGACATAATGGCACAGGGAAATTGCATATGAATTTAAGGGGAAAGGAAGGAAATCAGAATTAAGGGCGGGAAACGGAAAGTTTCACCAGACAAAATGCCAAATATTCCTACAGGAATCTTATTTCTTTAGGCAGTAAAATTTATGGGCCGATTCCGTACAGCGAGGCGAGTCGTGTCGCGTTGCCAGTTGCAATTTTTCCATTACGTATGGCAAAAGTCGCACGACGACGTAAAATTTTGTCGCCGTAATGTTCATTTTCCGGCGACAACAAATTAGCTGTCGCCGTTCATTTTTACTAACGAATAAAAATAAAATAAAAAAAATAATAAAAATGACTTGTTATAGACGATTATTTTCTATCGCTGTACGTAGTGCATTTTTTAAATTTTGTCACAGAGACGATAGACGACGCGACATGACTCGCCTCGCTGTACGGAATCGGCCCATTAGTTGTATTGGAATTGGGAGCCATTGTGCAATGTTCGACCGCCTTGCACGCCGAATGGATGTGTCCAATACCCAGACAACACATTTTCAAAGTCCGTCGGCGACGACATTTCCTATGTATATAAGCCATGTAAAACTTCTATATAAAAAGTAGGCTTCATTGAGTTAGAGGGACACTAATTGATATGAGAGAAGTCTTCCTAGGGGGATGTTCGTGAGAAATATGGAAGTCGACCTATATATATATTGTAACTTTTAATTAATCGTTTACAGACTATATTTCGACATTGATTATTATACCCACTTTTGAAATACTGTAGGTTTGTGTTTCGAACCACTGTGCGATGACTCAGTTGAACTTTGTCAATGTGGTGTATTAGACACAAGTACAGTCGCTTCAAAACATGTTTATGGGCTAGAAGAATTTGCAGTAGAATGTATACTTAACCAGCGAGATTTCGACAAAAGAAATGCAATCGTTTTTGGATCCATTTGCATGATTCAATCAAAACCACTTGCCAGAGATTGGAAAGTTTTTCAAGATTTAATCAAGTAATTTTAGAATTTAATCAACTTTGTATTCCTTCTACCATATAATGGAGAATGTGTCTAATCAATTTATAATTCTGTTTTGAAAATCTCGAGAGGATAGGAAACTGATTTTCCGGTAGCTGCATAAAAACTTCACAAGTAAAAAGTATTTGCAAGTACTTGCAACTACTCATTTCTATTTTATTGAAGTTTGTCAGTACAGAGGGGCTCTTTCCTCTCCGCTCTCTCCCAACAACTCTATTTAGCCGCGAGATTTCATCTTATTGACGTTGTATATACAGTGTTGGTCACACAATTAGCACACCCCACTACCAACATTTATTTTTTCTAAAAAGACCTTCAAAAGTAGTTGTATTTAATAAAGTATTTGTACTAATATATTCTCAGTAGTATGCTTAAAGAATACAACGCAATACAGAAACTGAAACATAATTGTCAATTTGAATAACCTCCAAAAATGTAAAAAATGTCCTAAATTCACTGGACACGTAATTAGCACACCTTAAAAGAATCACTAATATTGTGAATAGTTTCAATATTTTCGTCCATATTCAGTTTTAAATCCCTTTTCGTTTGGGAATAAGTTCCAGTCTGCTAGTTATACTCTCCTCCAGTCTCCGAAATTTTATGGGCCGATTCCGTACAGCGAGTCGTGTCGCGTCGTCAGAAGGAGTACACCTTGGGTCCCAAGGACTGATGGAAATGTCAGTTTTTTAGTTTTTTTTTATCGATTTTTTCACATGTAACAAACTCATTGAGGCAAGTAGTTCGTAGAAACGTCAAATAAAACATCATATTATTGTTCATCTTTGTAAATTTGCGAATAGTGGAATGTACCCACCCATCTGTAAAGTCCGTTTGACACAAAAATTTTCTGTAAAAACTGTAATATGATGCGTTGAGCTATTGATTTTATAAATACTTGTCCATCTGGACTGAATTTTACCGATATGTCGTGATGTATGTCACGATAAACCTATGTTCATCTCTATGGGACCTACACAAATTTCAATAATTTTCTAAACATAAGGCAAATGGGAGATAGTCTGGTGAGAACGCAAGATAATCGGGTATGTGATGGAAAACGATTCGACTCGTTTTGCCATAAATCAAAATCGTATATCTCTAATTTTCGTGAATATTTTAATGAAACTGAAAATGGAATTTTAGAATATTATTAAAATAAGGGCCTTTTGCGAAGCAATACTATATGTATCATCAACGGCACTCCGATTATATACCATTTCGATTCTGCAAATCGAGTCGATTCGGTTTTCATCACATACCCGAATATGTTTCCCCGAGCTTAAAATGATTAAATTTAAAATCAATAATCCAGAGAACATTTATCTTGAATAGTATATGCCTACTTTCATGGATTTTAACCAATTTCAGCAAACCTCAAAATCCTTTATTGTTAGAAAGGGGTTATACCTTTAAACATACTCATGTGCTACATGTTCACCCAGTGCTTTGTTGACAGTTTTGTAGTAATAGGTCTTTGGTGTTATTCAGACGTGAAATTTTGAATAGCAAATGGTGTTATAAGTTGATTCTTCTTCACATAAGGGTGCATTTTATTTATCTTCTTTCTATAAACCCCTTACAAATCCAAAATTTTCTTGAATGAATCATCGACCTTAAACACTTTTTGAAAAGTTTTTGCACTTTATATATAAATTTCGGTAATCGGTTAACAATTCCAATAATTTCAGATCAAATTGTACATTTGTTATTAAAGTTGTGGCGACTTTCTGAAGTTTAAGTGTACATTACGAAAAATTGTCCTCTATTGGGATATATTTTGAGATTCCGGGGTGATAAATTATTTTTTCTTTCAAAAAATGATTTGTTCAATACGTTTTGAATATGAATTAACATCAATATAAATTAATTTTTGTATATTAACTGAATTAAATTAAAAAATATTATGGTGTGCTAATTAAATGTCCCCTTGATAATTTGGGCGTCTTCACAAAACTTTTATTTTCAAAAAACTACTGATAATACTATTCACTTATATCATTAAATCTGTTAAATACATTATAGAAAAGCATTTTGTTTACGAAAATATTTCAATTTGTCCTATCAAAACTCTTAGCTGACTGAAATCATTTTGCACCAAACGGGTGTGCTAATTCTGTGACCAACACTGTATACTTCATACCTTTATTTTTATGCTGCACTTTATAAAACAAATTAGAAATCTGAAGAGATCCACGGTGCTCTTGAATCAAATTTAAATAGAAGGTGCTTACACCTGGGAAGTTTTTGCGAATTCTAAAACTACAATGTCCATAGATGAGAAAAATCAAAAAAAAAAAAAAAAAAAAAAAAAATCGCCGGACCTCTTTTTAAATAAATCGCGATTCAAGTTGACATTTTTAGGGGTTGTTTAGGTTTTTGTGAATTTGCTTGTAAACCGCAAGTCCAATCAAAATGGGAATAAAGAAAATGTTGTAGCTATCAAAATTCTCTACAAGATTGACCTTAATGATATTTTCGTAGGTTTTTACCACTTTTGAGATATAGAAGTTGAAAAATTCAATTCTGTATCGTCTCCTTATAAAACAATGTCATGACTGCAATTTTTTTCAAAATTTAATTATCAAATATCAGAGATGTAATGTATAATTCTTATGGCCAAAACCAAAAAGTTATCTAGCATGACAAAGACATTTTTGTAGCAGGAAAGGAAAATTTATTTCACACAAACTAAAATGTAATGAAACCCACTTATGTAGTACTACTACTTCGGTTGTTTAACCGCTACGTTATGGAAATTTTTACCAATTTCACACAAAAGTTTCAGTCCATTTAACCCACTAAGTATTATCTGATCTTCGCGTTGGTTTGTACGCTTCCTCTTCATCATAAACTCAAACTTTGTTTAAAATTTTGCGGGTTATTATTTTGACCTACAGAGCCGCTATAAAATTGGTTAAAATTTTGTTTTTGGTGCATTTCATCCCCTGAACATTTCACGATCATCACCAAAAACTAATCATTTCTATTCTGGCCCGAACCCAACCTCCTTAAAAAGTTCGTTACAATCGGTCCATAATTGCGCCTTAAGCTTGTTTACAATTTGTAATGGACGGACACACATCGCTAAATCGCTTTATCTCGTCGAGATATGAATTTTGGCATACCAAATAAGGGGTCTAGCACGAATATTTCGTGGTGTTACATAACCTTTTGGAGAGACAATATGTAGCATGGCATAAAAATGTGGTTCTCTACATAGAACCCATTATATATTAGGCAGTAGGCCCGTTATCTAGCAAACACTATTGCAATTTACATCAGAGGAAAGGTCAGTAGTATTTTTCCATATGTAGGCTACTTTGCGAAATATATATGTCCTCAAGGAATTAAAATATCGACCAAAAATAAAATTTTTATATTTTTCATATAAATGTAATGGTCCATTTCACCCGCATCTGTTTCGACCTATACTCTTACCCGGTGCAAAATTTCGTGACTATTGATGTATAATTGCGACTTCTAGCGAGTTTATTATTACACTACAAACAAATAACGGAATATATTCGGCTGTAACTCTGTTATCTGATCATGCACACCAACATAATTGGCATCAATTGAAAGGTCAAGCGTTCCACTTTCAAGTATATCTCACTTGTCCCGAATGTCACTTCCAGGAATTAAGATATAAGCTGTTTATTAAAAATTTTCACAATTTTCACACACAATTTGTGGTCCATTTAACCCTCTAAATATTATCTGATCGCCATCTCAAATTACAAGCTACTTCTTCTCATATACACTTACCATATTTAAAATTTCGAGGCGATCTGACTATTATTGCGACCTACAGAGCATATACAAAATCAGATAAAAATTATGTTTTTTGTCCATTTCACCCGCTAAATATTTCTCGATCATCACCAATAAGAATAAGGATCTATTCTGGCCTGAACCCAACCTCCATACAAAATGTCGTGACGATCGGTCCTTAATTGCGGCCTGGAGCGTGTTTACAATTTATAATGGACAGACGGACGGACACACATCTCAAAATCGTTTTATCTCGACGAGATATGAAGATTGGTATACCACATTGGGGGGTCTCCGACGAATATTTCGCAGTGTTACATGAATTTTTACCAAAACAAACTTATAAAAAGGTGTTATTTAATGTCAAAATACCTTCATCATATGGTAGAACCTAACTCTTGCCGGGTCGGCATGAAATTTTTTGCAGCAGTAGATTTTTTTTGGGGCAGGTCTATACTTCCTGAGACAATTTCCCGAAAGCTCTTAATAACACTGCAGGCATCAACTCAAATGACTTATGAGCACGAAACCTTGGATTGAATATTCTATTAATCGATACTTTGCACATCGTGAAAATTTTCCAAATGTACATAAAGTTCCAACGAGTCTATATTGGAAAACAGCTTCGAGTACCTCCCTCACAAAAGTTTATATCTTGATTAAATGTTTTTTCGTGGACAAGACCATTCTGCTGTTGTTGTTGTTGCTATGACACTTTTAGTTTAAAAAAGAAATTTTTTCTGCATATAATGAAAATTTATTCATTTTCTACACTGTTATTCTAATATAGTATAACGAATATATATGTATGTATATATATTAATATTTAAATAATAAAGCATAGTATTTGTGTTTGTTTAAAACACATGAGTTATTATTTTTTGTTAAAACCTTACGGATTGAATATTCTATTAATCGATACTTTGCACATCGTGAACATTTTCCAAATGTACATAAAGTTCCAACGAGTCTATATTGGAAAACAGCTTCGAGTACCTCCCTCACAAAAGTTTATATCTTGATTAAATGTTTTTTCGTGGACAAGACCATTCTGCTGTTGTTGTTGTTGCTATGACACTTTTAATTTAAAAAAAGAAATTTTTTCTGCATAAATTTATTCATTTTCAACACTCTTATTCTAATATAGTATAATGAATATATATGTATGTATATATATATTAATATTTAAATAATAAAGCATAGTATTTGTGTTTGTTTAAAACACATGAGTTTTTATTTTTTTTTTTAAGTTTATTTTCTTTTTACGTTGGCTATGGCGGCCATGGCTTTTTGCTCCATTTGACCTTTTAGATGACGCTTTCCTTTGAGATGTTGTTCCAGACTAAGAAGATTGGTAATGGTCAGATTACACGTTTGGCAATAATATTGACCGCTAGGAGTACGATACATTGATAAATCGATTGTATCCAGTTTCTGTTCATTGATAACGGAATTAAGAACATTATCCTTGAGAGAAACGGCAGCAGCTTGAATTGTTGCATCAGTTGTAGTGGTAGACGTTGGAGCATGGCCAGTATTTGTTATTTCAACACCACTTGCCTTTAGTTTTTTCTGATGCTTTATACCGCTTAAATGCATTGCCAGTTGTAAAGCTGATCTTGCACTTACATTACAGACAGCGCAGTAAAGGTTCGAATCTGGTTCGGTAGTTTTTGCAATTTTAGATGGTTTTACTTCTGTATTCTCCTCTGGCAATTGTGGTGGCGAACTAACAACAGAACTTGAGGACTCATCTGCGGTAGTTGTTGTAACATTATCGTTTGATGATGAGTAAAAAAATTGTTCGCCAATTCCAAAACGGCGATCTGCACTTTTGGGAAAAGCTTTTGTAGAAACTCTTGCCCATTTGCCTTCGTTATTGTAATAGCCGGCACCGGAAGGTTTAGATCGTTGACTTAAAACCATTTGATGCTTCTTGCCGGCATAATGTTGTTGAGCATGTGTCACAGACGTTAGCTTCAAATCACACAGATCGCAATGGAATGCGTTTGGTCCCACAGGTCCTTGCTTATAAAAGCGCACTATTTCAGGAGGATTAATTCCTTTTTCCGTATAGTTCTGAAATGATATATACACATATTATATTGGCTAATTAATTTCTTCTATTAAGATTTATAATTGTTTGCCTAAATGGTGTTGTCATTTATAGATTTGCTTCTGGTGTAACCTTTTCCACAAACACACGCGAATCCGTCATGTCCATACTCCATTCATTCCCATTTTAAACTGTAGTGAAAACAATGGATAAGGAGGTCCCGCTACAAGCTGTGTTTAAAAAGAAACGTTAGGGTACCATAATCCTAAGGTTTCTTTTCAAACGCTGCTTATAGACTGTCAAAGTTCAGAAAGAAAGATTTAAGGCACTAATTTGACTACATGTTTTAGGTGAAAGGAATGTTAATTGCATGATGTTAATTCCTTGCTAAGTTTGGCTTATGTTCTATCTGGTCGGATACGTATTACTAGACATCGGATTTTGCATATTTGCTTTTTTTTTTAATAATAGAGATACGAAGATTCTGATTGGACCAAAATTCGTTTCAAAGAAATCTAAATTCAATGGCAGGGTCATATTTTGTATTTATTTTGCATATTTTGCATATGCACAAAATATGCAAAAAATATGCAAAATATGCACAAAATATGCAAAAAATATGCAAAAAATATGCAGAATATGCAAAAAATATGCAAAATATGCAAACAGTTTTTGGTCGAAAATCGTCATAAAAGTCGTAAAATTGACAATTAAAGTTGGAAAAAAATCATCAAAACAACTTCAAAGTGTCCTAAATTAGGATTGTTGGCCGTTTAACGTCGCTTTTTTAGCAGATTATTGTGCTATTGAGACCCCTTACCACAGTGTGGATATAAAAATATGGTTATATGTTTATTGTAATACCATTTTTTTATTATTAACCTATTAAAAAATATAAAATTTGTTAAATTGTCAAATATTTTATGTAAAATTCAATATTTTCTTTGTCTTAATTTGTTGCATAAGTCTGGTTTTAGCTCAAAGGGAAAACATCGATGTCCAATTTTTTATGCGGCACTCCCCTAAAGTTGTTAGTTTGGTTAGATTTTAAGATTGTTAAAGTTTGAACACCAATGGAATATGTTAACACATGCCACTGGGGCCTCGTAATTATGAAAATCATGATTCTTTGGCTATTTGACGACTTCAACGACCCATATCTATGAAACGGTTAAAACTATTTGCTGGTGTTATACATTAAATTAAATGCCATACTTTTCTTGATATTTCTTGCCGAACAACAAAATACCTAAGTAGTACTGAATTCAAGATAATAAAGTCAATGTCCTGAAAACGCCTTAGGGTGAAAATTGAGTCTATTGTGAAAAAGCCCGTTTTATAGTGTTTTATTTAACTTGTCTGTTTAGATCAAATCTAGTAACTTATTTTCCACACAGTTGTAGTTGACCAATCGAACTAAAACTTTGCACACTTTTCAAACTTGGATGACAATACATGAATATGAAACCAAAACCAATATGGGTCCATTTTTTTCTTAGAGCCCCCATATAGCGGTACCACCCGATTTAAAGTATTATAAGGATTCTGTTTAAATTTTTAGACCGAATTGGCTATAACTTGGCATTTGGGGTTCCCAATGGTACAGAAACTTCCTCACTAAAAATGTTGGACTTAGGTCAAGGTTTTGGTATAGCCTCTATATAACGGTACAACACGATTTCAGGTATTTTAAAGTTTGTTCGGCCTAAATTGGCTATAACTTGGTTACGAGGTTCCCAGTGATCAAAAAAAAAAGTGCTGAAAAGTTAAAAATAAAAAATAGTTAAAAAACAAGTTACAGTGCTTTATTTACAAATGCACTTAAAACTAGAAAATAATTTTTAATGATTAAATCTCTCAAATAATACGCTTGCATTTGAATTAAAAATTAAACGGCAATATTAAACGGCCACCAGCGTTTTTATTTGAGAGAATCCATAATTAAAAATTATGTTCTCGTTTTAAGTGCTTTTATAAATAAAACATTGTAACTTAATTTTTTAAATTATTTTTTATTTCTTCCCATATTATAAATTTTTGGGAATGAAAACCAATGTTTTTTACATTTTGTTCATATTTAAATTTATTTAAGGGACTGACATAATGTGATTTTGGAGACATCTGGGTAATGATGATTACTTGTTGATGAACTCGACTCCTTGCTCTGCTATGTCGTTCACAACTTTCAAATTGTTTAACATCCTTTACCCATCCTGGTAATTGATGTTCTGCGGTCAAGTTACAGGATTTTTTTCAAGAAATTCGGAGTTAATGCTTAATCTCTTGAACAAGAAGTAAGTATACCCTGTAATTACGCCTGGTAGACTTTTTCTGGAAATTTCGGCAGTTGTTATTTTGTTATACCCCGGTTACACTTAGCCAGATTAACCCAGTGGGTTTGGATTTCAAATGTCAATTCCATAGCGCAAACGTCAAATAAATCCTATCGAAGTGGGTTAACCCGGCAAAAAAACTCTAGTGTAGCCGTACTATTAGTTTGGTTTTTTCCATCTTCTTTTGCTTGCTTTGTTAAGATTTTTGTCGCATTTGGCTCTTTACGGTGGTTTGAACTATCAGATCAGGCCAACAAGTTAAGGTCTAAGATACCACAGATGATTTATCATTTTGTTATTTCCTTTATCTGATATTTGTTTCGTATTTCAATAAATCTTCAACGCGGTTTAGGTCTTATTTTGGAACTAAACAAATTTCTGAATTTCGTTTTCACTATTTTTGGTATTAAACTCAATCTATTGTCTCTAATCCTTTTCAACCTATTGATTATGTTTACCCAATCCATCCTATATTATATCTATATAAACATTATCTTGTTCATTATACGTTTTGTAAAATCATTTATAACACTCAGTTGTTGTCGTTTGATAGAAAATAAATAAAGAAAATAAGGAACGTTCTGGGCGCGTTAAACCAGGCTCGAAAGATGAAAGCACAAAGTGCTTCTACGACCTCTTGTTCTTGGGAAGTCAGCTGGGAAGTAGTTTTAAAACGTTCTCGCCTACATCGAACTTGGATTTGTCAATCGCAGACTATTCTTATAGAAATCGCGTGAATATGTTTGGTTGATGTCCGGATGTGCTGCCAAACTTGCAGTCAAAAATCCTTCTCAACAATACTTCTTATAAATCTGTACGCAGGTACAGAAGCTCTCGACTTAACATCTGCTCAAGCTTGTAAGACCCCATTATTCTAGGCATTCGTACACTGCTAAGTCTTGTTTCTCCCCTGAGCTACTGTCAGTTTCAGGAACGCCCAGGAGTTGTTCTTTACCTCCATACCAGATGATACCAGAACAGCAACCCGTTCTTTCTGCACTGTTTTGGGAATACTTGGTAATAGTTTTCCATGCCAGTGCACGCAAATAGCCTTGTTTTGGGGTATCTTCCTTGAAGTTGTTGCGAGTATTTTTCACCGTTTATTCTCCGGAATAAACGGATAAAGCTTCTAAAGATCATATATTTGTTGGGGTCCTCTCCGAGAGCTTCTAGTGTAGATAAAATGATTCGACTAACGTTCCTATAGGACACTTTACAGGGATCCAGCAACAATGACAATTTTATGGACAGGAGTTTTTGTTGAAGCTGCGCTTGATTATTTTCGGGACAGATGGTTCTTCAGATTCTACGAAGCGTTTAGCATCAAAAGAAGACCTAGACCTCATTGAAAATCTATTGAAATACGAAAACATAGACAGAAAAAGGAAATAAAAAAAATGATAAATCACCTGTGGTATCTTAGTCCTGAACTTGTTGGCTTGGCATTGTTTGATCCGACAGTGCAAAACACCGTGAACAGTCAAATGGCGACAAAAATTTTAACAAAGCGAAGATGGAAACTTCTCCGGAAATATTCGACCCAAACTTACAAAAGAATAACTGTTCGAAATTCATAAAAAAGTCACATTAACTCCGAGTCGAGCTCACCACAGATTACAACCAATTAAATACAAAGGACGAACAACTAAAACAATGCGTTCTCCAAGTAGTCGGCTATACCCAGTTAGGCTCCATTTTCGCCCTACGTACGCCAGTCACGTTAATCGGGACACTGGCTTTCTATCTCGAATTCAGTAATACTTACGCAGTTTGTTTTTGAATATAAAATAAACAGAATGGCCTTTAATTTAATGCATAATACGGGCAATTAGCTTAAACCGTTCCACAGATATGGGCCGCCGAGAGACGAAATTTTCATAACTTCAAGGCTCCAGAGGCACGTGTTAACTTATTCCAATGATGCTCAATTGCCAATTTTAATCTTAAATCTATCTAAAATCTAATCTAAGAAAACAGTTTAGGCGGCACCCCCGCCTAAAAAAAGCCGACATCGATTTCTTCCCTTTGAGTTAAACCAGCCTAAAGCTACAAATTAAGACAAAGAAAATATTGAATTTACATAAATTATTGATTATTGATATTTTATCTAATTTTATATTTTTGTGTAGTTTAATAATAAAAAACAGTATTACAATACCATATACCCTACACCACACCGTCGTAAGAGGTATCAATAACATAATAATTTGCTAAAACATCGACGTTAAATGGCCAACAGTCTTAGTAATTTAGGACACTTTAAAGTTTTTTTGATGATATTTTCCAACTATAATTGTAAATTTTTCGACTTTTATGACGATTTTCGCCCAAAAACTGTTTGCATATTTTGCATATTTTTTGCATATTCTGCATATTTTGCATATTTTGCATATTTTGCATATTTTTTTGCATGTTTTGCATATTTTTTGGCATATTTTTTGCATATTTTTTGCATATATTTTGCATATTTTTGATATGACCCTAAATATCGAAAAATTGACCCTCAAAACGCCTAGATCCAAAATTTGAGTCCAATCGGATGAGAAATAAAAAACATGCAAAAATCCGATGTCTACTTATTACATTTTGAAACATGGTACATATTTGTTGAACTGCGCTGCACATACCTTTGTAATCCAATTTGTAATACTCTTATCATGCGATTTCGATTCATAATGATCCTTTGCAGATATTACCTAAAATTATTTAGAAATTAGAGATATGTATGTACTTAACAATGCATATCCATACACATAACCGTACTCACAGAATTCATTTTCAGTTTACACAAGTCGCATGATAATGGATGTATTAGTGCATTCAATTCATCTGGATATGTTGGATGACGCCCAGTAAACATTGCCAAATCGCCTTTCTCATCTATTTCCGCAATGGGTTCGTGCTTCTTAGGCGTACGAAAAGAGTCCACATATTTCCTTTTCAATGAGGACTTGTATTCTCCATAAGTGTGTGGTACTTCCGGTAAGACCGTCTCTGCGACAGGGTATGTTAGATTACTTACATTACCATACCCATGTTCATTTAAATTAAATAAATGTGGCATATTTCTTCTACGTATTAGCTGCTGACTTGTTCCGGGTTCTTCAAAATCATAAGTTTGACTTAAGGGTGGTGGTGACTGGTAGTCTGGAACAGTATTAATTGTATTAACAGGTTGTTCAGTTGTTTTCGGCCTTCTCAGACTTCCAACATCCGGATTTGTAACAGTTTTCCTTCTAACAGCACGAGTTGAATTTATTTTATTACTGAATTCTTTTTTATTAACCAATTTTAGGTGTCCTGTTAAGCCACGACCTGTTATATTTTTAACTTCCTTAGAAGCTATTAAGCCATTGAGGTGTTTCTTTATCAATGTTTTTCTAAGTGGGGTTATATCTGCTGAGTATTTGTTTTCAATTGCCTTGTAAATGCCCACCAATGTTATGCCTAAGGGGGGAAAGAATGTATTACATCACAATTAAGAGCGACTTAAGCAAGTTTGAGGGTATCCGCCTGAAATTTATATTGAATATTGTCTATTTTCCATGATTTCCAAAGTTTTGTTACCTTTTCTTGCATCCGCTTCCAATAGAGCTTCATTGGTTAATTTGGATATCGTTGGAAGACGTGCTGGCATAATTTTGTACAATTTAGTTTAACTGAACACCCAAAAACTGAAGCAATCACCACAAAAATAAATGTTCAGTACATACACTTATTACATATATTTATTTTTTATTTTATTATCAAAAATATAACGGTACTTCTTGTGCAAAATGTCAAATCAAAACAAAAAAAGTAAAAACTTATAGTACGTTTACATTTACGAAATCCACTTGATTTCAAACGTCAAATGAAATCCATTGGATTACAGATAAGTTTTCATTTGACGTATACGCAAAGAAATTTACAGTTAAAGCTTCGTTCCCGTATCTTTTAATAGTAATGCTAAGTTTACATTTACGAAATCCACTCGATTTTAACTGTCAATTCCATAGCTCAAACGTCAAATGAAATCTCATCTGGATTTCATTTGACGTTTAACCTATGGATTTGACAGTTGAAATCGAGTGGATTTCGTAAATGTAAACCAAGCATAAAACTCGTAAAAGAGAGAACTGCAAAAAATTTGTTGTCACACACAAGTTTTTTGGAATAGTTCGGGAACGGAAAAATGGAAAATACTTCAAAAAACTGGAACAAATGTCAAAGTTGGTGTATCAGCCAATCAGACGCCGGCAACCATGTTACTATTTTTTTACTCGCCCAAATTTGTCGTGTAAAAAGTTTTTAAAGAGAGCGTCATTCAGCGCCATTTTTGTTTAAAGAGAAGTGAACATTTTACAATTTTTTTGTGTACGGGAACGGTTTTTGGAGAAAAATGTGTAAAAGTCGTAAAAATTGTAAAAACTTTTTAGTTCTGGAACACAGCTATAATGTGTCAATTGCATTGAATTAATGTCAAATTTTGACATCTTATGTTGCCAACAATTGCCAATGCGGCTACCTGTGTATTTGTACCATGGAGGTGAGGCATATGGTAACCAGCGTTGTCAGTATTG
The DNA here is from genome assembly GCF_047663935.1 of Musca autumnalis. NCBI lineage: Eukaryota > Metazoa > Arthropoda > Insecta > Diptera > Muscidae > Musca > Musca autumnalis. Next base: position 83,745,793 of record NW_027411866.1, read on the forward strand.
GGGATTTTTCCCCAAATTGGGGAATTTTTATTTGAAATGGGGGAAAAAATGTCGACTTGGGGAATTGGGAAAATGTTGGGGAAATCTGAAAAATATTTGGGGATTTTTGGGGAATTTCTTTTTTGACTAATTACTTCAGATTATCTGATTTTTTTTTAATTTCAGTACGTCAATAGTAGTAGAGCACGCGTGACGCACAAATAACATGCATCATATACTTACTGGTCGCAGCAGCAATAATTTACGACAGATTTGAAGTGTTATCATGCGGTTCGACGACTGACAGTGTACTAGAACAGTGGGTTGAATTGAAATAACATTTTCCATCATTTATACTGCTGAAGGGGACTTAACTGCAGAAATGATTTCTGGATTGATGTGCAATGAGGAAATTAAACTTTATTTAACATTCATGGCTCCAATTATAAAAGAGATAAATATGCTTAGGCCCGTTATTATATCCTTTTTGTAGTTAAATATTGGTCGATATCGGACAGATTACCCGTTTTTTTATTCCTACAAGTTTGCTTTAATAATAAGTGTCAGACAAATTAAAAGGAACTTTGTGTTCCTTCTAAAATTTAAAGTGTGCCAAAAACAAGAAACATTTGAGTGCAAATTAAAATCAACCAATCCGAGTTGATTAAATTTGATGTATACAGACTGTCTTGCTTGGAATGGAATGGAAGATCTAATAACAAATACCTGGTAATGCGAACTTTATTCCTTATTTTTCTTAGAGTAAGGTATAACAAAATGGGATTTTAAAGAAAAGATGTAAGAACGGGCCTTAATCTAAGTTTTCAAACCGATGCACATTGCTAATATGCATAGTGGAATCGATCGAAAACGACTCGGCAAATTTCCCATGAGGAGCCATGGACCTAGGCTTTAATTTTGACTTGTACTTTTTTGAGTAAACAATTACTAAAGTTAAAAAGACCAGTGCTGAATATCTTAAACGCTGTTAATACAAATGCTGAAACCGATGCCTACAAATATGCAATTTTTCAAACTTACAAGCAAATTTATCCCAATATTTGCAGCAATTCACTGGGTCAACACAATTTTAGCTCTATACGGACCTTTTTTGAACCAGTTGTCAACACAAAAATCTCCACGGATGTTTACGAATCGCAATGGAGAAAGTTATCATTCGTAAATTGTAGATGGCAAAGGCAAAAGCAAGGTTGTATATCATGTGTACTGTGATTTCGATGTTGATTTCGCTGAAATCACGAAATGAGATGATTTCATTTTTGTATGCGAAATCATGATAAATTTTGCTTGATTCCGCGCGAAATCACGAAACGCCTTCGAAATCACGAAACGACGCCGAATGTAAACCAAGCATAAGTCCCAATTTACATTGGGCGAGTTTACTTGCGGCAATTGTCATTTTGTAGGAGAGAGAGGTAAGGCATATGGTAACCCTTTGCCTCTCAGCACCCTCTCTCACCTACAAACTGACAATTGCCGCAAGTAAACTCGCCTAATGTAAATTGGGACTAACGTTACAAACAAAAACAAATTCCTTTGTGGTTGTTGTTCGAGTTGTATTTGTTGTAGTATTAGCTTTACCTTATATTTGTTCTACCATGACTTGCCGGTTTTACCATTTTCAAAAGTAAAGGAACAGACCAATAAAGGGCTGCGTACATAAGCTGCCTTGCCTTCTTACCTTGCTTACTTCAGATAAAAGAATAAACAAAGACGTATAGCAATAAAGACCCGAACAAATGCATTTTCCAAAAAGATATGCTAATAGTTACACATTTTGGTTACAGATGGCTACACAACTCACTGGAATTGATAACAGCAATGCCAATCGTTTTTGATTCCCATTTCTCGCGGCAGAAAACATTAACGTTGTGTTTTGTGGCTGAAATTTATTTCGTTACTTTTTTTATTGTTTATTTAATAAATAAATCAAAAGTGAATGCCGTCAAACTTGAGTTTTAATGTTTTTCTTGTCAATATTCCAATGAGTAACAGTTTTCGTTTAACAGAATGTTGCTATGATATCGTAGCAACAGAGGTTAACTCCCTCTACAGTTAATTTTTAACAATTGACTTTTCCTATCTTGTAATATTGACATCTTTGGAATAAAAAAGAAAAGGGCAACCCAGTTCGAAATTTCCTCGTCCTTCTTTATTATTTTAGCCCTGTTCCTTTACGTTCAAGAATCTTCAAGTTTTACAAATTTTTACTCGAAAAGCGTTCCTTTACTTCAGACACAATACAATTCATATGGGAGCAGTTTTCAACTTTTACTACTTTTGCCGGTTTTACCACTTTCAGAAGTAAAGGAACAGACCATTTATTTTTATTTGGTCTGTTCCTTTACTTTTAAAAATGGTAACAGTGGCAAGAAATGGTAAAAGTGGTGAACTGCTATCATATAAATTGTATGCTTTTGAAAGTAAGGGAACACTTTGCGGGTAAAAAGTGGTAAAAACTGGTAACCTCAGGCACGTAAAGGAACACGACTATTATGTCAAAAATGAAGCAGGAAAGCAAGGCAATCAGGCAGAGCGGCTTATGTACGCAGGCCTTAACACTTATTTATTTATTTATTTTTTTTTGATACGACAAATCGTATGGCGTAATACGACAAATGGGTATTACGTATGGCGTTGAAATACGAGGAAAGAGTCGTGACCGATTTTGTAAACGACAGCATATAAAAATAGAAAGAAATCAATTTCAAAAGATTTTTGGCAATGATTATTAAAATATATTGGAAAATAACTATAATAAATACAAACTTTACTATTTTTATTCATTTGCATAAGATAAATTTCGTGTTTTTATCAGATGACAATCTTTCTATTAAAAATCTGTTAGAGTCCTCATATAACGATTCATGCAATGCAAATTTCTTAGTTCTTGTTCAAAAGATGTTTTCAAACGAATTGTTTTACAATTAAAAAATACATATTTTTTAATTTTGTATGAGAAAAAAATTGTCGTTGTCGTAAATGTTACGTAGTACCAAAAAATATACGTACGATAACGACTACGCCAACGACCACAAAAACGTCTACGCCAAACACTTATTTTGATTGTAAAACCTGTGGGTTAGGCATGGTAGAACAAGAAAAGGTAGCAGCAATACCCAGCTGACTAAACTGGGCTGTAATGCTAGTGTCAAATTCCATACGACATTTTATATATTTATTTCTATGTTCAATGTATATTGCATTGTTCCACAAACATCCCAGGTGGGACAGGGGAGACTTCTATCATATCAATGAGTGCACCCCGATTTATATTAGCTCAATGAAATGGGACCTACTGTTTATCGCCGAGTCCGAACGGCGTGTTTAGGACACCACTTGTAGAGAAGTTGTACAAAGCTGAAATACTCAGGAAATGTCGCCAACATTACTGAGGGGCATGGTACAATAATACAGGTAGCATTATCAAGCCAGCTGATGGTAACAAAATGTGTCAATTGCATTGAATTGATGTCAAATTTTGACATCTTATGTTACCAACAATTGCCGATGCGGCTACCTGTGTATTTGTACCATGCTGAGGGGTATTTTGCCACCGTTGAAAAGTGTTTGATGTTGACTGGACGGGGAATCGAAACCACGACCTATAGCGTGCAAGGCGGGTGGACATACCATTGCACCACGGTGGCATCCGTGTATGTATATTAGTGATATATATTTTTTGAAGAACAAATTTATTCATCAGAAAAAAACTATTTCCCATAAAGACTCCTTCATATCATTGACATGTAACCTCCTCCAGGTCTGATCGACATGCCGCACACTAAAACACCGCTTATAGAGGCGGTACAATATTTGTTAATATGTGTAGTATTTTGTTAAACTTGAAAAGAATAAAGCCCTAATAAACATGTGATATTTTGTTTTCAAAAGCAAACGATTGAAACAGCTTCTCTTTTTCAATGAATTACCAGCGACCCCAAACACTTTTGCAAGAATTCTACTTTCTGCAAGAAATTATGCATTTAGTGGAATGATATGGAAACATTCAAATTGAAAATTGAACGAGTTTTCATTCATGTTTTTCAAAATATTCAATCAAATGTGAAAAATTATTAGTTTTTTAAATTCCAATAATTTATAGACATTTCTTTATTTTGTTTACATGTACGTTGACACTAATGTTCACAAACAAAAACAAATTTCTATGTGGTTGTTGTTGAATTGTATTTGTTGTAGTATTTACTTTACCTGGTTTTGTTCTACCATGAGGGTAAAGGGGTGAGTACATAAGCTGCCTTGCCTGCTTACCTTGCTTGCTTCTGTTAAAGAATAAAAAAGAAATGGGCAAGCCAGTTCGAAATTTGTTCGGCCTTCTTTATTCTTTTATTTTTATTATAGCTTTGTTCCTTTACTTTTTTTTAATGGTAAGGGTGGTAAAAGAGAAAAGTGTCAAAATTGCTCTCTCATGAACATTTATACCAGAAAAGTAAAGGAACGGAAAAATGGTAGATCTGGCAGCAATGTCAAAAAGAAACATAAAAAAATCAATTTCGTCTTTTATTTCACAGTATTTAATTTTGTTTTGTCAGCGTTCGAATTTTTCTTCTGTTTTTCGTCTATTTTCTTTTTCATTGTGAAATAATCGTCAAACAAAAGTCGAAAAATCAGTTCTGCCATTTTTTACCTGCAGAAATTTTGCTGGTAGCCTGTGGTAGAAGAGAAAGCCATTTTCGTTCTCTCTCCACTCTCACTCTCTTTAAAATTGCTTCCAGTTTTGCCACTTTTCGGGGTTAAGGAACGCTTTGCAGGTTAAAAATGGTAACAAATGGTAACCTAAGGTAAGTAAAGGAACACAGCTTATGTCAGAAATGAAGCAGGAAAGCAAGTTAATCAGGCAAGGCAGCTTATGTACGCAGGCCTTTAGGTTTCCTTCTGGATTAAAAGTTTAAAAAATGTTATACTAATAGTTCTATTAATTTCTGTTACCAAAAGAATTCTTTAAAAATATAAATTTTTGCTTTTTTGTACAAATAGTCCCAATTTACATTGGGCGAGTTTACTTGCGGCAATTGTCATTTTGTCGGAGAGAGAGGTGAGCATGGTACAATAATACAGGTAGCATTATCATGCCAGCTGATGGTAACATAAGCTTCGTTCCCGTACTTTTTAATGGTAAAACTCGTAAAAGAGAGAACTGCAAAAAATTTGTTATCACACACAAGTTTTTTGAAATAGTTCGGGAACGGAAAAATGGAAAATACGTCAAAAAAACTGGAACAAATGTCAAAGTCGGCGTATCAGCCAATCAGACGCCGGCAACCATGTTACTATTTTTTTACTCGACCAAATTTGTCGTGTAAAAAGTTTTTAAAGAGAGCGTCATTCAGCGCCATTTTTGTTTAAAGAGAAGTGAACATTTTACAACTTTTTTGTGTACGGGAACGCTTTTTCGAGTAAAATGTGTAAAAGTCGTAAAAATTGTAAAAACTTTTTAGTTCTGGAACACAGCTTTAATATAAGTTGCGGTGTCGCAAAAAGCAATATTGAAAACTTTTGAGCTTTCATTCAAATTCATATCTTTGTCGGCAAGAAAATAATCAAATATCTTATAGGGAAGTTTAACTATATATAAATAATTTTTATTAAAAAATAATAAAACAACAACGTAATAATAAAACAACCAAAAGGCAAAATAATTATATATAGAACTGAATACCTCATACTTATTATTTAAAAATTATTACTATAACAAATAAAGTACATACAAATGTATACAAAAATAATTAAAAATATAATTTATAAAATTAATAACAATTATAAACTATATATGTTACATATCTACAAATAAAGCCCTCCCATTTAAATGCACATCAGTTTACACTTTGGCGTAGATTTCTTTTTCCTTTTTTCCTTCCCGAAGATGGTAATGATGTACGTGGAGTTCCTTCCAAAACATCTGAAGATAATTGTCTGGGATGACTAATGTGTTGACGATTTGGAGCTAAGGGTAAGAATTGCGTTTGTGGTATTGGGGTGGATGCATGCTGCGGTGCCATTGGTGGTGTATCCAAATCGTGTTCATTTAAATTAAATAAATGTGGCATATTTCTTCTACGTATTAGCTGCTGACTTGTTCCGGGTTCTTCAAAATCATAAGTTTGACTTAAGGGTGGTGGTGACTGGTAGTCTGGAACAGTAGTAATTGTATTAACAGGTTGTTCAGTTGTTTTCGGCCGTCTCAGACTTCTAACATCAGGATTTGTAACAGTTTTCCTTCTAACAGCACGAGTTGAATTTATTTTATTACTGAATTCTTTTTTATTAACCAATTTTAGGTGTCCTGTTAAGCCACGACCTGTTATATTTTTAACTTCCTTAGAAGCTATTAAGCCATTGAGGTGTTTCTTTATCAATCTTTTTCTAAGTGGGGTTATATCTGCTGAGTATTTGTTTTCAATTGCCTTGTAAATGCCCACCAATGTTATGCCTAAGGGGGGAAAGAATGTATTACATCACAATTAAGAGCGACTTAAGCAAGTTTGAGGGTATCCGCCTGAAATTTATATTGAATATTGTCTATTTTCCATGATTTCCAAAGTTTTGTTACCTTTTCTTGCATCCAATAGAGCTTCATTGGTTACTTTGGATATCGTTGGAAGACGAAGACGTGCTGGCATAATTTTGTACAATTTAGTTTAACTGAACACCCAAAAACTGAAGCAATCACCACAAAAATAAATGTTCAGTACATACATACGTACATATATTTATTTTTTATTTTATTATCAAAAATATAACGGTACTTCTTGTGTAAAATGTCAAATCAAAACAAAAAAAGTAAAAACTTATAGTACGTTTACATTTACGAAATCCACTTGATTTCAAACGTCAAATGAAATCCATTGGATTACAGATAAGTTTTCATTTGACGTATACGCAAAGAAATTGACAGTTAAAGCTTCGTTCCCGTACTTTTTAATAGTAATGCTAAGTTTACATTTACGAAATCCACTCGATTTTAACTGTCAATTCCATAGCTCAAACGTCAAATGAAATCTCATCTGGATTTCATTTGACGTTTAACCTATGGATTTGACAGTTGAAATCGAGTGGATTTCGTAAATGTAAACCATGCATAAAACTCGTAAAAGAGAGAACTGCAAAAAATTTGTTGTCACACACAAGTTTTTTGGAATAGTTCGGGAACGGAAAAATGGAAAATACGTCAAAAAACTGGAACAAATGTCAAAGTTGGTGTATCAGCCAATCAGACGCCGGCAACCATGTTACTATTTTTTTACTCGCCCAAATGTGTCGTGTAAAAAGTTTTTAAAGAGAGCGTCATTCAGCGCCATTTTTGTTTAAAGAGAAGTGAACATTTTACAATTTTTTTGTGTACGGGAACGGTTTTTGGAGAAAAATGTGTAAAAGTCGTAAAAATTGTAAAAACTTTTTAGTTCTGGAACACAGCTATAATGTGTCAATTGCATTGAATTAATGTCAAATTTTGACATCTTATGTTGCCAACAATTGCCAATGCGGCTACCTGTGTATTTGTACCATGGAGGTGAGGCATATGGTAACCAGCGTTGTCAGTATTGGGGATTTTTCCCCAAATTGGGGAATTTTTATTTGAAATGGGGAAAAAATGTCGACTTGGGGAATTGGGAAAATGTTGGGGAAATCTGAAAAATATTTGGGGATTTTTGGGGAATTTCTTTTATGACTAATTACTTCAGATTATCTGATTTTTTTTTTTTTAATTTCAGTACGTCAATAGTAGTAGAGCACGCGTGACGCACAAATAACATGCATCATATACTTACTGGTCGCAGCAGCAATAATTTATGACAGATTTGAAGTGTTATCATGCGGTTCGACGACTGACAGTGTACTAGAACAGTGGGTTGAATTGAAATAACATTTTCCATCATTTATACTGCTGAAGGGGACTTAACTGCAGAAATGATTTCTGGATTGATGTGCAATAAGGAAATTAAACTTTATTTAACATTCATGGCTCCAATTATAAAAGAGATAAATATGCTTAGGCCCGTTATTATATCCTTTTTGTAGTTAAATATTGGTCGATATCGGACAGACTACCCGTTTTTTTATTCCTACAAGTTTGCTTTAATAATAAGTGTCAGACAAATTAAAAGGAACTTTGTGTTCCTTCTAAAATTTAAAGTGTGCCAAAAACAAGAAACATTTGAGTGCAAATTCAAATCAACCAATCCGAGTTGATTAAATTTGATGTATACAGACTGTCTTGCTTGGAATGGAATGGAAGATCTAATAACAAATACCTGTTAATGCGAACTTTATTCCTTATTTTTCTTAGAGTAAGGTATAACAAAATGGGATTTTAAAGAAAAATGAAAGAACGGGCCTTAATCTAAGTTTTCAAACCGATGCACATTGCTAATATGCATAGTGGAATCGATCGAAAACGACTCGGCAAATTTCCCATGAGGAGCCATGGACCTAGGCTTTAATTTTGACTTGTACTTTTTTGAGTAAACAATTACTAAAGTTAAAAAGACCAGTGCTGAATATCTTAAACGCTGTTAATACAAATGCTGAAACCGATGCCTACAAATATGCAATTTTTCAAACTTACAAGCAAATTTATCCCAATATTTGCAGCAATTCACTGGGTCAACACAATTTTAGCTCTATACGGACCTTTTTTGAACCGTACCGCTTCTATAGACACGCCGTTCGGACTCGGCGATAAACAGTAGGTCCCATTTCATTGAGCTAATATAAATCGGGGTGCACTCATTGATATGAGAGAAGTCTCCCCTGTCCCGCCTGGGATGTTTGTGGAACAATGCAATATACATTGAACATAGAAATAAATATATAAAATGTCGTATGGAATTTGACACTAGCATTACAGCCCAGTTCAGACAGCTGGGTATTGCTGCTGCCTTTTCTTGTTCTACCATGCCTAACCCTACAGGTTTTACAATCAAAATAAGTGTTTGGCTTAGACGTTTTTGTGGTCGTTGGCGTAGTCGTTGTCGTACATATATTTTTTGGTACTACGTAACATTTACGACAACGACAATTTTTTTCTCATACAAAATTAAAAAATATGTATTTTTTAATTGTAAAACAATTCGTTTGAAATCATCTTTTGAACAAGAATCGTTATATGAGGACTCTAACAGATTTTTAATAGAAAGATTGTCATCTGATAAAAACACGAAATTTATCTTATGCAAATGAATAAAAGTAGTAAAGTTTGTATTTATTATAGTTATTTTCCAATATATTTTAATAATCATTGCCAAAAATCTTTTGAAATTGATTTTTTTCTATTTTTATATGCTGTCGTTTACAAAATCGGTCACGACTCTTTCCTCGTATTTCAACGCCTTACGTAATACCCATTTGTCGTATTACGCCATACGTAATACCGATTTGTCGTATCAAAAAAAAATTAATAAATAAATAAATAAGTGTTAAGGCCTGCGTACATAAGCCGCTCTGCCTGATTGCCTTGCTTTCCTGCTTCATTTTTGACATAATAAAAATAAAAGAATAAAGAAGGCCGAGGAAATTTCGAACTGGGTAGCCCTTTCCTTTTTTATTCTTTTATCAGAAGTAAGCAAGGTAGGCAGGCAAGGCAGCTTATGTACGCAGCCCTTTATTGGTCTGTTCCTTTACTTTTGAAAATGGTAAAACCGGCAAAAGTCATGGTAGAACAAATATTAGTCCGTGTTTAGACACACGGGAAAGTAAATTCAGTTTTTAGGCAATAGGGGGTAGGAAAGAGTGTTGAAGAGCTCTTTCCTCTCCGCTCTCTCCCAAAAACTCAATTTACTTTCCCGAGAAATTTGTGTGTCTAAACACAGACTAAGGTAAAGTTAACGACAACCACAAATGAATTTGTTTTTGTTTGTAATGTTACTGCCAGTTGTATTTGTAAACAAAACAAGAAAATGTCTATAAATTATTGGAATTTAAAAAACTAATAATTTTTCACATTTGATTGAATATTTTGGAAAACATGAATGAAAATTCGTTACATTTTCAATTTTAATGTTTCCACATCATTCCACTAAATGCATAAATTCTCGCAGAAAGTAGAATTCTTGCAGAAAAGTTTGGGGTCGCTGGAAATTCATAGAAAAAGGAGAAGCTGTTTCAATGTTTTGTTTTAGAAATCAAAGAAGCACATGTTTATTAGGGCTTTATTTTTTTAAATTTTAACAAAATACCTCACATATTAACAAACGTTGTATCGCCTCTACAAGCGGGGATTTACTGCGCGGCTTATCGTTCGAACTTGGATGAGGTTACATATCATTAATATGAAGAAGTCTTTCTGGGAAATGGTTTTTTCCGAATGATATATTTTTTTTTCTCAAAAAATATATGTCCCAAATGTACATCGAAATAGAAATAAATGTATAAAATGTCATATGAAATTTGACACTAACGTTACAACCCAGTTCAGTCAGCTGTGTATTGCTGCTACCTTTTTATACCCTCCACCATAGGATGGGGGTATATTAAGTTTGTCACTACGTTTGTAACTACTCGAAATAATCATTGTAGACCCCACAAAGTATATATATTCTTGATCAGCGTGCAATTCTACATCGATATAGCAATGTCCGTCCGTCTGTCCGTCTGTGGAAATCACTCTAGCGTCCGAACGGATTGACGTAGGTTGATGAAATTTTGGGAAAATATGTTATATTTACGTAGGACTTTTGGTATTGAAAGTGGGCTATGTAGGTCCACGCTTTCGTATAGCCCCCATACAAAATGACGCGTGACGCGTCGTCGTTTTAAGGAATTTTTAAGATATTTGGCCCATTTTACCACCGAATTGGTTGTAATTTGGTATTTTGTATTTCCAGAGGCCAAAAAATACCAAAGTTGGGTTATATAGGTCCACGTTTTGGTATAGCCCCCATATAAGGCCCCATATAAAGTACGCGTCATTTTAATATATTTTGAATGTATTAGACCCATTTGACCACAGAATTGGTTGTAATTTGGTATTTTGTGTCTTCAGAGGCCAGAAAACATTCCTACCAAAGTTGGGTTATATAGGTCCACGTTTTGGTATAGCCCCCACATAAGGCCCCTTATAAAGTACGCGTCATTTTAATATATTTTGAATGTATTAGACCCACTTAACCAAAGAATCAGTTGTAACTTTGTATTTTGTGTTTATAGAGGCTAAGAAACATTTCTACCATAAAATGTTTATATAGGTCCACGTGTTGATATAGCCCCCATAATACAATATCTCCCGATTTTCGATATTTTGAACGTTTTAGCCTCATTATCACACCGAGATGGCTGAAATTTGGTATTTAGTCTTCTTATGGCGTATAAAACTTTCCCCCAGAAATTTGTAGGTATAGGTCCACGCCATCATATAGCCCCCATAGAACGGTACCTTCCGAATTTCGGTATTTTGAAGGTTGTGGCCACATTAATCAACCTGAAATGGCTGAAATTTGTGGTGGAGGGTATAAAAAGTTCGGCCCGACCGAACTTAACGCTTTTCTTACTTGTCTTATTCTACCATGGGCAAAAGTAGCAAAAGTTGTAAACTGTTCCCATATGAATTGTATGGTGTCCGAAGTAAAGGAACACTTTTCGAGTAAAAAATGGTCAAACTTGAAGATTCTTGCACGTAAAGGAACATAGCTTATATTTTAAACGAGAAATCCGTTCTGGGAATTACGAATGTATTTCTTTCAATTTTTTTAAGGATATAACATGCTATAAAACTCTAAAATTTTCATTGTATATCATTTTTCATCACATAAAAAATGTAACTTACGCCTACGACAACGTCTACGTCGCTTGAACGTCTACGATTACGCCAACCGTAATAAGGGTGAATAATTGCTTATGGTCTTAGCAACTGCATCCGTGTGAATGATTGTGCGTTTTCAGACGATACGGTTTGACAGCTCAAAAACTCGTTGTCCGTTTTGGTTCTCATTCGCAAATTGTGCCAGTGTTGAAACAAAATGTGGAATTAAGTGAACGAAAACGTACATAAGTACTTTTTTAATAAATTAGTTAATGACATAAAATAATTTTTGTAAAAATTTGTTCATGTACATGTTATGATTTTGTAAAATTTATTTATTTTTTTATTTTATCGTGATTTAAATTATGTTAAATGTTTTGAAATAAAAAAATGTAAGAATTTTACGCCGGTAACGCAGGAATCTTCTTACCCTCAGGTGTTAACAATTATTACGGTATTCGTTATTAACAATTTTAACCCATTCGTTTTTCCTGATTTTGTGGAATTTACAAGAATTACTCTATTTTAAAATGTTAAAATACAATACACACATAAATATTTTTGGTACATTTATGTAAAACCGTACTTCTTTTTGTTCAAAAAGTACGCTTGTATAAAATGACTTCAAAAACGCAACACTAGATGTGGAAATTACGAATGAGAGTTAAAACGGAAACCCCGTTTTTGAGCAGTCAAACCTTATCGTCTGAAAACGCGCATATTCAAACCTACCTGTAGTGGGATTCTGTAACTCATTTTTGCTGTTATCGATAATTGTCGGTAAAATTAAAATGCTTATAATTTCGATAATTAACGAAATTTTTCGCTAAGTTAACGATGAATGAAAAGTAGTCGCTAGCCTCTACCGACACAAACAGTGATGCCAACTTTTCTTTATGTTTTTAGTCATAATTTTGCGATTTAATTTTACCGATTTTTGTCGGTAACAGCAAAAATGAGTTACAGAATCCCACTACTGATATGGCTGTAGGTCTAGAGGTTCTCTCCTGTATTGCCTGTATTGTTGGACCTCCCTCTCTAGAGCATGAATCACCCTTATTACGGTTGGCGTAGTCGTAGACGTTCAAGTGACGTAGACGTTGTCGTAGGCGTAGTCGTAAGATACATTTTTATATGATGAAAAATTATATACAACGAAATTTTTTGTCTTTTATAGCATTTTATATCCTAAAAAATCGAAAGAAATACATTTGTAATTCCCAAATCGAATTTCTTGGTTTAAATACAACATTTTTTTTTTTTTGATACGACAAATCGGTATTACGTTTGGCGTATCACGACAAATTGGTATTACGTATGACGTTGAAATACGAGGAAAGAGTCGTGACCGATTTTTTAAACGACAGCATATAAAAATAAAAACAAATTAATTTCAAAAGAATTTTTTGGCAATGGTTATTAAAATATATTGGAAAATAACTATAATAAATACAAATTTTACTACTTTGATTCATTTTCATAAGATAAATTTCGTGTCTTTATCAGATGACAAACTTTCTATTGAAAATCTGTTAGAGTCCTCATATAACGATTAATGCAATGTAAATTTCTTAGTTCTTGCTCAAAAGATGATTTCAAACGAATTGTTTTACAATTAAAAAAAATATATTTTTTAAATTTTGTATGAGAAAAAAATTGTCGTTGTCGTAAATGTTACGTGCATGGTACAAATACACAGGTAGCCGCATCGGCAATTGTTGGCAACATAAGATGTCAAAATTTGACATCAATTCAATGCAATTGACACATTATGTTACCATCAGCTGGCATGATAATGCTACCTGTATTATTGTACCATGGTTACGTGGTACCAAAAAATATCCCTACGACAACGACTACGCCAACGACCACAAAAACGTCTACGCCAAACACTTATTTTGATTGTAAAAACTGTAGAGTTAGTTTTTCTTCTGAATTAAAAGTTTAAAAATCATCTACTAATAATTCTAATAATGTTAGTTACCAAAAGAATTCTTTAAAAATTGAAATTTTTGCTTTTTTGTACAAAAACATACATAATACCAATTAGACGTTACGACACGTCAGCTTGCAATTTTGGATACGACAACGCCAACCGTAATAAGGGTGAATATCCTTCCTGATATGTCTGGCTGTATCGGTGTCCAGCAGATGGTGATTGGGATGGCTCTCACGGTAACACCCGAGCAAGTACTGCAACGATAGCATCATGTGAAATCCAGTGGGTGTATAAAGTATGTTTAAAATACTAGAACTGTTGCGATCTGTAGATCCATCTGACACCATGATTTTCGATCTATAGATCCATCGCCAACTTTTTACATTCCCCTCCTTCTTCATTCTAAATAAATGTATAAATTATTATCGGCTATTCTCTTTTATCTCCTTGTTTCGCTTCGGTGAACTTGTATTCACCAAAGTAAACCGCTCATGTTATACACACGAAGATTTGCTGAAGTGAAGTTTCGGGAAAAAGGTTATTAAATAAAGTGATGAGCTACCCAACTCCAACTGCATACCTTGGAGTGCCATCTACACCATCTGATGTGCCTCATGGATATGGTAATGTAAGTAATCTAACATACCCTGTCGCAGAGACCGTCTTACCGGAAGTACCACACTCTTATGGGGAATACAAGTCCTCATTGAAAAGGAAATATGTGGACTCTTTTCGTACGCCTAAGAAGCACGAACCCATTGCCGAAATAGATGAGAAAGGCGATTTGGCTATGTTTACTGGGCGTCATCCAACATATCCAGATGAATTGAATGGACTAATACATCCATTATCATGCGACTTGTGTAAACTGAAAATGAATTCTGTGAGTACGGTTATGTGTATGGATATGCATTGTTAAGTACATACATATCTCTAATTTCTAAATAATTTTAGGTAATATCTGCAAAGGATCATTATGAATCGAAATCGCATGATAAGAGTATTACAAATTGGATTACAAAGGTATGTGCAGCGCAGTTCAACAAATATGTACCATGTTTCAAAATGTAATAAGTATCCGACCAGATAGAACATAAGCCAAACTTAGCAAGGAATTAACATCATGGAATTAACATTCCTTTTACCTAAAACATGTAGTCAAATTAGTGCCTTAAATCTTTCTTTCTGAACTTTGACAGTCCATAAGCAGCGTTTGAAAAGAAACCTTAGGATTATGGTACCCTAACGTTTCTTTTTAAACACAGCTTGTAGCGGGACCTCCTTATCCATTGTTTTCACTACAGTTTAAAATGGGAATGAATGGAGTATGGACATGACGGATTCGCGTGTGTTTGTGGAAAAGGTTACACCAGAAGCAAATATATAAATGACAACACCATTTAGGCAAACAATTATAAATCTTAATAGAAGAAATTAATTAGCCAATATAATATGTGTATATATCATTTCAGAACTATACGGAAAAAGGAATTAATCCTCCTGAAATAGTGCGCTTTTATAAGCAAGGACCTGTGGGACCAAACGCATTCCATTGCGATCTGTGTGATTTGAAGCTAACGTCTGTGACACATGCTCAACAACATTATGCCGGCAAGAAGCATCAAATGGTTTTAAGTCAACGATCTAAACCTTCCGGTGCCGGCTATTACAATAACGAAGGCAAATGGGTAAGAGTTTCTACAAAAGCTTTTCCCAAAAGTGCAGATCGCCGTTTTGGAATTGGCGAACAATTTTTTTACTCATCATCAAACGATAATGTTACAACAACTACCGCAGATGAGTCCTCAAGTTCTGTTGTTAGTTCGCCACCACAATTGCCAGAGGAGAATACAGAAGTAAAACCATCTAAAATTGCAAAAACTACCGAACCAGATTCGAACCTTTACTGCGCTGTCTGTAATGTAAGTGCAACATCAGCTTTACAACTGGCAATGCATTTAAGCGGTATAAAGCATCAGAAAAAACTAAAGGCAAGTGGTGTTGAAATAACAAATACTGGCCATGCTCCAACGTCTACCACTACAACTGATGCAACAATTCAAGCTGCTGCCGTTTCTCTCAAGGATAATGTTCTTAATTCCGTTATCAATGAACAGAAACTGGATACAATCGATTTATCAATGTATCGTACTCCTAGCGGTCAATATTATTGCCAAACGTGTAATCTGACCATTACCAATCTTCTTAGTCTGGAACAACATCTCAAAGGAAAGCGTCATCTAAAAGGTCAAATGGAGCAAAAAGCCATTGCCGCCATAGCCAACGTAAAAAGAAAATAAACTTTTAACAAAAAATAATAACTCATGTGTTTTAAACAAACACAAATACTATGCTTTATTACACTGTGCAGCAGCATTTTTGGGGGGTGGAAAATTTCTTTTGAATGTGAAAGCCCTTGATGAGCATACTAAGAACCCAAAAGGAAATTTTCGCCATAGGTCAAGTTTCTGAGATATCGCGCGATGAAGTTTTTGGTTTTTTTCCCTATAATACTTGGGAAAAGAGCTCCATATCTCTGTTTGGTGTTGTTGTAGCTTCATTTTGAGGTGACATGTCTTCAGCCAAATCGATTGGCGAATCTTTTTGTAGAACATTTCATTCTTCTAACTCAATTCCTTTCATGTCCTTTTCGTCCTTTATTTCTTGAACCGTAGTGAAAGTACCACAAGATGAGATTTTTCAGAATCCAAATATTCTACGAAAATGTTGCTCAGAAGATTTTAGGTACGGTTTTCTTTGACAACTAATCGATTTTGTCCCGTTTTCATTGTCCTTTTTGACATTTAATCGGTTTTGGTTCAGAAATAAACTATGTTTTGTTTTTCTGTATATTCGTCATTGGTTATTTATTGGTATGTAGACATAACCATTGGTTATTGCTTATGTAGACATCTGGGGTGCTTCTGAAATATTTACCACAAATAGCTATTGTAATGGTGAACACGCTAATAACAATTTTTCTTGGAGGATAGATCCGGTTATCTCAATTTTGGAACCGGATATTCTGACATTAAAACTGATTTTTGAACCGGTTTAAAGTAACCGATTAAACTTATATGTATACCGTTCAAAAGCTTGTAGAGTTGTCAATCAAAATTAAATTAATTCGCTTCTGAAAACTTTGCTAGTTGCAGTTCTAGAACAAAAAACCGTTTTCTTAAACCGTTTTTAAGGAAAAATATCAGTACCCGCAAATATGGAGATCAAAGGCTGGGGGCGAACAATTCTTTTTGGCGATGAAAGTCGATGAAGGTAATATTACGAACCCGGAAGGACAGTTATGCCGTAGGTCAAACTTCTGAGTTATGGCGTTAGGTTTTTGTCACGTTGGTATGTATAGTTTGTCAAGAAAGAATTCATTTCGCTATATCTCAGAAGTTTGACCTACGGCATAACTGTCCTTCCGGGTTCGTAATATTACCTTCATCGACTTTCATCGCCAAAAAGAATTGTTCGCCCCCAGCCTTTGATCTCCATATTTGCGGGTACTGATATTTTTCCTTAAAAACGGTTTAAGAAAACGGTTTTTTGTTCTAGAACTGCAACTAACAAAGTTTTCAGAAGCGAATTAATTTAATTTTGATTGACAACTCTATAAGCTTTTGAACGGTATACATATAAGTTTAATCGGTTACTTAAAACCGGTTCAAAATCAGTTTTAATGTCGGAATATCCGGTTCCAAAATTGAGATAACCGGATCTATCCTCCAAGAAAAATTGTTATTAGCGTGTTCACCATTACAATAGCTATTTGTGGTAAATATTTCAGAAGCACCCAGATGTCTACATAAGCAATAACCAATGGTTATGTCTACATACCAATAAATAACCAATGACGAATATACAGAAAAACAAAACATAGTTTATTTCTGAACCAAAACCGATTAAATGTCAAAAAGGACAATGAAAACGGGACAAAATCGATTAGTTGTCAAAGAAAACCGTACCTAAAATCTTCTGAGCAACATTTTCGTAGAATATTTGGATTCTGAAAAATCTCATCTTGCTGGGAAAGTGTCTTTTTACTTTTTACAATTTTCTAGCAAAAGAGAATAAAAACCCCTTACTCTCTGAGAAAGTTCTTGCTGGACAATTCTTGCTGGGAAAGTAACCAGACAGACTAGATATCTTTTTCTTTCGTAATTTACGATTAAATTTAATTAATTTTTAATTTTTTTTAATTCTTGCCGACCGAAACGATGATGAATGGAATGAATGGATGGAGTTGAGTTGTGAGTGAGTAGTAGTAGTGGCGTTAGTGGCAAGAGCATGGCCCAATTATAAAGGTCCTCTCTCAAAAACAAATGATTTTGATTTGAGCTGTCAAAATTCATATTTGTCATTTGAATTCGCTGTGAGGTAGAGAAATGTCAAACTGTAGAGGAACAGGTAGATGTATATCGAAAAAAGAAAACAAATGCACTTTATGTTGTACACGTAAAATGTCAACATTTGTTGTGTTTTGTATTAGAATTTAATTTAAAATAACTTATTTTGGCAGTTAAAGTTCGATCAGCTGGTATATTTTGTTTCGTCAAACAAAAATAACTCTTCTTCAACTTTTTCTCGGAAAATGTTTTGTATGTACATACCCAGCAAAATAAATTGGAAGTAGTGCAATGTGAACTAGTTCTGTCACGGCATGTTTTGATGCAGTTCAACCGGAGTCGTGAAAAAGGCACTACATTCCTCACATTTTAACTGCTTTTGGATGCAATCCAAAGAATCACATCCACTTGTCACATTTTAACAACATCCGGATGCAGTTCAACGGAGTCGTGAAAAAGGCACTCCAATTCCTCACAATTTAACAGCATCCGGATGCAGTGCAAACGGAGTCGTGAAAAAGGCACTCCGTTCACTACATTTTATTAGCAGTTGTTAGAGATCCCTACATGTACATAAATCAGTTTGTACATCTCTACAGGCAGCGGAATACAATTCCAAAAAGAGATAATCGTGTTAATAACATTTCCAAACATTTGTTAATACAAACTAAATAATATTTCATTTGTGAACATTTTTCCGGTAACTCAAGAGAAGAAAATTTCCGAATGGAGTGCTGTTGGAGTACATGTCGAAATCTTAACTGGTGATGGGAAAACAACCCATTTAGCAAATGAAGCAAAAACAGTTCAGCTTGGAACAAATGGAGAGCGGAGGAAACATGCATGTTTGCGATTGAATTCAATGGAGAATTTTCATAATTTGTGTTAATGTAATAAAGTTCTTAATATTTTTGTTTTACACAAATAATGCATTTTATTTGTTCTGGCATATTTTGTAATGACTTGCACAATTTCCGCAGAATGCCTGTGTCAAAACACGTGCTTTGGACTGCCTCCTATTCTACCCCAAAGGGTTAGTTAAAATGCAATGTCAAAGGGTCAGTTAATGGGCCGATTCCGTACAGCGAGGCGAGTCATGTCGCGTCGTCTATCGTCTCTGTGACAAAATTTAAAAAATGTACTACGTACAGCGATAGAAAATAATCGTTGATAACAAGTTATTTTTATTTTATTTTTATTCGTTAGTAAAAATGTACGGCGACAGCTAATTTGTTGTCGCCGGAAAATGAACATTTCGGCGACAAAATTTGACGACGTCAGGCGATATTGCCATACGGAATCGAAAAATTGCATTTGGCGACGCGACACGACTCGCCTCGCTGTACGGAATCGGCCCATAAAATGCAGTGCCAGAGGGTCAGTTAAAATGCAGTGCCAAATGGTCAGTTAAAATGCAGTGCCAAAGGGTCAGTTAAAATGCAGTGCAATGGAGTGCCTCTTTCCGTAGTCACGCTCTTGTAAAAATCATGAGTGAAAATGCATAATTTGATGCACTTCCAGATCACTTGTACATATCATTTAACTGCCTCTTTGGAGGCAAACTTTTTGCTGGGTATCTACCTGAAATGACAGAAAAGAAATTCGCCTCAAAATTTTTTTCACTTCTGTTTATGAATTTTGACATTTAAAATCTGTGTTTTTCTTTGATTTCGCTTGCTGGAGGACCTATTATTGTCGTGTCCGTCGTCGTTGGTCGTAGAAAGGCGGGGGCAAAAATATTCTGCATGAAATTAACTTATATTTTTTCAGGATTAATTTTGACTAACCAATGTCGTTCGAGATGAAAATAATTAAAACAAATGCTAGTCTTCTAGATTCAACGTGGAAGAACACAACCAGAAGCATTTGTTACGGAAGAAGAAGCATTTGTTTCTTTAAAGTTTTGGTTAGAAATTGAAGTGAGTTGAAATTATTAATGCTTAAGAAATATTTAAAACAAGAAATTACTTGTCGTATTGTGGAGAATATAAAGGGAATGACGAATATTTTTCATTTGGTTGTTTGTTTAATTACAGAAAAGGATGGTGATTGTAAACCTAGAGATTCCTTGCCAGCTTCCCTCAATATGTTAACCCCCTTGGCCCGCTTCCTATGATACATGGTTATTCTAGGAAATTTTCAGTGTCGATACCATTTCCTGATCGGGTGTTGATTCTAAAAATATTAATAAGTTTTGGAGTATTATCTATTATCTACTAACGTCTTCAAACTAACGTTTACCAAACCTAATCTTGGTAATAAAATAAATAAATAATCTTACAAATAAATTGTTGATGTTTCAAATTCCTATATGATCTCATACTATCGATCTTAACAGATATGAAATAGCCAACAATATACTTTGGGCAACAACCCAATTCAACTTGAAAAATTGATATTTTCACGTAAAATAAAATTCGGTAAAATTGTACAATTTAGTTTAACTGAACACCCAAAAACTGAAGCAATCACCACAAAAATAAATGTTCAGTACATACATACGTACATATATTTATTTTTTATTTTATTATCAAAAATATAACGGTACTTCTTGTGTAAAATGTCAAATCAAAACAAAAAAAGTAAAAACTTATAGTACGTTTACATTTACGAAATCCACTTGATTTCAAACGTCAAATAAAATCCATTGGATTACAGATAAGTTTTCATTTGACGTATACGCAAAGAAATTGACAGTTAAAGCTTCGTTCCCGTACTTTTTAATAGTAATGCTAAGTTTACATTTACGAAATCCACTCGATTTTAACTGTCAATTCCATAGCTCAAACGTCAAATGAAATCTCATCTGGATTTCATTTGACGTTTAACCTATGGATTTGACAGTTGAAATCGAGTGGATTTCGTAAATGTAAACCAAGCATAAAACTCGTAAAAGAGAGAACTGCAAAAAATTTGTTGTCACACACAAGTTTTTTGGAATAGTTCGGGAACGGAAAAATGGAAAATACGTCAAAAAACTGGAACAAATGTCAAAGTTGGTGTATCAGCCAATCAGACGCCGGCAACCATGTTACTATTTTTTTACTCGCCCAAATTTGTCGTGTAAAAAGTTTTTAAAGAGAGCGTCATTCAGCGCCATTTTTGTTTAAAGAGAAGTGAACATTTTACAATTTTTTTGTGTACGGGAACGGTTTTTGGAGAAAAATGTGTAAAAGTCGTAAAAATTGTAAAAACTTTTTAGTTCTGGAACACAGCTATAATGTGTCAATTGCATTGAATTAATGTCAAATTTTGACATCTTATGTTGCCAACAATTGCCAATGCGGCTACCTGTGTATTTGTACCATGGAGGTGAGGCATATGGTAACCAGCGTTGTCAGTATTGGGGATTTTTCCCCAAATTGGGGAATTTTTATTTGAAATGGGGGAAAAAATGTCGACTTGGGGAATTGGGAAAATGTTGGGGAAATCTGAAAAATATTTGGGGATTTTTGGGGAATTTCTTTTTTGACTAATTACTTCAGATTATCTGATTTTTTTTTTTAATTTCAGTACGTCAATAGTAGTAGAGCACGCGTGACGCACAAATAACATGCATCATATACTTACTGGTCGCAGCAGCAATAATTTACGACAGATTTGAAGTGTTATCATGCGGTTCGACGACTGACAGTGTACTAGAACAGTGGGTTGAATTGAAATAACATTTTCCATCATTTATACTGCTGAAGGGGACTTAACTGCAGAAATGATTTCTGGATTGATGTGCAATGAGGAAATTAAACTTTATTTAACATTCATGGCTCCAATTATAAAAGAGATAAATATGCTTAGGCCCGTTATTATATCCTTTTTGTAGTTAAATATTGGTCGATATCGGACAGATTACCCGTTTTTTTATTCCTACAAGTTTGCTTTAATAATAAGTGTCAGACAAATTAAAAGGAACTTTGTGTTCCTTCTAAAATTTAAAGTGTGCCAAAAACAAGAAACATTTGAGTGCAAATTAAAATCAACCAATCCGAGTTGATTAAATTTGATGTATACAGACTGTCTTGCTTGGAATGGAATGGAAGATCTAATAACAAATACCTGGTAATGCGAACTTTATTCCTTATTTTTCTTAGAGTAAGGTATAACAAAATGGGATTTTAAAGAAAAGATGTAAGAACGGGCCTTAATCTAAGTTTTCAAACCGATGCACATTGCTAATATGCATAGTGGAATCGATCGAAAACGACTCGGCAAATTTCCCATGAGGAGCCATGGACCTAGGCTTTAATTTTGACTTGTACTTTTTTGAGTAAACAATTACTAAAGTTAAAAAGACCAGTGCTGAATATCTTAAACGCTGTTAATACAAATGCTGAAACCGATGCCTACAAATATGCAATTTTTCAAACTTACAAGCAAATTTATCCCAATATTTGCAGCAATTCACTGGGTCAACACAATTTTAGCTCTATACGGACCTTTTTTGAACCAGTTGTCAACACAAAAATCTCCACGGATGTTTACGAATCGCAATGGAGAAAGTTATCATTCGTAAATTGTAGATGGTATTAAATATGCTTTCTGTTCCAATAAGTAATTCTTAAGTAGAAAGAATCTTCTATATTGAACCATATTCAGAAATAAAATGTAGTACGAGTTACTATAATAAATAATCAATTTTCTAACAACTCCATTTGTTGTAGAAATTTTGACCCACCTAAAAAAATGTTACAACTCATTCATTATAAAAATTTATATAAATCCAATGAGACTAATGATTCAGAATCACTTGAAAGTGAAGTTTTCAATATCGTTAATTTAATTAATATATAAGTGTATAGAATACTTTCCAAGTTTAATGATATGAATTTCAATAGTAAAGTAAAACTAGTTCAGATTTTTTTGTAATTATTTGTTAAAAAATGTTTGGGGATTTTTTTGAGGAAATTCAATAAAATTTGGGGAATTTTGGGGAAGTTGGGGAAAAGAGGCTAAAAAATACTGGCAACGCTGATGGTAACCCTTTGCCTCTCAGCACCCTCTCTCACCAACAAAGTCCCAATTTACATTAGGCGAGTTTACTTGCGGCAATTGTCAGTTTGTAAGTGAGAGAGGGTGCTGAGAGGCAAAGGGTTACCATATGCCTCACCTCTCTCTCCTATAAAATGACAATTGCGGCAAGTAAACTCGCCCAATGTAAATTGGGACAAACTGACAATTGCCGCAAGTAAACTCGCCTAATGTAAATTGGGACAAACATTCATAATACCAATTAGACGTTACGACACGTCAGCTTGCAATTTTGGATACGACAACGCCAGCCGTAATAAGGGTGATTGTGTGAATGCAGTCATCGGAGTAAATCCCCCATTTATTGCAGCTGAAGAGCGTCAGTTGCCTCGACAAACGAGGGGCTGGATTCTTGTTCTATGAAAACTTGAAATGAAAAATATTTTCCTTATAATTTTTTCATTTGACATTTATTTCCTTTATAAAATTTTTCATTTCACATTTTCGTAGAAACAGAATTGAGCCCCAGAGTAGTTTTGGCTCAATTACGCTCGGGATATTGCAGTCGGCTAAATTCCTATTGGGCGGGAATCGATCGCACCGTGCAAAACATCTGCCCAGTATGCGTCATGGGCCCGCACAACACACAGCATCTTTCAACTGACCTGCCAAACCTACTAATCGAACTCCAGTAGATCTGTGGTTACATCACATCGAAGCAGCCACGTTCCTCCTAGACTGCCACTTTTTCCACATCGTGAAGTCTGTTGGGGAACACATCGTGTTCTTTCACCAATACTGGTTATTGGTTACTTGACCCATATGAAGTATTCTTTATTTATTATTTGTTTACAATAGCTGTGTTCCAGAACTAAAAAGTTTATACAATTTTTACGACTTTTACACATTTTACTCGAAAAAGCGTTCCCGTACACAAAAAAGTTGTAAAATGTTCAGTTCTCTTTAAACAAAAATGGCGCTGAATGACGCTCTCTTTAAAAACTTTTTACATGACAAATTTGGGCGAGTAAAAAAATAGTAACATGGTTGCCGGCGTCTGATTGGCTGATACGCCGACTTTGACATTTGTTCCAGTTTTTTTTTGACGTATTTTCCATTTTTCCGTTCCCGAACTATTTCAAAAAACTTGTGTGTGAGAACAAATTTTTTGCAGTTCTCTCCTTTACGAGATTTACTATTAAAAGCTCTGTTCCTTTACGTGCAAGAATCTTCAAGTTTTACAACTTTTTACTCGAAAAGCGTTCCTTTACTTCAGACACCATACAATTCATATTGAAGCAGATTGCAACTTTTGCTACTTTTGCCGGTTTTACCACTTTCAAAAGTAAAGGAACATACCAAAAAAGTACGGGAACGGAGCTAATTATTTACATGGTATGAATGTATGTAATGTATGCATGGCCCAATTATAGGTCCTCCAGCAAGCGAATTCAAAGAAAAACAAAGATTTTAAATGTCAAAATTCATAAACAGAAGTGAAAAAAATTTTGAGGCGAATTTCTTTTCTGTCATTTCAGGTAGATACATACAAAACATTTTCCGAGAAAAAGTTGAAGAAGAGTTATTTTTGTTTGACGAAACAGAATATACCAGCTGATCGAACTTGAACTGCTAAAATAAGTTATTGTAAATTAAATTATCATACAAAACACAACAAATGTTGACATTCTACGTCTACAACATTAAGTTTATTTATTTTCTTTTTTAGAGATACATCTACCTGTTTCTGTACAGTTTGACATTTCTATACCTCAAAGCGAATTCAAATGTCAAATATGAATTTTGACAGCTAAAATCGAAATCATCTGATGTTTTTGGAGGACCTATTATTGGGCCATTATTTGTACAAACTTTTACAAAATGCCGTTCGATAACAAACCTGTTCAGTAAAAGAGAAATGAGAAGTAGTTACAAGTACTTGCAAGAACTTGCAAAGGCTTTTTACTTGCAAGTTATCGAACAGGCCTATTTGCAAAGCGACATTGTGTTACGTCAAATAAATCCTCATCTGCAAACCAGTTAATTTCATTAATATAAATAAATTAAAAGTCAAAATTTTTATTCAAAATAATAATTGGGCAAATAAAACACGACTATATAATATAGCTCAACTGTTTGGGGGATATTATGGCAAATTCAGGATTCTTCAATCTGGTAACCCGTACATAGAAAATGTTTACAAACATGGTTTAATAAGAAAGGTTAGCTAAAGCTTTCTGTGAATTTAAATTTTTTCTTTCGACCGTTCCTAAAACGTCAAAACAAAATACACAATCTGTGTATGTGTGTGTGCTGTTTGAAAAATATACCAAACAATTTTAAAACCAATCGAATTCAATGGTTTTTAAAATTGTGTTTAGAACATTTGTATGGAAGAAATTCGTTAGCTTTGCATTGAAACACACATTTTATAATATCCACAACTCGATTATGTAGAGAAACTTTGACACTTCATTCATTTTTCGCGTTTTTTATAAAATGCTCAAAAATGGTATCGTAAACAAACACACTTGTTGCATTTGAGTTTTCTAATTTTGACGTTTTAGGAATTCAGGAAAAACAAGGGTTCTATAGATTGTTTTCATTTAAATCTACCTCTTTACTTATACCATGTTTACAAACAAAAATTTTTATTTAATTTTTAATTAAAAAATTAAATTAGAATTTAATTTATAGAAAAATATAAATATAGCAGTACAATGACAACAAAAGTATGTTGTTGTTTGTGCTACACAGCAAGCTACAGCTATAAATTAATCCAAAATGAGAAAGGAGAGAGCACTGAAGCATACGATGTCACAGTTAAATATTTCGATCCTATAATGGTTTGTACTTATTAGAATTGTTAAAAATTTTGTTTCATATATCCTTTCCTTTCTAGATGAAAAAAATTTTTGAGGCGAATTTCTTTTCTGTCATTTCAGGTAGATACATACAAAACATTTTCCGAGAAAAAGTTGAAGAAGAGTTATTTTTTTTTTTTTTTGACGAAACAGAATATACCAGCTGATCGAACTTGAACTGCTAAAATAAGTTATTGTAAATTAAATTATCATACAAAACACAACAAATGTTGACATTCTACGTCTACAACATTAATGCTTAGTTTACATTTGGCGTCGTTTCGCGATTTCGAAGGCGTTTCGTGATTTCGCGCGGAATTAAACAAAATTTTTCATGATTTCGCATACAAAAATTAAATCATCTCATTTCGTGATTTCAGCGAAATCAACATCGAAATCACAGTACACATGATATACAACCCTGTATTTGCATAAAAAAGTTCCAAAAGTTGCAACACTTTTCACGTATCACAATAAATAAGGTAGATGGTCAATTGCTGCAACAAAAAATTTTAGTATTAAAAATTGTAAACAATGTGAAAAATATTAAATTATTTTGTTACAATGCTATTTTTCATTGTGCTCCCGTACTTTTTTTAAAGGTAATGTTAGAAAAAAGAGCGAATTGTCAAAAATTGCTTCCCTATACAAATTTCCAATGAACATGCTTGCTGCTAGTTTCTACTAGGCCAAAAGTGTATGGCAGAAAACAGGAGAAGAGGGTGTTATTCGGCGCGATTTTTGTTGGAAGAGAAGTGCAAGTATTACTAGATTTCGGATTACTGGAGCGCATTTTTAGCACTAAACGGGAAAACTACTGCAAGTACTAATATTGTGCAGGATCTGAGCACAACTTTTATCTAACAAAATTTATTATAACGATGTCTCAACGATAAAATCATTTTTTTATTTTTTCATTTGTTAGTTCTATACACAAATAATACGATATATAGATCATTTTACTATAATTTTCCAAAGAAAGTTGTAAAATTCTATATTGTCGTATATTTTTGATGATTAATTCAATTTGCAAAAACTTGATTTGAAAATTCATGTTTGATCAGCTTCGCATATGCGTCTACCTTGATCATTGTGATATGTTTGAAATCAACAAAAAATAAGTGTAAACACCGGGGTGTATTTCAGGATTTCGTGAAATCCAGTGGATTTTGGAGCGCAAGCGTAAACTTGGCATAAGTTTATTTATTTTCTTTTTTAGAGATACATCTACCTGTTTCTGTACAGTTTGACATTTCTATACCTCAAAGCGAATTCAAATGTCAAATATGAATTTTGACAGCTAAAATCGAAATCATCTGATGTTTTTGGAGGACCTATTATTGGGCCATGATTTGTACAAACTTTTACAAAATGCCGTTCGATAACAAACCTGTTCAGTAAAAGAGAAATGAGAAGTAGTTACAAGTACTTGCAAAGGCTTTTTACTTGCAAGTTATCGAACAGGCCTATTTGCAAAGCGACATTGTGTTACGTCAAATAAATCCTCATCTGCAAACCATTTGATTTCATTAATATAAATAAATTAAAAGTCAAAATTTTTATTCAAAATAATAATTGGGCAAATAAAACACGACTATATAATTTAGCTCAACTGTTTGGGGGATATTGTGGCAAATTCAGGATTCTTCAATCTGGTAACCCGTACATAGAAAATGTTTACGCACGTGCAGTGCGTAGATGCCTATACACCAAAAGAAGCGAGGCAGAGGCGGCATCAATTTATAACGTCTCCCAAGAGGAGTTGGAACGAAGAATGCAAGGATATAAAGATGATGAAATTAGTACAATTTCTGCTTCATCTCTTGGTACGGCTTTAAATGCACAAGTCGAGAAGGAAAACTTAGAGGAGAGAATGAAAATCGCCATGAATGAATGTATCACTAATTTCGGGTGTCGGGGTATGTCAGTATTAGCTGTCAGTGAAAGATACAACGTCGGAAGAAATTGTCTCAATGCCCGCCTTTTAGAGAACAAAGAGTACCTTAAAAAAAAAAGAGAAAAATTAATTATGAGGGAGGAGAATCAAATAAAAAAGAAGAGAAAAATTGAACATGCAATTCAAAATTTCTCTTCAAAACTTGAACAAAAATCAGCCATGATTCGGAAAATCATTCAAAATTCGGATGCATAACAATAGCAGTACATGGCACAACAATCATATACCCCCCGCATCAGCCCAGCTGATGTACTGCGAGCTGTCAAAAAAGTTGTTGAAGAAAACACAAAATTTAAAATAGTGAATTTTTGACGCTTTTTTTAATACTGCTTTTTTGATTTGATACCTGCCTAACAAAAATTTTGCTGTAGTTGTTGGCTGATGCTCCCCTACCTGGTAATTGTGCCAACAACGAAAGCATAACCTCCAAAAAAACAAACGTCACACTACCCACCATTACCACCTATTTTGTATCAATTTAAAAAATTAATTTTTAATTTAAAAAATTCAATTAGAATTTAATTTATAGAAAAATATTATAGCAGTACAATGACAACAAAAGTATGTCCAAATTTACATTAGGCGAGTTTACTTGCGGCAATTGTCAGTTTGTAGGTGAGAGAGGGTGCTGAGAGGTAAAGGGTTACCATATGCCTCACCTCTCTCTCCTACAAAATGACAATTGCCGCAAGTAAACTCGCCCAATGTAAATTGGGACTATGTTGTTGTTTGTGCTACACAGCATGGTACAAGTACACAGGTAGCCGCATCGGCAATTGTTGGCAACATAAAATGTCAAAATTTGACATCAATTCAATGCAATTGACACATTATGTTACCATCAGCTGGCATGATAATGCTACCTGTATTATTGTACCATGCTACACAGCAAGCTACAGCTATAAATTAATCCAAAATGAGAAAGGAGAGAGCACTGAAGCATACGATGTCACAGTTAAATATTTCGATCCTATAATGGTTTGTACTTATTAGAATTGTTAAAAATTTTGTTTCATATATCCTTTCCTTTCTAGATGAAAAAAATTTTTGAGGCGAATTTCTTTTCTGTCATTTCAGGTAGATACATACAAAACATTTTCCGAGAAAAAGTTGAAGAAGAGTTATTTTTTTTTTTTTTTGACGAAACAGAATATACCAGCTGATCGAACTTGAACTGCTAAAATAAGTTATTGTAAATTAAATTATCATACAAAATACAACAAATGTTGACATTCTACGTCTACAACATTAATGCTTAGTTTACATTTGGCGTCGTTTCGTGATTTCGAAGGCGTTTCGTGATTTCGCGCGGAATTAAACAAAATTTTTCATGATTTCGCATACAAAAATGAAATCATCTCATTTCGTGATTTCAGCGAAATCAACATCGAAATCACAGTACACATGATATACAACCCTGTATTTGCATAAAAAAGTTCCAAAAGTTGCAACACTTTTCACGTATCACAATAAATAAGGTAGATGGTCAATTGCTGCAACAAAAAATTTTAGTATTAAAAATTTTAAACAATGTGAAAAAATATTAAATTATTTTGTTACAATGCTATTTTTCATTGTGCTCCCGTACTTTTTTTAAAGGTAATGTTAGAAAAAAGAGCGAATTGTCAAAAATTGCTTCCCTATACAAATTTCTTAAAAAATACGGAAACGGAAAAATGACGGAAATTGCAAAAACTTCAGCATAAATGTCAAAATCAACGTATCAGCTATCATATTAGAAACCAATGAACATGCTTGCTGCTAGTTTCTACTAGGCCAAAAGTGTATGGCAGAAAACAGGAGAAGAGGGTGTTATTCGGCGCGATTTTTGTTTGAAGAGAAGTGCAAGTATTACTAGATTTCGGATTACTGGAGCGCATTTTTAGCACTAAACGGGAAAACTACTGCAAGTACTAATATTGTGCAGGATCTGAGCACAACTTTTATCTAACAAAATTTATTATAACGATGTCTCAACGATAAAATCATTTTTTTATTTTTTCATTTGTTAGTACTATACACAAATAATACGATATATAGATCATTTTACTATAATTTTCCAAAGAAAGCTGTAAAATTCTATATTGTCGTATATTTTTGATGATTATTTCAATTTGCAAAAACTTGATTTGAAAATTCATGTTTGATCAGCTTCGCATATGCGTCTACCTTGATCATTGTGATACCATATCACACACCATATACTTAAACTTACGTGTGCGGTCGCATTTTGTTTTCGCTCCAAACTAAATTGGATTTCTTCTGGTTATAGCCATCGAACACATATAAAATATACACCAAAACGCACCTTTTTCAATATCACATTGTGTATTATTCAAATAACTTAAAAATATATATTTTACCGTAAATACTCGCGAGTTTTTTATATGAAATAAATCATTATTGTTTTTAAGAATAATTTTTTCACTCAATTCGTGTAAAAAAGAAGTTGAACTTCACGAACAAATGTAAACAATAATATCAGCTGACTCTTTCGGGCAAATACTGATATTAGTGTAAATCAAAAACTAAATACCCGAGTACCTATGATATTCCGCAACCACTTAAATCTGTGATTACTCACCACGTGTCGTACCATAAAATTAATAACGTTGCAGTTAATTTAAATATATCTTTAAATATTAATATTTTTATAACGATGGCCAATTTAGAAAATAAAGCCAATAGTGAAGTGTACTTGCAAATTGCAGATGAAAATGGCTCTGCAAAACGTGCAAGAGAATCCAACACAAACCAAACCCTTAATAACACCGTAAAAACACCCCGGCTATCTTTCTCGGACTCTGCCTTCCGTACAATAAATATGGTGGAAAGGCGTCTAGAAGAACATTTTGTGAAGATAACAATTTTAATGAAAGATACTGAAAATTCGATCGTCTCGAGTATTAACGATCAAATCAATACGTTAGACAAAAGACTTTCTGAACTGGAGCAAGAATTCATAAATAAAATAAACACAAAAATTGTTGAAATTGACCAAAACATTGTTAAAATTCAAGAGCGTTTAACCCAGTTAGAGAACAACGAAGAAAATTTGTACGCAAATGAAATTAAAGACCTAAAAACACAACTTCAGCGTCATGAAAATTTGGCTGTGTCCTGCGACCTTAGAATAACTGGTGTACCATATATTAATAATGAAAACCTACACGAATGTTTCCAAGTAATTTGTAACGTGCTTAATGTTAATGTCCCCGCATACAGTTCCATTTTTCGCATGCGTCGTAATAACACTAAATCCGATGTTATTATTGTAAAACTTTCATCGGCTTATGACAAAAACTATATTCTAAAATGTCACGCTCGTTTTAGGAAAAGTTCTAAATGTAATTTGATCTTATCCCATATCGGCTTAGATTCAAACAAAGCTATATACATTAATGAAAACCTCACGAGTCTAAACTATAAAATACTACAAGCCGCGATAAAACTACGGAAACAAAATGCTATATCTTCTGCCTACTCCCTGCGAGGACTCGTTTACATCAGGGTCAAACAGACAGATGAACCCATACACATTGATGATCCAGAGAAATTAAACCATTTTTTTCGCCCTTGTGACACCACACCCGAATAAACCTGCATTTGTATATCATACGTCATTCGTTACCCATGAAAAATTCACAGCAAACTTTCCAAGTATACAATTCTATCCAGTTTCCGTTCACCTCCACCATACAAAAAATATAGAAATCTGGTTAAACTCATTCTTAAATAGTGCCCACATGCACCTCTCAGTACATATAGCCTGTCAAAATATTGCCACAACTTTATACATTAATGCCTGGACCGTATGACAGCTCCGTAAGTGGTTCCAAAGATAATGTCAAAAGCCTCATTCGTATACTAAGCAAGCAGAAAGATGGAATAAGTATATGCCATATTAATGCGCAAAGTTTGACCAATAAAATTGACGAGTTTCGGTACATCTTCGAAGAATCTACTATTGACGTCATTTGCATATCCGAAACTTAGTTTAACAAATCCATTACAGATTCTTTAGTACAAACTGATGGATACAAGTTATTTCGCACTGATAGATCTACCCACGCTGGCGGGGTAGCAATATACGTAAAAACAAACATCTCATGTAAAGTGTTGAGTCAGTCAGGCACACATGATCGTATCGAACACATATTTATTGAACTAGCCTCAAATGGAAATAAATTGTTTCTGGCGTGCATTTACAGACCTAATCGACACATTGAATATAACGAGTTATTAACTCTTCTCGGAGATTTCACAGTTCAATACTCCAATATCATTATTGCAGGCGATCTGAATTGTAACCTCTTGAAACCGAATAACTTTCAGTACTCTCTGAATTCTATAGGTCTCTATGTGGCAAACTCGAGTATACCAACGCATTATACCTCTACCTGCAACACCTTACTGGATCTATTCATCGTTGACACTACAAAGTACTGCTGTGTGATCAATTATCGGCTCCGTGTTTTTCCAAGCATGACCTTATTTTCATGATATATGAATTCAATCTTCACATTGAAAAATCCAACGAAACATATCACGATTTTAGTAAAATCAATATTTCACAACTTGAATCCGATATCTCGCTGATGAACTGGGATGAGATATATTACAAACTATCTGCTGACGATCAGCTTGATTGTTTGCAAAGTAAAATAACACATCTGTTCAACAATCATGTTCCTCTACGACACGTCAAAAGTCATAAAACAAAACCATGGTTCAACCGTTCCATAAAAAAACTCATTGATGATAGAGACAGACTCTTCGCCCGTTGGAAACGCTACAAAGTATCTTCTTTCCACGACGAATACAAAGAAGCCAGAAAAGAGGTTACAAGACAAATACAACGAGCGAAATCTTCGTTTTACGAACACAAATTTCGTTACGCAGCAGGCTCAAAAAAGAAATGGCAAGTTATCAAAGAAATTGGCATTGGCATAAGTAAAAATCATTCCCTAGATGATACAGTTAATGTAAATTAACTTAATAAACAATTTGTGGATCTTAATATAAATTCTCCTGTCGCACGAAACTCTTTTTCGCAATCAACACACCCTGCAGAATTACCAAGCCGTAATGCAACGGATATTTCTGTGAGGACTCTTGACTTCAATTGTATCACACCATCTGAGGTTCTGTCGAGCTGCTTGGCAGTGAAATCTAATGCCATGGGATTTGATATGATGCATCCAAGATTCTTTAAACTACTTCTACGTTTCATCCTTAGTCATGTTACTCATATCTTTAATACGATAATAACAACAAGCACATATCCAAACATTTGGAAACATGCCAAAATTATCCCTGTCATGAAACCAAACAAAGAATATAGGCCAATCGCAATACTACCATACCTCTCTAAAGTATTTGAAAAAATTATCCACATGCAAATCACGGACTATATTCATGCTCACAAACTACTATTTGATCGTCAATCAGGCTTTAGAGCCCACCACAGCTGTATTACAGCACTAACGGATGTATGCGAATCAATTAGGAAAAGCATTGACTCCGGAAATATAACCTTACTGGTCTTATTAGACCACTCGAAAGCTTTTGACTGCGTAAATCATACGTTGTTGTGTTCCAAACTGAAAACACTTTTTAACTTTTCTAATACTGCGCTTCGTCTTATACAATCCTATCTGCATCTCAGATCCCAAGCTGTTGTTGGTGACCAAAAAGTATCCAGTGCACTACATCTTAAAACTGGGGTTCCCCAAGGTTCGATCCTTGGGCCACTGTTCTTCTCTATGTACATACAGGACCTACAGGATCACATCACACATTCAAAATTCCACGTATACGCTGATGATGTACAACTCTATCTGAGTAGCCCAAAAAACAATATCCAACAAAGCATTGCAATGCTAAATGAGGACTTGCGAAGTGTTCACTCGTGGGCAGAAAGCAACGGATTATTTTTAAACCCATCCAAGACGAAATGCCTTATAATAAGTAAAATGAAGAACACACAATCCCTAGTGCAACACGACATCATCCTGAACAACCAGACATTAACAGCCAGTTTCTGTATGTCGAAAGAAGAATGTGTGCGAATGAAACACGCCCGAACTTTAGTTTTCGAAATTATTTTACCTTTGCTTTTGCTTCAAAACAAAAAACAAATTTGAAAAACACATAAGAGTTTGGACGTGTTTCTTTCGCACACATTCTTCTTTCGACATACAGAAACAGGCTGTAAGTGTGGTAAAAGAAGTTAAAAATCTTGGAATATTCTTCAACGATCGTCTAACATGGCAAAACCACATTCAAATTTCCGCTGGTAGAGCATTCGGAATGCTCCGATCACTTTACGCAACACAAAATGTGACACCACTTCATATCAGAATACTACTGGCAAAAACTTATATAGTTCCGCAATTATTATACGGATGTGAGCTCTTTGCATCATGCGACAAAAAAAGTCATGCTGTCCTGAGATATGTTTACTGTCTGGGAAGATATGATAGCATTTCATCATTTTCGCATAAACTATACGGTGTTACCTTTGATAGTCTACTGAAAATAAAAGTGCTGACATATCTTCACAAAATCATATATACTATGGAACCGAGATACCTATTTGATAATCTGCAATTTGCTTTATCTAATAGAGGAAAAAATTAATCATACCACGTCATCGAGGCAAATTTTCCGAGTGGCATTTTTTCATATACTCGACAAAACTTTGGAACCAATTACCCAATAGCATCCAACTCCTTGGCAATGCTGTAACGTTTAAAAAGGCACTATTTAACCGTTTTGGACAAACATAGCGCTCATGGAGACTATCTTCGATTTACCATATATCATTATACACATTCTTTAAAAATTATTAGAATATTAGAAAATCATTCCTTTCTCACAAACTTGATCGCTAATTATTTTTGCTCTGTCCTAAAAAGATACAAAGTATACACTTTTCAAATTATTTTAAAGTAGTTATATATATAAGTTTCAATCCTATTTTTTCGTGTAATGCTTTTATTTTTATATTTAATTCTAATGTTCATTTTGCTTTGATGTACACAAAATTTTAACACCCCACACTTTAACTTATAACACATTAGTGTTGTTGTGCGGGATATCAATAAATAAATACAAATACAAATACAAATATCTTTGAAATCAACAAAAAATAAGTGTAAACACCGGGGTGTATTTCAGGATTTCGTGAAATCCAGTGGATTTTGGAGCGCAAGCGTAAACTTGGCATAAGTTTATTTATTTTCTTTTTTAGAGATACATCTACCTGTTTCTGTACAGTTTGACACTTCTATACCTCAAAGCGAATTCAAATGTCAAATATGAATTTTGACAGCTAAAATCGAAATCATCTGATGTTTTTGGAGGACCTATTATTGGGCCATTATTTGTACAAACTTTTACAAAATGCCGTTCGATAACAAACCTGTTCAGTAAAAGAGAAATGAGAAGTAGTTACAAGTACTTGCAAGAACTTGCAAAGGCTTTTTACTTGCAAGTTATCGAACAGGCCTATTTGCAAAGCGACATTGTGTTACGTCAAATAAATCCTCATCTGCAAACCAGTTGATTTCATTAATATAAATAAATTAAAAGTCAAAATTTTTATTCAAAATAATAATTGGGCAAATAAAACACGACTATATAATTTAGCTCAACTGTTTGGGGGATATTATGGCAAATTCAGGATTCTTCAATCTGGTAACCCGTACATAGAAAATGTTTACAAACAAAAATTTTTATTTTAATTTTTAATTAAAAAATTAAATTAGAATTTAATTTATAGAAAAATATAAATATAGCAGTACAATGACAACAAAAGTATGTTGTTGTTTGTGCTACACAGCAAGCTACAGCTATAAATTAATCCAAAATGAGAAAGGAGAGAGCACTGAAGCATACGATGTCACAGTTAAATATTTCGATCCTATAATGGTTTGTACTTATTAGAATTGTTAAAAATTTTGTTTCATATATCCTTTCCTTTCTAGATGAAAAAAATTTTTGAGGCGAATTTCTTTTCTGTCATTTCAGGTAGATACATACAAAACATTTTCCGAGAAAAAGTTGAAGAAGAGTTATTTTTTTTTTTTTTTGACGAAACAGAATATACCAGCTGATCGAACTTGAACTGCTAAAATAAGTTATTGTAAATTAAATTATCATACAAAACACAACAAATGTTGACATTCTACGTCTACAACATTAATGCTTAGTTTACATTTGGCGTCGTTTCGTGATTTCGAAGGCGTTTCGTGATTTCGCGCGGAATTAAACAAAATTTTTCATGATTTCGCATACAAAAATGAAATCATCTCATTTCGTGATTTCAGCGAAATCAACATCGAAATCACAGTACACATGATATACAACCCTGTATTTGCATAAAAAAGTTCCAAAAGTTGCAACACTTTTCACGTATCACAATAAATAAGGTAGATGGTCAATTGCTGCAACAAAAAATTTTAGTATTAAAAATTTTAAACAATGTGAAAAAATATTAAATTATTTTGTTACAATGCTATTTTTCATTGTGCTCCCGTACTTTTTTTAAAGGTAATGTTAGAAAAAAGAGCGAATTGTCAAAAATTGCTTCCCTATACAAATTTCTTAAAAAATACGGAAACGGAAAAATGACGGAAATTGCAAAAACTTCAGCATAAATGTCAAAATCAACGTATCAGCTATCATATTAGAAACCAATGAACATGCTTGCTGCTAGTTTCTACTAGGCCAAAAGTGTATGGCAGAAAACAGGAGAAGAGGGTGTTATTCGGCGCGATTTTTGTTTGAAGAGAAGTGCAAGTATTACTAGATTTCGGATTACTGGAGCGCATTTTTAGCACTAAACGGGAAAACTACTGCAAGTACTAATATTGTGCAGGATCTGAGCACAACTTTTATCTAACAAAATTTATTATAACGATGTCTCAACGATAAAATCATTTTTTTATTTTTTCATTTGTTAGTACTATACACAAATAATACGATATATAGATCATTTTACTATAATTTTCCAAAGAAAGCTGTAAAATTCTATATTGTCGTATATTTTTGATGATTATTTCAATTTGCAAAAACTTGATTTGAAAATTCATGTTTGATCAGCTTCGCATATGCGTCTACCTTGATCATTGTGATATCCTTGAAATCAACAAAAAATAAGTGTAAACACCGGGGTGTATTTCAGGATTTCGTGAAATCCAGTGGATTTTGGAGCGCAAGCGTAAACTTGGCATAAGTTTATTTATTTTCTTTTTTAGAGATACATCTACCTGTTTCTGTACAGTTTGACATTTCTATACCTCAAAGCGAATTCAAATGTCAAATATGAATTTTGACAGCTAAAATCGAAATCCTTTGTCTTCTAGCCATTAGCATTCAAATACGCCTGATGAGCCTGGCTTAAACCACCAGGCGAAACGATCGTAGCGTAATGGTTGAGTGTGTGGTATTTCGCTAGAATTCATTTTTCAATACAAAACTCCTTAGGCCATGTTAGCTCGATTAATCCAATTAATTAAAAACTTTCATAAATAATGGCCTTCGTCCTAAAAAGACAATAATAAATAAAAATCTTCACAGCAGAGCCCGGCTGCCCTGGCTGAGGTTTGAACCTGGGTCCTCTCCAACAAACAGACAATGTTGTCGAGATCTCAGCGTTCTAAGCCACTGCCAATGTATCATATCAACAAACTAGTCGACATGATGCCAATGTATCATATCAACAAACTAGTCGACATGATATCCAAAAAACTTCAAAAACTGAAGGCATTACAATTCATGAAGGAAACCCCCCTTCGATTGTATATGTGTATGTATTGATAAAATGATTCCTAGACAAGACACTAGGGTGACTTGATAAAGAAAAAAGACTTCAATAAATACTTCATAATTACAAAATTGTAAAAATGTTTGTATAAATAGAAGTTATCAAAATCAGCCTTTGTCTTCTAGCCATTAGCATTCAAATACGCCTGATGAGCCTGGCTTAAACCACCAGGCGAAACGATCGTAGCGTAATGGTTGAGTGTGTGGTATTTCGCTAGAATTCATTTTTCAATACAAAACTCCTTAGGCCATGTTAGCTCGATTAATCCAATTAATTAAAAACTTTCATAAATAATGGCCTTCGTCCTAAAAAGACAATAATAAATAAAAATCTTCACAGCAGAGCCCGGCTGCCCTGGCTGAGGTTTGAACCTGGGTCCTCTCCAACAAACAGACAATGTTGTCGAGATCTCAGCGTTCTAAGCCACTGCCAATGTATCATATCAACAAACTAGTCGACATGATGCCAATGTATCATATCAACAAACTAGTCGACATGATATCCAAAAAACTTCAAAAACTGAAGGCATTACAATTCATGAAGGAAACCCCCCTTCGATTGTATATGTGTATGTATTGATAAAATGATTCCTAGACAAGACACTAGGGTGACTTGATAAAGAAAAAAGACTTCAATAAATACTTCATAATTACAAAATTGTAAAAATGTTTGTATAAATAGAAGTTATCAAAATCAGCCTTTGTCTTCTAGCCATTAGCATTCAAATACGCCTGATGAGCCTGGCTTAAACCACCAGGCGAAACGATCGTAGCGTAATGGTTGAGTGTGTGGTATTTCGCTAGAATTCATTTTTCAATACAAAACTCCTTAGGCCATGTTAGCTCGATTAATCCAATTAATTAAAAAAATCGAAATCATCTGATGTTTTTGGAGGACCTATTATTGGGCCATTATTTGTACAAACTTTTACAAAATGCCGTTCGATAACAAACCTGTTCAGTAAAAGAGAAATGAGAAGTAGTTACAAGTACTTGCAAGAACTTGCAAAGGCTTTTTACTTGCAAGTTATCGAACAGGCCTATTTGCAAAGCGACATTGTGTTACGTCAAATAAATCCTCATCTGCAAACCAGTTGATTTCATTAATATAAATAAATTAAAAGTCAAAATTTTTATTCAAAATAATAATTGGGCAAATAAAACACGACTATATAATTTAGCTCAACTGTTTGGGGGATATTATGGCAAATTCAGGATTCTTCAATCTGGTAACCCGTACATAGAAAATGTTTACAAACAAAAATTTTTATTTTAATTTTTAATTAAAAAATTAAATTAGAATTTAATTTATAGAAAAATATAAATATAGCAGTACAATGACAACAAAAGTATGTTGTTGTTTGTGCTACACAGCAAGCTACAGCTATAAATTAATCCAAAATGAGAAAGGAGAGAGCACTGAAGCATACGATGTCACAGTTAAATATTTCGATCCTATAATGGTTTGTACTTATTAGAATTGTTAAAAATTTTGTTTCATATATCCTTTCCTTTCTAGATGAAAAAAATTTTTGAGGCGAATTTCTTTTCTGTCATTTCAGGTAGATACATACAAAACATTTTCCGAGAAAAAGTTGAAGAAGAGTTATTTTTTTT
This sequence comes from Musca autumnalis, assembly GCF_047663935.1. NCBI lineage: Eukaryota > Metazoa > Arthropoda > Insecta > Diptera > Muscidae > Musca > Musca autumnalis. Next base: position 83,785,073 of record NW_027411866.1, read on the forward strand.
TTTTTTTTTGACGAAACAGAATATACCAGCTGATCGAACTTGAACTGCTAAAATAAGTTATTGTAAATTAAATTATCATACAAAACACAACAAATGTTGACATTCTACGTCTACAACATTAATGCTTAGTTTACATTTGGCGTCGTTTCGTGATTTCGAAGGCGTTTCGTGATTTCGCGCGGAATTAAACAAAATTTTTCATGATTTCGCATACAAAAATGAAATCATCTCATTTCGTGATTTCAGCGAAATCAACATCGAAATCACAGTACACATGATATACAACCCTGTATTTGCATAAAAAAGTTCCAAAAGTTGCAACACTTTTCACGTATCACAATAAATAAGGTAGATGGTCAATTGCTGCAACAAAAAATTTTAGTATTAAAAATTGTAAACAATGTGAAAAATATTAAATTATTTTGTTACAATGCTATTTTTCATTGTGCTCCCGTACTTTTTTTAAAGGTAATGTTAGAAAAAAGAGCGAATTGTCAAAAATTGCTTCCCTATACAAATTTCCAATGAACATGCTTGCTGCTAGTTTCTACTAGGCCAAAAGTGTATGGCAGAAAACAGGAGAAGAGGGTGTTATTCGGCGCGATTTTTGTTGGAAGAGAAGTGCAAGTATTACTAGATTTCGGATTACTGGAGCGCATTTTTAGCACTAAACGGGAAAACTACTGCAAGTACTAATATTGTGCAGGATCTGAGCACAACTTTTATCTAACAAAATTTATTATAACGATGTCTCAACGATAAAATCATTTTTTTATTTTTTCATTTGTTAGTACTATACACAAATAATACGATATATAGATCATTTTACTATAATTTTCCAAAGAAAGTTGTAAAATTCTATATTGTCGTATATTTTTGATGATTAATTCAATTTGCAAAAACTTGATTTGAAAATTCATGTTTGATCAGCTTCGCATATGCGTCTACCTTGATCATTGTGATATGTTTGAAATCAACAAAAAATAAGTGTAAACACTGGGGTGTATTTCAGGATTTCGTGAAATCCAGTGGATTTTGGAGCGCAAGCGTAAACTTGGCATAAGTTTATTTATTTTCTTTTTTAGAGATACATCTACCTGTTTCTGTACAGTTTGACATTTCTATACCTCAAAGCGAATTCAAATGTCAAATATGAATTTTGACAGCTAAAATCGAAATCATCTGATGTTTTTGGAGGACCTATTATTGGGCCATGATTTGTACAAACTTTTACAAAATGCCGTTCGATAACAAACCTGTTCAGTAAAAGAGAAATGAGAAGTAGTTACAAGTACTTGCAAAGGCTTTTTACTTGCAAGTTATCGAACAGGCCTATTTGCAAAGCGACATTGTGTTACGTCAAATAAATCCTCATCTGCAAACCATTTGATTTCATTAATATAAATAAATTAAAAGTCAAAATTTTTATTCAAAATAATAATTGGGCAATTAAAACACGACTATATAATTTAGCTCAACTGTTTGGGGGATATTGTGGCAAATTCAGGATTCTTCAATCTGGTAACCCGTACATAGAAAATGTTTACGCACGTGCAGTGCGTAGATGCCTATACACCAAAAGAAGCGAGGCAGAGGCGGCATCAATTTATAACGTCTCCCAAGAGGAGTTGGAACGAAGAATGCAAGGATATAAAGATGATGAAATTAGTACAATTTCTGCTTCATCTCTTGGTACGGCTTTAAATGCACAAGTCGAGAAGGAAAACTTAGAGGAGAGAATGAAAATCGCCATGAATGAATGTATCACTAATTTCGGGTGTCGGGGTATGTCAGTATTAGCTGTCAGTGAAAGATACAACGTCGGAAGAAATTGTCTCAATGCCCGCCTTTTAGAGAACAAAGAGTACCTTAAAAAAGAAGAGAAAAATTAATTATGAGGGAGGAGAATCAAATAAAAAAGAAGAGAAAAATTGAACATGCAATTCAAAATTTCTCTTCAAAACTTGAACAAAAATCACAAAAATCAGCCATGATTCGGAAAATCATTCAAAATTCGGATGCATAACAATAGCAGTACATGGCACAACAATCATATACCCCCCGCATCAGCCCAGCTGATGTACTGCGAGCTGTCAAAAAAGTTGTTGAAGAAAACACAAAATTTAAAATAGTGAATTTTTGACGCTTTTTTTAATACTGCTTTTTTGATTTGATACCTGCCTAACAAAAATTTTGCTGTAGTTGTTGGCTGATGCTCCCCTACCTGGTAATTGTGCCAACAACGAAAGCATAACCTCCAAAAAACAAACGTCACACTACCCACCATTACCACCTATTTTGTATCAATTTAAAAAATTAATTTTTAATTTAAAAAATTCAATTAGAATTTAATTTATAGAAAAATATTATAGCAGTACAATGACAACAAAAGTATGTCCAAATTTACATTAGGCGAGTTTACTTGCGGCAATTGTCAGTTTGTAGGTGAGAGAGGGTGCTGAGAGGTAAAGGGTTACCATATGCCTCACCTCTCTCTCCTACAAAATGACAATTGCCGCAAGTAAACTCGCCCAATGTAAATTGGGACTATGTTGTTGTTTGTGCTACACAGCATGGTACAAGTACACAGGTAGCCGCATCGGCAATTGTTGGCAACATAAAATGTCAAAATTTGACATCAATTCAATGCAATTGACACATTATGTTACCATCAGCTGGCATGATAATGCTACCTGTATTATTGTACCATGCTACACAGCAAGCTACAGCTATAAATTAATCCAAAATGAGAAAGGAGAGAGCACTGAAGCATACGATGTCACAGTTAAATATTTCGATCCTATAATGGTTTGTACTTATTAGAATTGTTAAAAATTTTGTTTCATATATCCTTTCCTTTCTAGATGAAAAAAATTTTTGAGGCGAATTTCTTTTCTGTCATTTCAGGTAGATACATACAAAACATTTTCCGAGAAAAAGTTGAAGAAGAGTTTTTTTTTTTTTTGACGAAACAGAATATACCAGCTGATCGAACTTGAACTGCTAAAATAAGTTATTGTAAATTAAATTATCATACAAAACACAACAAATGTTGACATTCTACGTCTACAACATTAATGCTTAGTTTACATTTGGCGTCGTTTCGTGATTTCGAAGGCGTTTCGTGATTTCGCGCGGAATTAAACAAAATTTTTCATGATTTCGCATACAAAAATGAAATCATCTCATTTCGTGATTTCAGCGAAATCAACATCGAAATCACAGTACACATGATATACAACCCTGTATTTGCATAAAAAAGTTCCAAAAGTTGCAACACTTTTCACGTATCACAATAAATAAGGTAGATGGTCAATTGCTGCAACAAAAAATTTTAGTATTAAAAATTGTAAACAATGTGAAAAATATTGTTACGGAATTAGGTTTAACTAATTTCCGTGTAGACGATGTTTTATTCCCCAGTACGATTTGTACCAAATAAAACAGGGTTCGTTTTAGATTACGTTTCTACAATGCTTTATTTACTTTATTACACTTATTCGTAACCGACTTTAATTACTAAGCACGCAGATTGTCTCTAGTTGGCACGCAGCTATTCTTTTACCGATCTGTTCAGTTCAACGCTCAAAACACAACTACTCCGTCATTGCCATTTCCCCGGTAATTTATATCCCAAAGTCTCCCTGTTCGAGAAATATCTAGAGCATATGGCAACACCTCGAATCTGTACAACGAACACACAGACGCACATTCGCACTAAGCGAACAACCATACTCACATACATACATGGGGGATGATCAATGACGTAATTACAACAACAAATAAATGTAAGAAAAGAAGTGACAAACTAAACAATAATTACATGACTATGGCAAAACAAAATAAAAGCACATTAATGAAAGGTAAAGTAACATCCAGAATAATGAAGAGAGTTCTACATGGTAGTTGTTGCTGCTTAAATAAAGTAACTGCGTAATAAAAACTTTACGTTACAATTCAAATTTTTAAATTAACGGAAATTAAACTAAACTTACTTAACTTAAACCTATCAGTTACACTCGTAACATTGCCTCCCGCTTAAGCCTGTTCGTCCCGAATAGGCACAGTTCCCTCTCGGTGGTATGGGCATTGGTAACACTGCCTCCCGCTTAAGCCTGTTCCTCTTGACTAGACGCAGTTCTCGTTCCGTAGTGGTGGCAACCGATTTAGATGTACCCTCTACTGCGTCAGCTTTGGACTCTTGCTCTTCTGGACGACGTTGCTTTCTCTCCAGGAATCGCGATGCTATACCCTCTTTCTTCGTGGTCACCTTCCTAAGTGCCACCTGGTCTTCCTCGGACTTGCCCTTCCTTGTTGTACGGCCGCTTTTCGATAGACCTTTCCTCGACGTACATCTTCTCTTTTTCCTCCTCGTCGCGAGATTTTTCCACTTTCCTACGGGCCAATTGTCAGCGGCTTCCACCTTCAGCGTACGGACATCTACAGCGATCTCGTCGGATTCTGCACTTTGGCGATGCTTGCTTTTCTCGTTGTAGCCCACATTTATCGGTATTTCCACATTGGACCAAGTCATCACACGGTGCTTTATGTCCAGGTTTATATCGAAGGCAATCATGAAGTCTACACCAAGTATAACTTCGTCCACAATATCGGCCACTATAAAATCGAAATTTACCGATTTCCTACCCATACTTAGCCTTTGGTAGGCCTTTCCATGCACCGGGGTCTTCTCGCCTGTGGCCGTCCGCAATTTGACTCCATTTAACGGCAATACCTTCCCTTTTACCAAATCCGGTCTAATAATGGACTTTGTTGCACCGGTGTCCAATGTCAAGGTACGCAATACACCATTGACGAAGCCTTTAACCGTTAAGTTGTGATTCTTCTGCTGGACTATGGCTATAGAGATTGTGGGACCATCATTTTCATCCTCAGCCAGCAGCGTCTCGTGATTGACGGAATTCCCTTTATTTGATTCACCTGATGTCTCTCTTTCTAGATTCTTGGCCACCAGTTGGTCGTCGCTTTTTGAAGGCGGTGAGGTGGATCTGGGCCTTGCTTGTCTCAATCTGCATTCTCGGGCCAAGTGTCCAGTTTTCCGACAGTTGTAGCAAGTCTTTCTCGTTCTAGGAGCCCCTCGTTTCACATGCACTAGTGCATCCTTTAGCGGATCGACAACGGTCTGGGAATTGTTGTCCTCAACTTGCAGCCTCCTCACGTTGTAAGCTTTAGGTTTCACCAGCATCCTCGCGGTTTCTTGGGCCAGGGCAAATGACACGGTTTCTGCAAATGTTCCTATCGGTGCCGCATACGTCGCAAATTTTATCTCTGGATCACGAATACCACTTGCAAATGTCTCAATCTTTATGCGGTCCACCAATGGATGTGTCTCTCCTGGATATGCCACCTGCGCCAACCGCTCAATATCAGCCGCAAAGTCTTGTAAAGTCTCATTTGGCTTCTGGACTCTTCCCCTCAGTTCCATTCGGTAGATCTCTTGCTTGTGTTCACTACCGTACCTACGTTCAAGAGCAGCCATTATATCTCCATAACTGTTTCTAGAAGCGGCGGGAATACTCTGTAATACGTCAGCAGCATCACCCTTCAATGCCATAAGGAGTGATACCGCCTTGTCGTTGTCGTTCCAAGAATCTCTAGCAGCCACTGTCTCGAACTGTAATTTGAACACATTGAAAGAGGTAGAGCCGTCGAACACTGGAGGCTTAATTTTTAACGCGCTATGAATAGCTCTCACTGGCCCACCTTTGATTTCCAGTTCCGACATTTTCTTTTCTATTCCCAGAATCTTCTCATCTTGAGCCAGAAATTTCTCGTCAACAGACAAAATCTTTTTATCCAACTCTTTAATTTGTACCTCCACGTTTTCTACTCTCTTTTCAATCACCATCGTGATGTTCTCGAGTTTCTCGTTAATAGTTCTAGAATTTGCCTCTAATTTCTCTTCCATGCCCTTAGCGATTTTTCTAGAGTTCTCTTCTAACTTTTCCTCTAATTTTCTGGAATATTCTTCACTCTTCCTGGAATTTTCTTCCATTTTAGCATCTAATTTCTCCATCATTTTACTGGAATTTTCTTCCATTTTAGCATCTAATTTCTCCATCATTTTGGAATTTTCTTCACTTTTCTTATTCATTTCCTGCATAATCATAGCCAGCATTGATTTCAAATCGTCACCCCTGGCAGCTACCGACGAAACTTCCTCAACGCTGGATTCGCCCTTTGCCGATAACTCGACTTCCTCCTTCTCGAACTCATATTCATCGATGTTCATTCCACGGCGCTCGAACTCTTCCAACAAGCGTTTTTGTAGTTCGGCCTTGTTGCCAGTAGAACACAACTCCAACTTACTTAGCTCCTTCTTCAAGTCTTCCACTCGTAGATCCTTAAACTTCATTGTAGGATGATCGTAATCTCACTGCTGACACCAATTGTTACGGAATTAGGTTTAACTAATTTCCGTGTAGACGTTGTTTTATTCCCCAGTACGATTTGTACCAAATAAAACAGGGTTCGTTTTAGATTACGTTTCTACAATGCTTTATTTACTTTATTACACTTATTCGTAACCGACTTTAATTACTAAGCACGCAGATTGTCTCTAGTTAGCACGCAGCTATTCTTTTACCGATCTGTTCAGTTCAACGCTCAAAACACAACTACTCCGTCATTGCCATTTCCCCGGTAATTTATATCCCAAAGTCTCCCTGTTCGAGAAATATCTAGAGCATATGGCAACACCTCGAATCTGTACAACGAACACACAGACGCACATTCGCACTAAGCGAACAACCATACTCACATACATACATGGGGGATGATCAATGACGTAATTACAACAACAAATAAATGTAAGAAAAGAAGTGACAAACTAAACAATAATTACATGACTATGGCAAAACAAAATAAAAGCACATTAATGAAAGGTAAAGTAACATCCAGAATAATGAAGAGAGTTCTACATGGTAGTTGTTGCTGCTTAAATAAAGTAACTGCGTAATAAAAACTTTACGTTACAATTCAAATTTTTAAATTAACGGAAATTAAACTAAACTAACTTAACTTAAACCTATCAGTTACACTCGTAACAATATTAAATTATTTTGTTACAATGCTATTTTTCATTGTGCTCCCGTACTTTTTTTAAAGGTAATGTTAGAAAAAAGAGCGAATTGTCAAAAATTGCTTCCCTATACAAATTTCTTAAAAAATACGGAAACGGAAAAATGACGGAAATTGCAAAAACTCGAGCATAAATGTCAAAATCAACGTATCAGCTATCATATTAGAAACCAATGAACATGCTTGCTGCTAGTTTCTACTAGGCCAAAAGTGTATGGCAGAAAACAGGAGAAGAGGGTGTTATTCGGCGCGATTTTTGTTGGAAGAGAAGTGCAAGTATTACTAGATTTCGGATTACTGGAGCGCATTTTTAGCACTAAACGGGAAAACTACTGCAAGTACTAATATTGTGCAGGATCTGAGCACAACTTTTATCTAACAAAATTTATTATAACGATGTCTCAACGATAAAATCATTTTTTTATTTTTTCATTTGTTAGTACTATACACAAATAATACGATATATAGATCATTTTACTATAATTTTCCAAAGAAAGCTGTAAAATTCTATATTGTCGTATATTTTTGATGATTATTTCAATTTGCAAAAACTTGATTTGAAAATTCATGTTTGATCAGCTTCGCATATGCGTCTACCTTGATCATTGTGATATCTTTGAAACCAACAAAAAATAAGTGTAAACACCGGGGTGTATTTCAGGATTTCGTGAAATCCAGTGGATTTTGGAGCGCAAGCGTAAACTTGGCATAAGTTTATTTATTTTCTTTTTCTGTACAGTTTGACACTTCTATACCTCAAAGCGAATTCAAATGTCAAATATGAATTTTGACAGCTAAAATCGAAATCATCTGATGTTTTTGGAGGACCTATTATTGGGCCATTATTTGTACAAACTTTTACAAAATGCCGTTCGATAACAAACCTGTTCAGTAAAAGAGAAATGAGAAGTAGTTACAAGTACTTGCAAGAACTTGCAAAGGCTTTTTACTTGCAAGTTATCGAACAGGCCTATTTGCAAAGCGACATTGTGTTACGTCAAATAAATCCTCATCTGCAAACCAGTTGATTTCATTAATATAAATAAATTAAAAGTCAAAATTTTTATTCAAAATAATAATTGGGCAAATAAAACACGACTATATAATTTAGCTCAACTGTTTGGGGGATATTATGGCAAATTCAGGATTCTTCAATCTGGTAACCCGTACATAGAAAATGTTTACAAACAAAAATTTTTATTTTAATTTTTAATTAAAAAATTAAATTAGAATTTAATTTATAGAAAAATATAAATATAGCAGTACAATGACAACAAAAGTATGTTGTTGTTTGTGCTACACAGCAAGCTACAGCTATAAATTAATCCAAAATGAGAAAGGAGAGAGCACTGAAGCATACGATGTCACAGTTAAATATTTCGGTCCTATAATGGTTTGTACTTATTAGAATTGTTAAAAATTTTGTTTCATATATCCTTTCCTTTCTAGATGAAAAAAATTTTTGAGGCGAATTTCTTTTCTGTCATTTCAGGTAGATACATACAAAACATTTTCCGAGAAAAAGTTGAAGAAGAGTTATTTTTTTTTGACGAAACAGAATATACCAGCTGATCGAACTTGAACTGCTAAAATAAGTTATTGTAAATTAAATTATCATACAAAACACAACAAATGTTGACATTCTACGTCTACAACATTAATGCTTAGTTTACATTTGGCGTCGTTTCGTGATTTCGAAGGCGTTTCGTGATTTCGCGCGGAATTAAACAAAATTTTTCATGATTTCGCATACAAAAATGAAATCATCTCATTTCGTGATTTCAGCGAAATCAACATCGAAATCACAGTACACATGATATACAACCCTGTATTTGCATAAAAAAGTTCCAAAAGTTGCAACACTTTTCACGTATCACAATAAATAAGGTAGATGGTCAATTGCTGCAACAAAAAATTTTAGTATTAAAAATTGTAAACAATGTGAAAAATATTAAATTATTTTGTTACAATGCTATTTTTCATTGTGCTCCCGTACTTTTTTTAAAGGTAATGTTAGAAAAAAGAGCGAATTGTCAAAAATTGCTTCCCTATACAAATTTCTTAAAAAATACGGAAACGGAAAAATGACGGAAATTGCAAAAACTCCAGCATAAATGTCAAAATCAACGTATCAGCTATCATATTAGAAACCAATGAACATGCTTGCTGCTAGTTTCTACTAGGCCAAAAGTGTATGGCAGAAAACAGGAGAAGAGGGTGTTATTCGGCGCGATTTTTGTTGGAAGAGAAGTGCAAGTATTACTAGATTTCGGATTACTGGAGCGCATTTTTAGCACTAAACGGGAAAACTACTGCAAGTACTAATATTGTGCAGGATCTGAGCACAACTTTTATCTAACAAAATTTATTATAACGATGTCTCAACGATAAAATCATTTTTTTATTTTTTCATTTGTTAGTACTATACACAAATAATACGATATATAGATCATTTTACTATAATTTTCCAAAGAAAGCTGTAAAATTCTATATTGTCGTATATTTTTGATGATTATTTCAATTTGCAAAAACTTGATTTGAAAATTCATGTTTGATCAGCTTCGCATATGCGTCTACCTTGATCATTGTGATATCTTTGAAATCAACAAAAAATAAGTGTAAACACCGGGGTGTATTTCAGGATTTCGTGAAATCCAGTGGATTTTGGAGCGCAAGCGTAAACTTGGCATAAGTTTATTTATTTTCTTTTTTAGAGATACATCTACCTGTTTCTGTACAGTTTGACACTTCTATACCTCAAAGCGAATTCAAATGTCAAATATGAATTTTGACAGCTAAAATCGAAATCATCTGATGTTTTTGGAGGACCTATTATTGGGCCATTATTTGTACAAACTTTTACAAAATGCCGTTCGATAACAAACCTGTTCAGTAAAAGAGAAATGAGAAGTAGTTACAAGTACTTGCAAGAACTTGCAAAGGCTTTTTACTTGCAAGTTATCGAACAGGCCTATTTGCAAAGCGACATTGTGTTACGTCAAATAAATCCTCATCTGCAAACCAGTTGATTTCATTAATATAAATAAATTAAAAGTCAAAATTTTTATTCAAAATAATAATTGGGCAAATAAAACACGACTATATAATTTAGCTCAACTGTTTGGGGGATATTATGGCAAATTCAGGATTCTTCAATCTGGTAACCCGTACATAGAAAATGTTTACAAACAAAAATTTTTATTTTAATTTTTAATTAAAAAATTAAATTAGAATTTAATTTATAGAAAAATATAAATATAGCAGTACAATGACAACAAAAGTATGTTGTTGTTTGTGCTACACAGCAAGCTACAGCTATCAATTAATCCAAAATGAGAAAGGAGAGAGCACTGAAGCATACGATGTCACAGTTAAATATTTCGATCCTATAATGGTTTGTACTTATTAGAATTGTTAAAAATTTTGTTTCATATATCCTTTCCTTTCTAGATGAAAAAAATTTTTGAGGCGAATTTCTTTTCTGTCATTTCAGGTAGATACATACAAAACATTTTCCGAGAAAAAGTTGAAGAAGAGTTATTTTTTTTTTGACGAAACAGAATATACCAGCTGATCGAACTTGAACTGCTAAAATAAGTTATTGTAAATTAATGGCCTGTTCCCGTACTTTATAAAGTGGTAAAAGTCGTAAAACTTGTAAAAGTCGTAAACGATTTTCATATAAATTTTGTGTACGGGAACGCAAAATGTGTAAATATGGTAAAAATTGTAAAAACTTTTTAGTTCTGGAACAGAGCTTAAATTATCATACAAAACACAACAAATGTTGACATTCTACGTCTACAACATTAATGCTTAGTTTACATTTGGCGTCGTTTCGTGATTTCGAAGGCGTTTCGTGATTTCGCGCGGAATTAAACAAAATTTTTCATGATTTCGCATACAAAAATGAAATCATCTCATTTCGTGATTTCAGCGAAATCAACATCGAAATCACAGTACACATGATATACAACCCTGTATTTGCATAAAAAAGTTCCAAAAGTTGCAACACTTTTCACGTATCACAATAAATAAGGTAGATGGTCAATTGCTGCAACAAAAAATTTTAGTATTAAAAATTTTAAACAATGTGAAAAAATATTAAATTATTTTGTTACAATGCTATTTTTCATTGTGCTCCCGTACTTTTTTTAAAGGTAATGTTAGAAAAAAGAGCGAATTGTCAAAAATTGCTTCCCTATACAAATTTCTTAAAAAATACGGAAACGGAAAAATGACGGAAATTGCAAAAACTTCAGCATAAATGTCAAAATCAACGTATCAGCTATCATATTAGAAACCAATGAACATGCTTGCTGCTAGTTTCTACTAGGCCAAAAGTGTATGGCAGAAAACAGGAGAAGAGGGTGTTATTCGGCGCGATTTTTGTTTGAAGAGAAGTGCAAGTATTACTAGATTTCGGATTACTGGAGCGCATTTTTAGCACTAAACGGGAAAACTACTGCAAGTACTAATATTGTGCAGGATCTGAGCACAACTTTTATCTAACAAAATTTATTATAACGATGTCTCAACGATAAAATCATTTTTTTATTTTTTCATTTGTTAGTACTATACACAAATAATACGATATATAGATCATTTTACTATAATTTTCCAAAGAAAGCTGTAAAATTCTATATTGTCGTATATTTTTGATGATTATTTCAATTTGCAAAAACTTGATTTGAAAATTCATGTTTGATCAGCTTCGCATATGCGTCTACCTTGATCATTGTGATATCTTTGAAATCAACAAAAAATAAGTGTAAACACCGGGGTGTATTTCAGGATTTCGTGAAATCCAGTGGATTTTGGAGCGCAAGCGTAAACTTGGCATAAGTTTATTTATTTTCTTTTTTAGAGATACATCTACCTGTTTCTGTACAGTTTAACATTTCTATACCTCAAAGCGAATTCAAATGTCAAATATGAATTTTGACAGCTAAAATCGAAATCATCTGATGTTTTTGGAGGACCTATTATTGGGCCATTATTTGTACAAACTTTTACAAAATGCCGTTCGATAACAAACCTGTTCAGTAAAAGAGAAATGAGAAGTAGTTACAAGTACTTGCAAGAACTTGCAAAGGCTTTTTACTTGCAAGTTATCGAACAGGCCTATTTGCAAAGCGACATTGTGTTACGTCAAATAAATCCTCATCTGCAAACCAGTTGATTTCATTAATATAAATAAATTAAAAGTCAAAATTTTTATTCAAAATAATAATTGGGCAAATAAAACACGACTATATAATTTAGCTCAACTGTTTGGGGGATATTATGGCAAATTCAGGATTCTTCAATCTGGTAACCCGTACATAGAAAATGTTTACAAACAAAAATTTTTATTTTAATTTTTAATTAAAAAATTAAATTAGAATTTAATTTATAGAAAAATATAAATATAGCAGTACAATGACAACAAAAGTATGTTGTTGTTTGTGCTACACAGCAAGCTACAGCTATAAATTAATCCAAAATGAGAAAGGAGAGAGCACTGAAGCATACGATGTCACAGTTAAATATTTCGATCCTATAATGGTTTGTACTTATTAGAATTGTTAAAAATTTTGTTTCATATATCCTTTCCTTTCTAGATGAAAAAAATTTTTGAGGCGAATTTCTTTTCTGTCATTTCAGGTAGATACATACAAAACATTTTCCGAGAAAAAGTTGAAGAAGAGTTATTTTTTTTTTTGACGAAACAGAATATACCAGCTGATCGAACTTGAACTGCTAAAATAAGTTATTGTAAATTAAATTATCATACAAAACACAACAAATGTTGACATTCTACGTCTACAACATTAATGCTTAGTTTACATTTGGCGTCGTTTCGTGATTTCGAAGGCGTTTCGTGATTTCGCGCGGAATTAAACAAAATTTTTCATGATTTCGCATACAAAAATGAAATCATCTCATTTCGTGATTTCAGCGAAATCAACATCGAAATCACAGTACACATGATATACAACCCTGTATTTGCATAAAAAAGTTCCAAAAGTTGCAACACTTTTCACGTATCACAATAAATAAGGTAGATGGTCAATTGCTGCAACAAAAAATTTTAGTATTAAAAATTGTAAACAATGTGAAAAATATTAAATTATTTTGTTACAATGCTATTTTTCATTGTGCTCCCGTACTTTTTTTAAAGGTAATGTTAGAAAAAAGAGCGAATTGTCAAAAATTGCTTCCCTATACAAATTTCTTAAAAAATACGGAAACGGAAAAATGACGGAAATTGCAAAAACTCCAGCATAAATGTCAAAATCAACGTATCAGCTATCATATTAGAAACCAATGAACATGCTTGCTGCTAGTTTCTACTAGGCCAAAAGTGTATGGCAGAAAACAGGAGAAGAGGGTGTTATTCGGCGCGATTTTTGTTGGAAGAGAAGTGCAAGTATTACTAGATTTCGGATTACTGGAGCGCATTTTTAGCACTAAACGGGAAAACTACTGCAAGTACTAATATTGTGCAGGATCTGAGCACAACTTTTATCTAACAAAATTTATTATAACGATGTCTCAACGATAAAATCATTTTTTTATTTTTTCATTTGTTAGTACTATACACAAATAATACGATATATAGATCATTTTACTATAATTTTCCAAAGAAAGCTGTAAAATTCTATATTGTCGTATATTTTTGATGATTATTTCAATTTGCAAAAACTTGATTTGAAAATTCATGTTTGATCAGCTTCGCATATGCGTCTACCTTGATCATTGTGATATCTTTGAAATCAACAAAAAATAAGTGTAAACACCGGGGTGTATTTCAGGATTTCGTGAAATCCAGTGGATTTTGGAGCGCAAGCGTAAACTTGGCATAAGTTTATTTATTTTCTTTTTTAGAGATACATCTACCTGTTTCTGTACAGTTTGACACTTCTATACCTCAAAGCGAATTCAAATGTCAAATATGAATTTTGACAGCTAAAATCGAAATCATCTGATGTTTTTGGAGGACCTATTATTGGGCCATTATTTGTACAAACTTTTACAAAATGCCCTTCGATAACAAACCTGTTCAGTAAAAGAGAAATGAGAAGTAGTTACAAGTACTTGCAAGAACTTGCAAAGGCTTTTTACTTGCAAGTTATCGAACAGGCCTATTTGCAAAGCGACATTGTGTTACGTCAAATAAATCCTCATCTGCAAACCAGTTGATTTCATTAATATAAATAAATTAAAATTCAAAATTTTTATTCAAAATAATAATTGGGCAAATAAAACACGACTATATAATTTAGCTCAACTGTTTGGGGGATATTATGGCAAATTCAGGATTCTTCAATCTGGTAACCCGTACATAGAAAATGTTTACAAACAAAAATTTTTATTTTAATTTTTAATTAAAAAATTAAATTAGAATTTAATTTATAGAAAAATATAAATATAGCAGTACAATGACAACAAAAGTATGTTGTTGTTTGTGCTACACAGCAAGCTACAGCTATAAATTAATCCAAAATGAGAAAGGAGAGAGCACTGAAGCATACGATGTCACAGTTAAATATTTCGATCCTATAATGGTTTGTACTTATTAGAATTGTTAAAAATTTTATTTCATATATCCTTTCCTTTCTAGATGAAAAAAATTTTTGAGGCGAATTTCTTTTCTGTCATTTCAGGTAGATACATACAAAACATTTTCCGAGAAAAAGTTGAAGAAGAGTTATTTTTTTTTTTTGACGAAACAGAATATACCAGCTGATCGAACTTGAACTGCTAAAATAAGTTATTGTAAATTAAATTATCATACAAAACACAACAAATGTTGACATTCTACGTCTACAACATTAATGCTTAGTTTACATTTGGCGTCGTTTCGTGATTTCGAAGGCGTTTCGTGATTTCGCGCGGAATTAAACAAAATTTTTCATGATTTCGCATACAAAAATGAAATCATCTCATTTCGTGATTTCAGCGAAATCAACATCGAAATCACAGTACACATGATATACAACCCTGTATTTGCATAAAAAAGTTCCAAAAGTTGCAACACTTTTCACGTATCACAATAAATAAGGTAGATGGTCAATTGCTGCAACAAAAAATTTTAGTATTAAAAATTTTAAACAATGTGAAAAAATATTAAATTATTTTGTTACAATGCTATTTTTCATTGTGCTCCCGTACTTTTTT
Source organism: Musca autumnalis (assembly GCF_047663935.1). NCBI lineage: Eukaryota > Metazoa > Arthropoda > Insecta > Diptera > Muscidae > Musca > Musca autumnalis. Next base: position 83,800,337 of record NW_027411866.1, read on the forward strand.
TAAAGGTAATGTTAGAAAAAAGAGCGAATTGTCAAAAATTGCTTCCCTATACAAATTTCTTAAAAAATACGGAAACGGAAAAATGACGGAAATTGCAAAAACTTCAGCATAAATGTCAAAATCAACGTATCAGCTATCATATTAGAAACCAATGAACATGCTTGCTGCTAGTTTCTACTAGGCCAAAAGTGTATGGCAGAAAACAGGAGAAGAGGGTGTTATTCGGCGCGATTTTTGTTTGAAGAGAAGTGCAAGTATTACTAGATTTCGGATTACTGGAGCGCATTTTTAGCACTAAACGGGAAAACTACTGCAAGTACTAATATTGTGCAGGATCTGAGCACAACTTTTATCTAACAAAATTTATTATAACGATGTCTCAACGATAAAATCATTTTTTTATTTTTTCATTTGTTAGTACTATACACAAATAATACGATATATAGATCATTTTACTATAATTTTCCAAAGAAAGCTGTAAAATTCTATATTGTCGTATATTTTTGATGATTATTTCAATTTGCAAAAACTTGATTTGAAAATTCATGTTTGATCAGCTTCGCATATGCGTCTACCTTGATCATTGTGATATCTTTGAAATCAACAAAAAATAAGTGTAAACACCGGGGTGTATTTCAGGATTTCGTGAAATCCAGTGGATTTTGGAGCGCAAGCGTAAACTTGGCATAAGTTTATTTATTTTCTTTTTTAGAGATACATCTACCTGTTTCTGTACAGTTTGACATTTCTATACCTCAAAGCGAATTCAAATGTCAAATATGAATTTTGACAGCTAAAATCGAAATCCTTTGTCTTCTAGCCATTAGCATTCAAATACGCCTGATGAGCCTGGCTTAAACCACCAGGCGAAACGATCGTAGCGTAATGGTTGAGTGTGTGGTATTTCGTTAGAATTCATTTTTCAATACAAAACTCCTTAGGCCATGTTAGCTCGATTAATCCAATTAATTAAAAACTTTCATAAATAATGGCCTTCGTCCTAAAAAGACAATAATAAATAAAAATCTTCACAGCAGAGCCCGGCTGCCCTGGCTGAGGTTTGAACCTGGGTCCTCTCCAACAAACAGACAATGTTGTCGAGATCTCAGCGTTCTAAGCCACTGCCAATGTATCATATCAACAAACTAGTCGACATGATGCCAATGTATCATATCAACAAACTAGTCGACATGATATCCAAAAAACTTCAAAAACTGAAGGCATTACAATTCATGAAGGAAACCCCCCTTCGATTGTATATGTGTATGTATTGATAAAATGATTCCTAGACAAGACACTAGGGTGACTTGATAAAGAAAAAAGACTTCAATAAATACTTCATAATTACAAAATTGTAAAAATGTTTGTATAAATAGAAGTTATCAAAATCAGCCTTTGTCTTCTAGCCATTAGCATTCAAATACGCCTGATGAGCCTGGCTTAAACCACCAGGCGAAACGATCGTAGCGTAATGGTTGAGTGTGTGGTATTTCGCTAGAATTCATTTTTCAATACAAAACTCCTTAGGCCATGTTAGCTCGATTAATCCAATTAATTAAAAACTTTCATAAATAATGGCCTTCGTCCTAAAAAGACAATAATAAATAAAAATCTTCACAGCAGAGCCCGGCTGCCCTGGCTGAGGTTTGAACCTGGGTCCTCTCCAACAAACAGACAATGTTGTCGAGATCTCAGCGTTCTAAGCCACTGCCAATGTATCATATCAACAAACTAGTCGACATGATGCCAATGTATCATATCAACAAACTAGTCGACATGATATCCAAAAAACTTCAAAAACTGAAGGCATTACAATTCATGAAGGAAACCCCCCTTCGATTGTATATGTGTATGTATTGATAAAATGATTCCTAGACAAGACACTAGGGTGACTTGATAAAGAAAAAAGACTTCAATAAATACTTCATAATTACAAAATTGTAAAAATGTTTGTATAAATAGAAGTTATCAAAATCAGCCTTTGTCTTCTAGCCATTAGCATTCAAATACGCCTGATGAGCCTGGCTTAAACCACCAGGCGAAACGATCGTAGCGTAATGGTTGAGTGTGTGGTATTTCGCTAGAATTCATTTTTCAATACAAAACTCCTTAGGCCATGTTAGCTCGATTAATCCAATTAATTAAAAACTTTCATAAATAATGGCCTTCGTCCTAAAAAGACAATAATAAATAAAAATCTTCACAGCAGAGCCCGGCTGCCCTGGCTGAGGTTTGAACCTGGGTCCTCTCCAACAAACAGACAATGTTGTCGAGATCTCAGCGTTCTAAGCCACTGCCAATGTATCATATCAACAAACTAGTCGACATGATGCCAATGTATCATATCAACAAACTAGTCGACATGATATCCAAAAAACTTCAAAAACTGAAGGCATTACAATTCATGAAGGAAACCCCCCTTCGATTGTATATGTGTATGTATTGATAAAATGATTCCTAGACAAGACACTAGGGTGACTTGATAAAGAAAAAAGACTTCAATAAATACTTCATAATTACAAAATTGTAAAAATGTTTGTATAAATAGAAGTTATCAAAATCAGCCTTTGTCTTCTAGCCATTAGCATTCAAATACGCCTGATGAGCCTGGCTTAAACCACCAGGCGAAACGATCGTAGCGTAATGGTTGAGTGTGTGGTATTTCGCTAGAATTCATTTTTCAATACAAAACTCCTTAGGCCATGTTAGCTCGATTAATCCAATTAATTAAAAAAATCGAAATCATCTGATGTTTTTGGAGGACCTATTATTGGGCCATTATTTGTACAAACTTTTACAAAATGCCGTTCGATAACAAACCTGTTCAGTAAAAGAGAAATGAGAAGTAGTTACAAGTACTTGCAAGAACTTGCAAAGGCTTTTTACTTGCAAGTTATCGAACAGGCCTATTTGCAAAGCGACATTGTGTTACGTCAAATAAATCCTCATCTGCAAACCAGTTGATTTCATTAATATAAATAAATTAAAAGTCAAAATTTTTATTCAAAATAATAATTGGGCAAATAAAACACGACTATATAATTTAGCTCAACTGTTTGGGGGATATTATGGCAAATTCAGGATTCTTCAATCTGGTAACCCGTACATAGAAAATGTTTACAAACAAAAATTTTTATTTTAATTTTTAATTAAAAAATTAAATTAGAATTTAATTTATAGAAAAATATAAATATAGCAGTACAATGACAACAAAAGTATGTTGTTGTTTGTGCTACACAGCAAGCTACAGCTATAAATTAATCCAAAATGAGAAAGGAGAGAGCACTGAAGCATACGATGTCACAGTTAAATATTTCGATCCTATAATGGTTTGTACTTATTAGAATTGTTAAAAATTTTGTTTCATATATCCTTTCCTTTCTAGATGAAAAAAATTTTTGAGGCGAATTTCTTTTCTGTCATTTCAGGTAGATACATACAAAACATTTTCCGAGAAAAAGTTGAAGAAGAGTTATTTTTTTTTGACGAAACAGAATATACCAGCTGATCGAACTTGAACTGCTAAAATAAGTTATTGTAAATTAAATTATCATACAAAACACAACAAATGTTGACATTCTACGTCTACAACATTAATGCTTAGTTTACATTTGGCGTCGTTTCGTGATTTCGAAGGCGTTTCGTGATTTCGCGCGGAATTAAACAAAATTTTTCATGATTTCGCATACAAAAATGAAATCATCTCATTTCGTGATTTCAGCGAAATCAACATCGAAATCACAGTACACATGATATACAACCCTGTATTTGCATAAAAAAGTTCCAAAAGTTGCAACACTTTTCACGTATCACAATAAATAAGGTAGATGGTCAATTGCTGCAACAAAAAATTTTAGTATTAAAAATTGTAAACAATGTGAAAAATATTAAATTATTTTGTTACAATGCTATTTTTCATTGTGCTCCCGTACTTTTTTTAAAGGTAATGTTAGAAAAAAGAGCGAATTGTCAAAAATTGCTTCCCTATACAAATTTCTTAAAAAATACGGAAACGGAAAAATGACGGAAATTGCAAAAACTCCAGCATAAATGTCAAAATCAACGTATCAGCTATCATATTAGAAACCAATGAACATGCTTGCTGCTAGTTTCTACTAGGCCAAAAGTGTATGGCAGAAAACAGGAGAAGAGGGTGTTATTCGGCGCGATTTTTGTTGGAAGAGAAGTGCAAGTATTACTAGATTTCGGATTACTGGAGCGCATTTTTAGCACTAAACGGGAAAACTACTGCAAGTACTAATATTGTGCAGGATCTGAGCACAACTTTTATCTAACAAAATTTATTATAACGATGTCTCAACGATAAAATCATTTTTTTATTTTTTCATTTGTTAGTACTATACACAAATAATACGATATATAGATCATTTTACTATAATTTTCCAAAGAAAGTTGTAAAATTCTATATTGTCGTATATTTTTGATGATTAATTCAATTTGCAAAAACTTGATTTGAAAATTCATGTTTGATCAGCTTCGCATATGCGTCTACCTTGATCATTGTGATATGTTTGAAATCAACAAAAAATAAGTGTAAACACTGGGGTGTATTTCAGGATTTCGTGAAATCCAGTGGATTTTGGAGCGCAAGCGTAAACTTGGCATAAGTTTATTTATTTTCTTTTTTAGAGATACATCTACCTGTTTCTGTACAGTTTGACATTTCTATACCTCAAAGCGAATTCAAATGTCAAATATGAATTTTGACAGCTAAAATCGAAATCATCTGATGTTTTTGGAGGACCTATTATTGGGCCATGATTTGTACAAACTTTTACAAAATGCCGTTCGATAACAAACCTGTTCAGTAAAAGAGAAATGAGAAGTAGTTACAAGTACTTGCAAAGGCTTTTTACTTGCAAGTTATCGAACAGGCCTATTTGCAAAGCGACATTGTGTTACGTCAAATAAATCCTCATCTGCAAACCATTTGATTTCATTAATATAAATAAATTAAAAGTCAAAATTTTTATTCAAAATAATAATTGGGCAAATAAAACACGACTATATAATTTAGCTCAACTGTTTGGGGGATATTGTGGCAAATTCAGGATTCTTCAATCTGGTAACCCGTACATAGAAAATGTTTACGCACGTGCAGTGCGTAGATGCCTATACACCAAAAGAAGCGAGGCAGAGGCGGCATCAATTTATAACGTCTCCCAAGAGGAGTTGGAACGAAGAATGCAAGGATATAAAGATGATGAAATTAGTACAATTTCTGCTTCATCTCTTGGTACGGCTTTAAATGCACAAGTCGAGAAGGAAAACTTAGAGGAGAGAATGAAAATCGCCATGAATGAATGTATCACTAATTTCGGGTGTCGGGGTATGTCAGTATTAGCTGTCAGTGAAAGATACAACGTCGGAAGAAATTGTCTCAATGCCCGCCTTTTAGAGAACAAAGAGTACCTTAAAAAAAAGAGAAAAATTAATTATGAGGGAGGAGAATCAAATAAAAAAGAAGAGAAAAATTGAACATGCAATTCAAAATTTCTCTTCAAAACTTGAACAAAAATCACAAAAATCAGCCATGATTCGGAAAATCATTCAAAATTCGGATGCATAACAATAGCAGTACATGGCACAACAATCATATACCCCCCGCATCAGCCCAGCTGATGTACTGCGAGCTGTCAAAAAAGTTGTTGAAGAAAACACAAAATTTAAAATAGTGAATTTTTGACGCTTTTTTTAATACTGCTTTTTTGATTTGATACCTGCCTAACAAAAATTTTGCTGTGGTTGTTGGCTGATGCTCCCCTACCTGGTAATTGTGCCAACAACGAAAGCATAACCTCCAAAAAACAAACGTCACACTACCCACCATTACCACCTATTTTGTATCAATTTAAAAAATTAATTTTTAATTTAAAAAATTCAATTAGAATTTAATTTATAGAAAAATATTATAGCAGTACAATGACAACAAAAGTATGTCCAAATTTACATTAGGCGAGTTTACTTGCGGCAATTGTCAGTTTGTAGGTGAGAGAGGGTGCTGAGAGGTAAAGGGTTACCATATGCCTCACCTCTCTCTCCTACAAAATGACAATTGCCGCAAGTAAACTCGCCCAATGTAAATTGGGACTATGTTGTTGTTTGTGCTACACAGCATGGTACAAGTACACAGGTAGCCGCATCGGCAATTGTTGGCAACATAAAATGTCAAAATTTGACATCAATTCAATGCAATTGACACATTATGTTACCATCAGCTGGCATGATAATGCTACCTGTATTATTGTACCATGCTACACAGCAAGCTACAGCTATAAATTAATCCAAAATGAGAAAGGAGAGAGCACTGAAGCATACGATGTCACAGTTAAATATTTCGATCCTATAATGGTTTGTACTTATTAGAATTGTTAAAAATTTTGTTTCATATATCCTTTCCTTTCTAGATGAAAAAAATTTTTGAGGCGAATTTCTTTCTGTCATTTCAGGTAGATACATACAAAACATTTTCCGAGAAAAAGTTGAAGAAGAGTTTTTTTTTTTTTGACGAAACAGAATATACCAGCTGATCGAACTTGAACTGCTAAAATAAGTTATTGTAAATTAAATTATCATACAAAACACAACAAATGTTGACATTCTACGTCTACAACATTAATGCTTAGTTTACATTTGGCGTCGTTTCGTGATTTCGAAGGCGTTTCGTGATTTCGCGCGGAATTAAACAAAATTTTTCATGATTTCGCATACAAAAATGAAATCATCTCATTTCGTGATTTCAGCGAAATCAACATCGAAATCACAGTACACATGATATACAACCCTGTATTTGCATAAAAAAGTTCCAAAAGTTGCAACACTTTTCACGTATCACAATAAATAAGGTAGATGGTCAATTGCTGCAACAAAAAATTTTAGTATTAAAAATTGTAAACAATGTGAAAAATATTGTTACGGAATTAGGTTTAACTAATTTCCGTGTAGACGATGTTTTATTCCCCAGTACGATTTGTACCAAATAAAACAGGGTTCGTTTTAGATTACGTTTCTACAATGCTTTATTTACTTTATTACACTTATTCGTAACCGACTTTAATTACTAAGCACGCAGATTGTCTCTAGTTGGCACGCAGCTATTCTTTTACCGATCTGTTCAGTTCAACGCTCAAAACACAACTACTCCGTCATTGCCATTTCCCCGGTAATTTATATCCCAAAGTCTCCCTGTTCGAGAAATATCTAGAGCATATGGCAACACCTCGAATCTGTACAACGAACACACAGACGCACATTCGCACTAAGCGAACAACCATACTCACATACATACATGGGGGATGATCAATGACGTAATTACAACAACAAATAAATGTAAGAAAAGAAGTGACAAACTAAACAATAATTACATGACTATGGCAAAACAAAATAAAAGCACATTAATGAAAGGTAAAGTAACATCCAGAATAATGAAGAGAGTTCTACATGGTAGTTGTTGCTGCTTAAATAAAGTAACTGCGTAATAAAAACTTTACGTTACAATTCAAATTTTTAAATTAACGGAAATTAAACTAAACTTACTTAACTTAAACCTATCAGTTACACTCGTAACATTGCCTCCCGCTTAAGCCTGTTCGTCCCGAATAGGCACAGTTCCCTCTCGGTGGTATGGGCATTGGTAACACTGCCTCCCGCTTAAGCCTGTTCCTCTTGACTAGACGCAGTTCTCGTTCCGTAGTGGTGGCAACCGATTTAGATGTACCCTCTACTGCGTCAGCTTTGGACTCTTGCTCTTCTGGACGACGTTGCTTTCTCTCCAGGAATCGCGATGCTATACCCTCTTTCTTCGTGGTCACCTTCCTAAGTGCCACCTGGTCTTCCTCGGACTTGCCCTTCCTTGTTGTACGGCCGCTTTTCGATAGACCTTTCCTCGACGTACATCTTCTCTTTTTCCTCCTCGTCGCGAGATTTTTCCACTTTCCTACGGGCCAATTGTCAGCGGCTTCCACCTTCAGCGTACGGACATCTACAGCGATCTCGTCGGATTCTGCACTTTGGCGATGCTTGCTTTTCTCGTTGTAGCCCACATTTATCGGTATTTCCACATTGGACCAAGTCATCACACGGTGCTTTATGTCCAGGTTTATATCGAAGGCAATCATGAAGTCTACACCAAGTATAACTTCGTCCACAATATCGGCCACTATAAAATCGAAATTTACCGATTTCCTACCCATACTTAGCCTTTGGTAGGCCTTTCCATGCACCGGGGTCTTCTCGCCTGTGGCCGTCCGCAATTTGACTCCATTTAACGGCAATACCTTCCCTTTTACCAAATCCGGTCTAATAATGGACTTTGTTGCACCGGTGTCCAATGTCAAGGTACGCAATACACCATTGACGAAGCCTTTAACCGTTAAGTTGTGATTCTTCTGCTGGACTATGGCTATAGAGATTGTGGGACCATCATTTTCATCCTCTGCCAGCAGCGTCTCGTGATTGACGGAATTCCCTTTATTTGATTCACCTGATGTCTCTCTTTCTAGATTCTTGGCCACCAGTTGGTCGTCGCTTTTTGAAGGCGGTGAGGTGGATCTGGGCCTTGCTTGTCTCAATCTGCATTCTCGGGCCAAGTGTCCAGTTTTCCGACAGTTGTAGCAAGTCTTTCTCGTTCTAGGAGCCCCTCGTTTCACATGCACTAGTGCATCCTTTAGCGGATCGACAACGGTCTGGGAATTGTTGTCCTCAACTTGCAGCCTCCTCACGTTGTAAGCTTTAGGTTTCACCAGCATCCTCGCGGTTTCTTGGGCCAGGGCAAATGACACGGTTTCTGCAAATGTTCCTATCGGTGCCGCATACGTCGCAAATTTTATCTCTGGATCACGAATACCACTTGCAAATGTCTCAATCTTTATGCGGTCCACCAATGGATGTGTCTCTCCTGGATATGCCACCTGCGCCAACCGCTCAATATCAGCCGCAAAGTCTTGTAAAGTCTCATTTGGCTTCTGGACTCTTCCCCTCAGTTCCATTCGGTAGATCTCTTGCTTGTGTTCACTACCGTACCTACGTTCAAGAGCAGCCATTATATCTCCATAACTGTTTCTAGAAGCGGCGGGAATACTCTGTAATACGTCAGCAGCATCACCCTTCAATGCCATAAGGAGTGATACCGCCTTGTCGTTGTCGTTCCAAGAATCTCTAGCAGCCACTGTCTCGAACTGTAATTTGAACACATTGAAAGAGGTAGAGCCGTCGAACACTGGAGGCTTAATTTTTAACGCGCTATGAATAGCTCTCACTGGCCCACCTTTGATTTCCAGTTCCGACATTTTCTTTTCTATTCCCAGAATCTTCTCATCTTGAGCCAGAAATTTCTCGTCAACAGACAAAATCTTTTTATCCAACTCTTTAATTTGTACCTCCACGTTTTCTACTCTCTTTTCAATCACCATCGTGATGTTCTCGAGTTTCTCGTTAATAGTTCTAGAATTTGCCTCTAATTTCTCTTCCATGCCCTTAGCGATTTTTCTAGAGTTCTCTTCTAACTTTTCCTCTAATTTTCTGGAATATTCTTCACTCTTCCTGGAATTTTCTTCCATTTTAGCATCTAATTTCTCCATCATTTTACTGGAATTTTCTTCCATTTTAGCATCTAATTTCTCCATCATTTTGGAATTTTCTTCACTTTTCTTATTCATTTCCTGCATAATCATAGCCAGCATTGATTTCAAATCGTCACCCCTGGCAGCTACCGACGAAACTTCCTCAACGCTGGATTCGCCCTTTGCCGATAACTCGACTTCCTCCTTCTCGAACTCATATTCATCGATGTTCATTCCACGGCGCTCGAACTCTTCCAACAAGCGTTTTTGTAGTTCGGCCTTGTTGCCAGTAGAACACAACTCCAACTTACTTAGCTCCTTCTTCAAGTCTTCCACTCGTAGATCCTTAAACTTCATTGTAGGATGATCGTAATCTCACTGCTGACACCAATTGTTACGGAATTAGGTTTAACTAATTTCCGTGTAGACGTTGTTTTATTCCCCAGTACGATTTGTACCAAATAAAACAGGGTTCGATTTAGATTACGTTTCTACAATGCTTTATTTACTTTATTACACTTATTCGTAACCGACTTTAATTACTAAGCACGCAGATTGTCTCTAGTTAGCACGCAGCTATTCTTTTACCGATCTGTTCAGTTCAACGCTCAAAACACAACTACTCCGTCATTGCCATTTCCCCGGTAATTTATATCCCAAAGTCTCCCTGTTCGAGAAATATCTAGAGCATATGGCAACACCTCGAATCTGTACAACGAACACACAGACGCACATTCGCACTAAGCGAACAACCATACTCACATACATACATGGGGGATGATCAATGACGTAATTACAACAACAAATAAATGTAAGAAAAGAAGTGACAAACTAAACAATAATTACATGACTATGGCAAAACAAAATAAAAGCACATTAATGAAAGGTAAAGTAACATCCAGAATAATGAAGAGAGTTCTACATGGTAGTTGTTGCTGCTTAAATAAAGTAACTGCGTAATAAAAACTTTACGTTACAATTCAAATTTTTAAATTAACGGAAATTAAACTAAACTAACTTAACTTAAACCTATCAGTTACACTCGTAACAATATTAAATTATTTTGTTACAATGCTATTTTTCATTGTGCTCCCGTACTTTTTTTAAAGGTAATGTTAGAAAAAAGAGCGAATTGTCAAAAATTGCTTCCCTATACAAATTTCTTAAAAAATACGGAAACGGAAAAATGACGGAAATTGCAAAAACTCCAGCATAAATGTCAAAATCAACGTATCAGCTATCATATTAGAAACCAATGAACATGCTTGCTGCTAGTTTCTACTAGGCCAAAAGTGTATGGCAGAAAACAGGAGAAGAGGGTGTTATTCGGCGCGATTTTTGTTGGAAGAGAAGTGCAAGTATTACTAGATTTCGGATTACTGGAGCGCATTTTTAGCACTAAACGGGAAAACTACTGCAAGTACTAATATTGTGCAGGATCTGAGCACAACTTTTATCTAACAAAATTTATTATAACGATGTCTCAACGATAAAATCATTTTTTTATTTTTTCATTTGTTAGTACTATACACAAATAATACGATATATAGATCATTTTACTATAATTTTCCAAAGAAAGCTGTAAAATTCTATATTGTCGTATATTTTTGATGATTATTTCAATTTGCAAAAACTTGATTTGAAAATTCATGTTTGATCAGCTTCGCATATGCGTCTACCTTGATCATTGTGATATCTTTGAAACCAACAAAAAATAAGTGTAAACACCGGGGTGTATTTCAGGATTTCGTGAAATCCAGTGGATTTTGGAGCGCAAGCGTAAACTTGGCATAAGTTTATTTATTTTCTTTTTCTGTACAGTTTGACACTTCTATACCTCAAAGCGAATTCAAATGTCAAATATGAATTTTGACAGCTAAAATCGAAATCATCTGATGTTTTTGGAGGACCTATTATTGGGCCATTATTTGTACAAACTTTTACAAAATGCCGTTCGATAACAAACCTGTTCAGTAAAAGAGAAATGAGAAGTAGTTACAAGTACTTGCAAGAACTTGCAAAGGCTTTTTACTTGCAAGTTATCGAACAGGCCTATTTGCAAAGCGACATTGTGTTACGTCAAATAAATCCTCATCTGCAAACCAGTTGATTTCATTAATATAAATAAATTAAAAGTCAAAATTTTTATTCAAAATAATAATTGGGCAAATAAAACACGACTATATAATTTAGCTCAACTGTTTGGGGGATATTATGGCAAATTCAGGATTCTTCAATCTGGTAACCCGTACATAGAAAATGTTTACAAACAAAAATTTTTATTTTAATTTTTAATTAAAAAATTAAATTAGAATTTAATTTATAGAAAAATATAAATATAGCAGTACAATGACAACAAAAGTATGTTGTTGTTTGTGCTACACAGCAAGCTACAGCTATAAATTAATCCAAAATGAGAAAGGAGAGAGCACTGAAGCATACGATGTCACAGTTAAATATTTCGGTCCTATAATGGTTTGTACTTATTAGAATTGTTAAAAATTTTGTTTCATATATCCTTTCCTTTCTAGATGAAAAAAATTTTTGAGGCGAATTTCTTTTCTGTCATTTCAGGTAGATACATACAAAACATTTTCCGAGAAAAAGTTGAAGAAGAGTTATTTTTTTTTGACGAAACAGAATATACCAGCTGATCGAACTTGAACTGCTAAAATAAGTTATTGTAAATTAAATTATCATACAAAACACAACAAATGTTGACATTCTACGTCTACAACATTAATGCTTAGTTTACATTTGGCGTCGTTTCGTGATTTCGAAGGCGTTTCGTGATTTCGCGCGGAATTAAACAAAATTTTTCATGATTTCGCATACAAAAATGAAATCATCTCATTTCGTGATTTCAGCGAAATCAACATCGAAATCACAGTACACATGATATACAACCCTGTATTTGCATAAAAAAGTTCCAAAAGTTGCAACACTTTTCACGTATCACAATAAATAAGGTAGATGGTCAATTGCTGCAACAAAAAATTTTAGTATTAAAAATTGTAAACAATGTGAAAAATATTAAATTATTTTGTTACAATGCTATTTTTCATTGTGCTCCCGTACTTTTTTTAAAGGTAATGTTAGAAAAAAGAGCGAATTGTCAAAAATTGCTTCCCTATACAAATTTCTTAAAAAATACGGAAACGGAAAAATGACGGAAATTGCAAAAACTCCAGCATAAATGTCAAAATCAACGTATCAGCTATCATATTAGAAACCAATGAACATGCTTGCTGCTAGTTTCTACTAGGCCAAAAGTGTATGGCAGAAAACAGGAGAAGAGGGTGTTATTCGGCGCGATTTTTGTTGGAAGAGAAGTGCAAGTATTACTAGATTTCGGATTACTGGAGCGCATTTTTAGCACTAAACGGGAAAACTACTGCAAGTACTAATATTGTGCAGGATCTGAGCACAACTTTTATCTAACAAAATTTATTATAACGATGTCTCAACGATAAAATCATTTTTTTATTTTTTCATTTGTTAGTACTATACACAAATAATACGATATATAGATCATTTTACTATAATTTTCCAAAGAAAGCTGTAAAATTCTATATTGTCGTATATTTTTGATGATTATTTCAATTTGCAAAAACTTGATTTGAAAATTCATGTTTGATCAGCTTCGCATATGCGTCTACCTTGATCATTGTGATATCTTTGAAATCAACAAAAAATAAGTGTAAACACCGGGGTGTATTTCAGGATTTCGTGAAATCCAGTGGATTTTGGAGCGCAAGCGTAAACTTGGCATAAGTTTATTTATTTTCTTTTTTAGAGATACATCTACCTGTTTCTGTACAGTTTGACACTTCTATACCTCAAAGCGAATTCAAATGTCAAATATGAATTTTGACAGCTAAAATCGAAATCATCTGATGTTTTTGGAGGACCTATTATTGGGCCATTATTTGTACAAACTTTTACAAAATGCCGTTCGATAACAAACCTGTTCAGTAAAAGAGAAATGAGAAGTAGTTACAAGTACTTGCAAGAACTTGCAAAGGCTTTTTACTTGCAAGTTATCGAACAGGCCTATTTGCAAAGCGACATTGTGTTACGTCAAATAAATCCTCATCTGCAAACCAGTTGATTTCATTAATATAAATAAATTAAAAGTCAAAATTTTTATTCAAAATAATAATTGGGCAAATAAAACACGACTATATAATTTAGCTCAACTGTTTGGGGGATATTATGGCAAATTCAGGATTCTTCAATCTGGTAACCCGTACATAGAAAATGTTTACAAACAAAAATTTTTATTTTAATTTTTAATTAAAAAATTAAATTAGAATTTAATTTATAGAAAAATATAAATATAGCAGTACAATGACAACAAAAGTATGTTGTTGTTTGTGCTACACAGCAAGCTACAGCTATCAATTAATCCAAAATGAGAAAGGAGAGAGCACTGAAGCATACGATGTCACAGTTAAATATTTCGATCCTATAATGGTTTGTACTTATTAGAATTGTTAAAAATTTTGTTTCATATATCCTTTCCTTTCTAGATGAAAAAAATTTTTGAGGCGAATTTCTTTTCTGTCATTTCAGGTAGATACATACAAAACATTTTCCGAGAAAAGAAGAAGTTGAAGAAGAGTTATTTTTTTTTTTGACGAAACAGAATATACCAGCTGATCGAACTTGAACTGCTAAAATAAGTTATTGTAAATTAATGGCCTGTTCCCGTACTTTATAAAGTGGTAAAAGTCGTAAAACTTGTAAAAGTCGTAAACGATTTTCATATAAATTTTGTGTACGGGAACGCAAAATGTGTAAATATGGTAAAAATTGTAAAAACTTTTTAGTTCTGGAACAGAGCTTAAATTATCATACAAAACACAACAAATGTTGACATTCTACGTCTACAACATTAATGCTTAGTTTACATTTGGCGTCGTTTCGTGATTTCGAAGGCGTTTCGTGATTTCGCGCGGAATTAAACAAAATTTTTCATGATTTCGCATACAAAAATGAAATCATCTCATTTCGTGATTTCAGCGAAATCAACATCGAAATCACAGTACACATGATATACAACCCTGTATTTGCATAAAAAAGTTCCAAAAGTTGCAACACTTTTCACGTATCACAATAAATAAGGTAGATGGTCAATTGCTGCAACAAAAAATTTTAGTATTAAAAATTGTAAACAATGTGAAAAATATTAAATTATTTTGTTACAATGCTATTTTTCATTGTGCTCCCGTACTTTTTTTAAAGGTAATGTTAGAAAAAAGAGCGAATTGTCAAAAATTGCTTCCCTATACAAATTTCTTAAAAAATACGGAAACGGAAAAATGACGGAAATTGCAAAAACTCCAGCATAAATGTCAAAATCAACGTATCAGCTATCATATTAGAAACCAATGAACATGCTTGCTGCTAGTTTCTACTAGGCCAAAAGTGTATGGCAGAAAACAGGAGAAGAGGGTGTTATTCGGCGCGATTTTTGTTGGAAGAGAAGTGCAAGTATTACTAGATTTCGGATTACTGGAGCGCATTTTTAGCACTAAACGGGAAAACTACTGCAAGTACTAATATTGTGCAGGATCTGAGCACAACTTTTATCTAACAAAATTTATTATAACGATGTCTCAACGATAAAATCATTTTTTTATTTTTTCATTTGTTAGTACTATACACAAATAATACGATATATAGATCATTTTACTATAATTTTCCAAAGAAAGCTGTAAAATTCTATATTGTCGTATATTTTTGATGATTATTTCAATTTGCAAAAACTTGATTTGAAAATTCATGTTTGATCAGCTTCGCATATGCGTCTACCTTGATCATTGTGATATCTTTGAAATCAACAAAAAATAAGTGTAAACACCGGGGTGTATTTCAGGATTTCGTGAAATCCAGTGGATTTTGGAGCGCAAGCGTAAACTTGGCATAAGTTTATTTATTTTCTTTTTTAGAGATACATCTACCTGTTTCTGTACAGTTTGACACTTCTATACCTCAAAGCGAATTCAAATGTCAAATATGAATTTTGACAGCTAAAATCGAAATCATCTGATGTTTTTGGAGGACCTATTATTGGGCCATTATTTGTACAAACTTTTACAAAATGCCGTTCGATAACAAACCTGTTCAGTAAAAGAGAAATGAGAAGTAGTTACAAGTACTTGCAAGAACTTGCAAAGGCTTTTTACTTGCAAGTTATCGAACAGGCCTATTTGCAAAGCGACATTGTGTTACGTCAAATAAATCCTCATCTGCAAACCAGTTGATTTCATTAATATAAATAAATTAAAAGTCAAAATTTTTATTCAAAATAATAATTGGGCAAATAAAACACGACTATATAATTTAGCTCAACTGTTTGGGGGATATTATGGCAAATTCAGGATTCTTCAATCTGGTAACCCGTACATAGAAAATGTTTACAAACAAAAATTTTTATTTTAATTTTAATTAAAAAATTAAATTAGAATTTAATTTATAGAAAAATATAAATATAGCAGTACAATGACAACAAAAGTATGTTGTTGTTTGTGCTACACAGCAAGCTACAGCTATAAATTAATCCAAAATGAGAAAGGAGAGAGCACTGAAGCATACGATGTCACAGTTAAATATTTCGATCCTATAATGGTTTGTACTTATTAGAATTGTTAAAAATTTTGTTTCATATATCCTTTCCTTTCTAGATTCTTAGTGAGGAACAGCATGAAGCAAACACATCCTTGACAAAAGTTTTATGTGATAACTGCTGGACACATATTAGCGACTTCCATGATTTTCAATTGCAAGTTCATAAAACTCGAACTGAAATGTTGGAAGTTATGCTAGGGCAGCTGGGACATAATAAGCAAATAAGTGAGGATGAAATGTCTGATAGGGGATGTATGGATGAAACTGATTCTGATATTGATGATGTTCCGCTAACAAAATTATTTAAAAATGAAATGTTTTTAAATAAGCCGACGTTGGAAGCGCATGGAGACATAAAAGTTTTGTCACCATCTCCAAATAATTTGGCGGAGAATGAAGGTAATAATGAGCAAAAACTACAAATACTAGAAGATAATACACTAAATGTGGATAAGATGGAAATAAATAATTTTTCGGAGGGTAGAGAAGAAATGCCCATGGTTTTGTCGCAATTTAAAGAAGAAGTTACTATGGACGAGATTTTCGAAATGAAAACGGAATCGCCAGACATAACTTTACATGAAAAAAGAGACGTATGCCCAGAAACAGAAAACGATTTGAACGATACAACTGAAGATAATATCGATAAAAAGGCAAAAAGAGGAAGGAAACCCAAAAGTATAACAAAGGATGGAAATGGAGAAGAAACACCTTCAGCGATAAAACAGAAGAAATCTAGAGGTAAAAACAAAGTACCTAAAAAAATTAAGGATCCTAATCGTACATCATATATGGATAAATGTCGAGAGAATGACTCTTTTATAGCCCAATGGAAACCCAACTTGGACTGCGATTTATGTCCAGTCACAGCAACTAATTTCAATAACCTGCGGGAACACTTTCGGGAAGTTCATAAAACTAGATGTTACATTAAATGTTGCGACCGTAAATTTTACCGTCGTTGTGTGCTTATGGATCACATTCGGCTTCATATAAATCCGGAAACGCACAAATGTGATATTTGTGGTCGATCCAGTACGACCAAACACAATTTGAAGCTACACAAACAGGTAATGCATGGCAACTTGAACCAATTCGAATGTGAAGTATGTCATCGGCTATTCAATCAAAAACCCACATTGGATCGTCATATGTTAACTCATGTAAAAGGAGAAAACAAGTTTTTCTGCAAAGAATGTGGCAAAGGATATGTTTTGGAGCTACAATTGAATTCACATATCAAAACAGTTCATGGTGTCGATTGTGTTTGTGATCAATGTGGGCGAACATTTCACAGTGCCAATGCCCTCAAAAAGCATTTATTGGATCACGCTGGTGTTCCAAAACGTAAGTACCCCTGCGAAATTTGTGGCGCTCAACTGAACACTAATAATAACCTGCGACGGCACAAGGCCGCTTATCACCATGATGGATCAACGGCTTACATTTGTAGTATCTGTGGAAAAGTTTCATCAAGTGAAAACGCATTGCGAGCTCATAAAAAAAGAGTACACGAAGAAAATCGAAAACACAAATGTACTTATTGTGAAAAGGCATTTAAAAGACCAAAAGACCTGCGGGAACACATAGCAACCCACACTGGTGTCGATTTGTATCAATGTCCCCATTGCCCGCAGACATTTAAAGTCAGCGCTAATATGCATCATCATCGTAAAAGGGCTCATCCAATCGAATGGGAAGAAGCTAGGAAAAATCGTTTGCAATTGCCTAAAGTTAATATTTTAGAAGTAACCAATCAAATAGTTATGTAAGTATTAATTCATATTAAATTATAGTAGATTAATAAAGAAATACATACTTATATCCGAAATTTGTAGTTGTTGTGTTTCAATAATATCGACATATTTTTTAACCAATTTGAAACAATTCAAGTTGATGGATAAATTCACATTTTCGAATATTATAAGAATTGACCAAAAAGAGTAACATACAGTTTGTCAGGATAATGTTTTCGAAAAAAAAACGAAAAATTTCAAATGATTGTAGCAAACATGTCGAATTTTTTGCAAAAATTAGAGGTAGACAGTGCACTATAGGTATCAAACCTGAACTGCGATTCTCTAACACATTTTTGAGTTACCGACCAAAATCAGTAAAATTAAAATGCTTATAATTACGGCAATTAACGATATTCTTCGGTAAGTTAAGCGACGAATAAAAAGTATTCGTAAAGTTCTACCGATAGCAAGAGCGTTGTCAACTTTTATTTCAACTTTTTATAATTTTGCGTTTTAATGTTAACGGTTTTTGTCGGTAACTAAAAAAATGAATATATTAACACTTTTTATGAATATTTTAGTTCTCAATAATGACAAGGTGTCTCAGACCAAAATTAATAAATAGATAAGAAGATTCCCTGAAACAACGAAATGACAACATTGGAGACGAATATTTATTAGAAATGTATGGGGCATACTCTGAACCAGGGGTGCTCACAATTGTATTTAAGAGAAACCTACAATGCCGTTTTTCTTCAGTTTTCAAAAGTTATTTTACATTTTTAAACCTTAACTTTATTTTAAGTTTCTAAAATAAATTATTTACAAAAAATTCAACCGATTCTATGTGTTGATTGCTTAACAAAACTTAAGAGTATCTTGCATTTATGGTAGCGTAAAGGCGCGAGCACCAATGCTCTGAACAGCTTCTGCAACATATTTTTCTAACCGAGGGGTAAATAATGCTTCAAAGGTAATGAAGGGAAAATATAGAGATGTCCTCTGTACGGGCGGCCAAAAGAATATAAAATACTTATGCATTTCTAACACAGCAATGCATTATTGTGAACAAATTTTGACGTTTAGTGTGATTGATAGAACACCGGATTTAACAAAGCGACTGATTTTCAAATGTCAATTCCATAGCGTAAAAGTCAAATAAATCCTCACAAAGAAGGTTAACCCGTCAAAAATCTCAAATGCAAACGCCCTTTTACGTGGTTTGTAGGTTTGCAGTGACCTGTTAGAAGTCCCACCGCGATTTTCATCCCTAACTTATCAAGTGAGAGGAGGGAAGCCGTTCTTCGACGAGAAACCACAGGCAAGATCGCCTTGGATACCCTACAACCAGGTTCCAATAGCCTTTGATGTGCTCTCTCATTGAAGATCTCCCGCTGTTTGCGATGTAGTGGCACATCGGTGGCCGAACGGTTTCATCAACTGATAAGTCGATAGACCTAGAGTCACATCGAGCCAGTTCATGTGTTACCTCGTTTCCCATAATGTTGCTGTGACCCGGAACCTGCTCTCCGACAATAAAGAATAGCTGTTGAATTTATGTTCCATGACTTGAGAGCCTTGAGGGCCGTTTGACTATCGACATATATAGTCACCGGTCCTGTAAGGCTGCCTTCAAGCCCTTTCACCAATTCAGCCGCTTTCCTGATAGCAAGAATTTCCGCCTGAAAAACACTACAGTTATCGTTGAGCTTGTATGAGTTCTTAATTAGTGAATTCTCGCAGAAGACGCCAGCCCCAGTATCTTCTTCCATCTTGGACCCGTCTGTGTAAATTGCCAGACCGTCCAGAGGAGATATGCACCATGCGTCTCTGCTTGGGAAGATAACGGTTAAGGAGTCAAACTTGAATGAGGTAGGCATATAATCGCTTACGCAACCTCACCTAACTCAAGTCGACTATCAATTAGTTTTAGGACATTCGAGTGTCCAAAGTGTTAACCACGCAAACACCTAACTTCCGGAGTCTAAAGGTAGTTCTGAAACTGGATTAGGTTATCCAAAGGTTGGAGATCCAGGATGACGTTTAAAGCAGCTTGAAGAGTGCTTTTAATCGATCCGGTAATCAGCAGAGACGCGGTTCTTTGTACACTTGGTAGTTTGGAGAGTAACGCTTTGTTCCCAAGTGCTTGCCACCAGACCAGTCCACCATAGGTAAGTATGGGCAGGACCATGGTTACATACAGCCAGTGTATGATCTGTGGTCTCAATCCCCAGCTTTTCTCAATGGAGTTCTTACAGGAGTAGAGTGTCATGAGTCCCTTCTTCGTTCGCTTCTCAACATTTTTTTTCCATGACAAGCGATCGTCCAGAATAGTGCCGAGGTATTTAGCTTCCGTAGAAAGTTCCAGGGCCACCCCGTCGAGGATTGGAGGCTCGATATTAGGAATTTTGCGTTTCTTAGTGAATAGTATATCTCTGTTTTTTCCGGGTTTACTCCCAGACCGTTGTTCTGGGCCCAGTTTGCAAGTTGTACTAAGGCTCTTTGAATGAGTTCAGACAGGGTTGGCAGGAATTTGCCACTTATCAGCACAACCACATCATCAGCATAGGCAACCACCTTGATCTTCCTCTGTTAACAGATTTCCTCACGGAACTCTCTCCTATGCAAGAGTTGATGATTCTACTTTTCAGCATCTCATCAATCCATTCCATAAGGATGGAGGAAATATCTGTGTTTCTGAGAGCATTGTGGATTGATTTAAGCTTCACGATATTGAAAGCCCCCTCTATATCGAGGAAGGCCGTCAGCGTGAAGCCTGAATTTTCCATATGCTTCTCGACATGCCCGACCACCTCATGCAAGGCAGTCTCCACAGATTTGCCTTTAGTATAGGCATGTTGTGATTTGCTGATGTTATTGAGGTTTAATTGTGTTCTAATTTCAAGATCCAGTAAGCTTTCTAACGTTTTAAAAAGAAAGGAAGAAAGGCAAATTGGTCTGTAGTCTTTTGGTAGAGTGTGACTTGGCTTCCCCGCTTTGGGGATGTAGGATTTTGGATTGATTCAATCTTCCGACCACCTCATGCAAGGCAGTCTCCACTGATTTGCCTTCAGTGTAGGCATGTTGTGATTTGCTGATGTTATTGAGGTTTAATTGTGTTCTAATTTCAAGATCCAGTAACCTTTCTAACGTTTTTAAAAGAAAGGAAGAAAGACAAATTGGTCTGTAGTCCTTTGGTAGAGTGTGACTTGGCTTCCTTACCTCCTTCCACAAACCAGGTATGTACCATAACAATAAACAAGCCTTGAAAATTTCTACGAGGATTGATAGCGCCAGCTCAGCCACATTCTGTAGCATTGCCGGTATTATACCATCCGGTCCCGGTGATTTATAAGGCTGGAAACTGTTGATCGCCCACCGAATTCTTGTGTGATTAGTTATTCTGTCAATCAGCTGTTTATCTTCGACAGTTCGGACTCGACTGTGACTTGCTGTTGGCAAGGCTCCGTCGAAGTCTACGCAACCGGAAAAATGAACCCCTGATCCAAAGTCTTTAGACCGGAGTTAGTCCAGAAACCATCGCTTCGTTTGATACTACCTTTGGATTTTGGGTCCTTAGATAGTATCTTACGGAACCTGGCAGCATCACTAACTCCTTCTATCGACTCACTGAATCTAACCCAAGAATTTCGCTTAGCTTTCTTGATTTCACTCTTGTACTTATTGAAATTGACCTTGTAGTCATCCCAATCTGTACTGAGTTTCGTCTTACTGGTTTTATTGTAGGATTGCCTTGCTGCTTTACGCAGCTTGGCTAATTGTTTGGTCCACCACACCGGTTGGGATTTCTTCCCCGGATAGGCGAGCTCTCTCGACCTCCTCGACAGTGTGGAGAGTGTTATTTCCACATAATTTTGAGGCCGCCAGTGGAAGTGGTGGGCATTGGCATCACATTCAAGGACGTTCCAGCCTATGCTTCCTAGTTCATCCACTAGATCCTGAGTGACCTTGCCTGGTGGTTCGGGGTCTTCATAAGACAGGTAAATCGAAGACAAAACTAAGGGTTTGCTCCGACCTTCTTCCATCCGTACCGTGGTTATATCACCTCTACTGTAATTGGACAGAAGGATTAGGTTAAGATTTTTTTAGCAACTATATATGTCCTCACCTTGTCCCCATTCGAGGCCGCGAAAACAGAATAGTTCTTGCCGCTAAGCCCACTCACCTTATATTTTTATAAATAAGGTTCCTGGACTAGGGCGATATCGATATCTTGAGTCGAGAGGTTTTTCAGTAGTTCAGCAGCAGCAGCTTTGCAATGATGCAGGTTTATCTGCACAAAGCTAAGCTTTTGCCGCTTCCTACCTACTGGTTTGGAAACATAATCGTCCTAATCCAAAGTTCAGCACCCCTCCTCGACTCCTTAAAAAGTCCTCTCCGGACTTGTCAGTGGCGAATCTGATGACCAGTCCGTCGTTCTTCTTAAAGGAAGCGAGAATCCTCCAATTTCCCATCTGAAGACCGACGTTCTGCTTCTCAACCAACTTCAGTATTCGTCCTAGCTCCATTGAAGGAGGAGGGACCCATACTGAGGTTATCATCCCACATGGTATCTCAGACAAAGGAACAACCGCCAATGTCATTAACTGTTTTAACAAGGAAATCTGCCGATTCCTTGTTTTCACAGCTAATTACCTTGACTCCCTTGTCAAGAGCAGCCTGGCCTAGCCACACATTGGTCTGGTCAACCACGTCCGAGATGAGGATGTCCCGAAGACGACCCTCAACTAGCAACCAATGACAGTCGCTAATACTCCCATTGGGGTCAGCCCTGTCTATGATTGCCAGCCGGATATCACCTGGGACAATCCGTCGAGCAGCGATGTCATCCTGCTTCGGGTTTGACGAGCAAGTAGGCTTCGCGATGTCCTTACTCACCTTCGTGGACGAGCAGAGAATCTGCAGACCACTAGGTCCTGCATTTTCCTTACTCGGCTTCACAGACGAGCTTGTATTATGGAAAACACTAGTTTCCGAGTTGTCCTTACTCGCCTTTGTGGACGAGCACGGAGTCTGCAGAGCACTAGGTTCTGCCTTGTCCTCACTCGCCTTTACAGATGAACAAGGAGTCTATGTTCCGCACTATGCTCCGCGGTATCCTCGCCTTTTCAGACGTACAAGGCTTCAGAGAAGAAGCACTTGATGAGGAGGCTTTAACCTTCACAATAGTGATCCTCTCACTAGCCTTCCTCGTCACCGAAGCAAACGATGCCGACGGATAGACCCGCTGTGACAACGTAGACTTCTTCGCAGAAGGAGGTTGTTCCTCAGACGACCTCATCCTCTTCACAAACACTGGTTGTGATTTTGGATCGGTCGACCGAGGTCCGTTATCCATTGAGGAAGTCAATGCAGTCACTTAGATGGGGGTTACTCCCGCTCTTGACGTAGGGATTTCACTGACACGCACTTCCCTCTTTGTTACGTAGGTTAGGTTAGGTTTGGGGATGTGTAATCAATATATATATATATATATATATATATATTGACTACGCCACTCGGAGACCTTTCGGTCCATTGTGATCATCCATAAAGAAAAAAGAGGTTCAGAATTACCTGAAAAGACAAGAGAAGAGAAAAGAGAAAAGAATAAAGAAAAAAGGGTGTGGTTTGGAAAGTAGTAATAAATGAATTATTAAAAAGAAAAAATGAAGATATAATAAAGAAAGAGAGGGTGGTTTATTTGCCGATGGTGGAAAAACGGTCAGAGAAGTAGTTACGCTTATGGGTCGCGCCGTCCCAGCCAATTCAGATTTTTGATGATGTTGTTTAAGATTGTTGGTTCCATGTTTGAGTAGAAGGTTAAGCTTGGAGGAAAGCGTATTCCTGTTAATCTATATCGCTTTCGAGTTAACATGGGGCAACGACATAAAATATGCTCGATCGTCTCCGTTTCCTCCTCATCTTCACAGAGCCTGCAATAGTCCGCGCCATCATCCTGCCATTTGCCGATAAAAGCTCGGATGTTGCAATGGCCGGTAATGACTCCCGTCAATACCCTGATTTCTGATTTACTCAAACTTAAAAGTGAAGTTGTTCTCTTTGTTGAAAGATTCGGCCAAATGGCCCTTGACACGTTGCACCTTGGTTCATTATGCCATAGTTCCTTGGCTTTATAATTAAGGACAGTTTTTAACACTTTGGACTGATTTTCCCCAAAGGAATGAGTATGGGTCATGGTTATACATAATGAGGGATGATGAATATCTTCAGGAATAGAAATTGGTGGAATTCTAATTATTTCAAAATATTGAGTAACATTTACAAATGCTAAATCAAGGATTCTATCGTAACTATTCAGTATATCGTTTATTTGATGAAGATTGAGGTCACAAAATCGACTAACAATTTCGAATGTATCTTGATTAGCATTCGCCCGGGATGTTAGTGGTGTTAGAGCTTCAGAATCTGGTAATAAGAGCCATTTAACAGAGGGCATATTAAAATCGCCCAGAACCAAAATTCGATCGGTTTCATTCATATTTCCAACGATTGAACTGATTGCGGATATATGTTTTTTATATATGTCAAGTTGAGAAGAAGGAGGAATATAGGAACAAGTTATAAATAATTTAAAATTGCCTAGTTCAATGGATATACTTAAAAATTCAATATCAGGAATATTATTTATTTCAATTAAATTAGTGGAATAAGAGGAGTCAACTGCAATAAGGACTCCACCACCTTTTTTAGCAACACGATCATTTCTGAATATTTGATATTTCGGACATAAAACTTCACTATTTAATACAGCTTTTTTTAACCAAGTTTCAGATAAAACAATTACATCATAATTAAAACCGAAGCTATCAGTATATAAGCGAGTTAATTTTGTATTTAAACCCCTTACATTCTGATAGCATATAGAAATAGAATTTTTTAGTTTTTTGAAACTGTAGCTGTTCGCGGAGGCAAATGTGCTAACTTGTCGTTTCTTTCCACAAATTCTTTTATAAAAGCATTTACAGGCCAAAATTCTCTCGATATAATTTGATTAAATATTGACTGATTAGTAACAATCCTGAAAGAAGATCTACTTTCCGAAAATGCTGAACGAAGCTTGTAACATTTAAGAAAGTAATCTCCTTGAATACTTGATCTTATATAATCATAAATTTCGTCAGCCGTCGTTTCGGGAGGGAACCTTGACGCAAATACCATTTTCATAGCTGGAGGCATAGATAATGATCTTTGCACAGGTTATTGGGTATGGCCTACATTGGCAGATGAGCCCCTTGAAGAGACAACAGGCAAGGATGTTGCCAACTCCTGAATACCTTGAGCAGATTGTGAGGTCTTTTCAAGACTAGCACCATCAGTACTCATTAACTCAGGAGTTGCTACAACCTCCTTTAACTGCTTGCTTACTTCCAAAGGCTTATCCAACACAACATTGGCGTATAACTGAGCACGACCAGATTCAGTTGTATCAGAAATATTAACTGGATCCGATTGTACTACAGTATCCCGAGAAACACTAGGTTTACGACTAGAAACAGTTTTACCTGTACTCTTTTTCGTCGACCTTTTGCGTTTCTGCCCGATAACCGATGGTGACGATGGAAATTCGTCCAAATCCGGATATTTGCTAAACAAATTTGAAACTTTATCAAAACGGGAACAAATTATGGAAAGTTCCCCTTTAATTGAAACTAGTTCGGAATGTAGATTCTTTGCAAAATTGTAAAAATCAGCAGAGATTTTTCTACAATTGGGACAGCACCAACGAATTCCATCATTTTCTTTAATTATGTCAGTAACTATTACTCTCATACGAGCACACTTACAATGCCATTGATCTAAACAAAACCAACATGTAACACAAACTTCACTATCATCACGAATATTACATATTTCGTATGAACAGACCATGTTAACTATATTTCAGTTTACTAATAAGTTAAAATTTTTTGGAGATTTTGTAGCTGAATTTCTTAATCCTTTAATTAAAAAAAAGCAATCTTTGGCAACTCTGTTTTGATATGATAACCAAGCTGTTACAACAACACAATAAGCTAATGTAACAGAATATATGCACAAAACGAAATAGCCAATTAGACAAATTCAACACAAAAAAGGAGCTTATTAGCACAAATGTAATTAATAACACTTCACCAATTAGCACAATATTTAGACAATAAGTTATTTAATAATTTTAATAAACTTTTGATAACGTATACACGCTAATTTAATTAAAAATTTAATTTTTTTAGAAAATGCACAGAGCACACAAAAATTTGACACTACAGCGAACAGGGTTGCCAACTGACTGTTCTTCAAAGAACGTCTCCACCTTCCGAAAAACGTGACATATGGGTGGTTTGATAGAATCAGTGATAGCTTGACTTGTTGATTGAGATCCATGTCTTGCCAGTTCATCTGCCTTCTCGTTTCCCACAATGTCACAGTGTCCCGGTACCCAGCAGAGTCGGACAGCGTTAGTGAGGTTCGCCAAAGCAGTTCTACACTCCAGAACGACCTCAGACTTGATATTGGTGGATTTGATGGCTTTAAGTGCCGGCTGACTATCAACGAAGATAGTCACCGGTTCAAAGATTTCAGCATCCAGACTTTTTATCAACTCTGCGGCCATTTTGATCGCGAAGATTTCTGCTTGGAAAACACTACAGTCGCTGTTCAACCTATATGAGTATTCGAGGCAAAGCTTCTCGCAGTAGACGCCAGCTCCGGTACCTTCTTCCATCTTGGAACCGTCTGTATAGAAAGCCAGACCGTCCAGAGGAGGGTTACTACGGATCCAGTCATCTCTACTAGGGATAACGACCTCAAAATCATCAAATCTATGGATTGGTGATAAGTAGTCGCTGAATTTCCCCTGCTGATTCAAGCTAAGGTTTGGCCCTAGCTCCCGAAGAATGCATGCATGACCATAGGTGCTGTCACGCCAACGATTCAATTCATGTAGCCTTAGGGCACTACGTGCTGCTTGAACTTTGATGCTAAGTCTCGTGGGCAAGAGGTTTAGCATCGCATTCAGAGCTGCTTGTGGTGTACTTCTAAAAGCTCCAGTTATCAAGACAGAGGCTGCCCTTGCACCTTGTCTATGTTGCCAGAGTTCGATTTATGTCGAAGCGCATGCCACCAGACAAGACATCCATAGGATAGGATGGGTCTCACAACAGTATTATACAACCGGTGTATAATAGCTGGATTTAACCCCCAACTTTTCCCAATCGAATTCTTACATGAATAGAGTGCGATCATACCTCTCTTCGTCCGTTCCTCGACGTTCCTTTTCCATCTCAATTGAGAATCCAGGATTGTACCTACATAGGTATTTGGCCTCAGGAGATAGATGTAACTGCACTCCATCCAATGTTGGTGGTATGAAGTCGCCGAGCTTACGCTTTCTGGTGAACAATACCAGTTCTGTTTTCGTTTGATTTACACCAAGGCCATTTGTGGTGGCCCAACGGGACAGCCTTGATAAGGCTCTTTGCATAAGCTCCGAAATTGTGGACAAGAATTTGCCAGTTATTAGTAGAACTACATCATCCGCGTATGCGACAACCTTGATGCCCTGATTGTAGAATTCCGACAAAATATTGTTTATCACAAGTAGCCACAGCAGCGGTGAGAGTACACCTCCCTGGGGAGTACCTCTAGTTACTGTCTTCCTTGTTGTCAACTCCCCAATGCTGGAATTAATGATCCAGGAAAGCCGCCAAGGTAAAGTTTGAATCCTCCATGTTTCTCTCAATGAAACCCACGACCTCATGAAGAGCAGTTTCGACAGATTTACCTTTCATGTAGGCATGCTGCGAGTCGCTCAGCGAGGCAGTGTCTACAAAGCTCCTAATCTCCAGATCGATCAGTCGTTCGAGTGTCTTGAGGAGAAAGGAGGATAGGCTAATAAGTCTGTAGTCTTTCGGTGCAGAGTGACTGGCTTTCCCCGCCTTGGGGATATAAGTTACCTTTACCTCTTTCCACAGATCTGGTACGCAGGAAAGAAACAAACAGGCCCTAAAGATCTCCTCCAGAATTTGGTATATCTGGGGTGCGGCAAAATGAAGCATCGCAGAATTACTCCATCTGGACCAGGTGACTTATAGGGTTTGAATGTACTTACTGCCCACTTTATTTTGTTTCTGCTTACAACCTTATCAATGAGGCTCTCGTCCACTGACTCTTGGACTTGGAAGTTTTCACATTCAATGTGAAGGTTACTGGCGTCCGTGCAGTCTGGGAAGTGGGTCTCAGCTAGAAGGTTTAGAGTCTCAAGACCTGAGTCTGTCCACGTGCCGTCCGGTATTTGACAGTACCAATGGCTTTGGGGTCCTTCGAGAGTATCTTCCGGAATCTGGCA
This sequence comes from Musca autumnalis, assembly GCF_047663935.1. Taxonomy (NCBI): domain Eukaryota; kingdom Metazoa; phylum Arthropoda; class Insecta; order Diptera; family Muscidae; genus Musca; species Musca autumnalis. Next base: position 83,828,638 of record NW_027411866.1, read on the forward strand.
GCGTCGTTTACCCCTTCTACAGACTCACAGAAACAAACCCATGACTTCTTTTTGGCGCGCTTGATTTCACTCTTGTATTTGGTGAAACTCGCTTTATACGATTCCCAGTCACTGTCAAGTTTTAGTCGAGTGCGCCCTGTTGTACAGCTTTTTGGTGTTTTTCCGCAGTTCGCCAAGATCCTTGTTCCACCACACCGGTTGGGATTTCTTCCCGGGATAAGTTAATGGACAGGCATCCTTATGGCAGCGAAAAAGGATTTCTGTTAGGTTGGACACCTTACTGTTAAGCTCAGCAACTGTTTCTATCCTTCCGGAGAGTGACAGTTGATGGTTCGTCAGATCAGTGAACCTGCCCCTCGGGTTCCTATAAGGATTTTGGCGGACTCCGTAGAAAGAGATTTCAAAGTATATCCTCATATGATCCGAAAAGGAACATTTGTTGGATACCCTCCAGTTCTTGACGACAGAATCATTTAAATTTGACAGGATTAGATCAATGACCCCCTCCCTGTCTCTAATTTTAAAGGTAGGGTCGTTTCCTTTATTACATATTCTTAGATTGTAAGATAATATAAAGTTGAAAATCGACTCACCTCTAGTGTTTGTATCTTTGCTGCCCCAGTGAAAATGGTGGGCGTTGGCGTCACATCCAAGGATTACGTTACAAACGCCCAGGTTCTCCTTTAGCAGCCTGTGTACCACCTGATTTGGTGGATCAGGGACCTCATATGGCATGTAGATTGAGGACAGGAGAGTCGCCTTCTCTCTGCCGTTCTCCAGTCGCACCGTGCACATGTCTCCATTACTATAATTAGATAGAAAGATTAGATTGAGGTTCTTCCTACCTACCACACAGGCCCTCACCTTGTCCCCTTCGGACGATGCGAAGATCTCGAAGTTGGCATTGTTCAGTCCAGAGACCTTATTTTTGTATATATAAGGTTCCTGGACTAGAACAATGTCTACCTCTGAATTTCTGAGGGACAGGAGTAGTTCGGCGGCAGCTGCTTTACAATGATGCAGATTAATCTGCAAAATGCGAAGCACCTGCCGCCTACCTACTCCTACTGATTTTCACCCATCCTGAACCAAAGTTCAGTTTTCCCTCACGAACCATAAGGTACTCCTCTCCTGAGGAGTCTATAGCCATCTTGACATCCATCCCTCCATTCTCCTTACAAGGGGTTAGATTCATTACAGTCCAGTCCTTAGTAAGGAGACCTGGGTTCTGGAGCTCCAGCATCCTCAGCAGAAGTTCCTCATCCACGGTAGGTGGGGGAACCCATGCTGGGAATACCTTCCTAGACGGAATCTCCGTTATAGACACCGCAGCCCTCCCAAAGTTCATCAGAGCCATTAACGGTCTTCTTAAGGTACTCTTGCGAGCTCCTGTTGAGACATTTAATAACTTTAACTCCCTTATGAAGGAAGGCACCACCAAACTGGCGGTCACCCTGGTTCGCCTCAGTGGACACAATGGCGAAACGAAGCCGAGTCTCGAAGAGCAACCAGTGACTTCCGCTGATTTTCCCGAAGGGGTCAGCTCGGTCGATGATTGCAACTAGGAGCTCGTCATCGTTTGCCACCGTGGCCGTTTTGGCGTAGGGTTTCCTGCGTCCTTGATCACGGGCCTAGGTAGCAGCTTTTCCTGAAGAGGTGGACGCCTTCTCAGTACTGGTGCTTCTTCCCTTGGCTTTGTGAGCAAGGACACCAGCATAGGAGTCCGCCGTGTTGACCGTCTGGGAGATCATCGTCTTCTTTGGCAAAGGCTGTGGGCCTTCTGAAGAGCGAATCCGCTTCAAAGTCTTTGACTGCGAGGACTTGTTAGTCTTCTCCGAAGTCGATGGTGTCCCAGTCGATCCACCCGTCGTTACTCCCGAGTGGCTTGCGCAGGTCTTAGACACCTACTGTTCATTCGCTTTACCCTCGTCAGTTGGGGTAGGATCCGGATTTGGGACAGTCACCTTCTCCAGTTGACTACTCTTACGAGAATCTTTTGGTGTCGGATTATGCCCCTTATCCTTTTCCAGTATTTCTGGCTCGGGTTACATAAGGATATTCGCTTTCAAATCTTCTCACGAACTTGAGATTAGAACGTATCATTTGAAATTCCCTTACGCTGATGGTGTTAGGGTCTTTATTGGCATACCGATTGCAATATTTAGTTGCCCTTCGGTATGAATTTTTGTCTCTTGCTTCCTTGGCTTTGACAGAATTGGAGGTCTGTGGATTCAGCGAATCATCCATCTTATCGATAGGTTCTTCGATCGCGCTACTTCTCTACTGCTTTTTGCCTTAGAAGCAGAGGCTCATTAGCTAGACTAGATGTAGGGACATGGATCACTGTCGCGTCTATATCTTCCACCTCCTCAGTCAGCGACAATTTTTCCCACATTTCATCCGGGATGCTTTCCTCCTTGAGTGTCAAGGGGACGCTTTCCTCAATTAAATTGAGGAATAGTAGGCTCTGTCTCTTTAAACTGTCGTTTATATGGTCCAGTTTCGGAGTGTCGTCCCCGCCCATACTTTAAGTCCGCGTTGTAGCAGATTTAGAGCTGCTGGCAGTAATATTTTGGGAATCGTTGTCAATGTCCATGTTTGTGATTGTCAGGGATAAAGAGGAGATTGCACTTGTGAGTGAAAAGACTGAGGGTGCCAACGCATCCACACCTAAATCAGTCGAAGGTTCATTTTGAGGGTTTTGGGTTTTTTTTATTATTAGTTCGAATGTCCATGGGATATTGAGTTATGGAGGAGCTGAGGTCTACTATGGCATAGCCTCCTTACCTTGAGAACACCGATGGGCACGTGGTCGCTTAACACCCCGGTGTTAGGGGATCTCAACATTTTTTTTTATTTGATAGGAATTAATTTAGTTGAGACAAATAAATAACATTAAAGGATATTTTTACACATAATAATGAACACTTACGACTATAATGTATTATCGTAATTATATCAAGGTGTCTTCAGCATCAGGCTTTAACATGAATGTGAGAAGGTTGTAGAGCTTGTTACAGAAATGAATATCGCCCTTGCTCCAGGGGCTGATTAAAGAGTTTCTTAATTCTAGAGGTTGTGTACTTAAAACTAAGGGAAGAAGATTAATAAAAAAGATATAAATAAAAACAAAACAAACGGAAAGAAAAGAAATTAAACAGACACAAGAGGGTAAACAATATACTACCCTCGGTGAGTTCCGGCAAGAGCCTTTTTAAAAACCCAGAAATACCATTAGGTAGGTATATCCCATTGGGGACAAATAGTAAGTATTTGACCAACCAATGTTCACCTGGCTATTTAAAACTTCAACCATATGTGAATTTTCATGAAGAGCCAATCTTTGAATGAGTCGCATACGTGAGGTCGCATCTTGAAGAGGTCGCATACGTAGCCAGAAAGCCGCTTAATTTTAGAATGTGTATAAGTGAAATTATTAGAAAATCTTCTATTAACGGATTTGAAATTTTTACCGATGCATAGTCTCAGAATTTTTCTTTCTAGAATCTCAAGTTCTTTCATAACAGTCGGGATATGTTGAACCAAATAGGGAACCCGTAAAGAATGACTGGCCGAATACAAGTCTTATATAACATACATTTTGTGGGGGTAGGTAAATTTTTGTTATTGAAAAATTTAAAAAAAGAGGCAAAAATACCTTGAGCTTTATTTCGGACCTTCCTGGCATGTCCATTAAATTTAAAAAGTTTATTAAATTCGACACCCAAATATTTGACCTCATCTTTAAATGGTATTTCAACCCCATTTAAAAACAGCTGTAAGGATTTGCTTTCAGGAACAACGAATATTTAACATTTTCCCCAAGCATTTCTGATACAAATGGCTTCGCTCTTGGCAGAATAAATTTGTATACCCCATTTATCATAAAACTGTTTCACTTTGTCAAGATAATGTGAAATGTTTACCAATGCACCAGCAGGGGATTCATTGTGCGAATACAATAGAGAATCATCCGCATACAAAATACCAGATGAATTTTGAAAGTTGTGAGGAAATTCGTACATAAAAATGTTGTATAAATGGGGAGCCAATGCAGACCCTTGAGGGACCCCACATTTTACATTAGATAAATCTGACACCTGATTTTGAAATTGAACACAAAACTGTCTATTTGTGAAAAAACATTTAAATATATTAATAATAAAGGGACTAAACCCGATTCTGATCATTTTGGTCAGTATTCCAATATGACTGGCATGATCAAAAGCTTTTTCCACATGTAACAGTACTGCGACGGTACAATTTTTTTCCCTTAAATTCAAGACGATGTCGTTGTGGAATTTCAACATGGCTTCAAAGGTCGAGTGACACTTCTGAAAACCGTACTGGGAATTTGGTATATACGGAAGGTTAACTTCAATATCCATTTTAGCACGAAGAACCATCTCAAATAGTTTGCCTAAGTTGGATAACAAAGATATTGGCCTCAAGTTAGAAATATCTTCACTATTGCGCTTCTTCTTTATTGGGATTATCTTCGAAATTTTGCAAGAATCAGGAAAGTAGCCATTGGAAATATAATTGTTAATTATTATTGCTAAAAATTCTAATGCTTTCATAGGAAGTTTACGAATAATAAAGTTGGAAAGCGAATCAATTCCTGACGATTTATTATTTTTTAAGTTAGCTACAATACCAAAGACTTAATTTGTAGTTGTAAGGGCTTCACATCTGTCCTGATTCCTTGCATCCGAATCCATTGAAAATAAAAAACTGTGTTGGGGAATGTTTGCAATATAATTGTCTATTACTTCTTCATTAGATGGAGAATTAGGAGATGAATTATTGTATATGTTCGAAAAATAAGATTTTAATGCATTAAGACACTCTGAATCATTGGCTATAATGGTGCCATCGACGGATAACTTTTCAATGGGTTTACTTTTCCGATGACCAATAATATTGTTACGGAATTAGATTTAACTAATCTCCGTGTAGACGTTGTTTTATTCCCCAGTACGATTTGTTTTAGATTACGTTTCTACAATGCTTTATTTACTTTATTACACTTATTCGGAACCGACTTTAATTACTAAGCACACAGCAAGTCTCTAGTTAGCACGCAGCTATCCTTTTACCGATCTGTTCAATTCAACGCTTAAAACACAACTCACTTGTCATTGCAGGCGGACGACAAGCAAAGTAATGACGTAATTACAACAACAAACAAATGCAAGAAACAAGTAGCAACTAAACGATAATTACATGATTATGGCAAAACAAAATAAAAGCACATTAATGAAAGGTAAAGTAACATCTAGAATAATGAAGAGTGTTCTACATGGTAGTTGTTGTTGCTTAAATAAAGTAACTGCGTAATAAAAACTTTACGTTACGATTCAAATTTTTAAATTAACGGAAATTAAACTAAACTAACTTAAACCTATCAGTTACATTCGTAACATTGCCTCCCGCTTAAGCCTGTTCGTCCCGAATAGGCACAGTTCCCTCTCGGTGGTATGGGCATTGGTAACACTGCCTCCCGCTTAAGCCTGCTCCTCTTGACTAGACGCAGTTCTCGTTTCGTAGAGGTGGCAACTGATTTAGATGTACCCTCTACTGGACAACGTTGCTTTCTCTTCAGGAATCTTGACGTTATACCTTCTTTCTGTGTGGTCACCTTCCTAAGTGCCACCTGGTCTTCATCGGGCTTGTCCTTCCTTGTTGTACGGCCACTTTTCGATGGACCTTTCCTCGACGTACATCTTCGCTTTTTCCTCCTCGTTGCGAGATTTTGCCATTTTCCTACGGGCCATTTGTCGGCGGCTTCCACCTTCAGCGTACGGACATCGACAGCGATCTCGCCGGATTCTGCCTTTGGGCGATGTTTGCTTTTCTCGTTGTAGCCCACATTTATCGGTATTTCCACATTGGACCAAGTCATCACACGGTGCTTTATGTCCAGGTTGATGTCGAAGGCAATCATGAAGTCCACGCCAAGTATAACTTCGTCCACAATATCGGCCACTATAAAATCGAAAGTTACAGATTTTCTACTCATGCTCAGCCTTTGGTAGGCCTTTCCATGCACCGTTGTACTCTCGCCTGTGGCCGTCCGCAATTTGACTCCATTTAACGGCAATACCTTCCCTTTTACCAAATCCGGTCTAATAATGGACTTTGTTGCACCGGTGTCCAATGTCAAGGTACGCAATACACCATTGATGAAGCCTTTAACCGTTAAGTTGTGATTCTTTTGCTGGACTATGGCTATAGAAATTGTGGGACCATCGTTTTCATCATCTACCGGCGGCGTCTCGTGATTAGCAGAACTTGCTGTATCTGATTCACTTGATGTCTCTCTTTGCAGATTCTTGGCCACCGGTCGGTCGTCGCTTTTTGAAGGCGGTGAGGTGGATATGGGCCTTGCTTGCCGCAATCTGCATTCTCGGGCCATGTGTCCAGGTTTCCGACAGTTATAACAAGTCTTTTTCGTTCTAGCAGCCCCTCGTTTCACATGCATTAGTGCATCTTTCAGCGGGTCGACAACGGTCTGGGAATTGTAGTCCTCAACGTCCAGCCTCCTCACGTTGTAAGCTTTAGGTTTCACCAGCATCTTCGCGGTTTCTTGGGCCAGGGCAAATGACACGGTTTCTGCAAATGTTCCCATCGGTGCCGCATACGTCGCAAATTTTATCTCTGGATCACGAATACCACTAGCAAATGTCTCAATCTTTATGCGGTCCACCAATGGATGTGTCTCTCCTGGATATGCCAGCTGCGCCAATCGCTCTATATCAGCCGCAAAGTCTTGTAAGGTCTCATTTGGCTTCTGGACTCTTCCCCTCAGTTCCATTCGGTAGATCTCTTGCTTGTGTTCACTACCGTACTTACGTTCAAGAGCAGCCATTATATCTCCATAGTTGTTCCTAGAAGCGGCGGGAATACTCTGTAATACATCAGCAGCATCACCCTTCAATGCCATAAGGAGTGATACCGCCTTGTCGTTGTCGTTCCAAGAATCTCTAGCAGCCACTGTCTCGAACTGTAATTTGAACACATTGAAAGAGGTAGAGCCGTCGAACACTGGAGGCTTAATTTTTAACGCGTTATGGATAGCTCTCACTGGACCGCCTTTAATTTCCAGTTCCGACATTTTCTTTTCTATGCCCAGAATCTTCTCATCTTGAGCCAGAAATTTCTCGTCAACAGACAAAATCTTTTTATCCAACTCTTTAATTTGTACCTCCACGTTTTCTACTCTCTTTTCAATCACCATCGTGATGTTCTCGAGTTTCTCGTTAATTGTTCTAGAATTTACCTCTAATTTTTCCTCTAATTTCCTGGAATATTCTTCACTCTTTCTGGAATTTTTTTCCATTTTAGCATCTAATTTGTCCATCATCATAGCCAGCATTGATTTCAAATCGTCACCCCTGGCAGCTAACGACGAAACTTCCTTAACGCTGGATTCGCCCTTTGCCGATAACTCGACTTCCTCTTTACTGTCGAACTCATATGCATCGATGTTCATTCCACGGCGCTCGAACTCTTCCAACAAGCGTTTTTGTAGTTCGGCCTTGTTGCCAGTAGAAGACAACTCCAACTTACTTAGCTCCTTCTTCAAGTCTTCCATTCGTAGATCCTTAAACTTCATTGTAGGATGATCGTAATCTCACTGCTGACACCAATTGTTACGGAATTAGATTTAACTAATCTCCGTGTAGACGTTGTTTTATTCCCCAGTACGATTTGTACCAAATAAAACAGGGTTCGTTTTAGATTACGTTTCTACAATGCTTTATTTACTTTATTACACTTATTCGGAACCGACTTTAATTACTAAGCACACAGCAAGTCTCTAGTTAGCACGCAGCTATCCTTTTACCGATCTGTTCAATTCAACGCTTAAAACACAACTCACTTGTCATTGCCAGTTCCCCCAAAGTCCCCAAAGTCTCCTTGGTCTAGAATTATCCAGAAAGTCTGGCAACACCTCGAATCTGTGCAACAGACGCACATTCGCACTAAGCGAACAACCTTACTCACATACATACATGGGGGGAATACAGGCGGACGACAAGCAAAGTAATGACGTAATTACAACAACAAACAAATGCAAGAAAGAAGTAGCAACTAAACGATAATTACATGATTATGGCAAAACAAAATAAAAGCACATTAATGAAAGGAAAAGTAACATCTAGAATAATGAAGAGAGTTCTACATGGTAGTTGTTGTTGCTTAAATAAAGTAACTGCGTAATAAAAACTTTACGTTACGATTCAAATTTTTAAATTAACGGAAATTAAACTAAACTAACTTAAACCTATCAGTTACATTCGTAACAATATTAAAAACTTGTCGGTGCGCTTTCGGGCCCGATTTAATGCCTTTAAGTTTTTCTTTAAACAACGAAATTTGTTCATATTCTACCTCTTTTTTATCATTGTTTGTTACGTGCCGCTATAGGCGTTGACCAGATTCAGGACCAGCTAGCTCAACCGGCTTCCTCTCCTGGGTATAGGTCCATCCCATCTGGCAACCCACGGCAGTCACAATTATCCTAAACCAAATGAACACAACTATCACGGAAACACACAGAAGTAGGGTGGAGGTGGACCACCAATCGCCCATCCCAACCATGGTCACTTGATTCCTTTGAAATGCATTGAAGTGACTCCCATAAGACCGCCCACACTTTTACACTTACACTTCACTCTTCCATACGCCCCTCAAGTCACTTTACCAACACATAATTATGTTACTTTTTCACTATTCATTAAGACAACATAATTTTATTATAAACTTTCGCTTAAAACTAAAATATATCTATTATTTTTTTTTTTTTATCTTTGTTCTTATCGTCTAATCTTTATTATATTTATTTTTTTTTTACTTTTCAGGCTCACTGGCCAATTCGAACCCGGATGTTCCGGAATGTAGTGACTGCACTTCAAATTCTCAAATCAAAGTACAATTATCTTTGAACTATCAATCTAATATCAAACAAAAAAATGTATTTTTTTATAAATCTCAAACTAAATAAAACAGGACTAAAATCCCTGAAATCATATTATGCTCTTGTCAATTTAATCTCATTTAACTCGGCACCATTAATCACTGTCTGTCCACTCTCTTACGATACCCTATTGCCTGCGGAAATGTTGATCATATATCGACCTAAAGGAGCTCAATACTTATGGTTTCAAACGCTAGCAACTTATATCATAAAAAGGGCTAACTCCAACAGCTACCGTGCACTAACTTTTGGTCTACGCCAATATGATCTCAGTTTACACAAAACAAAACTCCTTAATGCTGCCCTACTTATTTTAACACTAACTTTTTTCTTCTTGTTGTCACTATCAAATGGTTTTGCAGGTTATCAAATCATATTAATCGGTAAAAAATGTATCGGTAATGTTTCAATCAATTTGTTTTTTTTTTCTGCCGGTATATTCTTTAGTTTGCGCACTCTTAAAGGGAAATTTGTCGTTTTGGTATTATGTCCTGTTAACGGCTTAGATATAGGGATAATAAAAATCCTCTGCTCGTTTTTGCTCGGGACAAAAAGATAACAGAGGTTACCTGGAGTCATTCAGGATATTTGTGCTTCCCTCTTTCAAGGTGCCTTTATGGAAGCTTTCGGGCTTGGATGATTAAAATGTTGGTTCACGACTTCTCAGGTTAACCTGTATGGAACATACAATTTCTCTTATAAATTTTCCATTTTTCTTTAATTGGGCCACTTTTCACTATACTAACCTCTGTGTAATAATAGTTAGCACTCAATTTTATATGTTAATGTCCTTTTATTTTTTTTTTTTCAAACAAGGCTCTAATATGTTTGCTTGTATTTGAACGTTTCTTCTTTTTTTGTATTAACACGTTCGCTTATTAAACTGTTTCGTATGCTGGCTACCTTAGAAATGGCCACAAACAAGCGCCAAATGCTTAGTCAGCTTCCAAAAATTAGCCATTTTTCTATTAGTTTTACCACCTCTTGTTGTCTTCTTCATGGCGTATAAATAAACAACATTCGTCCCTATTTATTTCCTCAGTTGGAAAATTAAAGTAAAAATGTTTGCGCCCCTCAGTTTTTCCGGACAACAACCATATCTATACCCGTTGAAAATTCAAATTCATAAATTTTCCCCAACGTATCCCAAGGCGTAAGCCCTTACGCTATACGCCCTACATTTTTATAGGTCGTATCCCCAAACCATTTTTCAGCTTATGACTCCCTACCCTAATCCCTCACAAAGATGTCAATATTATAAGATAGGAAAAGTCAATTGTGAAAAATTAACTGTAGAGGGAGTTAACCTCTGTTGCTACGACATCATAGCAACATTCTGTTAAACGAAAACTGTTACTCATTGGAATATTGACAAGAAAAACATTAAAACTCAAGTTTGACGGCATTCGCTTTTGATTTTTTATTAAATAAAAAATAAGAAATAGTGAAGAAATAAATTTCAGCCACAAAACACGACGTTAATTTTTTCTGCCGCGAGAAATGGGAATCAAAAACGATTGGCATTGCTGTTATCAATTCCAGTGAGTTGTGTAGCCATCTGTAACCAAAATATGGAACTATTAGCATATGTTTTTGGAAAATGCATTTGTTCGGGTCTTTATTGCTATACGTCTTTGTCCCTCATGCATTAAGTTTCTGTCAATTTGCAAAGTTTCCACATGCAGTCGTCTGCATTGTTTACTTTTTTTGTATTTAGTTTATTTATTTATATTTATTTCGCCCTTACTAACATATTTTTCTTTTCTTTTTCAGGTGGACTATATTTGGGAATGGTTTCCAGCGATGGAAACCATAAACAGACGGTGCCCTTCCAGCTTATAATATTTGGCATAACAACGCGCTGGCGGCATCGCAACGTTGGACTAGGGGACCCCCGGTGGGAGAAGATTAGACCCTCCAAAGCAAAGCACCCGGTCCCCTAAGATATATAAAAAGAATAATGGTTTTTTTTGAAGGTGGTTTTTGTAGCTTCCACCATGGAAAAAAGCTACACCCTAGCGAAGCTCCACGCAAAATTTTTTTTGCGTCAGGGCCGTATTTGCGGGTATGGGGCGCCCGCAACAAAACTCCGAACCTGGCGAATTTACGATGACAGGGACGGTGTGCGGGGTTTATATGGATCTGTGCCCAACGTGGGGAACTCCCACACCCTGAGAACACAGCCGGGCAATTCTTGATGATTTTTAGGGAAGTATTGTAAATGTAAATAGGAGTTTAAGCATTTACTTGGTGGTATTATTGTGTCATTTTAGGTATACCCATAGATGAGATGACTTCTTCGTGGGCCTGAAAATGATCATGGGATTTCCTCAATCTTTTTGTATACACCGTGAGTACCGCCACAATGCAAGTAGATATGCATATGCAGTTTGTCATTGATGTTTAATTAAGACTTATAAGGGTTTAAGAATAAGTGGGTGTATAATTAAAACAGACAGTGTAGAATTACGGACGAAGAGACTAGGTGTATAAATGCGATAAAAAAGGTATAATTAAAGGACGAAAACACTAGGTGTATAATTTGGACATAGAGGTGTAAAAATGCAAAAATGTATAATTATAGGGACGAGAAACACTAGGTGTATAATTGTGGTAAAGAAATAAAAAAAGGACGAGAAACACTAGGTGTATAAATGCAAAAAGTTATAAGTAATGGACGGGAAACACTAGGTGTATAATTTAGACATAGAGGTGTATAAATAATAAACTGGACACTTGGTGTATAATTCAACATGGATGTGTGTATAAATTTCTAACGGGCACTCGGTGTATAATTGAAACAAATAAGTGTATAAATGGGCACGACGTCACTAGGTGTATAATAGAAAAAAAAGGAATGTATAATTGCAGGACAAGGACACTAGGTGTATAATTAAAACCGGTACTTAATTCTATCAGGAACATGAAAACAGGCATATTAGGCTAAGTGTTCTTAACCCTAATATTGCACTAAAATATCACAGACCGATAGAAATACTATTGCACCTTATCTTAATACTAAACCTTGATATCTTTGGCGTGATATACACCGATAGTTTTCCCTTGCAACGTCTCCAATTCATACAAATTGTTCCCAATTGGCTTCGTGACTCTACACTTTACGAATTTCTTGCAAAATTTTGCATTTCTATTCTTTTCAAAGTCACTAAGCACAGTATTTCTCCGATACACCTCTTGACCAGGTACAAATCGGACCACTCTGGCTCTTTTATTGTACCTTTGGGCACTTTTTTGATAAGCTGAATGCATATTTGATTTAATTTTTTTTCTGATTAGTGTCAATCTATCTCCTCTATCCAAATCCTTTAATTCGTGGTCACACATTGACGACAGTTTTCGGGCCAATTTGTAGTCGCTACCACTGGAGAACATATGATACCCAAAAAGGGCAAAGAATGGGGATACTCCAGTGGCAGAATGTACCGAAGTGCGTAAAGCACATTCGATTTCCGACAGATAGAGGTCCCAATCTCTATGGTCGTCTTTGAGGTAGGCCCTGATAGCTGCTAACACCGACTGATTAACCCTCTCAGAGGCGTTAGATTGAGGGGAGTAAACCGCGGTACGCATATGTGTGATTTTATACATCTCTATCATTTCTTTAAATCCTTTAGCTACAAATTGGGCCCCGTTATCCGTATGGATAACTTCGGGAACTCCAAATTTGTGGAAGATCTCATGAACTAGGAATTTTTTTATGTTATTTGTGGTAGCATCTCTCATAGCCTTAAGGAAGGTAAATTTTGTAAAATGATCTACCACGATGAAGATATAGCAGTTTCCCTTCTTCGATCGTGGATACTTCCCCAAAAAGTCTAGATAGAGTTTTTGGAAGGGTCTATCTGTTTTGACCTCTTGGCCAATTTCTGGCATAAGGTTTTGATTTGCCGGCTTAGTTTCCTTACATATTTGACATGACCTAACGTATTCCCGGACTTGATATGCCATATTTGGCCAGTAGAAAAATCGTTTAACCCTATCTAAAGTTTTTCTAATGTCACCATGAGCAGCAGTATTTGTCGTATGGGCGTTTTCAATAATGGTAGAGGTTATATTCGATGGTATCCATAACTTCCACATGTATTCATCTTCCAATTCTAAATCAACTCTACATTTCTTAAATACCATACCTTCATCTACCTTTAAGTCTGGTAAACGATCGGGGTTATCTTGGACTGTTTTAATCAGATCTAGATATTCGTCGCTTTCAAATTCGGTTGTTTCAAAATCTAGTAAGTCGAATTTGGACAACTCTTCTACTTGCAACCGTGATAACATATCTGCAACTACATTGTCTGATCCCTTCCTATGTTCAATATCAAAATCAAAGGCCTGTAGTTGCAGAGACCATCTAGCTAACCTACCGCTTAGATCTTTCAACGACATAAGCCATTTCAAGCTGGCATGATCGGTAATGACCGTAAAAGGCATCATTTCGACATATGGCCTGAACTTTTTAACAGCTAATACCGCAGCTAAGCATTCCTTTTCAGTAACACTGTACTTTCTTTGGCAGGAATTTAGCTTCTGCGAATAGAACGCAATTGGATGTTCTTCATTTCGGTCATTGAGTTGATAGAGGACTGCTCCTACTCCATAATCAGATGCGTCACATTGGATATAAAATCTTTTCGTGAAATCTGCATGCCGCAAAACTGGAGCCGAAGTCAAAGCCTTTTTCAAATTTTCGAATGACTCAATTGCTTCTGGTGTAACTTCAAACTTTTTGGTCTTTTTAAGTGTATTGGTGAGTGGAGCGGCGATGGTGGCAAAATCTTTTATAAATCGCCGATACCAACCGGCAGTACCAAGAAAGCTGCGCACTTCTCTTGTACTCTTTGGCATTTTGATTTGCTTTATAGCTTGTACTTTTTCGGGATCAGTTTTTAAAGTGCCTCCTCCAATAATGAAACCAAGGTAGCGAAGTTCTTGAAAGCAAAATTGCGATTTCTTCAGCCCGATAGTTAGGTTGGCTTTTCGTAGACAATCAGCCACCTCTTTTAATAAACGTAGATGCTCTTCGAAACTACTAGAAATCACCAACAAATCGTCTAAGTAAATAAAAACATTGTCTTTCAGCTTCTGAGGTATCACCTTATCCATTAGACGACAAAGGCGTTGAGCGGCATTACAGAGGCCGAATGGCATTACTCTAAACTGGTATAGAGGTCGCCCGGCCACTGTAAATGCTGTATATTGTTTGCTCTCCTCATCCAGTTCGATCTGCCAAAAGGCATATTTTAGATCGACACTGCTGATAAAGTGCGTCTCATCAATTCGACTCAGAATTCCATCAATATTTTGTAATGGGTACGCATCTTTAATTGTTAACTTATTTAATTTCCTAGCATCTAAACAAAATCTATTCTTTCCAGGTTTCCTAACTACCGTAGTTCTATTACTCCATGGGCTATCACTTAATTCTATCACATTTAATTCTAACATCATATCAATTTCCTTATAAACTATCTCTTGAATTGCCGGAGAGATGGGGTAATATCTACCTTTTACGGGTACAGCGCCATCTATAAGTTTAATTGAATGTTTTTCTAGTGATGTTTGCCCTAGACCCTTTTCTTCGAAGCTATCAAAACTTTTTATCACCATATCCAACTGTGATTTTTGCTCAGGTGTAAGGTTATGTGGTTTTAACTTATATTCTACATTCTCTTCTACCATATCTTTCTGAATTTGTTCCATATTTATTTCCTCAATCCCAATTACATCTGGAGCCAATTGAAAAATTCTCCAAAAGTCTATTCCTAAGTAGAGAAACTGTTCCAAATCAGGACAAAGATACAACAACAGTTCATGCTGTTCACCTTTGTACTCTATGGATAGGTTTACTTTGCCTAGTATTCTATGATGCTGACCACTAGCAGTTTTCACATCGGTCACCATTGGTTGAATACTTAAGCCTAACTCCTCTATAAATTCTCGGCAATTCTTACCTAGGATGCTGACAGATGCTCCTGAATCCAAAAGACCATTAAGTTTTCTACCCTCTATACTGACTTCTAAGAAAACTCTAGGGTCTTTAGATCCCACTGAAGCCCTTTTTATAGTTTCTATTACTAACTTTCTATTTTTCTTGCGTTCAGCAAATTTCCTACGGACCTTGAGGATTCTGTTTGAAACATTGACTTTAGTAGAACTATCAAAAATACGTTTCCTAGTTTCTTCATAGTTTTGTTTCCTTATTTCAACCGGAAAACAATGCCTTGCATTCGGATTCCATTTTTCATCATTAGCTTTCATTAGTCTGGATTTAACGTTTATATTTTTCTTTTCAGATTTGGATGATAATATCGTTATGGTTTCTCCTTCGCAGGGTTCTCGGTTCGGCGTTGGTTTCCTGCAGTTCCCAAGCCCCTTTTCACGTTTTCCGGGTTGCAGTTTGGGCACCGAACTTTTGTGACCCCTTGCTTTCCACACTTGTAGCAGAACAAGGATCTTTGCATCGAAGGACACTCCATGAAACCATGTCCCGATGCTTGGCAATTCCAACACACAAACGGTCTTTGTTGTCCACGGCCTGAATCGATGGCAGCAACATCGGCTGTTTCATAATTCGATTCATCATCTTCATCACTTACCAGATCCTGAACGTAAACCTCGTTCACATGCCTATTAACACGTTGTGGTGGTTGGGCAAATGTTCGTGTATCCCTCCTTGGAAAATTTCTTTCAGCCTCGATACACTCCATTCTCAATTGCTCCACTGAAGAAACAGTCATCGGGTAAATTATTCGTCCAATACTCTCTCTCATATTTCGTTTCATAATCCTTATCATTTCATAATCCGATATAGGCTGCAACAATTTGGAACGAAGTTGACCCATGGTGAAGAAAAAAGCATCTATGGATTCGTGACTTTGTTGTTTTCTATCTATCAAATCACGCATCAACTCAAAGTTTGAACGTTCAACTTTGTATTGGCTCTCCAAAGCATGCCGAAGTTCAGGCCAATCACGTACATAATGTGTCTTCGTATACAGCCAATACCATTCATGTGCCTGCCCAACAACTAAAAGGCGAAAATCCCTCAAAATTTCAGACCATGGAACGTCATATTGAGCCTGAAGACGTTCCAAACGAAAAATGAAGTCATCCACGCTCATATGGGAGGTAATACCATCAAATTCTATACCAAATTTATCAACCCTAATTCTTATCTGTTCCCCATTTAGGTCATTCATTTGAATTTTCATTACCAGTGGCCATGTTCATTCCACTGTTAGCCATTTTACTTAATTTCGGTGCCGTATGTTCCACACAATCAATATCACTGTAATCCTTTTCTAATTGTCTTTTTCTTGTTTGTGATCTAGTTTTTCCTAGCATTACTTTTCACAACTGAAAAGTCCAAAAAAATTATCTTAATAACCTAATATTTTCCCAAATCAAGTTTATCACTTAAGTCTTTCGTTTTTCTTTGATAGATATAAATGGGGGCTGGCAATTATTGAAGGGTAGTGTGTGCGGTTTTTACTAAAATTTTAAAATTTGACTCTTTCATAAGAAAGCTACTCCTTAGAGTGTGTTTCTAGTCAACATTAACATAACTATTTCATATAGTAAAAGGCTTTCTTTTGGTAGTCTAAATTTATGACACCAAAGATCAATAAATCACTCCGATACACCTGTCCTCTAGAATACGATCTGGAGCGGCTATCGATATATTAATTTATTGCACAAAATACCTATACTACACATAAAAAAATCTAAACCTAAAACAAAAATATTGCACTTCATATACTACTAATGTCCTAGCTAGTATTTTACGGACGACTAGGCTGTACTTTGCACAATATGCTATTGGAATCCTGGTTTCTAGACATCTGGGTTGGAATTGTTGTAAACTTCTATACTTCTTTCACCCACGATAAGAGTGGACAGGATATAGAGCTCCCAACAATTCCTCTCCAGAAATCCTTCCACCCTGATACTGGTCTATTGTCGTTTCAATCTAGTGGGCTATTATAATGTGTGTAGATGGAATACACATTGTTCTAAATCATATTAAACTTTCGTTTTGGGCGCCATATTGTTACGTGCCGCTATAGGCGTTGACCAGATTCAGGACCAGCTAGCTCAACCGGCTTCCTCTCCTGGGTATAGGTCCATCCCATCTGGCAACCCACGGCAGTCACAATTATCCTAAACCAAATGAACACAACTATCACGGAAACACACAGAAGTAGGGTGGAGGTGGACCTACCAATCGCCCATCCCAACCATGGTCACTTGATTCCTTTGAAATGCATTGAAGTGACTCCCATAAGACCGCCCACACTTTTACACTTACACTTCACTCTTCCATACGCCCCTCAAGTCACTTTACCAACACATAATTATGTTACTTTTTCACTATTCATTAAGACAACATAATTTTATTATAAACTTTCGCTTAAAACTAAAATATATCTATTATTTTTTTTTATCTTTGTTCTTATCGTCTAATCTTTATTATATTTATTTTTTTTTACTTTTCAGGCTCACTGGCCAATTCGAACCCGGATGTTCCGGAATGTAGTGACTGCACTTCAAATTCTCAAATCAAATCAATTATCTTTGAACTATCAATCTAATATCAAACAAAAAAATGTATTTTTTTATAAATCTCAAACTAAATAAAACAGGACTAAAATCCCTGAAATCATATTATGCTCTTGTCAATTTAATCTCATTTAACTCGGCACCACTAATCACTGTCTGTCCACTCTCTTACGATACCCTATTGCCTGCGGAAATGTTGATCATATATCGACCTAAAGGAGCTCAATACTTATGGTTTCAAACGCTAGCAACTTATATCATAAAAAGGGCTAACTCCAACAGCTACCGTGCACTAACTTTTGGTCTACGCCAATATGATCTCAAAGTTTGAACGTTCAACTTTGTATTGGCTCTCCAAAGCATGCCGAAGTTCAGGCCAATCACGTACATAATGTGTCTTCGTATACAGCCAATACCATTCATGTGCCTGCCCAACAACTAAAAGGCGAAAATCCCTCAAAATTTCAGACCATGGAACGTCATATTGAGCCTGAAGACGTTCCAAACGAAAAATGAAGTCATCCACGCTCATATGGGAGGTAATACCATCAAATTCTATACCAAATTTATCAACCCTAATTCTTATCTGTTCCCCATTTAGGTCACGATTTTGACGAACAGGGTAACCCTTTTCACTTTCTTTATTGGATGCTTGTGCCCATGGTACAAATACACAGGTAGCCGCATCGGCAATTGTTGGCAACATAAGATGTCAAAATTTGACATAAATTCAATGCAATTGACACATTATGTTACCATCAGCTGGCATGATAATGCTACCTGTATTATTGTACCATGCTTGTGCCTGACCTGTACTGGTACCCGGATTATTATTGACATTTGGTAAGTTATTTATCGGGTTTGTTATTGGGGTATTATGTGGTTGGTTGTTGTCCAAAGAGGGGCTGCTAGTTTTTGTTAAGGCCTCAAAGCTTTTTGTTAGTTGACCCATAGTTCTCATTAAAACTGACATGTCATTCCTGATCTTATTCATTTCTTCTTGTAGTGCCTTTTGGGATAGTAAAATATCAGTATTTGGAGTCTCAGGGACTTCAGAGCTACATCTAGAGCTTGCCTCACTACTCGAGGTGGACTGCGAAGCAAAAGCCTGTCTAAAGGCCATATTCGCATCCCCTTCTCCAAACACGGTTATTGCTTCATTTGAATTTTCATTACCAGTGGCCATGTTCATTCCACTGTTAGCCATTTTACTTAATTTCGGTGCCGTATGTTCCACACAATCAATATCACTGTAATCCTTTTCTAATTGTCTTTTTCTTGTTTGTGATCTAGTTTTTCCTAGCATTACTTTTCACAACTGAAAAGTCCAAAAAAATTATCTTAATAACCTAATATTTTCCCAAATCAAGTTTATCACTTAAGTCTTTCGTTTTTCTTTGATAGATATAAATGGGGGCTGGCAATTATTGAATGGTAGTGTGTGCGGTTTTTACTAAAATTTTAAAATTTGACTCTTTCATAAGAAAGCTACTCCTTAGAGTGTGTTTCTAGTCAACATTAACATAACTATTTCATATAGTAAAAGGCTTTCTTTTGGTAGTCTAAATTTATGACACCAAAGATCAATAAATCACTCCGATACACCTGTCCTCTAGAATACGATCTGGAGCGGCTATCGATATATTAATTTATTGCACAAAATACCTATACTACACATAAAAAAATCTAAACCTAAAACAAAAATATTGCACTTCATATACTACTAATGTCCTAGCTAGTATTTTACGGACGACTAGGCTGTACTTTGCACAATATGCTATTGGAATCCTGGTTTCTAGACATCTGGGTTGGAATTGTTGTAAACTTCTATACTTCTTTCATCCACGATAAGAGTGGACAGGATATAGAGCTCCCAACAATTCCTCTCCAGAAATCCTTCCACCCTGATACTGGTCTATTGTCGTTTCAATCTAGTGGGCTATTATAATGTGTGTAGATGGAATACACATTGTTCTAAATCATATTAAACTTTCGTTTTGGGCGCCATATTGTTACGTGCCGCTATAGGCGTTGACCAGATTCAGGACCAGCTAGCTCAACCGGCTTCCTCTCCTGGGTATAGGTCCATCCCATCTGGCAACCCACGGCAGTCACAATTATCCTAAACCAAATGAACACAACTATCACGGAAACACACAGAAGTAGGGTGGAGGTGGACCTACCAATCGCCCATCCCAACCATGGTCACTTGATTCCTTTGAAATGCATTGAAGTGACTCCCATAAGACCGCCCACACTTTTACACTTACACTTCACTCTTCCATACGCCCCTCAAGTCACTTTACCAACACATAATTATGTTACTTTTTCACTATTCATTAAGACAACATAATTTTATTATAAACTTTCGCTTAAAACTAAAATATATCTATTATTTTTTTTTTTATCTTTGTTCTTATCGTCTAATCTTTATTATATTTATTTTTTTTTACTTTTCAGGCTCACTGGCCAATTCGAACCCGGATGTTCCGGAATGTAGTGACTGCACTTCAAATTCTCAAATCAAAGTACAATTATCTTTGAACTATCAATCTAATATCAAACAAAAAAATGTATTTTTTTATAAATCTCAAACTAAATAAAACAGGACTAAAATCCCTGAAATCATATTATGCTCTTGTCAATTTAATCTCATTTAACTCGGCACCACTAATCACTGTCTGTCCACTCTCTTACGATACCCTATTGCCTGCGGAAATGTTGATCATATATCGACCTAAAGGAGCTCAATACTTATGGTTTCAAACGCTAGCAACTTATATCATAAAATGGGCTAACTCCAACAGCTACCGTGCACTAACTTTTGGTCTACGCCAATATGATCTCAGTTTACACAAAACAAAACTCCTTAATGCTGCCCTACTTATTTTAACACTAACTTTTTTCTTCTTGTTGTCACTATCAAATGGTTTTGCAGGTTATCAAATCATATTAATCGGTAAAAAATGTATCGGTAATGTTTCAATCAATTTGTTTTTTTTTTTCTGCCGGTATATTCTTTAGTTTGCGCACTCTTAAAGGGAAATTT
The DNA here is from genome assembly GCF_047663935.1 of Musca autumnalis. Classification (NCBI taxonomy): domain Eukaryota; kingdom Metazoa; phylum Arthropoda; class Insecta; order Diptera; family Muscidae; genus Musca; species Musca autumnalis. The sequence continues at coordinate 83,849,250 of NW_027411866.1, forward strand.
GTCGTTTTGGTATTATGTCCTGTTAACGGCTTAGATATAGGGATAATAAAAATCCTCTGCTCGTTTTTGCTCGGGACAAAAAGATAACAGAGGTTACCTGGAGTCATTCAGGATATTTGTGCTTCCCTCTTTCAAGGTGCCTTTATGGAAGCTTTCGGGCTTGGATGATTAAAATGTTGGTTCACGACTTCTCAGGTTAACCTGTATGGAACATACAATTTCTCTTATAAATTTTCCATTTTTCTTTAATTGGGCCACTTTTCACTATACTAACCTCTGTGTAATAATAGTTAGCACTCAATTTTATATGTTAATGTCCTTTTATTTTTTTTTTCCAAACAAGGCTCTAATATGTTTGCTTGTATTTGAACGTTTCTTCTTTTTTTGTATTAACACGTTCGCTTATTAAACTGTTTCGTATGCTGGCTACCTTAGAAATGGCCACAAACAAGCGCCAAATGCTTAGTCAGCTTCCAAAAATTAGCCATTTTTCTATTAGTTTTACCACCTCTTGTTGTCTTCTTCATGGCGTATAAATAAACAACATTCGTCCCTATTTATTTCCTCAGTTGGAAAATTAAAGTAAAAATGTTTGCGCCCCTCAGTTTTTCCGGACAACAACCATATCTATACCCGTTGAAAATTCAAATTCATAAATTTTCCCCAACGTATGCCAAGGCGTAAGCCCTTACGCTATACGCCCTACATTTTTATAGGTCGTATCCCCAAACCATTTTTCAGCTTATGACTCCCTACCCTAATCAGCTGTTTTGCCTCATGCATTAAGTTTCTGTCAATTTGCAAAGTTTCCACATGCAGTCGTCTGCATTGTTTACTTTTTTTGTATTTAGTTTATTTATTTATATTTATTTCGCCCTTACTAACATATTTTTCTTTTCTTTTTCAGGTGGACTATATTTGGGAATGGTTTCCAGCGATGGAAACCATAAACAGACGGTGCCCTTCCAGCTTATAATATTTGGCATAACAACGCGCTGGCGGCATCGCAACGTTGGACTAGGGGACCCCCGGTGGGAGAAGATTAGACCCTCCAAAGCAAAGCACCCGGTCCCCTAAGATATATAAAAAGAATAATGGTTTTTTTGAAGGTGGTTTTTGTAGCTTCCACCATGGAAAAAAGCTACACCCTAGCGAAGCTCCACGCAAAATTTTTTTTTGCGTCAGGGCCGTATTTGCGGGTATGGGGCGCCCGCAACATGTTCCCAATAATTGAATTTGTTTAGATAATAAACGATATTCAGGACTGTGCCTGTTACCAGAAATTTGGTAAATTCTGTACAGATTTTTTATTCTATCATTTTCCCAGTTACGACTTTTTCTGAATGATCATCGGAAACAGAAGTTATGGTACGAACAAATTCATGCATATAATCGTCGATCTCATTGTTAGACAAGTTTGTAACTGAATTTGGATAGTGATTCAAAATATTTTCAGTTACATCATACTTAAAATTTTCCCAATTCCAGTTACGATAACTAACAAAACTTGAAGGGGGTTGCAAAACTATCTCGAAATTTGGAAGCACGACATTAAATTTTAAAGGAAAATGGTCTGAAAAGTTGGGTAAACACGAGGAAAATAGGAAATCGCTATCAAATATATGTCACACATTCCAGAGATAGACTGTGGGTTTTCGGTGCACAATATAAGCTAACGGCAACACCCAGCTGACTGAACTGAGCTGTAATGTTAGTGTCAAATTCCGTATAACATTTTATATATATATTTCTATTTTCGATGTATATTAGGGATATACGTATATTTGTCGCTGGCTGTGAATTTAACTACTCCCGACTGAACCACAAACCCATGGGCCAAATAAAACACTTTCATAAATGTATATGCTGTGTAAATGGGCGTTTATTTCTAACCAAAAATTATAATTAAAAATAAATATAAAGCTGGAAACACATACAACGTTTGGGTAAAGTTTTGTGTCGTTTTGGCCGTTTTTACACTGTTGGGCATGATGCCGAAAAATTCAAATTCATTTGAAATATATGCCGACAAACAGATAAACGCTGGACTTTGGCAGCGTCGTCGCCCTGTTGTTGTTGTTTTTTTCTCGACGCCCAACGCAAAACTTTAATCAAACGTTGTATCTGTTTTCAGCTTAAGGAGCAACACGACATACCGCAGTCTTTATCCGTCACGAACTAAATTTATGAAAAAAGGCGACAATAATAAAGAAAGGCTCAAATGATCAATAAGGAGACGACTCAAAACTAAATAAATGTAAACATAGAAACACACATATGCAAACATATGGATGGCTGTGTCTATGACGTCACACCTTCACCCGTATGATGCTGTGTGGAAACCAAGATCAAACAAAAATGTAAACAAACATAAAAATACATGAGCGGCAGCGACATCCGGGCCCCGTGGCTTAATAAGCCCAAAGGATCGTATACCGACATGACAACACTCAACAATTCTCTTTTTGTTGGACACCTTTCTCACTGATGATGTCTGGTTTGACTCGATGAAATTTATTTTATTTATTTATTTTACTTCCTGCACAACAAGATCAAGATCTTATAAATTACAGTGCAGGATTACACGTAAATCTCAGTTAAAACTTAGGGGTCGATTATGGATAGCAACCTAACTTCAGTTGCGTTGCCACCAACAAATTTAGTAATAGGAATTTCCATTTCTGCATTGAAATTCATACTTTTTAATTAAATTTATAGCTGAAGGTTCAAAACACTGATATTGAATAAATTTTACAACAATTTGTGTCGTTTCATTTATTTTAATTGTATGATTTTCTCTTCTGGCAACGCAACTACAGTTGAGTTGCTTTCCATAATCGACCCCTTAAATGCGTCTTCACCAGGATTCCTATACATTCCTAGAATCTTTTCTGTGGAAAACTGGACGTCGGCTAGATTATCACAGAAGTTAACAATTCTTCCTAATGGCCAGAACAGAATCAATCGTCGCTTGCTTTGCTTGCTTCCCAAATGTCAAATTATAAAGGAATGCTAGAGCCTCCTAAAGGGGAACGCAGACGGATTTGCAAAGAGGATCTGGCATTCCTTTATAATTTGACATTTAAAGAAGCAAGCAAAGCTTTAAGTTACCCTCCAGAGCCACGACAACCCCTTTTGAATTCGATGTGAAATTGAAACAACTTGAAACCAGCTGACATATGTATTTCACCCACTTGCATCGATATCTCTATGGCTTTCTCTAAAGTTTCGAAGCTGTCAACAAAATCATGAACATAATGGATGTCGATATTTGCCTTCACTGCTCTGGGGTAACGATCACGAAATTCTAGGGCATTGGTCTCTTTCACATACTGGGCAATACAAGGCGAGCAAGCGGCTATAAACGTCATCACAATCATCTCATAAACATTTGGGGAACAACATTCATCTTCACGCCAAAGAAATCTTTGAGAACACCTATCTTCTGGGGCAATAACCATTTCCCCAGATTCCCGATTCGAAAATTGAACAATAATTTCAATAATAACAATAATTTCGAATTCAGTGAAACTCCTTCTACTTTGGCGGCAGCATCAAACACGAGGCGAAGTTTCCCAGGATTCAACACGCCAAAATGTGGCAGATACCAAGTTCTCGGGCTAAAAATAGATATTTCAGATGAAGTTAACTTTCGTACAAACCCTTTGGTGACATAATCTTGAATGATTCGCTTGTAGTCGGAACCAAACCAAATTTTCTTCAGGCCATAGTAGTCTGGATTGAAATCTTCCGGCAACCTTTATCATAAAATCCTTGAGCCACTGTCTAGCACGAACATCATTCTTACCATATATTGTCAGCAGGGCATTCAAACCAAGTTTTCCTTTTCGAAGTAACTTGACACCAAATCATATACATTTTGCTCTGGCTGAGCTGTCAGTAATCATGTGTGGGATGCAGGCTGTCTTCCACACAACTGACATAAAACTACCCATCCTAGGAGTGTATTCGCTGCAAAAGGCCACCTTCTTCCAATAGCACGACATCATCTGGCAACCCCAAATGGCAATGATCAAGTCCGATAAGCATCTTAGGCGTAACGTTGCTGTGTGGCTGCACGGGCACATCATTATGCTTATTTGACTTCATGTTGAAACTTTGAGTGGGTAACTTCAAATTTGGAACACCATACACATTACTCAAAGCATACTTCCTCCTCTTAGAAGTACCACTAACATGAAGATCAACCACCAGTGCACTTTCTTGAGACGACTTACCACCATACCAGCTTAAATTCAACTTGCCTTGACGGCCACTAAGCAGGGATGCCAACTGTTCCGAGGTAAAAATCGCTACAGAAAAGATGTGTTAAAAACCACCACAAATCTCTACTGAGTAAAACCAAAAAACACTACAAAAATGAAAGAGTGAAATTTAAAAAAAAAAATGCCATACATGTTTTTATCTATTTCTTCAATCGCTACTGTAGCGATTTAAAATAAAAAATCGATACAACCCCTAAAAAGTAGTTTTTGTACGTCAAAAATCACCACAATTATCGGGAAAACACCAACTTGGTACCCCTGCCACTAAGTCCAAGCTGCCTCACCAACGAACTGTCTATCATGGACACCGACGAACCTTCACCCAACAAGGCAAAAGTTTCAACAACACAGTTCGGACTATAAAGCTTCACAGGCACCACACGGAACAACAAGTTTGAATTTTCACAAATACTGGAAACACAACTCAACACTGGCTCGGCATCTAGATCATTCCGACTAACAACACAATTTGAATTAACTCATCCATTTGTGTTGGGTTTGATAAATGTTGATTACCATTTGCTGTTTCCAAAAAGGCGGCAATATTTTCTACTTTTATTGCAAATGGCACCAACTTCTCCACGGTATTTTCACTAATGGACGGAATTTCCCTCACCTGCTTTAACTGCCCTCGTATCAACAACTCTGGTCGGTCATATTGGAATTTCTGTTGTTTCATCACGGTACTCACATTGTCGGGATGTATGAGCAACGACTTCACACATTCCCTAGCGTCACCCTTCAATGCTTTCTGCAATGGTACTGGTACGCTGGCAGCGACGGTTGAGCAACGGACGACGGAGCTGGTTACAGAGGCGGCGGCTGGCTATTACGGGAGACTGTAGGCTGATCACTGGTTACGTAAGATTGTGGTGTTAGACTCGGAACATTTGTGTCTACTTCATGCTGGGCACTGCTGGAACCACCACCATACTCACTCAAAATGTTACCAGTAACCAATTGTGCTGAACATGGCGTTGATCCGTTAGCGGAAGTCATTGCAACTTTCAATGCACGCTGTGAATTTTGCAATTGTAACTGGAACACATCAATTTGTTTCCTCAAACTTTGCATTTTACCTTGGGAAACACTTTGCATTGTTGTTCCTGCAATCGACTGCCTGAAAACACCTATTGTTGTAGCGACAATTGTAATTGGCGTACTAGGAGTTCCAACAGTGGTAGCCACAGTTGACTCTCCGGCTGAAGCGGAGGCACCCACTGGAACACTTTTAGTACATCTCGCGTTTGTTTTATTTGGTGCTGATCTCGGCTGCTGCTGTTCCACAAACATCCCATACGGGACAAAGGAGACTCCCCTCATATCAATGAGTGCACCCCGATTCATATTAGCTCAATGATATGGGACCTACAGTTTATCGCCGAGTCCAAACGGAGTGTCATAAGACACCACTTGTAGAGAAGTTTTACATGGCGGAAATACTCAGGAAATGTCGCCAACATTACTGAGGGGTATTTTTCCACAGTTGAAATTTTTTGATGTTGACTGGCCGCGGAATCGACCCCACGGCCCACAGTGTCACGACCGTGGCCAAAAATGGTAAAAACTAAATACTTCGTTGAACAAATTTATTGATGGGGAGTAATAGAAAACATATTAATTAAAAAGAATCTGCATTTTGGTACTGATACGTGAAGTAGTTTTTGCTATATGAGGATTTAAATCCGACAATTTTTGTTAATACGTATTTTTGTGTTTTTTTTTTTCTAAAATTAAAAAATTATATTATGCGTTAATATTTAAAACTTAAAAGTAACGGTCGCTGCAAAAATGGTTCCTAAGTTCTCTTGGGATGAATAAACTTGACTACATGGTGTTCACATTTACCCAAACATGTATTACTAATGGCCTGTTCCCGTACGTTATAAAGTGGTAAATGTCGTAAAAGTTGGGAACAGGCCATAAGTTTATTAATTTTCTGAATCAAATTTTAAATTGAGTGGAGTGGGAAAAAAATGGTATAAAAGTGTATATCGATATTTTTTGCTGTATGAGTAGTAAAAAGTGAGTACTTCAAATATATAAAGGTCCCAGCTGCAGAGGTTTGCAGACGAATGTGTCATTTCTCTTTTTCAGCGACCACCTCACTGAGAGGATACCCCTTTTTTAACAAATCGTTTTGCGGTGTTGGCTATAGCGCGAAAACAAATATATTTTTATGGGCTTGTTAAGTACCTAATAATCTTGCTTCAAAACGAGAGAATTTTAAATATATTCTTAAAAAAATTGTGAACAGCGAAAATCAAAATTCGATTTTTTACAAAAAAATTGACGGTTTTTTGACCACTAATCGGTCAAAAAAATTATTAAAGGAAATTTCTTATATATAAAGACAAGAGATTCGCTCTGTTCCAGAACCTGCAAGAAGCTACTATTTTTTACTACGATAACATTTTTTCCTTTATGTTATCGAAATAAATAGTAAAAATTAGTAGATTCTTGCAGTACTGGAACGGACCATTTGATATATTCAATATGCTCACAAACAATATGAAGACTAAACACCAAATTTCAGTCATATCGGGTGGATATTGAGGATACAACACTCAAAATACCGAAAATGAGAAGGCACGGTTCTATGGGGCTATAGGAAGACGAGGACCTATACCGGCATATTTCTGGTGGAAGGTTATAAGTCCACCAACGGAGACTTAATACCAATTTTCAGCCATGTCGGTGTGATAATCAGGCTAAAAGCTCCAAAATACCGAAAATCGGGAGGTACCGTCCTATGGGGGCTATATGAAGGCTTGGACCTATGCAGACAAATTTCAATGTGAAGGTATAATGCCCTCTACGAAGACTAAATACCAAACTTCAGCAATTTCGGTGTAATAATGAGGCTAAAATCTTCAAAATACCGATAACCGGGAGGTACCGTTGTATGGGGGCTATATCATAACGTGGACCTAAGCCCACAATTCTCTGTTGGAATGTTTCATACCTCTGCCGAAGACTAACCACAAAATTTGAATATTTCGGTTGGTCATTGTGTCTAAGACATTCAAAATACCGAAAATCGGGAGGTACGGTTCTATGGGGGCTATCTCAATACGTGGACCGACAAACCCAATTTTTTGTCCTGAAGATTGTAAGTCAATAATAGGTACGTGTACCAAAATTGATGCATCTACGACAACTCCTTCTATTTTTGGCCACAGTTAATATGAACTCGCGACCTTCAGCGTGCAAGGCGGGTGTGCATACCATTGCACCACGGTGGCACCCACACTAGGTATTACAAAAAAAGTATTACAATTTTTTAAATGGCAGCAAAACACATAATCTTTGCAACGAACAATTTTTCAAAATGGCGGCAAACTCTCCACAAATGGATGCAATTGAATTTCTGCACCACAAAATTTCAGCAAATTTCACACCAAAGGGCCACACAATTATTTCCATTATTATCCATAATTATATTATTATCCACAAACATACCCAGCAAAATAAATTGGAAGTAGTGCAATGTGGACTAGTTCTGTCACGGCATGTTTTGATGCAGTTCAACCGGAGTCGTGAAAAAGGCACTCCAGTCCTCACATTTTAACCGCATTTGGATGCAATCCAAAGAATCACATCCACTTGTCACATTTTAACAACATCCGGATGCAGTTCAGCGGAGTCATGAAAAAGGCACTCCAATTCCTCACAATTTAAGAGCATCCGGATGCAGTCCAAGCTGAGTCTTGAAAAAGGCACTCCGTTTGCTACATTTTATTAGCAGTTGTTAGAGATCCTACATGTACATAAATCAGTTTGTACATCTCTACATACATTTTCCAAAAAGAGATAAGCGTGTTAACATTTCCAAACATTTGTTAATACAAACTAAATAATATTTAATTTGTGAACATTTTTCCGGTAACTCACGAGAAGAAAATTTCCGAGTGGAGTGCTGTTGGAGTACATGTCGAAATCTTAACTGGTGAAGGGAAGACAACCCATTAAGCAAGTGAAGTAAAAACAGTTCAGCTTGGAACAAATGGAGAGCGGAGGAAACAGCATGTTTGCGATTGAATTCAATGGAGAATTTTCATAATTTGTGTTAATGTAATAAAGTTCTTAATATTTTTGTTTTACACAAATAATAAATGCATTTTATTTGTTCTGGCATATTTTGTAATGGCTTGCACAATTTCCGCAGAATGCCTGTATCAAAACACGTGCTTTGGACTGCCTCCTATTCTACCCCAAAGGGTTAGTTAAAATGCAATGCCAAAGGGTCAGTTAAAATGCAGTGCCAGAGGGTCAGTTAGAATGCAGTGCCAAAGGGTCAGTTAAAATGCAGTGCAATGGAGTGCCTCTTTCAGTAGTCACGCTCTTGTAAAAATCATGAGTGAAAATGCATAATTTGATGCACTTCCAGATCACTTGTACATATCATTTAATTGCCTCTTTGGAGGCAAACTTTTTGCTGGGTATCTTTCTCATCTATGAACATTGGAATTTCAAATTCCGCAAAAACTTTCAAGGTGTAAGCACCTTTCATTTAATATTAGTTAAGGCGCACCGTGTCACATGTTTTTGTAAAACCGACTTACTACGCATATACCTCTACAGGGTTGTATTTTTCAGCGATTTTCATACCTGGCCTACGTCTACTTTATTATACCATGCATAATATGTCAAATAAATTGAGATAACAGGCGTTTTAGAGCATCGCACTACCGAAGTTTTTTATCATCACTTATTATGTGTGTTCGTTTAATTAAAATTTGTACAAATTGTTACTGAATGTTGTTCGTTTACTCTACAGTACAATACAAAAGACATTAGCCGATTACAAGATGTTACTGAATTTGTACAAATTGTTAAGTAAACGAACACACCTATTGTCTACTAAAGTTTTGACAAGTTGACGGTGGTGACTTGAAAACGATTTTTTTTTTGCACAAAATCCTGTTGAGAAATCTTTGTGCACAAAATCTTATTTGAACTTTGTTGAAATTGAGTTTATACTCCTCGCCAAGTCTGAAATCATTTTATTTTTGTCTTATTAAGGCGAAGGTCATTTATAGTGATTTTATTTAATTATCTTTCGAGTTGAGCTGTTATGACCTAATGCCTTGTTCATACTAAGGCTAATTCGTTCTCTATTCGTTGTTCGAATCCAAATACGATATAATTACTTCATTTCCCACACAAAATTTTGAGAACGAACGATTTTTGTACTTTGTTCAATTTAAATTACTCTCCGATAAAATATGTCCCATCTCTAACAAATGAGAAAATTTATCAAAATAAATTAATTATGACAGGAAAAATAAAAAATTTAAAAATTTATTAAAACCCAAACGGGTATAAATTTAGAAACAAAAATCAAATTCTTTGAAAAAAATCTGTATACCAAAAAGTTATTTTGGCAAGTCTCTCCCTCGTTAATGTTGAAAATAGAAAAATTAAAAAATGTTCTGAAAACACCAAAATTGTGAGAAAAATAGAAAACATGAATGAAAATAATATAATTTAATATTAAATAGATATCTGAAAGAAGGACATATTCATTTCAAGGACAGTTCATTTCAATTAATTTTACTCGTCTTTTGCCTGAAACTTTCTTTAAAATCAGTAAATAAAAAGTATGAAAATGCGAATTATGTTGCTATGAATTGAGTACCATGTCGTATGAACGGGTTAATTCGTGTACGTAGTTATGAGAGCGAACAACGTTATTCAAATGCTGGTATGAACATGGCATAAGAGGTACATTGAAATCATTTCCATTTCATTTACATATACCATGGTGGTATTCCATGTTTATTGGTCTGTTCCTTTACTTTTAAAAATGGTAAAACTGGCAAAAGTAGCAAAAGTTGTAATCTACTTCCATATGAATTGTATGGTGTCTGAAGTAAAGGAACGTTTTTCGAGTAAAAAGTTGTAAAACTTGAAGATTCTTGCACCTAAAGAAACAGGGCTTATATTATAGCCTTTTGCATGGTTAACCTTCTTAATGAAGATTTATTTGCGTATGCGCAAAGGAATTCACATTTGAAACCCAGTGGGTTTGTTAAATCTGGTTATATATAAACGTACTATTATACCCCGTTTATATATAACCGGATTTAACAAACCGACTGGGTTTTAAATGTCAATTCCATTGCTTATATTTCAAACAAATCCTTATAAAGAAGGTTAACCCTGCAAAAGCTCTAATATAAGCTGTGTTCCTTTACTTACCTGAGGTTACAATTTTTACCATTTGTTACCATTTTTAACCTGCAAAGCGTTCCTTAACCCCAAGAAGTTGCAAAACTGGAAGCAATTTTTAAGAGCAATTCTTCTACCACAGGCTACCAGCAAAATTTCTGCAGGTCAAAAATGGCAGAACTGATTTTTCGACTTTTGTTTGACGATTATTTCACAATGAAGAAGAAAATGGACGAAAAACAGAAGAAAAAGTCGAACGCTGACAAAACTAAATTAAAAACTGTAAAATAAAAGACGAAATTTGATTTTTTATGTTTCTTTTTGACATTGCTGCCAGATCTGCCATTTTTCCGTTCCCTTACTTTCTTTTCTGGTAAAAATGTTCATGAGATAGCAATTTTGACACTTTTCTCTTTTACCACTCTTACCATTAAAAAAGTAAAGGAACAAAGCTATAAACAGCATATTATACCTCGGTAACACTTAACCGGATTAACCCAGTGGGTTTGGGTTTCAAATGTCAATTCCATAGCGCAAACGTCAAATAAATCCTCATGAAGTGGGTTAACCCGGCAAAAAAACTTTAGTGTAACCGTACTATAAGAAGTAAGGTGTTTGCATGAATTACAACAACTAACAATTTTACAATAACAACATGGTTTTATGGGAACTAAATGGCAATATGTGTGTTCGTTTACTCAAGATTGGTACGAATTGTTACTGGATGTTTTTCGTTTACTCTACAGTACAATGCAAAATACCTTAGCCGATTACAAGCATTTACTGAACATGTACAAATTTGTACAAATTGTTGAGTAAACGAACACACCTAATGGCAACATTTGAATACTAGGGTCTTTCCAAAATAGTTCAGAAAAATTTACAGGAAACAAATGAAAAGATTTAAAATTTAATTTTAATTGGCATCGAAATTATAATATATAATTGTTCCACAAACATCCCATGCGGGACAAGGGAGACTTCTCTGAGTGCACCCCGATTCATATTAGCTCAATGATATGGGGCCTACTGTTTATCGTCGAGTCCGAACGGCGTGTCTACGACACCACTTGTAGAAAAGTTTTACAAGGCTGAAATACTCAGGAAATGTCGCCAACATTACTGAGGGGTATTTTGCCACCGTTGAAAAATGTTTGATGTTGCCTGACCGGGAAATCGAACCCACCACCTTTAGCGTGCAAGGCGGGTGTGCATACCATTGCACCACGGTGGCACCCAATTACAATATACATAATTACTATATACATAATGTGAATACATTTTATATATTTATTATGCGGCACTGAATAGAATAGATTGGAAATCTATTTATAAAATTTTGTAATATTCGGTGTAGATCCTAATATATTCTGACAATTCAGTTTATAAAAAAAGTAACCGTATGATTGTCAATTACACGTTATATTATTACACCATGATTCATATCAATAATTAGAGGAAACATACACTGCCGCTCACTTGAATAGAACCCCCCTGCAAAATTTTTTTCAACTTCCATTTTTTCCGAATTATACAAGATATGAAGTTTTTAAGTTTTAGTATATTTTACTTCATGTGTTTGGAGTAAACTTAGTCATTCATTTGCATTAAAATCCAATTTATATAAGAAATATACAAGGAAAACAAAACAAGTGAGCCAAGGCTATAGTCGGGTCGGGGCCGACTATGTGATACCCTACACAACTACCCCTGTGCATAAGCTTTTGACTGGTAACATTCAAAGTATTAAAATTGGGATAGCTTAGCGCCTTTGCTCTGAATGTCTTCATTAATACATGTCAGTTTTGTTGAAACTCATTTAAGTGCATCGTCAGTTCAACTCAAATAAAAAAAAATGGAAAAGTGGGATGTACGCCAACCATCAATAGCCTTCTTTCCCTCTTAGACCCCCATCAACCCCCAAAATTTCCTGAGGATCCGATCAAAATTCCGATCTGTAGTGTGATTGCACAAAAAATGGAAAAAGGGATGCATTACCGACTATTGCGATATCTCTGTTGTTTGACCACCTATGACAACCTACTTCACATCGTGGTAAACGTGATATTTTCTTCATTCCTTGCCAGATTTTCTTTCGATATTCCTCTTACAGAGGAGAGATATTCGCTTTGAAATAAAACTTTTATGTATTCATAACAACTTAAATAATTTCTACTTGTTCAAATTTATCAATGTAGCATTGATTTCTGTAAATGTTTATTGTCATTGAAAATGTGTATTCATAATATTGTATTGAAAAATTTTCACAGTCTGTTTTCAACCCTTTATAATAAACGTTGTAATACTTTTATAAAAAAGAATCCTCGGAGTGTTTTAATTTTTAACAGGTTATGGGCCTTAATCCGTAACCATCGCGAAGAAATAGTGTTGGAAATATTATAACGAAGAATCAAGGAATAGAAATGGCCAATTTTAATGGACGAATTCCATTGTTTAATGGGTCAAATTACGCCACATGGAAAACTCAAATGGAAGCAGTTCTTCAAAAGGCAAGATTGTTGAAATATGTAATTGGAGAAGAAAACAGGCACATCGTTCCAGAAGTACAAGAATCAGCAACACCAGCGCAACGAGCTGAATATAAAAAGAAATTGGATGAACAAATAGCCTACGATGAATTGGCACTCGATGCTCGTTCAGAAATAATTATTTCGCTGGATTCAAATATAGTAAGAATGGTAAGGAATTTCAAGACTGCTCGAGAAATTTGCAAATACTTTCAAGAAACATATGAACGAAAATCAACGAGACGTAAGGCTGAAATTTTTCGTAAGTTACTCAATTTGAAAATGGCCCCTTCCCAAAATCTGTCCGAATATCTCATTGAATATGATATTTGTGTGTCGAGTTTGTCAGAAATTGACGAAAGTCTCCTAAGCGTTATTTTGCTGGATGGTTTGTCGGATAAATTTAAAGAAATCCGTGCCGCTTTTGATACTGCCAATGAGTTCCCATCGCTCAATGTGTTAAGGTCCCGTTTATAGGAAGTTGGATCTGAAAAAAGTGATGAAGATGCAGAAAATGCAATGAAGGCAAAGAAGTTTAATCCAAAGCAAAGCAAATATCATGAACCTGAATCAGGTATGTCAGATAAAAGATTCCCGTTTAAGTGTCATAGGTGTGGTAAAAAAGGCCACAAAACAAAGGATTGCAGAGTAAACATCAGTGGTGGCAATCATTCTATAAAAACGGCTTGTGAAATATCTGACAGGGCAAAGGGATGCAGAGAAAGGAGTGTGAAAAGCAAACAAAATCTGTCAACATGGTGTCTTGACAGTGGCGCCACATCTCACATGTGCGTCGATGAATCTTTATTTATGGAATTAAATAAAAATTATAATAGTAAAGTAACACTAGCTGATGATACTAATGTCAAAGCAGAAGGAATTGGAACTATACAACTAAACGTGTTAGTGGAAAACAAAATGAAGTCCTAAAAATTGCAAAATACGCTGTTTGTACCATCACTTGGAGGAAATTTAATTTCAATATCGAAGATTACTGATTTAGGCTTCGAGGTGTTAATGAAAGGAAATAAAGCGTATGTACGAAAAGAACAGCAATCAAGGAGAATGGATTGTATATGGTAAGGTCAAAAACTGATGATTTCAAATGTAAAAAGTCTTCTGAATCTGACGTCACATTCGAAATTTGGCTAAACGCTTTGGTCACTTGAATAACAATGATTTGGTGAAACTACACAAGGAGAAAATTGTTCGTGGATTGCCTAAAATTAATTCTTCGGATCCATTTTGCGATGTGTGTATTACGGCAAAACAAACACGATCCCCTTTTCCTAACAAAAATAGTAAATCGGAAAATGAAATCTTGGACTTGGTTCATACGGATCTTTGTGGACCAATGCTCGTTCCATCACTAGGAGGAAATTTGTATTTTGCTACATTTATTGATGACTTTTCCCGAAAAATTTTTGTTTACTGCTTGCGCAACAAAAGCGACTACTTGGAGGTGTTCAAGGAATTTAAGGCGAGAGTGGAATTGGAAACTGGGAAAAAGATCAAATGTTTACGCAGTGATAATGCTCTAGAATTGGTGAGTCGTGAATTTAAAAATTTTCTTAAAAAATGTGGGATAAAACGCCAACTGACCGTGGAATACACTCCTCAACAAAACGGAGTTGCAGAGAGAATGAAATGATAAGCTGTTTTATGACGGATGCAAATTTACCGGAAAAATTGTGGGGCGAACTAGTTCTTACTGCAGCATATATTCGGAATCGTTGTCCAACAAAATTAAATATGAATAAAACTCCAGAAGAACTTTGGACAGGAAAAACTCCAACAGTGTCTCATTTTCGTCGAATTGGCTGTATTGCGTATGGACTGAAGAAAAAACCTACAAAGTCGAAATTTGAAGCCAGAAGTGAACATTACATCATGGTAGGATATGACGAAAATTCGAAAGCTTATCGTTTATGGAAGAAAGAAACTAAGAACATTTACAAGAATAGAAACGTGAAATTTTTGGAAAATAAGTTTGACAACGAAAAATTTGAGAAGAAAATACGGTTATATGAATATGAATTTAAGAATATTAGCGATTCAAAATCAAATGAAGAAATCGAAGAACCTTTAATAGAAGAAGAAAAATGTTTACGCAGTGATAATGCTCTAGAATTGGTGAGTCGTGAATTTAAAATTTTTCTTAAAAAATGTGGGATAAAACGCCAACTGACCGTGGAATACACTCCTCAACAAAACGGAGTTGCAGAGAGAATGAATAGAACTCTTGTGGAAATGATAAGCTGTTTTATGACGGATGCAAATTTACCAGAAAAATTGTGGGGCGAACTAGTTCTTACTGCAGCATATATTCGGAATCGTTGTCCAACAAAATTAAATATGAATAAAACTCCAGAAGAACTTTGGACAGGAAAAACTCCAACAGTGTCTCATTTTCGTCGAATTGGCTGTATTGCGTATGGACTGAAGAAAAAACCTACAAAGTCGAAATTTGAAGCCAGAAGTGAACATTACATCATGGTAGGATATGACGAAAATTCGAAAGCTTATCGTTTATGGAAGAAAGAAACTAAGAACATTTACAAGAATAGAAACGTGAAATTTTTGGAAAATAAGTTTGACAACGAAAAATTTGAGAAGAAAATACGGTTATATGAATATGAATTTAAGAATATTAGCGATTCAAAATCAAATGAAGAAATCGAAGAACCTTTAATAGAAGAAGAAAATCCGATTGTTGATAATAGTACAAATAATGCCAATATGAGCGAAGACGAAGAAAGTACTGAACATGAAGTAGAAAATTAACCTGAAGACTAAGAAAGTACTGAAGAAATAGATAATGAACCTGAAGAGAAGGAATCAAACATTCCATTGGTAAGCTCAATAAGGCAAAGTCTTAGATCGTGGACTAAAGGAAAGAATGTAGCAAGTGCAGCTGTGAATAATGATTTTCAAGACCCAAAGACATTTAAGCAAGCAATAAATTCATCAAATTCTGAGGAATGGAGAGAAGCAATGGCGAAAGAAATAGAATCTCTTCTTGAAAATGATTTTTAGGAGCTTGTTGACTTGCCTGATGGTAAAAAACCAATAGACTGCAGATGGGTATACAAAATTAAATGTAGAGCGGATGGCAGTGTTGAAAAGAGAAAAGCAAGATTGGTCGCAAAAGGATATGCTCAAGAATACGGAGTCCATTATATGGATACTTTTGCACCAGTAGTTCGTCAAAGTACTATTCGACTTATATATGCATTAGCCGTTGAACACAAATTGAAGTAAAGACAGCTGGATGTTTCTTCAGCTTTTCTCAATGGAAACCTTGAACAAGAAATTTACATGCACCAGCCAGAAGGTTTTGTGGAAGATAAAAACAAAGTTTGCAAACTGAAAAAGGCTCTATACGGCCTAAAACAGGCGGCACGACAGTGGTTCAAAAGAATAGATTCTGTTTTCAAATTATTTGGCTTAATTCAATCGAAATACGACCAATGCCTTTATTACAAGCGAGTCAACGGATGCACAATGATAGTTACTCTATATGTTGATGATATCCTCATAGCATCCAATAATTCAAAAGAAGTAGAACGTTTAATTAAGGAACTTGAAAAACAATTCCCAATACGAGATTTGGGACAACCTAAGAATTGTATTGGTTTGGAAGTTGAAGTAACTGAAAACTCAATATCGATTTCGCAACCAGGTTATACCAAGAATTTAATTAAGAAGTATGGTCAAGAAAATTCGAAATTATCACAAGTACCAATGCAACCTAAACTGTGCTTGGAGAAAGAACCAAAAATTGAAGGAGAATCCGAAAAGATTGATTCTACAAAATAGCAGGAACTTATTTGATCATTACTACATCTATCAGTATTTAGCCGACCAGACATAGCTTGCAGTGTTAATATGTTGTCTCAGTTCAATAACTTTTACAGCATGACACAGCAAACTCAATAGGAATCTTCGTCGACATTCAAGCGGCGCTCCTTGCACTAAAATCCAACGCTGTCACATCAAAGCTAGTGAAAGATTGTAAAGAAGAACTTGCCAAACTAGGGCGTCTGTCAAGAGTAGTTCTCACTTGGATCCCGGGCCACAAGGGACTTGCTGGGAACGAAAAAGCAGACGAGTTTGCTAGAGCAGGATCCGCCTCTAACGAACTCCCAAAGGCGTCAGTCGCAATTCCAATGGGAGTAGTTAAAGGGGATATCTTCAAACACTATCTATCACTGGCTGAAAGTAGATGGGACAAAACGGCAACATGCAAGATATCAAAATTAACGTGGCCTCAATACAACGCCAAACGAACTAAGTTCCTAATCAATCAAACGCGACGGAACCTTGCAAGACTTATTGCAGTGTTAACCGGTCACTGGGCAATTGGTAACCATGAAAAACGTTTAAATCTACCGCACAATGTCCACTGCCGTAGCTGCGGGAATGAAGAAGAGTAGGAAACTGTTGAGCACCTCCTCTGTTCCTGTCCTGCACAAATGCAACGACGATTTAAAGCTCTAGGACAACCGTTCCTTCGTGATATCACAGAGATAACAGAAGTAGGTCTGGGAGACCTTCTGCGATTCCTTAACTCATCAGGCTGGATTTAACTGCCAACATGCAACAACGAAATAGCAATCTCTGAACGAGTGGTGTGGTTTTTCAAAACGGTATCTCTTACATACTAATTGAGGCTATAAAGTATAGCCACCACGTAAACCAACCAACCAGTTCAATAACGTTCCCCAAAAGCAGCATTGGACTGCCGCGCTATACGTTTTAAAATATCTAAATTCTACTCCAAATTTTAAACTTACTTATTGCAAAAATGGTTTACCAATAACCGGCTACGTTGATGCAAGTTGGGCCACTGACACTAATGACAGAAAATCTCAAACAGGTTTTTGTTTCTTATTAGCGGGTGCTGCAATATCTTGGGAATCACGCAAACAACCTATTGTTGCTACTTCGAGCGCAGAATCTAAATATATAGCACTTTCTGAAGCAGCAAAGGAGGCAAACTATTTACGAAACTTTACTTCTGAATTGGGATATGCACCTATTACATTGTGATTCACAAAGTGCTCAAATGATTGCTAAGTTTGGAGGACATCATTCGCGTACGAAGCATATTGATTACAGATATCATTTCATACGTCAAGCAATTGAAAAAAAAGTTGTTGATATCAAATACCTGCCAACTAGCGATATGATTGCAGATGTGCTAACAAAACCACTACCAAGAATTAAACATAAACAATTTATCACATCAATGGGTATTCAAGAAACTATTTAAGTTGAGGAGGCGTGTTGACTTTTATGTATTTATAACAGCTTAAATAATTTCTACTTGTTCAAATTTATCAATGTAGCATTGATTTCTGTAAATGTTTATTGTCATTGAAAATGTGTATTCATAATATTGTATTGACAAATTTTCACAGTCTGTTTTCAACCCTTTATAATAAACGTTGTAATTCTTTTATAAAAAAGAATCCTCGGAGTGCTTTTAATTTTTAACAAGTTTTTTGCCCATTCCGACCCCTAAATATTATCCGACCATCACCAAAATCAATAGGCTTCTTCCCCTCCGGGACCCTCATCAACACCCAAAGGTTTAGATGGACAGAGGGACGGACGGACACACATAGCCAGATCGACTCAGCTCGTCGAGACAATCATTTTGGTATATATAAGTATGGGTCTACGACCATTATTTCGAGGCGTTATAAACTTTTTGGCCAAAACCAACTTATAATACCCTCCCCACATAGTGGGGTGTAGGGTATGATAAAGTCAAAAATTAAGCTTAAGGCCTTAGTAGCCAGAGCTTTGTCATTATATTTGTACAGTTGGACCTCGATTATCCGTGATGGTCGGGACCGGAGGCATTACGGATAATCGATTTTCCCGGATAATGGAGGCAATGCTTTTATGCAGTTTTTGAACATATTTTTAAGTAAAAATGACATAATATTGTACAATAATATGAAAATCTGCAAATTTTTATTAAATTTGTTACGGTAATCCACCAAATTTTAGAAGGATACATAATATCATCATCATCAGATTCATCTGAATTGACTTTGTGCCATGGTTTTTGTGATACCATTAATATACAAATTGTGTAATACGGGAGAATTTCCAGTTTTCGATTGTTTACCTTTTGTTTCCTTAATCAGATTAATTTGAAAGTGTGTTTTTACTCCCGGGCAATGAAGTTTATAACGAAAGACACGGTGCTCTTGGAAGTTTTTGCGGATTCTGAAACTACAATGTTCGTTGATGAGAAAAATCAAAAAACAAAAAAAAAATCGCCGGAGCGCTTTTTAAATAAATTGCGATTCAAGTTGACATTTTTAGGGGTTGTTTAGGTTTTCACGATTTTGCTTAGAAACCGCAAGTCCTATCAAAATGAGACTGAAGAAAATGTTGTAGCTATGAAAATTCTCTACAAGATTATCCTTTACGGTATTTTCGTAGGTTTTGCCATTTTTGAGACATTGAAGTTCAAATTGGGACAATGTACTAACTGTATCGCCCCCTTATAAAACAATGTCATGAAGGGTGGGCCTTAACTAACTTTTAATGAAAACCGCTTACACATGGGAAGTTTTTGTGAATTCTGAAACAGTAATGTTCATTGATGAGAAAAATCCAAAAACAAGAAAAAATAGCTGTAGGGATTTTTAAATAAATCGCGGTCAAAATTTACATTTTTAGGTGTTTTTTAGGTTTTCACGATTTTGCTTGGAAACCGCAAGTCCAATCGAAATGAAGCTAAAGAAAATGTTGTATCTGTGAAAATTCTCTACAGGATTGACGTTTATGATTTGTTCTCAGGCTGTACCATTTTTGAGATAAAGAAGCTCAGTTTACATTTGTAGGTTTTTTGGTTAGGTTTTCGCGATTTTGCTTGAATACGACAAGTCTTATCGGCATGAGAAAATCTTAAAGCTGTGAAAATTCTCTACAAGACTGGCTTATGTAATTTTTCCTAGGTTGTACCATTTTTATACCCTACACCACTACGAGCCCTAACCACTATTAATTCGTACACCAGGTATTTTTCCACTCTTTAGCATCAAACGCCAGAATAAAGGTTTAATTATAATAATAACACCGACATATTTATACTTTTCTGAAAGGTCATTTTATTTCCTCTAAAATGATATAGAAATAATATTAAACTCGGTGTTAAAATGCTAAAAATATTAAGTAAACAAAAAGGTCTTTAATTATTGCTGCAAATTATTTGACCACTTTTTATTCGTTCAGTTTATAAATTGCGCTAAAGCCAAACGAAAAAGCAAAATTTAATAAAAAAAAAATGTAAATTTATCGTTACAATGAGAGAATATGTTTATAAAGGAGTCAAAAAAGATAAAATTTTTTACTTTGTTTTAATTTAATTTTCATCGTTTCTAAATAAGGCACGTGGCAAACCTATTTGGGAGTAAATTTGAATTTTAATCGTCGATAAATTCAAATCTGGAACGACATATGGACAGATTTCGACTGATCTTAAAATTCCAAGATCTACAATACAAAGTAAATATGAGAAAAGAAAATATGAAAAAAGTGAAAATATTAAGAAATTTCAGTAATAATGTTTCAAACGGAGCCCGGACTTCCAAAATAAGTCCTCGCGATAAAAGAGCTTCGGCAAATATCAATAACCTAAATCGTAGAAGCACTGTTTTAGATATAGCCATAAAATGATCTGAAGCAATTGGAAAGCGAGTGGACCCGACTGCATATGAAAAGGTTATAATTTCTATAAAGTAAGTTAAAGATTAAGCCGGTATTTCGAAATCAACCTGATAATTTACATAATTTTTATGCCAAGGAAAAGGCATTGCTTACAGCGTTTCAAATGAAATAAACGTCTATTATGGACTAAAAAGAGACGATTTTGAGTACAACGGCAATGGGACAGCATTATCTTTAGTGACGAATCCACGTTATATATATGTCTGTTTTGGTGATGTAAGAAAATGGATAGTACGTAAAAGCGCCGAGGCATACAATAAAAACTGCTTAAAACGTTCAGTAAAGTTTACAGTTCGCGTTATGGTATATGGATGTATGCCTTCAAAAGGTGTTGGTCAGCTCCATTTCATAGATGGAATCGTAAATGCAGAAAAATATATAAAAATCTAGGAAGAAAATCTGATACCGTCTGTATCGACATTAGCAGGCTATGGGGAATGCATGTTATAACAGGATGGTGGTTTTTCCGATACTGCTAAAAATACGAAAAAGTAGCTTGAAGATAATGGAATCGAGGTCCTGGATTGGCCATCCTCTTGTTCAGACCTTAATCCAATAGAAAATTTGTGGGCTATTATGAAAAGAAAGCTTCGAAATGAACTCCAACGGACTGTTAACGGGTTAAAGTCCAAAATTCAGAAAATTTGGGACTAGATAACCCGAGAAGATTGTCAAAAGCTAGCCAGTACCATGCCAAAGTGGGTCGAGACCGTTGTAAAAAACAATGATGGCGTAACATAATTCTAATAATGATAATTGGTTACTGTACGAATTAATAGTGGTCACAATAGTTTTGTTTAAAATAATGAACATTCGTTTTTGTTTCTTAAAAGGACCTATTTGTAATAATATATATTTTTATAAATATGTATCTAAAGAGAATAAAAATATCTTTAAGAATAATAAAAAATTGTTTGTGTAGTCATTATAGTCCTGAAGATATGCATATTTTAATATCACATTGTTGAAAAATGCTATGTGTACGAATTAATAGTGGTTAGGGCTCGTATGTGGTAAGGGTATTATTTCTTTGTGCATTTGTATGTAACGTGCAAAAGGAAGCGAGATAGACATATAGTTCCTTTGAGGGATATACATAGAATCACTTTCTGAGTCGATTTATGCATGTCCGTCCGTCCGTCTGTCTGTCCATGTATTTTTGTTCGCAGCCCACAGATCGCATTTATTATCCAATTAGGCTAAAAAATAAGAGGAGCCTTATTGATTTTGGTGCAAATCGGTTCAGATTTAGATATAGCTCCCATATATATGTTAGTCCGATTTTAGGTATTTGATGCACCAAACACGCTGTAACTCTCCAATTTTGATGAAATTTGGAATTCATGACGGAATTAGGTCTGTAGATAAATGTGCCAAACTATATCGAAATCGGTTCAGATTTGGATATAGCTCCCATATATGTTCGTCCGATTTTAGGTATTTGATGCACCAAACACGCTGTATCTGTCCAATCTTGATGAAATTTGGAATTCATGACGGAATTAGGTCTATGGATAAATGTGCCAAACTATATCGAAATCGGTTCAGATTTGGATATAGCTTCCATATATATGTTCGTCCGATTTTAGGTATTTGATGCATTTGACGTAGGGGATGAATGATACCAAGCAACGGTCTTGACCGGCTTTAACACGGCAAAGCCCAGGATTTATCTTGGTCCCTCTTTCATCTCAAGTGGACACTGACCTCCCCGTGGTGTCACCTGGGGAACTGCCTTTAACACCCGTTAAAGGTAGTGAGCTAACATGTGCCGCGCGTTCACCCATAAGAACGTTAAAAACTTGGGTTTGGGCGTCGGGTTAGTAACCCTCCCCTAGAAAAAACATCCTACTATGAAAAAACAAAAGAAAAGAAAAACTAACCCCTCTAAAGTTGACGAACCCCGCAAACGTTTTAAGGACCATGATCTGCGAATCTGCACCTGGAATGTTCGCACTCTTTATAGAGAAGGTGCAGTCTTCGCATTGGCAGACGTACTTGAAAAGTACAAGGCCGATAGTACTGCCATACAGGAAATACGATGGATTGGGAAAGGCGTCACAACAACACCTAAAGGCGACGCACTGTATTATAGCTGCCATGGAGTAAAGCATGAGTTTGGTTACGGATTCGTAGTTAGTCGGAGACTAAAACATCTGGTATCCAGCTTCACCCCAGTGAATGAAAGACTTGCTGCAATTCGAATAAAAGCTAAATTCTTCAACATCAGCTTTATTTGCGCTCATGCTCCCACTGAAGAAAAGGACGAACAGACCAAAGATATATTTTACGAGTGCTTAGAAGAAACATATGACCGTTGCCCTGCCCATGACATTAAAATCATTCAAGGCGATTTTAATGCCAAAATTGGAAAGGAGAATATCTTTGGCCCAACAGTCGGGAAAATCAGTCTCCACAGTGAAACATCTGACAATGGTATGAGACTGATAGACTTGGCAGCTGCAAAAAACATGGTAGTTAGCAGTACCAGATTTAATCATCTCGATATGCATAAGTGCACCTGGCTGTCTCCAGATCAAAGAACAAGTAATCAAATTGATCATGTTGTGATAGATGGAAGAAATTCATCCAGCGTGTTGGATGTACGATCGTTCCGAGGCGCAAACATTGATTCGGACCACTACCTTGTTGCAGCAAAGGTACGTACCCGTCTAAACGTTGCAAATAAAGCACGAACAGACACAACGCGGAAGTTGGACATCGATAGGCTGCAAACACAACAGATAGCCACAGCATATTCCACTCAACTAGCCCAATTGCTTAACGCGAGCATTCCTTGTCCCGATAACATAACAACACAATGGCAACATATTGCCCACTCCATGCAAACAGCCGCAAAATCCATACTTGGATTCCAGAGACCTCCACAAAGGAATTCATGGTATGACCAGGAGTGTCGTGCTGCTACCGAAGAGAAGAATGCGGCATATAGAGCTACTTTACAATCAGTAGCAACGCGTAGCGCACGAGAGAGATATCGGGAGAGAAGAGAAACATCTTTTCCGCAAGAAAAAGAGAGAAATGGAAAAGCGGGAGTGTGAAAAAATCGAGATGTACAGGAGCCAGAACGAAGTCCGAAAATTCTACCAAAGAGTGAAGCATCAAACAGATGGCTTTGGTACAGGCACATCCTCCTGTAGAGACGAGCAAGGTAATCTGGAAACAGATACAGATAGCGTGCTCAGGATATGGAAGGAACATTTCTCCCATCTGCTGGTATCCAATAGTAGTGAAGACGATGATACCACAGATCCAATTCCAGAAGACGGTATAGAATGTATACCGCCCGGCCAAGATGAGGTAAAAACAGCAATCAACCGGCTGAAGAATAATAAAGCAGCAGGAGCCGATGGCTTACCAGCCGAGCTGTTTAAAACCGGAGGCGACGCGCTGATAAGGTGTATGCATCAGCTAGTTAGCACCATCTGGCAGGAAGAACGCGTACCCGACGATTGGAACCTGAGTATCCTATGTCCCGTCCACAAGAAAGGAGATAAGACTGTATGCTCAAACTATAGGGGCATAAGTCTTCTCCCTATTGCCTATAAGATAGTGTCAGGGATATTGTGCGAACGACTAAAGCCAATGGTCAACGAAATAATTGGACCATACCAATGTGGCTTTAGACCTGGCAAGTCCACCATTAACCAGATATTTACCCTGCGGCAAATCCTAGAGAAGACCCAAGAGATGCAGATCGACACATTTCATCTTTTTGTCGATTATAAAGCAGCATTCGACAGTCCCCTCCGATCAAAGGTATTCCACGCAATGTCTGAATTTGGTATCCCCGCAAAGCTCATCCGGCTTTGTAAGATGACTTTAACTGATACTAGGTCCTCAGTTAAAATTGGAAAGAACCTCTCCGAAGAATTTTGTACCAAAAGAGGTTTCAGACAAGGAGACAGCCTTTCGTGTGATCTATCAACATTTTGCTGGAAAAGGTAATACGAGATGCAAATGTCAAAAGAAATGGCACAATTTACACCAATAGCCACATGTTACTTGCCTATGCTGATGACATAGACATCATGGGACGATCACTAAAGGAAGTAACTGATACCTTTATGAAGGTCGAAGCAGAATCTGCGAAAGTGGGTCTGGCGGTAAACGGCGAAAAGACCAAATTGATGGTGTCGACGCGCAAAGCGTCCATAGAGCTCGGACCAACCGTGGAAGTTGGTACCTACAATTTTGAGGTAGTTAAAGACTTCGTCTACCTCGGCACTGCCATAAACACAACAAACAACATCAGTTGTGAAATAAGAAGAAGAATTGTATTGGCCAACAGATGCTACTATGGTTTAAGTAAGCAATTTAAAAACAAAGCCACATCTCGTCAAACAAAAATAACACTATACAAAACGCTGATACTACCCGTGCTAATGTATGGCTCCGAAGCATGGGTACTCGAAAGATCTACGGGCCGATTTGCGTTGACGGTGAATATCGACGTCGTATGAACCACGAGCTATATAAGCTATACAAAGAAATTAATATAGTTAAACGTATCGAGATGCAACGATTGCGTTGGCTAGGCCATATCATGAGAATGAGCGATGATGAACCCGCTAAAAAGGCGTATGAATACATGCCCCATGGCGGTGCACGCAGAATCGGCAGGCCTAAGCATCGATGGAGCAAACAAGTGGATTAAGAAATGGAAAGGCGCGGTATTCCAAAAAGTCAAGCGAAAAACAGAGAGGAATGGAGATCTTTTCTTAGTTCGGTCTATGGAACAAATGTTCTGTAATGGGCCAACTAAGTAAGTAAGTAAGATGCACCAAACACTCTGTAACTCTCCAATTTTGATGCAATTTGGAATTCATGACGGAATTAGGTCTATAGATAAATGTGCCAAACTGTATCGAAATCGGTTCAGATTTGGATATAGCTCCCATATATATGTTCGTCCGATTTAAGGTATTTGAAGCAGCAAGCACGCTCTATCTGTCCAATTTTGATGAAATTTGGAATGTATCAAGGAATTAGGTCTATAGATAAATGTGCCAAACTATATCGATATCGGTGCAGATTTGGATATAGCTCCCATATATACATATGTTCGTCCGATTTTAGGTATTTGATGCACCAAACACGCTGTATCTGTCCAATTTTGATGAAATTTAGAATTATGACTGAATTAGGTCATATTTATCTATGTGCCAAATTATATCGAAATCGATTCAGATTGGGATATAGCTCTCATATATATGGTCGTCCGATTTAAGGCATTTGAAGCAGCAGACGCGTTGTATCTGCCAGATTTTGATGAAATGTGGAATGTATGAGAGAATTAGGTCTATAGATAAATGTGCTAAACTATATTGAAATCGGGTCAGATTACGATATATCTTCCATGTATATTTTCGGCCGATTTCATGTATTTGATGCATGAAACACGGTATATATATCCGATTTCAATGAAATTTGAAAATATATATATATATATTCGGCCGATTTCATGTATTTGATGCACTAAAAACAATGAAATTTGGAATGTGCGACCGAATTTGGTCTTGAAATAAATGTGCCAAATTATATCGAAATCGGTTCAGATTTGAATATAGCTCCCATATATATTTTCGGCCGATATCACGTATTTCATGCATGCAACACGCTATGTCAAATTATATCGAAATCGGTTCAGATTTAGCTATATCTCCCGTATATATTTTCGGTCGATTTCATGGATTTGATGCTAGAATCACGCTATATCTCTCCAATTTTAGTGAAATTCGGAGTGTGTGGCCGAATTTGGTCTAGAAATAATTTTGCTAAATTGCATTGAAATCGGTTTAGATCTGGATGTAGCTCCCACATATATGTTCACCCTATTTCATATATTTGATGCACTAATACACTATATATGCTCGATTTCAATAAATTTTGAATATGTGACCGAATTTGGTCTAGAAACAAATGTGCCAAATTATATCGAAATCGGTTCAGATTCGGCTTCCATATATGTTTTCGGCCGATTTCATGAATTTGATGCACGAAACACCTTCCCAATTTTTATGAAATTCGGAATGTGCAACGGAATTCGGTCTAGAAACAAATTTGCCAAATTATATCGAAATCGGTTCAAATCGGTTTCCTTTAATATTTTCGCCCTATTCCTGTTCAATTTCGACGATAATAACAACATTGTTTATAGAGCAAATCCCGACAAACTTAGCGTGCTTAGTGCATCAAATCTGGCAAGGGTAGTTTTTAATGTATTGACCTTTTTGCTATATTTAATTGCGTTACCCAATCCATATATACATATAATGTTCTAGTTCGATTGCTTTTACAAAATTTGGGAAATTCAATGGAATTTGATTTAAAAAAAAGAAAATTGGTTGTAACATGTTTTTGCCGATTGTACTTGTTTTATGATGTTGTTTACAATTGTTGTAATAGGTAGCACTTAAATGGTACCTACTGCAGTACACCTGGATATTGTTATTTTCTACATGTTTACATATTTCGACTGGTGTAGGGTATCACATAGTCGGCCCCGCCCGACTTTGGTCTTTTCCTTACTGGTTTTAGTTTAAGTTGGGAAATTGCAGTCGTGGCATTGTTTTATAAGGAGACGATACAGAATTGAATTTGAATTGTCCCAATTTCAACTTCTATATCTCAAAAGTTGTAAAACCTACGAAAATATCATTAAGGTCAATCTTGTAGAGAATTTTGATAGCTACAACATTTTCTTTATTTCCATTTTGATAGGGCTTGCGGTTTTCAAACAAAATCGCAAAAACCTAAAAAACCCATAAAAATGTCAACTTGAATCGCGATTTATTTAAAAAGCGCTCCGGCGATTTTTTTTATATTTATCTCACCTATGAACATTGTAGTTTCAGAATCCGCAAAAACTTCCCAGGTGTAAGCACCTTCCATTTAAATTTGATTCAAGAGCACCGTGAAGATAGAAGAAATGGAAAAAAGTCCAACATTTCTTTTCTATCACGGATAATCGATTCATGGATAATCGAGTTTCAACTGTAATTTAATTTATAAATATAATTGTTACTGCTAAACCTAAATAACGACGGGTGGTACACAAATATTTCACCAACCTACCAAAACAACGCTCTCTGAGCGTCTGTATTACCCAAATACGTTGAGTCCCAATTCACATTTAAAACACAATATCCGCGACCGAAACTTACTTAAATGTTTTCATTCGTAAAACAAATAATTTTCCTTTGCAACCCAGTTGTTCAAGAAATAGCAATTGTCTACTTTGACATAGGCATGTAACTAGTTACTCATTGATCCTAGTTACTTTACACCCAAAATGGCACTCAAAATAGCCTATAGCCTGCTTTTGTCACTGGAAATAGGCTTCCCTAACTATCATGTCAATTCACTAGTTACAGGTAATGCGGAGTGTAATATATTGACTATTTTATAGACTACCGATGGATAGTGTAATCAACAATGTTTCTCTCTTGTAATCTCTTTTCAAAATTATTTCTCTTTTTGAAAACAAAATAAAAAAATGTCAATTTAATTTAATATTTTTTCTGAATTTATAAAAGACGTATTTTGATGCGTTGATGTGCAAAAATTTGTTGTTAAATGAAGATACATCAAACGTGAAGAACAGAAGAATATTTGGTAAGTTCGATATTTTTGGGACAATATATTTTTTTATTATCTCATTACATTTTGTACATTTTATTTCAGGTACTTCTGAATTATCTGAAGGACACTTGAGATGAACATTCCCAGGACCAAATATACAGTTCTAGTTAATGGATTCACACACAAGTTTCAATAACAAGAATCAAAAGATTAACATTAAATTGTCCTTTGTGATATATGTACGTATATACACGTCATGAAAATAAATAAAGCGTGGTTAGCGCATATACATATTAACTGTTATAATTATCTTTTTTAAACTTATATAATATCCGTTACGCGTTAAGCATTTACCCATTTAGTTGATCAAAACATACTAGTGATATTGGCTATCATTTCTAACTATCGATTTAACTGGTTACTGGTAATGCAATGAAGGGACAATTGAGCTTCCCAAGACTATCCAATTACCTGGTTACTGGTAATGCAATGAAGGGACAATTGACTTTCCAAGACTATCGAATTGCCTGGTTACTGGTAATGCAGTGAGGGGGCAATAGACCTCTTCCTATGACATCCCCATATTAAATTCACCAGTCTATAACATTGCGAGTAGATTGGGCGGTAACTAGGGGTGTTTACCAGTAGCCAGCAAAATTGCTAGTTATTCCCTAGTTACCCGAACAACTGGGAATGAATTGTATTTCATGTTTTGTTGGGCTCAAGGTATATTTATTATAAGGTATATGCATGAATTACAACAACTAACAAATTTACAAAAACAACATTGTTGTTATTGAAAATTAATTGTCAAAGAAAATATTGAATAATAGGGTCGTTCCAATTTTTTTTTTCAGGAAAAACATAATTGCATTTTGAAAATCCTCTAGAATAGAACAAATTTGAAGCAAAATGTAAATATAAAGCATTCGTAACTCTCGTAGGTAATTTGTATTTCACGTTTAGGATGAAAAGCAGTATTTTATGGTAGCAGATTTCGAAGTTTCAAATTTCATGAGTAGACCCTATTACATTTTGAAAACTAAATTTACAAAAAAAATAAGAATACAGCTGATTGTCACTTCTACCTTATATGAATATGCCTTGGTTGGGCTTTTGTTTTTAAAATACAAAACACACACACACACATATACAAAGTCCCAATTTACATTAGGCGAGTTTACTTGCGGCAATTGTCAGTTTGTGGGGTGAGAGAGGGTGTTGAGAGGCAAAGGGTTACCATATACCTCACCTCTCTCTCCATCATGGCACAATTACCAGGTAGATGCATCAGCAAACAACTACAACAAAAACCAGTTCAGTACTGTGAAATGTCAAAAATGTTTTCCAAAAATAAAGCGATTCACGCAATTTTTTCAACAAAATGTTGTTAGGCAGATATTAATAAACGAATTATTACAAAAAACCACCAAAAATTCACAATTTTTCGTTTAAATTTTTGTTTTTTAATTTTATGTTTTCAATTACAACAACTTTTTTGACAGCTTGCAGTACATCAGCTGGGCTGAAGCGGGTAATGTAAATTGGGACAAACAACGTTCTGTCAAAGTTAAACTTGTTCAACTTACAAAAAGTATACGCTCGACGTATTTCGGTAGTTCTCATAAGAATACATGTGTTCTACTTTTTTCACCACACACGCTCTGGGTACACGTCCGTATATAGGTATGGGTCTTAACAGCTATACCTAATTTAAGTCGTGACGTACAAAAAATATTCCCCTACCTACCACAAAAACGCTTTCTGAGCGTCCGTATTACCCAAATACGTTGAATCCGAAATCCTATTTAAAACCCAAAAATCGCGACAGAAATTTTATTAAATGTTTTCATTCGTAAAACAAACATTTTTCCTTTGCAATAAATTGTATTTATAGTTTTGTTGGGCTTTTGTTTTCAAAATACAAATCACACACATACATACATACAATAACATATCGTACGTTCTGTCAAAGTTGAAAATGTTCAACTTACAAAAAGTATACGCTCGACGTATTTCGGTAGTTCTTATAAGAATACATGTGTTCTACTTTTTTCACCACACACGCCCTGGGAATACGGTCGTATTTAGGCATATCAGTAATACAAAAAGTCAAAAATTTAAGTAAACATTTTGGCTCATTTGAATAGAACCCCCCATTAGAACTTGGGAATACAGAAAGATTGTATTAGAATATCGATGCATATTCATTCTATATTGAAAAAGAAGTACAGTCGAAATCGCTTATAACGTCGTCGTTTATATCGGTTATAACGACGATATCCAAAAGTGGGGCCCTTTATAGCCCTATCGGTTATAGCGACAAATTCCGTCGGTCCCTTGGCCGACGTTATAAGCGATTTCGACTGTACTTTCAGTAATATTCAGTAAAAGAATATCCCTCCAGGGGCTGGATTCTTGTTCTATGAAAATTTGAAATGAAAAATATTTCCTTTATATTTTTTTCATTTGACAGTTTTTTCCTTTATAATAGTTTTCATTTCACTTTTTCATAGAAACAGAATTGAGCCCCTGTTCTATGAAAAATTGAAATAAAAAATAGTTGTAGTGGTGAATTCGATTTAAGAACACCTAATTTCATGAAAGGTTTTAATGAAATTCACGTTAGTGTGGACCGGGACTTGGCCTTTCGTTTTTTACAAAGTCTGTTTATTTATGCGATTGTACGTCTGGTTGTTTGTCATTTGATAATGATATTTTATTATCTAAAATAAATGAAATGGAAATGACAATGTAAATTAAATGAAATTACAAAGTAAATTAAATGAAATGATTGCGTAATCAAATAAGGTGCAAAGGTTGATCTTACTTAATTCTTTCTCTCTTGGCGGTTTCTCCTGGAATGACTTAAAGGAGCCATTGTGAGAAATACCAAACTATAATGTATCGTTTATCTATTACAAAGATATTACTGAACACATCTATAAAAACGATAACATATTATACAGCGTTTACACTATTAAAATAAAATCGATCTTAATAAAATTAATCATACAAAACAAATTGTACGTAATACAAAAAACATAAATTTTATAAAAATCATAAAAACGAACGTTAATTTAAATTTTCAAATTAACGGAAAAAGTTTTCTAAATTCGCAACAGCATGTATGTTTCTTTTTATTTTTTCTATCCAAAACAAGGCACATTGAATAGGTAATGGATTCGATATATTGGAATATGTTATGTCAAAAATGTTCTTTATGTAGAAATTACTTTTATTACAATGAGGGTTGACGCTTCATATTGATACAAAACATAAACAAAGAAGACGGCGTCACTTTATTCATATGTGAATGACATGCTCAACTAGATTGTGAATCGCTCGTTCGTTGATCGTTCTTTGTGGATCTTTCGGTCGGCGCTCAGTGAGCTATTGAACTATAATGAACTATATCGACTGATCTAGTTCATACGCTCTTTTCAATGAATCGTTCAATTGAACTAGTTCGTTAATGAACTATACAACTCTAATTTTTATTTAAGGTATATCATGGTACAATAATACAGGTAGCATTATCATGCCAGCTGATGGTAACATTGAATTGATGTCAAATGTTGACACCTTATGTTACCAACAATTGCCGATGCGGCTACCTGTGTATTTGTACCATGAGGTATATGCATGAATTACAACAACTAACAAATTTACAAAAACAACATTGTTGTTATAGAAAATTTAATGTCAATGAAAATATTGCATAATGGGGTCGTTCTCAGGAAAAACATAAATACATTTTAAAATCCTCTAAAATATAACAAATTTGAATCAATAGTTGTTCTTCAATTTTAAGCAAAATAAATAAAAAATAATTAATATATTAATATAATTATCAATAAATATACTATTTATAGTTTTTTTTTCCATAAAAATCAGATAAACATTGAACAGCTGACCATTAGCAGATGATTAAAAAACTTGCTAAATGTTGCTGGGAAAAATTCTTTCAGCAACTTTTAGCAATTTCTCAGCAAACAACTGTCAAAATTGTTCTCTCACATCGCTCTCTTTTACTGAACTTTTGTGTAAAAAGACAGCATTTAGTAACATTTCGTAATAATTATTACGAATTATTACGTAAAAAGACACAGCTAATATGTAAATATAAAGCATTCTGAACTGTCGTAGGTTATTGTTATTACACGTTTACTATGAAAAGAAGTATTTTATGGTAGCAAATTTCGAAGTTTCAAATTTAATGAGTAGAACCTATTACATTTTGAAAACCAAATTTTCAAAAAAAAAAGTAAAAATACAGCGGATTGTCACTTCTACCTTATATAGCACGTCCGCCTTGAACTCAGAAGGTCTGCGGTTCGAATCCCAGGACAAGCAACATCAAATTTCAAACGGTGGCAAAATTCCCACTCAGTAATATTGGCGACATTTCCTGAGTGTTTCAGCCATGAAAAACTTCTCTAAAAGTGGTGTCGTAAGACACGCCGTTCGGACTCGGCGATAAAAAGTAGGTCCAATATCATTGAGCCAATATAAATCGGCGTGCACTCGTTGATATGAGAGAAGTCTCCCTTGTCCCTTCGGGGATGTTGTGGGAACATATGTATGTATGGCTGGGGTGATGTGGGTACCTCTATGACCATGATATGCTTGGTTTACATTAGGTGTGTACAATAACTTTCCCAGCAATAATTACTTAGCAAGTTCCAGCAACTTCTCTCAGTGAATTTTACTCTCTCAACCAAGAAAAATAGCAGAAAGTTATCGAAGAACATTTTGCAAAAACTTGCAAGAAAGTCAGCTGTTTCCGAAAATATATGAAATTTGTTTTTGTTTCTTTTGATATTTTAAATCGAATGGAACAAAAACATAAATTTTAAAATTGCATTTGACTTATTTAAAGCAGTAATCCTATCCATAACGCTTTAAAAGCTAATAAAATATGAAATTTTCTTGGTCAAAAATTTTAATATTTCAAGTTGTTTATATAGAACAGCTGATTAAAAGTCAGCTGGACGAACTCAAAATTTTTTACGGGAAAAATTTTCCCTGCAAAAATTTGCAAGTTCTCAGTCACAGAACTTTCAAAAAATCTCTCTCAACTCGCCCTTTTGCTGGACAATTTTGTTATCGAACAGCATTCAGTTTGTACAAATTTTTGGGTTATTGTACAGACCTATGTACGAAATCCACACCATTTCAACTGTCAATTCATTTGCGTATACGTCAAATGAAAACTCATCCGAAATCCATTTGACGTTTAAGCAATGGAATTGACAGTTGAAATCGAGTGGATTTCGTAAATAGCTTTGTTCCAGAACTAAAAAGTTTTCTTACAATGTTTACGACTTTGACACATTTTACCCGAAAACCTGTTCCCGTACACTAAAAAGTTGTAAAATGTTCATTCACTTCTCTTTAAACAAAATTGGCGCTGAATGACGCTCTCTTTAAAAACTTTTTACTCGACAAATTTGAGCTTGTTAAAAATAAGGTCTGTACTAACGTACCCAAAAGTTTGTACAAATTTTTACAAAATGTTATTCGATAACTAACTTGTTCAGTAAAAGAGAAATGAGAAGAAGTTGCAAGTACTTGCAAGTTCTTTTTACTTGCGAAGTTATCGAACAGGCCTATAGTAACATGCTTGCCGGTGTCTGATTGGCTGGTACGCCGACGTTGACATTTTTTCCAGCTTTTTTGACTTTTTTCCATTTTTGAGTTCCCGAACTTTTTGAAAAAAATTTTGTGTGAGAACAGCTCTCTTCCTCTCTTTTACAAGTTTTACTATTAAAAAGTACGAAAACAAAGCTAATGTACACCATGGGACTATTACCAACTTTGTGTTTAGACCAGGGTCGCGCTGTCTTTGCAAAGAAGTATAGTGAGGGCGCCCACTGAGTTGTTTTTGCATTTGCTTCTCTCTCTCACGTACAGTGTACGTGTAAATAAACAAACGATGAATATCATGTGGTTGTTGCTTTTTCACCCATGCATACACATATGCTGTAGTATTGATGGGCGACGGTGGTTTAAACACACAAATTTCTCGGGAAAGTAAATTGAGGTTTTTGGGAGTGAGCGGAGAGGAAAGAGCTCCTCAATACTCTTTCCTACCCCCTATTGCTTAAAAACTGAATTTACTTTCCCGAGAAATGTATGTGTCTCAACACGGACCAAGGTAGTGGTATCGTAAAATTTTGAATTCTTTAAGTGGGGTACACACCATGGTAGAACAAAGAAGGTAGAGTTAATACTACAAAAAATATAAATCAACAACCACATAGGAATTTGTTTTTGTTTGTAATGTTAGTGTCAACTGTACAGATAAACAAAACAATGAAATGTCTATTTATTATTGGTTTTTATAAAACCAAAATTTTTTTTACATTTGATTGGATATTTTGAAAACCTTTGGCAGTTTTGTTGAGATGCGTGTTTCACATACTATTTGTAGGTATGTCACGCTTAATCTCATATTTGTTGTTTTCAAATTTAAAAACAACAAGTTTAAAGTGGGATGTAGTTAAAATTGATGAGTCCAAGTGGCCTTGGAAGAACCTTCCTGTGAAGAATGCTTTATACCGTGAGAAGAATGATTATAATTTATGGCATAGACAACTTGGTCATTGCGGCAAATCAGGAATGGATGTGTTGATTAAGGATGGTATGATAAAATGTGCGTCAAGAAAAGGTGCAAAGGATTTGTGTGAAATATGTATCGAAGTTAGCATTGCAGATATCTTTTTAATGGCACTAGGATACGGGCAACTCGACTACTTCAAAGAATACACTCGGATGTATGCGGTCCTATCTCGCTAGTTGCTTGGGATGGCTCGAAATATTTCATGAAGTTTATTGATGACTTCAGTCATTTTGCTGTAATCTATTGTATGAAGAAAAATTCAGATGTGTTCGAGAAATTTAAAGAGTACGAGGCTCTAGCTACATCGATGTTCCCTAACGAAAAAATTTCTACATTAACAATCGATCAAGGAAGAGAATATTTGTCGAAAGATCAAATTTTGTGGTACAAAGGTAAAGGAATTCAAGTAGAAACAACAGTGGCGTATACACGTCAACAAAACGGTGTTTCCGAAAGATTCAATCGAACAATATCAGAAAAAATCAGAGCAATGTTATTTGAATCTGGAGCACCAAAATACTTGTGGAGTGAAGCGGCGTATGCAGCGGTATATACAATAAATCGTATCCCATCAAGCGCAGTAAACAACGCAACAACGCCAGCAGAATTATGGTACAGAGAAAAACCTAACTTATCGAAGATAAAAAATTTTGGATGCGTGGCATATACCTGGGTACCAAAAATTCAAAGGACAAAGATGGATCCAAGAAGTAAAAAAGACTGTGTTAATCGGATATGCACCAAATGGGTACCGCTTATGGGATATAAATTCCTTGAAAATCATTCTAGCCCGAGATGTGAAGTTTAACGAAAATAGTTTTCCGTTCAAGTCTTTTGAAGAGGAGATATCAAAACCGAAAATAATATACAACAGCCAAGAGCAAATTAATAATGTAATGAAATGAAATTAATAATGTAACAGTTAATTAATTGTTAAGATTTATGAAGACAACAGAGGTTGCATTGGGATGTCAAGAAATTTGGAGAGCAAACGTGCCAAACACATAGATATAAAACATAATTTTTGAGAGACCATGTTAGAAATAGAACAATTAGTATAGAACCAATCAACACTCAGGATCAATTAGCAGATGTTTTTACAGAATCCCGAGATGTTGGACGTTTTCCAAAATTGCGTGGCGAAATTGGACTGCTCGATTGAGAGGGGGTGTTGTGATAATAAGTATTTGAATCGAATTTATTAAAATCAATAATGTTAAACTAGCCTATGGAAGTTGTTGCATATGTAATTGAAATAACTAAGGCCGTCATCAGACCATGTGCTTTTTCACACACGCAGAAAAATGTATGTTAGAAATATGTTTGGATCCAAACAAATAATTTGGGGCCGGTTGCAAACAAATATATGTTTGTATAATAGAAGACGTAGAAGCGAAGGGGGCTTTGGTGGCGTGTATGCGTCAAACTCGTGTGTTTCTTGTTTTGTTGTTGTTAACCAACGTGTTGTTAACCAACGCAGGCGAAGAAGAAAAGAAATGACATGAATTATATTTTTTCTCTTTCTTCAGTGTTTTAGTTGCCTTTGTAGAGTCAAGACGGTAAAGTGAGTGAATAAATCAGTGTTATGTGTTTTCTTAAAGAAATTGTGGTTTTTAGTAAATTAAATGCCCAATACATTTTATAATTGAATCGGAAATGGAATTATTTTATTGGACAAGGAAGAAATCGCATTTAATATTGGTAATTACATACATACTTATGTATATTTGAAATATAGCATATCCATATTTATTTATTACATTACATAATCATTTGATTCTAGATGCAGATTCCCCGCTGATGATTTCAACTATGAGAACAATTTGTTTTATTTCACAATAAAGGAGAAGCGTTCAACTACGTTTCTATATATTTTTCCTTATTAAAGTGTGTTATGTATTTCTTTGGAATTTTGTATGTACCTTTGTGTTTGTTGTTCTTTTGCCTTTCAATAAAAAACCACAACATTTGTGTGTATACTATAGAGATAGCCAGTGAGTTTTTACTGAGAGCAAGTGAGCACACATTTCAAAGTGTTTTACATTGAATTTTACGCTCTCTTGCTCTCAGTAAGCGCCCACTGGTGCATGTGTTTGTTTTTTTTTGTGCCTTTTGGGTTTGTATTTTTTTTGCACCCAAACATATAAAATGTTTGCACCCAAACATAAAATTGTTTGCACGCAAACATATCTTTGTTTGCACCCAAACATATATATCTTTGCACCCAAACATAAATATCTTTGCACCCAAACATATATATGTTTGCACCCAAACATATATTTGTTTCCAGCCAAACATATATTTGTTTGCAGACCCAAACATATATTATGTTGGGACTGTTGCAAACATATATATGTTTGCTGCAAAATATGTTTGGGACATATGTTAGAGAGGCCGTTTTTTTTGCGTGCATGTATGACGTAAGCTGTTCTGTATATTAGTATACCCAAAGTGACAACGTACATGTGAAAAAACAGATGGTCTGATGACCGCCTAATATTAAATTTCTCAGTGTATTAAATATCAGAACAGTAACTAGCTGTTATTTTGGCAATCCTAACTTTTTCTAGTTTTTGACGTTTATATTATTGACCTCTCTCTTATTTGTTCTACATTCAAAGTAAGCACATGCGAATTGAATTTATGAAATTATTAATAAAGGAATAAATAAAGACTGTTCAAATTCATCATCCCGTGAAGTTCAATTATAAAACCTACAAATAGTATGTAAAACACGCATCTAAACAAAACTGCCAAAGTGAATCTAAAAATAGACACAAAGCACCGTGGACGATTGGTTGTTGTTATTTTTCGACAACTACCAAAATAGTTATGTGCATTCTCTGCAATGTTGAGACACATGGCAGTGGGAGTTGTTAATTTTGGTTTACATATGCGGCTACGAGAGTTTTTAGGTGTTTCAGTTGAATTCGCATTTAAACGAATTCATCAGTCACACTTATTCTTGAGCCCGAGTCGTCATAAAATCGGGGAAGAGTTCTTTGTTTCAATACAAAGAACTAAGAGAACTGATGAGTCCAAGTGGCGTTGGACGAAACTAGTCTTCTCTGTTATCCCCTAAAGTAATCAATTTTAACTACATCCCACTTTAAACTTGTTGTTTTTAAATTTGAAAACAACAAATATGAGATTAAGCTTGACATACCTACAAATAGTATGTAAAACACGCATCTCAACAAAACTGCCAAAGTGAATCTAAAAATAGACACAACAAAGCACCGTGGACGATTGGTTGTTGTTATTTTTCGACAACTATCAAAATAGTTATGTGCATTCTCTGCAACAGGGGAAGGCATTGTGACTCACAAGAGAGCCCATGTGCTCTAAGTGGGCGTAAATTTGTTATCGCTCACTGCCTGTGTAGATGCTAACACGTTGTGAACAACAACAAATTTACGCTCATTGAGAGCACAATAGAGACCCAAAAATAGTCTCTGCCTCACTCTGCTCTGCAATGTGGAGACACATAACAGTGGGAGTAGTTAGTTTTGGTTTACATATGCGGATACGAGAGTTTTTAGGTGTTTCGATTGAATTCGCATTTAAACCCAGGTCAGGCACCATACTTTTCTATTGCTATTGCTACTTTACGGGGCGTCATTGTGTGAGTGCATGCTTTTTGAATGGGTTGAATTGTGTGTGTGGAGAGAGCAACGCTAAATGAGCGCACACGGGCGCCTAATTGCCTGACCTGGATTTAAACGAATTCATCAGTCACTCTTATTCTTGAGCTCGAGTCGTCATAAAATTGGACGAAACTAGTCTTCTCTGCCATCCCCTAAAGTAATCAATTTTAACTCATCCCACTTTAAACTTGTTGTTTTTAAATTTGAAAAAAAAAACAAATATGAGATTAAGCTTGACATACCTACAAATAGTATTTTGAAAAACATGAATGAAAATTCGTGACATTTCCAATTTTAAAGTATCCACATCATTCCACTAAATGGATAATTTGTCACAGAAAGAATTCTAGCAAAAATGTTTAAGGTCGCTAAAAATTCATTGAACAAAGGAGAAGATGTTTCAAACTTTTGTTTTTGAAATCAAAGAAGCACATGTTAATTAGGGCTTTATTTTTTCAAATTTAACAAAATATCACACATATTAACAAATATTATACCGCTTCTATAAGCGATGTTACAGTGTGCGGCACGTTCGGACTTGGAAGAAGTTACATATTAACGGAAAATAGTTTTTTTTTCTGTATGATATATTTTTCCTCAAAAAATATATATCCCTAATATACATCGAACATAGAAATAAATATATAAAATGTCGTATGGAATTTGACACTAACGTTACAGCCCAGTTCAGTCAGCTGGGCATTGCTTTTACCTTATATTGTTCTACCATGGATACACACGATCAGTTTTGACTGACAGCTTTGCTCAAATAATCGGTTGCTTGCCAGTGTGGCCGTTCATTTTCGTCATTCATCAGGCAACCACAAAAATTTTTGTGGATGTTGGACAGTCAAGTGTTGGTTGTTTGCTGGTTTAATAGTGTGAACAAAATTACGTCACTCAAGGAATAAATTTGCCGTGTAATAGCAAGTTTACATTTACGAAATCCTCTCGATTTCAACTGTCAATTCCATTGCTTAAACTTCAAATGAAATCCAATGGACTTCATATGAGTTTTCATTTGACGTATACGCAAAGGAATTGATAGTTGCAATCGAGTGGATTTCGTAAATGTTAACCAAGTATAAATATCAAATAAAAATAAAGAAATAGAAGCTCTGTTCCAGAACTAAACGGTTTTTACAATTTTTACAACTTTTACACATTTTAACCGAAAAAGTTGTAAAATGTTCATTTCTCTTTTCTCTTCTCTTTAAACAAAAATGGCGCTGAATGACGCTCTCTTTTAAAACTCTTTACTCGACAAATTGAGCGTGTAAAAAATAGTAACATGGATGCCGGCGTCTGATTGGCTGGTACGCCGACTTTGTCATTTGTTCCAGCTTTTTTGACGTTTTTTCCATTTGTACGTTCCCGAACTTTATGAAAAAACTTTTGTTTGACAACCAACTTTCTCTCTTCTTCTCTTTTACGAGTTTTACTATTAAAAAGTACGGGAACAAAGCTAGAGTGTTTCTATTAATACACCCTGTCATAATGAAAGCAAATTGACGAAGTAGCGAATTTTATAAAAAAGGGAAAAACCGAGATGTTTCCGTGGATGATGTAAAAACAAAACGAACAAAACAAATTTGTCTATTGTGCTAGCGGAAAAATTATGTTGAAAATCTTCCGATCAAGGCATATTTATATAAGGTAGAAGTGACAATCAGCTGTATTTCTACTTTTTTGTAAATTTAGTTTTCAAAATGTAATAGGGTCTACTCATGGAATTTGAAAATTTGAAATTTGCTACCATAAAATACTGCTTTTCATCCTAAACGTGTAATAAAAATGACCTACGAGAGTTCTGAATGTTTTATATTTACATTTTGATTCAAATTTGTTCTATTTTAGAGGATTTTCAAAATGTATTTATGTTTTTCCTGAAACATTTTTTGGAACGACCCTATTATTCAATATTTTCTTTGACAATTAATTTTCAATAACAACAATGTTGTTTTTGTAAATTTGTTTGTTGTTGTAATTCATGCATATACCTTGTAATAAATGTACCTTGCTTCCGATGTTTAAATTTAATGTGCTGTTCAAATAAATAAATATATTTATTAAAACGGATCCTTTTATTATTTTCTTATCTGTTTCTGGTAGTCAGTGCCCATGTTTGTTGAACAAATTGTATAAGTTAAATGACGGTTTGGCATCCAACATGAATGATAGTGTGACCGCTCCGTAAAACCCAACAAAACTGATGCAATCGATATTTATGAAAAATCGACAGTCAAAACTGATCGTGTGTACCCCGCTTATTGCTGTGTTCCAGAACCTGCAACTCATGGAATTGTAAAATTGCTGCAACTGTTGCGTATGAGTAGTCATGCACGCGTCTTTACGAAAAAGTTAACTACAACTCTCTTTCCCATACAAAAACCCAAAATAGCATTCTCTTCTTGTGCACCATTGCGTATGAGCAAGAATCTAAACATTTTTACTTCATTTGTGTTATCGAAAAAGAGTGAAAATGTATAGACTCTTGCAGTTGTGGAACAGACCGTATGTTGTTGGGGAAACTACAACAACTCATGGTTCACACATACGCAACAGTTGCTGCAATTTTACAATTCCGTTTTGACTTTCATTTTCACATTCTGCAGGGTTAGAAAAAAAGTAGCAAACATGGGAAGAAAACGTACAATGAAATTATGGTAATTCTGCATCACGTAATTTTGGAGGAATTTTTACCTACGAGATTTTCATCCGAATTCATCTATTTTTAAAATTCCTCACACATAGTTTCGAGCCTCTTTATTTCATAAAAACACACAAATCTATTTTTATTACAGGCAATTCAAATTGTTTTGGTACATGAATAGTCCATTTTTTTCACAAAGTACGTTTGTTACAAAAATGCAACCCTTCTGTTAAACATAAGAAAAAAAGTCAAAACGAAATTGAAAAATTGCAGCAACTGTTGCGTATGTGTTAACCATGAGAAAAATAATTTTTCATATTTGAACAGCTGGTGTGATACCACTACCTTGGGAATTGTGCCATGATGTAAATCAAGCAATATACCTTAGACAGACGGCAGAGTTAATTTGCATTAAAAATTCCTTAATTTGAATTAACTTTTTACCCTGACAGACGATAGTTTCTGCATTTATGAAACAGCTGTTTGTGTTGTTTGTTTGTACCCAGCAGACCATTTCATAAAGTTTTACAAAAGTTCGCCAAAATATGCGAAACAAATATACTTTCTACCATTGAATTTTTCACCACGATAATGCAAAAATAAATTTAATTTATTCGCGATATTTTTGAGACTTTTTAATATTATAAAAATATTGCAAAACTTAAAAAAAAAACATTTGTAGAAGATATAATTTTCGATAGAATTGGTATGGTGGGTAATGAAAATTGTTGTGAAAATAAAAAATTTAAAAAGAGATTTGTTAGAAGGCATGAAAAACGATAAGCTGCTATTCTATTCGAGAAAGACCACTAGTTATTTGAAAGAAACGCGAAAATTTCTGATTTGTTTTCCTTTTTTATTTTCTTAAACATGGAAATATGACAGAAGACAATTGATTTTCAATGCAAATTGTGTCTCAGAGCATGAATATGCTCTCTCTCCTACATGAATATGGGCTCTCTTTTACAGCATTGCCATATTGAAATACAGTTTAATGTTTGGTTTACATTCGGCGTCGTTTCGTGATTTCGAAGGCGTTTTCGAGCGGAATCAAGCAAAATTTATCATGATTTCGCATACAAAAATGAAATCATCTCATTTCGTGATTTCAGCGAAATCAACATCGAAATCACAGTACTCATGATATACAACCCTGTCTTTGCTTAAAAAAGTACCAAAAGTTGCAACACTTTTCACGTATCACAATAAACAAGGTAGATGGTCAATTGCTGTAACAAAAAATGTTATTATAAAAATGTGTAAACAATGTGAAAATAATATTAAGTTACTTTGTTACAATGATATTTTCCATTGCGTTCCAGTACTTTTTTAACGGTAATGTTAGAAAAAAGGGCGAATTGTCAAAAATTACTTTCCCATACAAATTTCTTAAAAAATACGGGAAAGGAAAACTGACGGAAATTGCAATAACTCCAGAAATGTCAAAATCAACGTATCAGCTAAGATATTCAGGTGCTAATAAACATGCTGCTACTTTCTACTATGCCAAATTTGTGTAGCAGAAAACAGGAGCAGATGGTGTTTGTTATTCAGCGCCATTTTCGTTTAAAGAGAAGTGCAAGTCTTGCTAAATTTCGGAGTACGGGAACGCATTTGTAGCACTAAACAGCAAAAC
Source organism: Musca autumnalis (assembly GCF_047663935.1). Classification (NCBI taxonomy): domain Eukaryota; kingdom Metazoa; phylum Arthropoda; class Insecta; order Diptera; family Muscidae; genus Musca; species Musca autumnalis. The sequence goes on from NW_027411866.1 coordinate 83,892,156, forward strand.
TACAGCAAGTAGTAATATTTTGCAGGTTCTGAACACAACTTTTATATACAAAAATTTATTATTATGATGATGTCTCAACGATAAAATCATTTTTTATTTTTTCATATGTCAGTATAATACACAATTAATACGATATATTTATAATATTTACTATAATTTTCGAAATAAAGCTTTAAAGTTGTATATTGTCGTATTTTTTGATGACTAATTCAATTTACAACAGCTTGTTTTGAAAATTCATGTTCGATCAGCTGCACATACATATGCATCTACCTTGATAATTGTGATATGTTTGAAATCAACAAAAAAAATAAGTATAAACACTGGGGTGTATTTCAGGATTTCGTGAAATCCAGTGGATTTTGGAGCGTAAGTGTAAACTTGACATAAATTTCCTTTGATTTTGTGCATTAAGAATGTGGATAATGCACGAATTAATTTGAATTAAGGCAGTTAATGCGAATTAACGCTGCCGTCTGTCTAGGGCAGCTATCGGCAGCGTGCCCTTACTGAGAGCAAAAGAGCGTAATTTTCATGCATTTTACATTGAAATTTATGCTCTTTTCCTCTCAGCAAGGGCACGCTGCCGATCGCTGGTCTAGGGTATTAGAGGTTAATGCTCTTCATCAGCTGATTGCCTTTGTTTATAAATGTTCTTAAATCAATAAAAATACAACTAAACTTGGCTTGTTTTAATCCACAAAGCAAATTTTGGGCCAGATGTATTTTTTAACAATATAATTATTGCTTCTGTAAAAAAATAATAAACTTCCAATACATAAAATCATGCCAAATACTCGAAGCAAAGTGTCTTGCCTTTGTTTTGAAACATGTTTGGAATGGAGTCCGAATTTAATTGGAGACGATGGAGAATGTACCGACGTTTACGAAATAACAGTGAAATACTTTGATCCTATAGTAAGATTTTGTACTTTACGAGTATGTAGTATTTTATAAAATTAACTTCAGTTTTCTTTTTCAGGTACTAGGTTTGGAAAATGCTTATGAAGAGTCTCCTATACAGTCTAACGTCCTTTGTAAGTTTTGTTGGAAACATATTCAAGATTTTCATGAATTCCAACATAAAGTTTTGGAGAAAAACAATCAAATGCTCAAAGAAGTAAAATATCGACTACTATCAACAAATGACAAAATAGAAGCGAAAGAAATAAAACATGAGCACACACAACATATTGTTCCAAACACTGTAGGTGATTTATTCCCTGCGGAGGAAGGAATAACACCATTAGAGAATCTAGCTAATGTAGGGGATGTATTAAATCGAAATGAAAATATTACTGGAGAAGAGTTGTCTGTCTTTATTAAGGGAGAACAAAAACTTGAAGATAATGTGTCTTTTGATACATCAGTTAATGTTGATGGAGAGTATGTTTCTTTCAACGATGATACAAAATCGGAAGACAGTTTAAGTTGGAAAAAATCAGCGAAAGAAATGAAAGCAAGAAAAACAACGAAAAAACGACCTGAAGAAAGCTCATGTTTAAAAGCAACTTCAACTTCAAAGAAACCAAGAAAACAGAGGAAGAAAAAAGATATAGCGGTAAAACCTCCAAAAGAGCCAACTTTCAACAGTGCTGAAAAAATCAGGGAAATGGATGAATTTATAGCAAAGTTCATACCAAACTTTGAATGTGATCTCTGTAAAGAAAGTTTCCCCAACTATGACACGTTGCGCTTACACTTTACCACGGGACATCAACAAAAATGTTATGTTTTTTGCTGTGACAAGAAGATTCGTCGCCGCTACATGCTGGTTGATCATTTACATTTGCATATCGACCCGGAAACGTATAAATGTAATCTATGTGGAGCCGTTTGTAATAGTAGTAGATCTTTGCAAAATCACAAACAATTTATACACAAAGCAGTAAAAGACCAGGAGTGTCAAATTTGCCAAAAGAAATTCAAATGTAAAACTGTACTGGAAGGGCACATGGCTACGCACACTACAGGCAAGAAGGACTTCAAATGTGATGATTGTGGACGATTGTATGCGTTTGAATTTCAATTAAAAATCCATGTCAGTAGAGTTCATAATGACCAACAGGTTTGTGATCAATGTGGAAAAACAATTAATGGCAATGTGTCTCTTAAGCTTCATAAAATGTCAATGCATACTGAAGACGGCAAGCGACGAAAATGGCCTTGTGATATTTGTAATGCCCAACTATCCACAAACAATAGTCTCAAATCGCATAAACTATCATTTCATAGTGAGGGAACAACGGCATTTGTGTGTAAAGATTGTGGAAAAGTAGCGGCAAATGATAAAGCCATGATGCGACATAAAAAGTTTGTCCACGAAATGGAATGTAAATTTAATTGTACATATTGTGAAAAGTCGTTTAAAAATAATATGTACTAAATTAAAGGAGCATATTGCTACTCACTCTGGCCAAAGTTTATACCAATGTACACACTGTCCTCAAACATTTAAAAATAACGCTAACATGCATAAGCATCGAAAGATAGCTCATCCTACTGAATGGGCAAAATCAAGAGAGTATTTGGCATGATTTTATGTATTGGAAGTTTATTATTTTTTTACAGAAGCAATAATTATATTGTTAAAAAATACATCTGGCCCAAAATTTGCTTTGTGGATTAAAACAAGCCAAGTTTAGTTGTATTTTTATTGATTTAAGAACATTTATAAACAAAGGCAATCAGCTGATGAAGAGCATTAACCTCTAATACCCTAGACCAACGTCGTATACGAAATAACATGTAAGGGGAACGAAAGTGAGCAATGTAACAAAGTATATGTAGGAACAACAAAGAGACGATTAGGTATTAGAATGAGTGAACATGAAGCAGACATCAAAAAAGGAAAATACAACACAGCACTAGCACAACATGTAAATGATAATCGACACACAGCTGATTTGAAAAACGTCAAGATCTTAGATAAAGAGAAGAATGAAAACAAGCGATATACATTGGAAAGCTTACGTATTCAAGAGAGAATACAAATGTCAATAAATACCAAAGAAGACAAAGACAACACCAAACTACAATACTCGGTTGCAATAGCTTAAGTGATACGTTCTGTGATATAGATTAGATTTTTTATTTACAATTATTTATTTATTTATTTATTATTTATACAATGCGTGTTTTTGTGAAGTCCCGTTTTTTATAAATATAAATTTGAGAAAATGAACTAATTGTAAGTAAAAATTATAATCAAATATCCACAGGAAAAAAAAAATGTATGTTCAAAAATGCCAATTTTGTTTCAACAGAAAAAATCCAATAAAAAATCCCCTGAAGAAGTCGGAAATAAACTGACGAAACGTTGGGAAAAATAATGAATTTACATTAGCTTTATTCATTAAGAAAATCTGACCAAAAAAAAAAGCCCATCTAAAATAAATAAACGAATCAAGAGAAAATCGTTTAGTACCAACTAAAGTTAATTCTGATGGCGTAATAAATGCAATTCTTTTATGAGTTCTTAAATATGTGGTGGCCAATATACTTGCAACAAAATTGCACGTTTTAGAAAATTTTCTGTAAATTTATTTTTGAAAGATAATTTAGGTATTTTTTGCAATTGTTTATAGTTCAATGCTTGTTGATGGTAATGAAAAGATTTTCCTAAAACTGACAACCAAAGAAAATACATTTACGATAATTCCTCAGTACCTAAGGCCCGCTTCCTGGGACCTCGAATTTAGAAGCCTCAAGGAGTTATTTGTATCCGAAGATACAGAAAATCCAAAAGTTATGGGCGACCTTAATATCAGAATTGGAGAATTAAATCAAACTATTGGAGATATATACAAAGAACGATTTTATTCTGGCTACGATTTAAGAAGGTCCAAAGATAAAACCGTAAACCAAAAAGGTAATCAATTTATGAAGATGTGTGATGACTACAATCTGATCATATTAAATGGAATAACAAAGGGAGACACCGAGGGAAATCTGACATATATCACAACGTTGGGAGAGTCGGTTAATGACATATGTGCAGTATCAAAAGAAGTTCTATGTAACATAATTGAGTTTAAGATCGAAGATAAAGTGTGGTCAGATCACTTTCCCATCTTGCTAAAAATTAATGTCCTTTCCACGTCACAAGCTGGAGAAAAGATGGCGCTATTACCGAAGCTAGTATGGAAAGATAGAGACATGAGTAAATATCAGCAAACAATAAATGCAAACCTTTGTAATATTACAGAACAGAACCACATTTGTCTTAAAGATATCTGTGAGATAATAAAGAAATCCACATCGAATGCATACGACAATAAACGCAGATTCGAACCTAAGCAGAAATGGTATGACGAAGAAGTAGTAGTTTTAAAATGCTAAAATTGTACAGGAGGACGAAGAAGCCGGAAGATAAAATACTGTATCTCACAGCACAAAGGAAATATAGATCAATTTGCAACGACAGAAAAGAACAATACTATAAAACGATGGCAAATAAGCTAAATACCATAAAAAACACAAAGGAATGGTGGAAAATGGCCAGAGAACTGCGCAATCAACACAGTCTTATAGGCTCAAATATTAGCCCGGAGGCATTTAAAAACTATTACGAAAATCTTCTAAATAATTCTAACGAGGTTACTCTGATTTACTATGCACCCCCCTATAAAGACGATACGGAATTAGACAGACCATTCACAATGACGGACCTCAAGAAAGTCCTGGCAAAAGCAAATAATAATAAAGCACCAGGAGAGGACAGGATACCATACGAATTTTATATAAATGGCACGGAGACATTACATACCCAGTTACTACATATATACAACAACATGTATTCAAACACCAAAATTGATCCTGCATTCACAAAATCCATAATTTTTCCTATTCATAAGAAAGGTGATCTAAATGAAGCATCTAATTACAGAGGAATATCATTTATGAATTGTGCAGCAAAAATATTTATGGGTTTAATAAACGAAAGGCTGTATAGCTGGGTGGAAAAATACGACATTTTAACGGAATATCAAGCTGGATTCAGAAAGAATTATTCGACCATAGACAATATCTTCAACCTGGCCTCAAACGTAAAATACAAACTTGCAGAAAAACGACCCAGCCAGCATTTGGAAGATTGTTTTTTCAAAAATCACATTGAGGGGTCATTTTAGAGTCCTTTTGGTGATCAAAAAATGATTAAGTCGCTTGTATGATCAGAAAGGGACTCGAAAGTGACTCACTGTAACGATTGAAAAGAGTTCAAATTATAATACAACAACAAATGTTTAGTAATCACAAATAAATCATTTAGGCGTTTAAAATGTGACTATTTTTTTTCGTTATTTATTGTCACATTTCGAACATCAGAAGATTGAAAAATGCTTAATCAAAAAATGGTCATCCAGGTGTTTGAAAAAGTGATTATAGTTATGTATCTTCTGATCATATTTTGAACAAATAGGTGATTACATACTGATTGTTTTGTTTTATTTTTGTTTTGTTGAAATAATTCTCATATACACTTTCTACAAAACTTTGATATAAATATAAATGTAACGTATAATATTAAGAGTATAGACAAACACAACACATGTTCAGTAAAGGGGATAATTAAAAGCAGAAAAGACAACACAACAAAGGAAAGAACAAAAAAAGAAGAATAAAAAGAAAATTCTTTTAATGTTTTCGTATAATTAAGAGACTCATAAATGACTCCCTAAAGACTCATAAACGATAATAAACATGACTCAAAAAAGACTCGAAAAAGAGTCCCAAATTAATCAACAAATCACCAATAAATGATTAAAATACGACTCGAAAAAGACTTTATATACCATCAGAAAATGGGAAAAAAGACTCGAAACTAATGCAGAGGAAGACTCATTTGTGATTTGTTTAGAAGAGTCGCCTGAGGTTACGTTTTCCTCCCGACAAAGGAGTCATTTATGATCAGAAAATGAGCTCATATTCCAGCTTTTTAATCGTGTAGTCGGATCAAAAAAGACTCGAATTTGATTAAAATTTTCAAAAAATGCTGGCTTGGGAAAGGTATACGCATTTTTCGTTGATTTTAGAGCAGCTTTTGATAATATATCAAGGCAAGCGCTTATCTACAAATTATATGGCATTGGCGTATCACATAAATTGGTAACAATGATAGAAAAGATCTACAGCAATACTCGATCTGCGATATGGAATGGGAAAGAATTATCGAACTATTTTGAAACCACTCAAGGAGAAAAACAAGGATGTCTTCTCTCCCCGTTATTAGTTGTGTCTTTTTACTTTTTCAGTAATAATTATTCAGTAACTTCTTTTCAGAGAGTAAGGGAGATTTTACTCTTTGATACGAAAATAGAGAAAAAAGTAAAAAGACAGCATTTAGTAAACTTTAGCAAGATAACAGTTGATAACCAAAACAAAAACATTGGCGCCAATGCATTAACGAAAAAATAACTCCAAAGCAATGAAAAAGTTCTTCAATTTTAAGCAAAATAAATAGAAAATAATTAATAAATAAACCTGAGTCGTAATATTTATAGTATTTTTCCACAAAAAATAAGATAAACATTGAGCAGCTGACCATTTGCAGATGATAAAAAACTGCTGATCGAACTTGCTAAAGGTTGCTGGGAAAAATTCTTTCAGCAACTTTTAGCAATTTCTCAGCAAACAACTGTCAAACTTGTTCTCTCACTTCGCTCTCTTTTACTGAACTTTTGTGTAAAAAGACAGCATTTAGTAACATTTCGTAATAATTATTACAAATTATCACGTAAAAAGACACACCTATTATTTGCGCTCTACGTGAACGATCTCCACGAATACATTGAAGGAGGACTGTTTCTGGAAAATCTTAATATCAGACTCCTTTTATATGCAGATGATATCGTACTCCTAGCAGATGATATACAAGTTCTGCAAAAAATGATTGATAACTTAGAAACGTACTGCAAATCGTGGAGTTTGGAAGTTAATTTATCTAAATCAGAAATAATGGTTTTCAGGAATGGAGGCAGATTAAGTAAGCAGGAAAAATGGAAGTACAAGAACAGAGACATAAAAATTGCAAACGATTTCAAATATTTGGGGTGACATTCACTCCAAAAATGCTATTTCAGAAACATATAGAAAGAAGAAATAATGAAGCAAAGAATGCAATAAACGTAACACGGAACCATTTTATTAACAAAGCTGATATAGATATGAACTCCAAATGGAAAATGTTTCTAGCAGCTTGTAGGTCAATACAAACTTATGCCGCAGAGGTCTGGGGTTTTTCCTACTTTGAACAAATCAACACACTACAGAGATACTTCATAAAAAGCTTACTACGAGTACCAAGCTTTACACCCAATTACGTTGTAATGTTAGAAACACAAGTGGAAGACACACAAATTTATACTTTGGGCTTACATTTAAACTATTTAAGAAAAATACTATTCCAGTACACAAACAGAAGGCTCCCAAATCAGCTAGCAGTAATAGCATTAAACAAAAAAACTTTCTGGGCACAAGAATTGAACGCATTAAGTCAAACTTTTAACCTACAAATGCACCAAACGGTGACATCTATAAATTGCTGGAACACATTTTGTAAAAGTCTACTTAATAGTATAAACCTACGATTATACGAAGAAAGTTTGTGGAGAAAAGAAAATAGTCAGAGTCTACGTATATATAGATATCTTAATCCAAATCGAGCACAAATATATCTTAACCAAAATTACTCCTACGAGAAAATTTTATGCATTTTTAAAGCGCGAAGTGGCATGATACCCCTAGCATATAATAAGTTCGAATCGGGTGATTCAAACAGAGAGTGTACCTCTGTAATAGACATGAAATCGAAACATTACAACATTTCCTGGGAACTTGTCCGATATTTCAAGAATTTAGGCTGATGATATTCCTAAAGATAAATCTGGAAGAAGATGAAATTATTAAAATCCTCGATGGTCACGATGAAGATGACTGGAATAAACTTGTAAGATACCTGGAAATAAGTTACAAGTATCGTCAACTCTTAGTAAACGAATTCCAATAAAAAGATATATAAGCAAATTTTACTGGTATACGGCAGACGTGCAAATATACATTGTCGTTAATTCAAAATACTTCTTACTTGAATTATGTGTACACATAATCGTATTTAATGAATTATAAAACTATATATAAAATATTCAATAAAGAAGTCAAATACTAATACTAGTTCAATGCTTCAAGTATAAGAAAATATCCAACAAGAATTATGAACAAATTTGAAAATATATAAAACGCCTTAAAATTTAATGGTCAAAACATATGCAACTGAGCCAAATTGCATGCAAAAATCGTCAATATTTTGTAGAATATCATTTTTAGTATGATTCCAATTATTTGTTTTTTTTTTGTTTTTTGGGAAGTTTAAAAGTGAGTAAAATTTTAATACTGATATCAGTCATACGTACTTCATCGGGGGAGTGGCGGGTCTATGGGAGGGTCATGAGCATGGGTGCAAAAGTCAGAAACATAGTCCCAATTTACATTAGGCGAGTTTACTTGCGGCAATTGTCAGTTTGTGGATGAGAGAGAGTGTTGAGAGGCAAAGGGTTACCATATACCTCACCTCTCTCTCCGTCAAACTGACAATTGCCGCAAGTAAACTCGCCTAATGTAAATTGGGACTTAGGAAATAATGGAAATTTTTTAACATTTAAGTTTTGGATTTAATAAAATTCAGAGTTCAGTAGTGCGATTCTCTAACTCATTTTTTGAGTTACCGACAATTGTCGGTAAAATTAAAACGCTTATAATTTCGGTAATTACCGATGTTTTTCGGTAAGTTAGTGACAAATAAAAAGCAGTCGTAAAGTTCTACCGATAGCAAGAGTGTTGTCAACTTTTACATGAACTTTTCATTCATAATTTAATTTATTTCAATTCTCTTATGCCCAGTCTTTCGACCTTAAGGCTGTACACTACAATATAATGCCATTACAATTTAAAATGAAGTAATTTAAGGGAGGGAAAAACTTGCGTTTTAATGTTACCGAATCGCACTACAGAGTGCAGTTACATCGTTTATTAGCAAAAGTCAGAAGTCTTGGTCTCGAAAAACATATGAGCGTAGGGATGGGACCCGTATCAGAGTGGATACTACTGATATATTTATGGCAACAAATTATATAAAAACTATACGGTTTTTTGCGTCAGAATATACTAAATTTATTTGAAATTTGTAATAAATACGGACAAAAATAGGAATTACCTGCTACTTTTAAGTGACAATGAATGTTTAGTTATGTTCAATATATTGTTTCACAAAATATTGATGGTCTGCATTTGAAATTTATTTTCGTCGTATTTATCCGAACTACATGGTAACATGTTCATTGAACAGTGTAACAAACGAACAGCCGCGGAAACTGTTGGCCAAAAACCATGTGGTGGAACATGTCCTCGTGCATGTCGAGGTGGTATTCTATTGGATAATATTTTAGATTGGGAACATGATTTGCCAGATTCACTTTTGGCAGTTTTGTTGAGATGTGTATTATTTTATTGTTGTAAAATAATTCAGCTAAATCTCGGGTTTTGTTGTTTTTAAATTTTAAAACAACAAGTTTTATCCAAGTGGCGTTGGACGAAACTAGTATTCTTTGCCTTTCCCGAAATTAAATCAATTTTAACTACATCCCACTTTAAATAAAACTTGTTGTTTTAAAATTTAAAAACAACAAAACCCGAGATTTGGCTGAATTATTTTACAACAATAAATGGTCTGTTCCTTTACTTTTAAAAGTGGTAAAACCGGCAAAAGTAGCAAAAGTTATAATCTGCTTCCATATAAATTGTATGGTGTCTGAAGTAAAGGAACGCTTTTCGAGTAAAAAGTTGTAAAACTTGAAGATTCTTGCACGTAAAGGAACAGAGCTAAAATAATACACATCTCAACAAAACTGCCAAAAGTGAATCTAAAAATAGACACACAGCACGGTGACGATAGTTTGTTGTTGTTTACAACAAACCATCAAAATTTGTTATGCGTTTCTTTGCAATGCAAAGACCATAACAGTGGGAAGTAGTTACTTGGTCTACATATGCGGCTACGAGATTTTTTAAATGTTTCTGATGAATTCGCATTTAAACGAATTCATCGGTTACGTTTATTCTTGAGCTCTGGTCGTCATAAAATTGGGGAAGAGTTCTTTGTTTCAATACAAAGAACTAAGAGAACTGATGAGTCCAAGTGGCGTTGGACGAAACTAGTATTCTTTGCCTTTCCCGAAATTACATCAATTTTAACTACATCCCACTTTAAATAAAACTTGTTGTTTTAAATTTTAAAAACAACAAAACCCGAGATTTACATTCAGGGACAAAAGTTTACATACACCTCATTAATCTCAGGTTTTAGGACAAGTGATGATTTTTACGAAATTCCAAGTATGCAGTTTTATTTCTTCTCACTAATAAACAATATTTGAAACAACAAAAGTATAATCCATAATACAAATAACGGTAAATTTTACAAAAACCAAAAAATGGTGGGGACAAAAGTTTACATACACCCCAAGGAAATTGTGTATTGCCGTAGAATTTATGGAATTAGCGGCAAAATTTCTACATTTTATTGTTTCAGCGAATGACTCTGGGTGTCCAAGATATATTTTAGAGAAACAAAAATAATTTTCCGGGGTTAAATGCCGTTATTTAAGGTCAGAATTCTTGTATTCCTCATCAAAGCTGACCCTTGCTTAATTCTTTGCGTTTTAAGGTATAGTACTTTATAAAAAGCATAAAATTAGTGTCAGATGGCAAATCTTGATGAGCTTTATGAGGAGTACAAGAATTCTGACCTTAAATAACGGCATTTAACCCCCGAAAATTATTTTTGTTTCTCTAAAATATATCTTAGACACCCAGAGTCATTCGCTGAAACAATAAAATGTAGAAATTTTGGCGCTAATTCCATAAATTCTACGGAAATACACAATTTCCTTGGGGTGTATGTAAACTTTTGTCCCCACAATTTTTTGGTTTTTGTAAAATTTATCGTTATTTGTATTTTAGTTTATACTTTTTTTGTTTCAAATATTGTTTATTAGTGAGAAGAAATAAAACTGCATACTTGGAATTTCGTAAAAGTAATTACTTGTCCTAAAACCCGAGATTTATGGGGTGTATGTAAACTTTTTTCCCTGACTGTAGCTGAATTATTTTACAACAATAAAATAATACACATCTCAACAAAACTGCCAAAAGTGAATCTATCCATTTAGTAAAAATTAAGTCATTCCAATACTATTGGGAGAGGAAATATACTCTGTTGTAGGTCGTTTCAAAATACTTCAATGAGGGTCTATTTTTCCCCTATGCTTTCCAGAGGTATTTTGATGTTTTCAAAGTCAAAATTGGACTGTTTTGCATTGGTACATTATCCGACAACACATATTAGGTGTGTACGATAACTTTTCCAGCAATAATTACTCAGTCAGTTCCGGCAACCTCTCTCAGTGAATTTTACTCTCTCAAGCAAGAAAAATTGCAGAAAGTTATCGAACAGCATTTTGCAAAAACTTGGAAGAAAGTCTGCTGTTTCCGAAAATATATTAAATTTGTTTTTGTTTCTTTTGATATTTTAAACCAAATGGAACAAAAACATAAATTTTAAAATTGCAGTTTACTTATTTAGGGCCTGTTTCACTATGCCGAACGAAAATTATTGCGAACGAAAAACACCTAAACTTTGGTTTTTATGGGAATATTGACTTTGCGTTTGCTTTAAAGCAACTACAAAAATGAAAAATAATACACGCGTTTAGCTTTGTTTCTTTCGTTTTCATTTTCGTTCGACATAGTGAAACATGCCCTTAATGCTTTAATCCTATCCATAACGCTTTAGAATCTAAAAAAATGTGCAATTATGAAATTTTCTTGGTCAAAAATGTTAACATTCGAGTTGATTACATTGAACAGGTGATTAAAAGTCAGCTGATCAGAATTTCAAATTTTTGCAGGACAAATTTTCCCAGCAAAAATTTGCAAGTTCTCAGTCACAAAAATCTCTCCAAACTCGCTCTCTTTTGCTGGATAATTTTGTTATCGAACAGCATTCAGTAAAAATTTGTACAAAGTTTTGGGTTATCGTACAGACCTATTGAGTCAAATATTCATTCTTTGCATACTTGTCTGTGGTCGATTAGTCATTAGGTCTGTACGATAACCCAAAAATTTGTACAAATTTTTACAGAATGCTGTTCGATAAGAAAATTATCCAGCAAACGAGAGCAAGTTTGGAGAGATTTTGGAGAGTTCTGTGACTGAGAACTTGCAAATTCTTGCTGGGAAAATTTGTCCCGCAAAAATTTGCAAGTCTGATCAGTTGACTTTTAATCAGCTGTTCAATGTTAACAACTTGAATTGTTAACATTTTTGACAAAGAAAATTTCACAATTTCACTTTTTTTAGATTCTAAAGCGTTGTGGATAGGATTATTGCTTTAAATAAGTAAAATGTAATTTTAAAATTTGTGTTTTTTAACATTTGGTTTAAAATATCAAAAGAAACAAAAACAATTTTCATACATTTTCGGAAACAGCTGACTTCTTGCAAGTTCTTACAAAATGTTGTTCGATAACTTTCTGCAATTTTTCTTGCTTATGAGAGTAAAATTCAATGAGAGAAGTTGCTGGAACTTGCTGAGTAATTGTTGCTGGGAAAGTTATCGTACAGACCTATTGTTTATTGTTAATAGGTGTGTTCGTTTACTCAACAATTTGTACAAATTTGTAGAAGTCCAGTAACTTCTTGTAATCGGCTAAGGCGTTTTGCATTGTACTGTAGAGTAAACGAACAACATCCAGTAACAATTCGTAAAATTTGTGAGTAAACGAACACACATAATAAAACCCAGCAAAAAGTTTGCATCCACGGATGCAGTTAAATCACTAGAACAATTGCCGCTGGAGTACATCTTTTTCTATGAATTCACCTATGAATTTTACAAGAGAGCGCGCAGCTAGGATGCACTCCATTTTGCTTCCACGGAACACAGCTAGGATGCACTCCATTTTCGATCCAAATCACAGCCTTTGATGTAGTGTTTTGGATTGAATTTAAATGTAGTCTAAATATGCTATAAAATGCAAGCCATTGCAAATATCCCAAAATAAATAAAATGCATTGCTTATTCGTTTAAAAAAAGAATATTAAGTTTATTACATTAACACAAATTATAAAAACTCTCCACATAATTTGATCGTAACAGAGTTTACTTCCTTTGCTCTGCTTTTTATGACACGGCAACTTATATTGCTTCATCATCCAAATGGTTTTTCATTTTTCCTCCAACTCCAATTCAGATTGCCAAAAAAACTCCGACTCCACTTTAAAAATAATTTGCGTCTTGTGAATTACAGCAATGTTCGCATCTTTATTTGTATTTCTTTATATTTTTAAAACAAATTCTTATAATTTTAGAAACTCTTTCTTGTGTTCAGAAAAAAAGACTGCGAATGTAGGGATCTTTAACCAAGTGCTTCTAAAATGTATCGAGCGGAGTGCATTTTTCATAAATCCTAACTCTGCATTGCACTACTTCCAAACTTTTTTGCTGGCAAGCTTCGTTCCAGAACTAAATTTTTTACACATTTTGCACATTTTTCCCCGAAATGCGTTCCGTACACCAAAAAAGTTGCAAAATGATCACTTCTCTTTGAACAAAAATGGCGCTGAATGGCTCTCTCTTTAAAAACTTTTTACACGACAAATTTGAGGGAGCAAAAATGTGCAACATGTTTGCCGGCTTCTGATTCGCTGACACGCCGACTTTGACATTTGTTCCAGTTTTTTACGTTTCTGCCATTTTTTCGTTTCCGAACATTTTGGAAAAATGTGTGTGTTCGACTCATTTTCGACCGTTTGCTCTTTTGACACTTTTATCATTAAAAAAGTACTGGAACGAAGCTATGTTTCAAGCGTTTTTTATTGTTACTAGGCGTTTACACAAGACAGTCTGTCTGCAAATACAACTCTGATTTACTAACACATACAAACATTTGTCGGCTGTCTCCCAGCTGTCCATTATTTTTTCACAGACAGTAGGGAAGACAAATTTTTGGCATTTTTGTACAAATAAGTGAGATAATAATTGAGATATGTTGAAAACAAAAGAACATGACCAAAAACAAAAAATGTGAACGGAAAACAAAAAGAAATTGAACTCGATTTAAGAACCCCTAGTTTCGTGCGCGAATACAAAGCAACTGACAATACGGAAGTCAGCCAATGACTACAATAATTTGCAAAAATGATTAGTTTTATAGTACTGCTTTTCCCTTTGCAAAACATTTATTGTCACTTAAAAGTAGTAGGTTATTCTTATTTTTGTCCGTATTTGTTACAAACAAAAATCGGCAGGGAAAAAATTCCGATGGAGAAAAAGTAGGTATCATGAACGCGCTTAAGCATGTGTTTTCTTCCAAAATAATCTCCCTTGCAAAACTGAAGGGAGTTTACAAAAATCGAAGTATTTCCCACAAACTTTGTACAAAACATGCAAAATAAACACTTTTGCTGTGATTTTATACTAAAATCTTTAACTTGTTGTTGGAAATTTATTTAAAATTGATCAAATTTTACAAAATAACATTAGTTTGCAATTCTACATCGATAGACTATGTTTACATTTACGAAATCCACTCGATTTCAACTGTCAATTCCATTGCTCAAACGTCAAATGAAATCGAATCGATTTCAGATGAGGAATTGACAGTTGAAATCGAGTGGATTTCGTAAATGTAAACATAGTAATATAGCCATGTCCGTCTGTGGAAATCACTCTAGCGTCCGAACGAATTGACGTAGGTTGATGAAATTTTGGGAAAATATGTTATATTTACGTAGGATTTTTGGTATTGAAAGCGGGCTATGTAGGTCCACGCTTTCGTATAGCCCCCATACAAAATGACGCGTGACGCGTCGTCGTTTTAAGGAATTTTTAAGATATTTGTCCCATTTTACCACCGAATTGGTTCTAAATTGGTATTTTGTGTCTCCAGAGGCCAAAAAACATTCCTACCAAAGTTGGTTTATATAGGTCCACGTTTTGGTATAGCCCCCATATAACGACCCGAGATGGCTGAAATTTGGTATTTAGTCTTCGTTGGGGGTATAAAACTTTCCCCCATAAATTTTTAAGTATAGGTCCACGCCATCATATAGCCCCCATAGAACGGTACCTTCCGAATTTCGGTATTTTGAAGGTTGTGGCCACATTAATCCACCGAAATGGCTGAAATTTGAGGTGGAGGGTACAAAAAGTTCGGCCCGACCGAACTTAACGCTTTTCTTTCTTGTTTAAACATTAATCTTGTCTAAAATCGTCTAGAATGCAAATTTTTAAAAAATATAAATAAAAAATTGCATAAACTTTAAATTGTTTATGGTCATAGATGGTCAAAATTACTCTTAAGGCCTGCGTACATAAGCTGCCTTGCCGGATTGCCTTACTTTCCTGCTTCATTTCGGACATAATTGGTCTGTGTTTTTACTTTTGAAAATGGTAAAAGCGGCAAAAGTAGCAAAAGTTGCGAACTGCTCTCATATGAATGGTGTCAGAAGTAAAGGAACGCTTTTCCAGTAAAAAGTGGAAAAACTTGAGGATTCTTGCACGTAAAGGAACAGAGCTAATAAAAATAAAAGAATAACGAAGGCCGAGCAAATTTCGAACTGGGTTGCCCTTTTCTTTTTTATTCTTTTATCAGAACCAAGCAAGGTAAGCAGGCAAGGCAGCTTATGTACTCACCCCTTTAAGGCGGCCATCAGACCATCTGCTTTTTCACATGTATGTTGTCACTTTGGGTACACTAATATAAGCTTTGTCAAAGTGTCAAAATTGCTCTCTCATGGATATTTTTACCAGAAAAGTAAAGGAACGGAAAAAATGGGAGATCTGGTAGTCGAAAAATCAGTTCTGCCATTAGGTGTGTACGATAAGCCAAAAGTTTGTACGAATTTGTAAAAACTTTTACAAAATGCTGTTCGATAACAAACTTGTTAAGTAAAAGAGAGCGAATTTGGAGAGAATTGTGAGAGCATTTTGGAGAGTTTTGGAGACTTTTGTTACTGAGAACTTACATGTTTTTGCAAGCAAAATTTTCCTTGTGAGAATTTGCAAGTTAAATCAGCTGATTTAAATTCGAATGTTATGTGACGGACTTTGCAATTCTTAGCAAAAACATAAACAAACATTTGGTTATTAAAATAATTACAAGATAAAAAAGAGAAGAGATAACTAAATAAATTATGGAAAACTACTTATTTAGTAAAATAATTTATTTGGTAGTTTCTGGTGATTGTTTTAGTTCAAAGGTATCAAATCCCAGCAAAAAGCGGCGCATCCATGTGGACGACCAGCCGTTAAATTATGATATGGAAAGAGAATTATTTTTGTAGCAATGGATAATCAAATAATTTTCATAAACAACCTTCGATTGTTAAATTAAATCTTATCCGCCAAACTTCTTGTTTGTCAAATCAGCTGACTTCTTGCAAGTTTTTGCAAATTGTTGTTCGATAACATTCTGCAAACTTTTAGCTTCGAGAGAGTAAAATCAGTGGAGAGAAGTTACTGAGTACTTGCAAGTACTTATTACTTGCGAAGTTATCGTACAGACCTATTTTTTACCAGCAGGAATTTGTCTGGTAGCCTGTGGTAGAAGAGAACGGCATATGTACATTCTCTCTCCTCTCTCACTCTCTTAAAAATTGCTGCCAGTTTTACCACTTTTTGGGGTTAAGGAACGCTTTGCAGGTTAAAAATGGTAACAAATGGTAACCTCAGGTAAGTAAAGGAACACAGCTATACAGAACAACTGATGTCATACATGTGCAGATGGTCTGATGGCGGCTTTAATATTTTTTAAGGGAAAAATAAAGCAGCGTTTTTGTTAGAGTTATTTTACTTTTATACTATTTTTAACATACAGACGACATCTAAACAATTACAAAAAACGATTTTATTAAAAATAAAATAACAAAACAACCCGTAAATGTTTATTTATGTATGTTTTAAGAAACAAGCCACAGCAACGCTGGCGTGCGAGAAAGCCCATCTATGTTTATAGCATAGTTGTGCACGGGCATCCACTGGTGGCTGCTGTAAAATGCTCTTACTTTTATTAATTCAACAAAACTGAGACGTTAAAGTATTTTTTGTAATTATTATTTAATAAATAATTTCATCCACGATTTTAGATTAAAATTGTGTTTTCACAATTAAAAAACAATTTAGAAAAACCATGAAAAACGACAAATGTTAAATTCTCTTATGTTCTCTTAAATTCTGTTTTGCTCACCATTGGTTTATAGTTCACAAAAAATTAAGAGTACGTTTTCACAATTTGCCTGTGTCAGAGCTGAGCAAAATCGAGAGAGAGGCAATTTTTAGGAGAGAATTAATATTTAATTTTTCTTGATGTTTCATTACTTATTTCAACATTTTTTAAACATTAATGTTGTCTAAAATCGTCCACAATGCAAATTATTAAAAATATACATAAATAAAAATTGCATAAACTTTTAATTGTTTATGGTTCACAAAAAACTAAGAGTACGTTTTCACAATTTGGCTGTGTGCTCACCCCTGATCTATGGCCACTCTCCACTTCTTGTACCGATCAACGATGGTATGAGAGGAGGGAAGCACAAAACAATATATGTGACTGTAGTGGTAAGAGTACCAAATTTACTCTCCAATTGAGCACAACATTTAAAAATGTTATTTTTAATAGGGTTTCTTTCTTTGGTTGATATGTTCAGATTAAAGAATTCATTTTAAATAAGGTCATGTTTATATTATCAGGTATGTGATGAAAATCGATTTCGAACTCAAAACGAGTCAAAAACGACTGTAGGCGTGATGCATGTACATTTTCCGTCATCGAATTGTTTTCGATATCGGTTTTTATATTCCATTTTGTTCTATGGAAAATTGATCAAAAATACGTGTGATGCAATCCGATAATCGTTTATTTTTCTCGTTTTGAAAACGGTAATATTTTTGTGGTCGATTGAAAAACGATGTAATAAATTTGGATAGATTTTTTATGAGAAAAAATGTGAAATGTAAGAACGGGAATAAAAGGATAAAATAACTTTTATTTTCCTTATTTTTGGCACATTTTGTTAACAAAATCAGTAGTGCGATTCTCTAACACATTTTTTGAGTTACCGACAAAAATCGATAAATTTAAAACGCAAAATTATGAATGAAAAGTTCAAATAAAAGTTGACAACACTCTTACTATCGGTAGAACTTTACGATTACCTTTTATTCGTCGCTAACTTACCGAAAAACATCGGTAATTACCGAAATTATAAGCATTTGAATTTTACCAACAATTGTCGGTAACTCAAAGAGTGAGTTAGAGAATCGCACTACAGGTATGTGATGGAAATCGATTTCGAGCTCAAAACGAGTCAAAAACGACTGTAGGTGTGATGCATGTACTTTTTCCGACATCGAATTGTTTTCGATATCCGTTTCATATTCCATTTTGTTCTATGGAAAAATTGATCAAAAAGACGTGTGATGCAATTCGATATTCGTTTATTTTTCTCGTTTTGAAAACGGCCATATTTTTTTGGTCGGTTTATAAACGATGTAATGAATTTTGATATTTTTTTAGGAAAAAAGCTTGAGATTTAAACACGGATATAGAATAGATAAATTTACATTTATTTGCCTTATATTTAGTATATTATGTTAAGAAAATATTTGATATTTCGAAAAAAACACGGATCAAAAAATCAACTTTGAACATGTTTCTTTCCTCTAGATTAGTGAAGACATTCGCTTAATATGTTGTTTGCACTGTTTGTCCTCATGTAATTGGACAAGAATTTCCACACTAAACCTCCATATAGGCCAATTAAACAAGAACACACATTTATTTTATTTCTTATTACATTTTTTCGACTTTTGCCAAGAATAAAAAGTCTTTTCCATTTCTATTTTTCTTCTTTAAACTGCAGATTAGGGATCACCAGTCCGTTTTTTGTGTATGGGAATTTAATGAAATTGAAACAAGTGGAATTGAAATTCGATGCGGTTCCCATCACATCTAAATACAATTCACTCGTTTTGGACAAATCGTTTTCATACCAAATCGATTCGAAATTCATCACATACCAGTATAGCCTTTCGCAGGTTTAAGTCCAATTTACATATGTATGCACATTAAATGATTTCGTTTTACGAAATCCTAGAAACAAATGAAGTGTATTTACATCTGTTTTTGCGTCATTTGCTTACGCACACAATCGCACATACACACTTATACAATAACACATACACACGCACACAATTTTATATCAGAAAAATAAGAATTTCACAACACAAATGTTTACCAAGTCCCGGGCCACACTAAGAGTAATTTCACTGAAATTTTGACATGAAAGTAAAAGAAAATGTAAAATAAAACGGCCTGTTGTCACTTTGGGTACACTAATATAAGCTTTGTCAAAGTGTCAAAATTGCTCTCTCATGGATATTTTTACCAGAAAAGTAAAGGAACGGAAAAAATGGGAGATCTGGTAGTCGAAAAATCAGTTCTGCCATTAGGTGTGTACGATAAGCCAAAAGTTTGTACGAATTTGTAAAAACTTTTACAAAATGCTGTTCGATAACAAACTTGTTAAGTAAAAGAGAGCGAATTTGGAGAGAATTGTGAGAGCATTTTGGAGAGTTTTGGAGACTTTTGTTACTGAGAACTTACATGTTTTTGCAAGCAAAATTTTCCTTGTGAGAATTTGCAAGTTAAATCAGCTGATTTAAATTCGAATGTTATGTGACGGACTTTGCAATTCTTAGCAAAAACATAAACAAACATTTGGTTATTAAAATAATTACAAGATAAAAAAGAGAAGAGATAACTAAATAAATTATGGAAAACTACTTATTTAGTAAAATAATTTATTTGGTAGTTTCTGGTGATTGTTTTAGTTCAAAGGTATCAAATCCCAGCAAAAAGCGGCGCATCCATGTGGACGACCAGCCGTTAAATTATGATATGGAAAGAGAATTATTTTTGTAGCAATGGATAATCAAATAATTTTCATAAACAACCTTCGATTGTTAAATTAAATCTTATCCGCCAAACTTCTTGTTTGTCAAATCAGCTGACTTCTTACAAGTTTTTGCAAATTGTTGTTCGATAACATTCTGCAAACTTTTAGCTTCGAGAGAGTAAAATCAGTGGAGAGAAGTTACTGAGTACTTGCAAGTACTTATTACTTGCGAAGTTATCGTACAGACCTATTTTTTACCAGCAGGAATTTGTCTGGTAGCCTGTGGTAGAAGAGAACGGCATATGTACATTCTCTCTCCTCTCTCACTCTCTTAAAAATTGCTGCCAGTTTTACCACTTTTTGGGGTTAAGGAACGCTTTGCAGGTTAAAAATGGTAACAAATGGTAACCTCAGGTAAGTAAAGGAACACAGCTATACAGAACAACTGATGTCATACATGTGCAGATGGTCTGATGGCGGCTTTAATATTTTTTAAGGGAAAAATAAAGCAGCGTTTTTGTTAGAGTTATTTTACTTTTATACTATTTTTAACATACAGACGACATCTAAACAATTACAAAAAACGATTTTATTAAAAATAAAATAACAAAACAACCCGTAAATGTTTATTTATGTATGTTTTAAGAAACAAGCCACAGCAACGCTGGCGTGCGAGAAAGCCCATCTATGTTTATAGCATAGTTGTGCACGGGCATCCACTGGTGGCTGCTGTAAAATGCTCTTACTTTTATTAATTCAACAAAACTGAGACGTTAAAGTATTTTTTGTAATTATTATTTAATAAATAATTTCATCCACGATTTTAGATTAAAATTGTGTTTTCACAATTAAAAAACAATTTAGAAAAACCATGAAAAACGACAAATGTTAAATTCTCTTATGTTCTCTTAAATTCTGTTTTGCTCACCATTGGTTTATAGTTCACAAAAAATTAAGAGTACGTTTTCACAATTTGCCTGTGTCAGAGCTGAGCAAAATCGAGAGAGAGGCAATTTTTAGGAGAGAATTAATATTTAATTTTTCTTGATGTTTCATTACTTATTTCAACATTTTTTAAACATTAATGTTGTCTAAAATCGTCCACAATGCAAATTATTAAAAATATACATAAATAAAAATTGCATAAACTTTTAATTGTTTATGGTTCACAAAAAACTAAGAGTACGTTTTCACAATTTGGCTGTGTGCTCACTCTCCACTTCTTGTACCGATCAACGATGGTATGAGAGGAGGGAAGCACAAAACAATATATGTGACTGTAGTGGTAAGAGTACCAAATTTACTCTCCAATTGAGCACAACATTTAAAAATGTTATTTTTAATAGGGTTTCTTTCTTTGGTTGATATGTTCAGATTAAAGAATTCATTTTAAATAAGGTCATGTTTATATTATCAGGTATGTGATGAAAATCGATTTCGAACTCAAAACGAGTCAAAAACGACTGTAGGCGTGATGCATGTACATTTTCCGTCATCGAATTGTTTTCGATATCGGTTTTTATATTCCATTTTGTTCTATGGAAAATTGATCAAAAATACGTGTGATGCAATCCGATAATCGTTTATTTTTCTCGTTTTGAAAACGGTAATATTTTTGTGGTCGATTGAAAAACGATGTAATAAATTTGGATAGATTTTTTATGAGAAAAAATGTGAAATGTAAGAACGGGAATAAAAGGATAAAATAACTTTTATTTTCCTTATTTTTGGCACATTTTGTTAACAAAATCAGTAGTGCGATTCTCTAACACATTTTTTGAGTTACCGACAAAAATCGATAAATTTAAAACGCAAAATTATGAATGAAAAGTTCAAATAAAAGTTGACAACACTCTTACTATCGGTAGAACTTTACGATTACCTTTTATTCGTCGCTAACTTACCGAAAAACATCGGTAATTACCGAAATTATAAGCATTTGAATTTTACCAACAATTGTCGGTAACTCAAAGAGTGAGTTAGAGAATCGCACTACAGGTATGTGATGGAAATCGATTTCGAGCTCAAAACGAGTCAAAAACGACTGTAGGTGTGATGCATGTACTTTTTCCGACATCGAATTGTTTTCGATATCCGTTTCATATTCCATTTTGTTCTATGGAAAAATTGATCAAAAAGACGTGTGATGCAATTCGATATTCGTTTATTTTTCTCGTTTTGAAAACGGCCATATTTTTTTGGTCGGTTTATAAACGATGTAATGAATTTTGATATTTTTTTAGGAAAAAAGCTTGAGATTTAAACACGGATATAGAATAGATAAATTTACATTTATTTGCCTTATATTTAGTATATTATGTTAAGAAAATATTTGATATTTCGAAAAAAACACGGATCAAAAAATCAACTTTGAACATGTTTCTTTCCTCTAGATTAGTGAAGACATTCGCTTAATATGTTGTTTGCACTGTTTGTCCTCATGTAATTGGACAAGAATTTCCACACTAAACCTCCATATAGGCCAATAAAACAAGAACACACATTTATTTTATTTCTTATTACATTTTTTCGACTTTTGCCAAGAATAAAAAGTCTTTTCCATTTCTATTTTTCTTCTTTAAACTGCAGATTAGGGATCACCAGTCCGTTTTTTGTGTATGGGAATTTAATGAAATTGAAACAAGTGGAATTGAAATTCGATGCGGTTCCCATCACATCTAAATACAATTCACTCGTTTTGGACAAATCGTTTTCATACCAAATCGATTCGAAATTCATCACATACCAGTATAGCCTTTCGCAGGTTTAAGTCCAATTTACATATGTATGCACATTAAATGATTTCGTTTTACGAAATCCTAGAAACAAATGAAGTGTATTTACATCTGTTTTTTGCGTCATTTGCTTACGCACACAATCGCACATACACACTTATACAATAACACATACACACGCACACAATTTTATATCAGAAAAATAAGAATTTCACAACACAAATGTTTACCAAGTCCCGGGCCACACTAAGAGTAATTTCACTGAAATTTTGACATGAAAGTAAAAGAAAATGTAAAATAAAACGGCCTGTTTGTTTCATACGAATATTGCAACAAAACAAAATTGCAGAATAAAGGAAACCGCCCTGCAACATTTCCAATCGCACATTACTCCAAATAGTCACTGCATGACGATAGAAACACTCGCATGCGAGCTCGCATTAGATCTGTTCGATAACCTAAAAGTTTGTTCAAATTTTTACAAACTTTTACAAAATGCTGTTCGACAACAAACTTGTTCAGTAAACGAGAAATGGGTAGTAGTTGCAAGTACTTGCAAGCACTTTTTACTTGCGAAGTTATAGAACAGACCTATTCTTATCGATGAAGTATAAAGCCCTCGGCACATACGGTCCGTTTAGTGACACGTTGGGACATGCGTTGTCCCAAAACAGTTAAATTATGTTTAACTTTAATGCGCCAGCCATGTTGTTGTTTTTCAAAAAAACTTGTAGCGCGACGCACAACGCACCGTATGTGCCGAGCGCTTAACCGTGCGGAAAGAAATGAACCACGGCCAAGATACTGCTTGTGAAAGTCGATATCGTGACTTCAAAAAAGTTAGTTTAGCGATAAAATTGGTTGTGACGAAAAAAAATTTATTTTTCGTTTTTTGTTTCTATTTTTTTAATTTTTTATTATTGTAATTACTTTTCCAGCGTACATATGTTTTCAAGGAACTATTCTTAGTTGGAATTGTCGCCTAATGCTTGGTTTACATTTACGAAATCCACTCGATTTCAACTGTCAAATCCATAGGTTAAACGTCAAATGAAATCCAGATGAGATTTCGCCAGGTTTGTTCTTAAAGTTTTCATGTGATTGTTGTAACGCGGCACTTAACGGACCGTATGTATTTGGCCCTTAAGTAGTTACTGAGGACGATCAAAACAGGACTGCAATAAATTTGTTATTTCAAAATTCTAAAGTGTCGTTCTTTTACAAAAAATGAGAGTCGATTGCGATTGCTTTTTGTAGACGGAGTGAGAAACTCACTTCCAAATGCTAGCAGGGCGTGTACACTAGTTTCTTGAAATTATGTGTTTTTCCCAAAAAATGCAAAGTTTCATGTCAAAATTTCATTGACTTGACTTAAGGCTTAAGACTTAAGGCTCCGGCACATACGGTCCGTTGAGCGTCGCGTTGCAACAACCACATGAAAACTTCAAGAACAAACTTGGCATCACTTACACTTTTTATTATTTGTGTAAAAGAATAATGCAAAAAACTTTATTATATAAACACAAATTAAAAAATGTTTCCATTAAATTCAATCACATTTGAATTTACTTTCTCCGTTCTCCAATTAACCCAAGCGCATCTGATTTTGCTTCATCATCCTAAAGGTTTTTATGTTGCCTTCCACTCACTAGTTCAGCTTTCGACATGGACTCCAACTGGACTCCAATCCATTAAAAATTTCCGTCTCGTGTATTACCGCAAACATGTTCGCAACTTAATTTTTATTTCTTTATTTTATAACAAATTCTTAGAAATGTATACACTCTCTCTTATTTTTACAATAAATGATTTCGCCTGCGGTGAGTAGGGATCAAAAAACTGTTTTTTGTTTTTTTTTTTTGTATGGATCTCTAAAGCAACTGCTTATAAATTGTATCCAACGAGTGCATTTTTCATAACTCCGTGTGGACTGCATTAAAGGATGTTGTGAAATCATAACTCCACATGCACAACTTCCAAAATTTTTTGCTGGGAAGTGTCAGATAAATTAAAAGAAACTTTGTGTTCCTTTTAAAATTTAAACTGCGCCCGAGAGTATGCTGCACCAAAAGCAAGAAAAAATTTTCAGCAAAATCAATCAAAAGTGGTAAAACTTGAAGATTCTTGCACGTAAAGGAACAGAGCTTTTATGTATACAGACTTTTTGCTTGATATTGCCATATTTTTACAAAATTTAAAACTTATTGGTCTGTTCCTTTACTTTTGAAAGTGGTAAAACCGGCAAAAGTGGCAAAAGTTGTGAACTGCTACCATATGAATTGTATGGTGTCTGAAGTAAAGGAACGCTTTTCGAGTAAAAAGTGGTAAAACTTGAAGATTCTTGCACGTAAAGGAACAGATCTTACATCTGTGTTCCTTTACTTACCTGGGGTTACTATTTGTTACCATTTTTAACCTGCAATGAGTTGCGTAACTCCAAAAAGTGGTAAAACTGGCAGCAATTTTTAAGAGAGTGAGAGAGGAGAGAGCGCACATTTGCCTTTCCCTTCTACCACAGGCTACCAGCAAAATTTCTGCAGGGAAAAAATGTTAGAACTGATTTTTCGACTTTTGTTTGACGATTATTTCACAATGAAGAAAAAATGGACGAAAAACAGAAGAAAAAGTCGAACGCTGACAAAACAAAATTAAAAACTGTGAAATAAAAGACGAAAATTGATTTTTTATGTTTCTTTTTGACATTGCTACCAGATCTACCATTTTTCCGTTCCTTTACTTTTCTGGTAAAAAAGGTTCATGAGAAATTTTGACACAGAACAGTTTCTATCAGTTAGTCCCAATTTACATTAGGCGAGTTTACTTGCGGCAATTGTTAGTTTGACGGAGAGAGAGGTGAGGTATATGGTAACCCTTTGCCTCTCAACACCCTCTCTCACCAACAAACTGACAATTGCTGCAAGTAAACTCGCCTAATGTAAATTGGGACTTACACATGCCAGTAAATTGGTGCCAATTGAGCACATGTATTATACTCGAAATTGTCGAACAAGTGTTCGACTGGCATGCAGTTTTCTTGTGTGTTTACACATGCCAGTGCAAGTTCAATTTCAAAATTATTTTAAGCCGCATTAACACACAAAAGTGCATTATATTTCAGATTTAAAACACAATTCACAACATATTTTATTATTTTTTATTTTATTTCGTTTTAAAAAGATTGTTTTCAATCATAAACATAATGAATCTGGTATTGCCGCCTTTTCAATATTGTATAATCCCAGAGGGGAAATTATTTATCAACCTATATTTGCATGAAAAACATCAAAATTATGTCTTTACTAACCACTAATATATTGCAGCTACCAAGAGGTATTATTTGTGTTTCCTAATCTTTTTGAAAATATGCATTAAATCTTTGCATTCTTAAAAGAAACAAAAATGTACATGGATTAAAAAATAGTCTCGGCAACTCTTTTTTCATTTTCGACATATCACTGGCAGCCAGCTCAAAATTTTGCTGGCATGAAAAATCTAGTGCCAGTGGAGTCGACAATTCAAAAAATGTAATTGTGGTAGTAAAATATTGTGTATGTATTGCATTTTTCGAACTGTCACTGGCATGTGTAAAGGTTGGGTTATAGCCCGTTTCCATAACAGATATAAGTTGTGTTCGTTTACTCAAAATTTGTACAAATTGTTACTGGATGTTGTTCGTTTACTCTACAGTACAATGCAAAAGACCTTAGCCGATTGCAAGAAGTTACTGGACTTGTACAAATTGTTGAGTAAACGAACACACCTTATATCTGTTATGTAAATGATATATCCGTTTTGTTGATACAAACTAGAGTTGTACAATCTAGTTCATTTGAAAGATCTAGTTCAATAGCTCAGCTCTTTAAACTGAACTAGGTCAGTAATCTAGTTCATAGTTCACTGTCCAGTTCAATCGTTCGGATAAAAATCGTTCACCGGCTCTTAATCGGTCGTTTGATGTAAACGCATACATACAGCAAATACAAACAAACAAAAGACTTATATAATTTAACAACTCCATAACAAAAATATTACATTTACATAGTTTTATTGCATTCTTTAAGAAAGATTAATTAATTTTAGAAAAAAACATCCTTCATTTAGGTGGCTGGCAAAAAATTTTATGTTGTGTGTGTGTGTGGGTAGAAATTGTCATTGCGTAGAAGCTATGTGCGTGTGTGTTTCTTTTTATGTTTTCCGGACCGTATGTGCCGCGGCCTTTAAGATAGACGACGCCGTCACTTTATATATTTGTGAACGACATGTTGAACTAGATTGTGAATCGTTCGTTGATAGCACGGTCACCGACTGATTATAGTTCAGTGAACTATTATGAACTATATCCACTGATCTAGTTCATACGCTCTTTTCAATGAATCGTTCAATTGAACTAGTTCGTTCATGAACTATACAACTCTAATACAAACCATGGCGGAATAATAAGGTGTTACATCGATAACAATAATCGGGCCATTTACCACACCAAACGTCAACATTTGGAAAAAAAAACTCTGGCAACACTGAAACAAATTGGACGTATTGTTTTTGAGCGGAAAGAAAATCAAATTTTAAATTAAAATTTCATTGGAAATTTCAACCTTGTGGGCATCAAAATTGCATCATTGTGCATGAATGATGCCTGCATCTTTACCGGATATGGAGTATGACGTGGCGGAAGAGGAGGCGTCAACTTCCACCAACACTGATTTTGTTGCTCAGCCATATAAAGCAACAACAATTCCTAGCAATGCAAATGAACGCAAGAGACTGCGAATTGAAAGGAAGATTTCACCATTAAACATCGGCATTTCTGAACTTAAGGAAAAGCTTGCAAATCACGACCCACAGGATAATAACAGGTTTGGTATTCTCAGCGTATTAACTGACATTAATATACAATGTCCCACTGTAGTGGAATTCTGTAACTCATTTTTCGAGTTACCGACAAATATTGTTAAAATTAAAATGTTTATAATTTCGGTAATTAACGAAACTTTTCGGTAAGTTAACAACCAAAATAAAGCTGTTGCTAAATTCTACCAATAGCAACAGTGCTGTCAACTTTTAGTGATACTTTTCATTCATAATTTTGCGTTTTAATGTTACCGATTTTTGTCGGTAACTCGAAAAATGAGTTACAGAATTCCACTACTGCTGCTAATAAAACGCAAACAAAACCTATCCAACCAAATGATAGAAAACAACCACAACCAAAAACAAAATGGTGTCCACCCATTTTTGTATTCAATGTCAACATCAAGATACTTGTTGATACCCTTAGGGAATCTGTCCCAGAATCTGGGATTAGAGTGAAAAATGTTAATAAAATCAAAAGCAAATTGTACTTTGCAGATCCCAATGTACATTCTTCTATGATGGCCCTTCTGAGAGAGAAAGGTATCCATTCATATTCTTTCACTCCAAAAGAATTTAAACAGTTTGGCTTAATCTTAAGAGGCCTGTATTCTTACAAGGACGGTGATGAAATTAAAGCCGAGCTAGACTTATTGGTCCCAGAAACTGTGGCATCAGTAAGGAATTTTACTACTCCACATTCTATAAAGAAGGGAAATGACACTGGCTTATTTTTAGTCTCCTTGCTACCAGGCAAAAAGCTTGGTGATATCTCCCATATTAAGAGAATATGGTTGCAGAATGTTTATTGGGAAAAACCCAAAAGAAGGAATAGCAAAACTCAATGCCATAGGTGCCAACGGTGGGGACATACTTCCCGCAACTGTAATTCGGCGTATAAATGCATTAAATGTGACAAACTTCACGAACCAGGGAACTGTCAGAGAGTACAATCTGACACAGAAAAACCATATTGCATAAATTGCCAAGCATTTGGACACTTTGCGAATTTTAAGGGCTGTCCAGTTTATAAAAAATACATCGCAGCTAAAAGAAGCAAAATTAGCAAGATGCAGGAAGAAAAAGCCACCGCCATCAGAAATGTTAAGGCTGTTAGTATGGCCGCAACACCACATAATCTTTTCTAGTCATTTTAGACACAATGACAACCATTTAACCATCCAAAAACCACCAATAGTGGATGATTTCTTGAAACTAGCCAATTATTTCTTGGATCCGGAAGAACTGACTCTGGAGCAAGAAATTTCTATATTCTTAGATGAATTTAAAAACATGGAAAAATCCAAAGCCAAGATAGAATTTAAGCGAATTCTAAAAAAAGTTAAGCAGCAATATGATCTCTTAATGATAAAAGTAGACAAATAGATCTGCAAAAAACCCTTTCTTCCAACAGCATCGATGTGGCATTCGTTCAAGAGTGTCATCTACGAAAAAACAGGCAAGTTAGAATAGATGGATACGATATTATTAATGATCTCTCACCAATTGGTGTAGCCGTTATTATAAGGAAATCCATACAGTACTCAAAAATTGCCATCAGTGATGTCGGCATAAATACATGCTTAATTCAAATTGAAACTTCACAGAACGCAATTCGGAAAAAAAATCGTTTTGGGATCCTTATACGTTCCTTGCAATTATCCTGCGCAGCAGCTGGAAGCTGACCTTGATGTACTAGTTACGACGGCTTCATTTTCGGTGGAGATTTTAACTCAAGAAATCCGGAATGGGGTGATTTAACAGAGAATTCCAACGGAAAATTATTGAAATCATGGTTGCAGTCCAATATTTTAGACGTGATTAGAGTATGCGATGCGTCACCATCTTATCCTAATGGACCATCTTATTTGGATCATTTCCTCATCAGCTCCAAGTTAATCGACAATACCGCATCAAATTTTTCAATTTCGTCTTTACCTTCATTCTCCGATCATTTCCCGCTGAAGTTATCAATTAAAATGGATTGTTCTGATTTAATATTGAATGCTCTTCCATCATATATCTCCTACAAAAATACAAACTGGGAGAACTTTTGCATTGATTTTGAAAACGCATCTCAGCATATATTACCTTTATCAGATACTAATCTCGATAACGACGAAATCGATGGTTTAATTGATTCCTTCAACAGCTGCTTCAACTCTATTCACGATGTCCACTCGCAAAAAATCATCCATTGTTACTGGTCTGTTTCCTCTCTCGGAAAGGTCAAAACGACTATACAAAGTGAAATATCAATGGCAAAAAGAGTTAAAGAAGATATTTCATCGAACGGGAAATAGAATGAGCAGTGAGTATCGTATATTATTCAAACAAATTCAGCTTCTAAAAGTTATTATAAAAGAATCTATTAATACTGAGCAAGCGAATATATTCAATAATCGTCTACAAAATATCAAACCTGGCCCGTCAGCTTTTAAGGAGATTTATAAGTTCAGTGGTAGAAAGAAATCCCCTTTCTGTCAGCAATTACAAGTCAATGATAGTATTGTTTCCAACAATTCCGAAATTGCTAACCATTTCCATCAATACTATTCATCTTCTTTTCAAGAAACCATTCCAGAATTTCCAGTTGATGTTCTACAATCTAGAATTTCGTCATGCCTCACATCCACAGCTCCATGCATCTATTCTTTTGACAGTCAATTCAATTCAATTTTTAATCCAGATGATTATCATTTTACCAATCCTGAAAAAATTAAAGAGATTATTCAAAAAGTCAACAATAAAAAATCAAGCGGCGTTGATGGAATCTAAAATTTTGTTATACGCAAATTCCCTGAAACTGCTCTGCGAATTATAACATGCATTTGCAACAATTCCATCAACAATGGTTACTTTCCTAAAATATGGAAGCTTGCAAAAATAGTTCCAATTCAAAAGAAGTCCAATAGCGAAACCGTTGCCGACTACCGCCCGATCTCACTTTTATCAAATCTTGGCAAAATCCTGGAACATGTCCTGAAAGAAAAAATGGAAAATGATTTCATTACAAATCCAATATCTAACTTTCAATTTGGTTTCCAACGAAGGCATTCAACACAGCACGCTCTTTTAAAGTTTCATAACGACATTACAACAAATTTGATGAATCAAATTTGCACTGTCGCCATATCGTTAGATATAGAAAAGGCATTTGACTCCGTCTGCCACAAAGGAATCGTATATAAACTGATTGATTTGGGTGTGGATCCCTTCTTAATCAAAATAATGTACAGTTACCTGTCTGATCGCAAATTCTTCGTTCAAATTAAAAACGAAAAATCTTTTCAAGGAACAGTCAATAGCGGTGTTCCTCAAGGAAGCGTTTTAGCACCTTTTCTCTTCAACATCTTCTTAAACGACTTTCCTCACTCCACGATGTACTCAAAAGCAATTCTTTATGCCGACGATTGCCTTATTTATGCTCATAGTGGTTCCCCAGAGCAAGCCCTGCGTTACGCTGAGGAGCATCTACACGTTATTCATCAATATTATAAAAAGTGGGGCGTAAAAATTAATCCAGCTAAGTCTCAGGCTATCTGCATAAGGAACGCATCGGGGAAGTGTCCAAAACAAGTGGTCCCTCAAAGCAAGTTGCTACGATCAGGACTAGATGGGGTTGAAATTCCCTTTAATTCAACCATGAAATATATCGGGGTCACTTTTAATAAATTACTTAAATTTAACTCACACGCGAGATCTACAATAGAAAGAGCGAAAAAAATTGCTGGATCGTTTGCATATTTATTTAAAAACAAATACTTACCACAGAAGACAAAACTCCTTCTTTACAAGGTTGCCATTCGATCAGTACTGTTGTATGGATTTCCAATTTGGTTTTCCATCTCACCATCTGTTATGAAAGAGTTGGAGATCTTCGAACGGAAAATTCTACGAAAATGTGTAAATAGGAAATATGAAAATCCCACTAAAATGTTTTCTAATGCTTACATCTACGACACTTCAGGAGTGGAACCACTGTGCCAATATGCTCTCAACCTCCAAAAGCGATTCGTTGAAAAACTTCCAACTCTCGATAATGTGCTGATGAATGAAATTTATGACAAAGATAAAAACACTTCGTGGTCATCAACTCGCTATTTGTCCACAATTGGTATCTTGAATGAAATCATTGAGGCCGTTCCAGGCAACACAACACCACAGTTTTACACCAAAACAAGTCCGGGCACCCATAGAAATGTGAAATGCTAGTGAAATGCAATACTAGAATAAGTTACACAAATTTTTTACACTTATAATTGTCTCTACATAAGAGAATTCGATTCAACTGTGATTTTATATAGTAGTACAACTAGTCCAATTATTTATTATTTCATTTACTTGGAATATTCGTTTTTCCTGTGATAAATAATTAATTCACATATTTTATATGCACTTAGTCGTAATTGACAATTCACTGTTTTGATGTTATATGTATCTTTTATTTATTTACATTCGTAACCGCTCTGTTTGCCAATTAAAAACAGACACACTCGTATTGTTTTTGTTATTTATTTTAAGAGAATATTTATTTTGGCAAACGTCAAATGCTCTGCCAGCAACTGTCCAGGCCGGGAGCAAGCCTTCTCACTTTATCTTTTATGTTTATATACATACACAGTCTTACATAAGTATACGTACGCCCCATAAATCTCGGGTTTTAGAAAAAGTAATGATATTTATGAAATTCCAAGTACACAGGTTTATTTCGTCTCACTAATAAACAATATTTAATACAACAAAAGTATATTCCATAATATAAATAACGGTAAATTTCACAAAAACCAAAAAAATGATACTTACAAAAGTATACATACGCCCCAAGGAAATATGAGTATTATCGTACAATTTATGGAATTAACAGCAAAATTTATACATTTTATTGTTTTGGCGAATGTGTCTGGGTGTCCGAGATATATTTTAGAGAAAAAGAAAATAATTTTTAGGTGTTAAGTGCCGTTATTTAATGCCAAACTTCTTGTATAGCTCGTTAAAGCGGACCCTTGCTGATTTCTTTCCGTTATAGGTATTTGAGTATACAAAAGCCACAATATTAGTGTCAGATTATAGATTTTGAGATCCAAGAAAGCTTTTTAGTTGACCTTGTGCATAACACACCTTCCTGGCTGTCGATAAATTCACATTTTTCCTAGGATATCTCAGGAAGTTAATAGTTTCCTCAGAATTCTTGGCTCAAATTACATACAGAAGACCTTGAATTGTGTTTTAATATGGCGTTATATAATCCTTGGACACCAATTGAATCAGAAATGTACAATTATCCGATACTTTCCGACCCTATATTGACGGTAATGGTTATAATACGAAAACTACGTTGTTCACAGTGTAAATTTCATGCTTTTTGGTAGTGATTATATTTTGATGCTTTGGGAGCAGGTTTTTAACAGAATATTTCACATTTCTGATTCAATTCGAGTCCAAGGATTATATAACGTCATATTTAAACACAATTCAAGGTCTTCTGTATGTAATTTGAGCCAAGAATTCCGAGGAAACTATTAACTTCCTGAGATATCCTAGGAAAAATGTGAATTTATCGACACCCAGGAAGGTGTGTTATGCACAAGGTCAACTAAAAAGCTTTCTAGGATCTCAAAATCTATAATCTGACACTAATATTGTGGCTTTTGTATACTCAAATACCTAAAACGGAAAGAAATCAGCAAGGGTCCGCTTTAACGAGCTATACAAGAAGTTTGGCATTAAATAACGGCACTTAACACCTAAAAATTATTTTCTTTTTCTCTAAAATATATCTCGGACACCCAGACACATTCGCCAAAACAATAAAATGTATAAATTTTCCTGTTAATTCCATAAATTGTACGATAATACTCATATTTCCTTGGGGCGTATGTATACTTTTGTAAGTATCATTTTTTGGTTTTTGTGAAATTTACCGTTATTTATATTATGGAATATACTTTTGTTGTATTAAATATTGTTTATTAGTGAGACGAAATAAACCTGTGTACTTGGAATTTCATAAATATCATTACTTTTTCTAAAACCCGAGATTTATGGGGCGTACGTATACTTATGTAAGACTGTGTATGTATCTTCATCTTATTGTTTGCAAGTAGCATCTCACATTACAAACGTGTTAGAATAAGACAATCAAAGTACAAGAGTGAGAATTTGGAGACAATTGTGAGAGAATATTGGAGAGTTTTGGAGACTTTTGTTTACAAGTTTTTGCAAGGAAAATTTTTCTTGTAAGAATTTGCAAGTTTGACCAGCTGATTTAAATTCTTCGAATGTTTTGTGGCGGACTTCTTGGCAAAAACATAAACAAACGTTTGGCTATTAAATTTAATAGATACAAAAAAGGGGAAAATTATTAAATAAATTATGGAAAACGATAATGTAAGTAAAATAACTTATTTTGTAGTTTATGGTGACTATTTTTTTATTTTAAAGGTATCAAATCCCAGCAAAAAGCGGTGCATCCATGGAGCAGGAGAAACACAATATAGACGACCAACGATATCAATAAATATTTATGCCAATCATCGCACTGCGTTCCAGTATGTTTTATATTTGTTCATTGGAAAGGGAATTATAAGGGCATCGTCACATAAGAGGCACAAATGATTTCAGCCTTATGTACCGAGGCCAGGACCACAACGAACAGCATCAGTATACATTTCCCAAGGATCCCGAATGTTGAGGTTTTGTGGCGGAGATACCCTAATGGACCGATATGGACCCTTTTAGAAGTTAAACGAAATTTGGACAAAATATTAGGAGATCAAAAGTGTGGACCAAATTGGTTGCCCCGTTCAAGAGATATTGTGCGTACCATTTTAGTGACATTTTTTAAATATTAGTGGACCGGTATTGCCCATCTTCAAACTAAAAACTAAATTTGGACAAAATATGACGAAGGCCAAATTTTAAACCAAATCGGTTGATCAGTTCGAGAGTTGTCGTGCTCTCCGTATGGTGTAGTGGCTCTACGTATGGTGCCATAGAGGTTTTTACAACTTTCGGGCTGTTTTCTCAAGAAGAATGGACTTGCCCCTGAAAAAAATTTTACCATCGTAATTGAGGCAGCGAATGCAAGTTGCTTCAAAAAATATCAAAGTGATTCGAGAGCAGGTCTTAAAGTTAACTTATCCGAAATTTTGTGTGGGAGGTACCCGAAGGAGTGGACAAATATGGTTCATATTCGAACCTGAACTTGGGGAAGGTACCTGAAGGAAATGGAAAATAAACAAGTAAGAAAGTATCAGTCAGCTGACTGTAGGTTTTTTAGCTGTTGGGAAAATTTTCCAGAATGGAAAGAGCCGCAAAAAACTACATGTTGCAACAAAATTCAGAATGACCCAGGACGAGTGCATTTTTTCCAAACTTTGGGTAGGGTGAACCCGTAGGAGTGATCCGATGTAGTATATATTCGGACCTAATACAAATCTGTAGGAAATAATTTTTTTCTTTATTAGTCTATGTATATTTTCCTTACAGACTATGTAATTAAAAATGTTGTACTTAATTTTCTGAATTTAAATATATTACAATTTTACTTTTCAATTTACAAAGTTTGAGCTAAATCGATTTCTCTCTTAAAGGGTTATTTTACACATTAGCCAGTTTAGGTGGTGCCGGTAGGATTTTCTGGACCTTTTTGGGTCATTATCTCAGGAAGTATGGACTTGCCCACGAAAAAAAATACAACGTCGTAACAGGGGCCGCAAGTGCAACCTGCTGCATCACAAATTAATAAGATCAGAGAGTTGTTAAACTATACTTTTTTCAAATTTTGTGTAGGAGATACCCAAATGAGTGGACCGATATAGTCCATATTAGAACCCGATCTATGCCTGAAAGTAATATTACCAATAGTAATTCGCTTACTCCCTCCTAGAGTTATCATGTCCACAATCTTGGCGAAACATTTTGAACTATTGTGGGGGAGGTACCGGAAGGAGTGGACCGATATGGTCTATCTTCGAACTTAAACTAAGTTTGGACAAAATATTGAAAGACTCAAAATTTGAACCAAATATGTTGATCCGTTCGAGAGTTATCGTGCGCTCCAACTACGACACATGTATTATATGCGTTGTTTGCAGTTTTTGTGCTGATTTCTGAGGAAGTATGGACTTCCTCCTGAAAAAAATTATATCGTCGTAAAGGGGGGTAGTGAATACAAGTGGCCGCAACAAAAATCAAAGCGATTCGAGAGCAGGCCTTTAACTGCACTTAAGCAACATTTTGTGTGGGAGGTACCCGAAAGAGTGGACCAATAGGGTCCATATTGGAACATCATCTATGTCTGGTAGAAATGTCACGATGTGCAAAGTATGGACTAATTCGGTTACTCCCTTCAAGAGTTATCGTACAGACAATTTTTCCGAAAATTTTTTAACTTTTGTGGGGGAGGTACCTGAAGAAGTGGACCGATATGGCCCATCTTCCAACTTAAATCAAATCTGGACAAAATATTTCGATACCCAAAATTTGAACCGAATCGATTATCCGTTCGAGAGTTATCGTGCGCACCAGCCAGCAGACAGACGGACGGACGGACATTGCTAGATCGACTCGAAATTGTCTGAAACGGATATCGTACAAACATACTTAGGGTCTAAAACCATTATTTCGATGAGGCACATTTTTTGTCGTATCAAAGTGTAAATACCCTCTTTAGCCTAAAGGCTGAGGGTATAAAAAATGGAAAATAAAAAAAATGGTAGACACCTTCAATTGTTAAATTTAATCTTTTCCTCCAACTTCTTTTTGTTAGTCAAATCAGCTGACTTCTTGCAAGTTTTTACAAATTGCTGTTCGATAACAATCTGCAAATTTTTTGCTTCGAGAGAGTAAAATTGGTGGAGAGAGGTTACTGAGAACTTGCTGAGTGCTTGCAAGTACTTTTCACTTGCGAAGTTATCGTACACACCTATAGTTCTAAATTAAGCTAATCATTCCCAGTACATTTCTTGTGTCATCGGAAAAAAATAAGTCTCAATAAATAGATTACTTACTTACTTACTTTACGTCAACATTTGTTCGCAAATTTTGACGGTTGGGTTGGTAATTGGTCCGATTATTGTTATCGATGTAACACCTTATTATTCCACCATGATACAAACAGTTATACCATTGCACATGTGTAATTCTTACTTGCTCTGTGGTTAAAAGAGCGAAATCACTATAGACTCTATAGTATAGAGGGTACACTGAACACCAAACATACAGTTTCTTGAAACCAATTTCGGTAAAGTTTCTTTTCAAGTTTCGTTAGTGTCCACACACGTTAACGTGAAATTTAAGATTTTTGCGTGTCCTCTTTATTTTACCATTCGCGTTTGTTGTGTTTCTCATACCAATAAAAACAAAAAAAAGACATAAATAAACCAAAAAAACAACATAAAATAATTAATTAATTAATTAAATTAATAGTTAAATTTTCACTATTTCATTAATTAAATGTTTTTATTAAATCTTTTTATGTTTGTTTTGTTGTTAACGTTTGCTTGAGAAAGTAAAAATGAAAGAAAATGGAAGATATAATCTTGCAACGAAAAACAAGAAGAGGCAACATAACAAACACAGAAAACCATGTACATGGGTTTCACTACTTCATACCCCTCGCCTATAAACTTGACGTCGCCATGTTGAAATCGTGCTAGTCTGACCATCGACATATGAAACACTTGGCCTGTTCCCGTACTTTATAAAGTGGTAAAAGTTGTAAACGATTTTCATATATGTAAATCGTGTACGTGTGTACGGGAACGCAAAATGTGTAAAAGTGGTAAAAATTGTAAAAACTTTTTAGTTCTGGAACAGCGCTTAATTTAAGTTTGATGACAATGCAATGGAATTTACAAATTAAATCCCCTGGACCAAGGCATATTTATACAAGGTAGAAGTGACAATCAGCTGTATTCTTACTTTTTTGAAAATTTAGTTTTCAAAATATAATAGGGTCTGCTCATGAAATTTGAAAATTCGAAATTGGCTACTATAATATTCTTATATTCACCGTAAACGTGTAATAACAATGACCTACGACACTTCTGAATGCTTTATATTAACATTTTTATTCAAATTTGTTCTATTTTAGAGGATTTTCAAAATGTATTTATGTTTTTCCTGAACAAATTTTTGGAACGACCCTATTATTCAATATTTATCTTTGACAATTAATTTTCAATAACAACAATGTTGTTTTTGTAAATTTGTTAGTTTTTGTAATTCATGCATTTACCTTATATGAATATGCCTTGCCCTGGACAAAAAGAAACTACATAATGCGTCATGGTAGAATAAGAAAAGGTAGCAGCAATACACAGCTGACTGAACTGGGTTGTAACGTTAGTGTCAAATTTCATATGACATTTTATACATTTATTTCTATTTCGATGTACATTAGGGACATATATTTTTTGAGAAAAAATATATCATTCGGAAAAAAACATTTCCCAGAAAGACTTCTTCATATCAATGATATGTAACCTCCTCCAAGTTCGAACGATAAGCCGCGCAGTAAATCCCCGCTTGTAGAGGCGATACAACGTTTGTTAATATGTGAGGTATTTTGTTAAAATTTAAAAAAATAAAGCCCTAATGAAGAGGTGCTTCTTTGATTTCTTAAACAAAACATTGAAACAGCTTCTCCTTTTTCTATGAATTTCCAGCGACCCCAAACTTTTCTGCAAGAATTCTACTTTCTGCGAGAATTTATGCGTTTTGTGGAATGATGTGGAAACACAAAAATTGAAAATGTAACGAATTTTCATTCATGTTTTCCAAAGTATTGAACCAAATGTGAAAAATTATTAGTTTTTTTTAAATTGTTTTGTTTACAAATACAACTGGCAGTAACGTTACAAACAAAAACAAATTCCTTTGTGGTTGTTGTTCGAGTTGTATTTGTTGTAGTATTAACCATGGCACAATAATTCATAGGTAGGCCAGGTATGAGAATCGCCAAAAAATACAACCCTGTCGCTATGGCTTAAAACGTCAAAATTGTTTTGATGAATGATAACGGATGAGTATACAAAGAAGAAGAACGAAATGTTGAAATGAAAACAAAACAGAGTTGAATTTGTTGATCAATAATAAATATCAACTCTGCATGTCAACACGGGTTTGACAGATTAAGCCATAACAAAAAAATTGTAATCAGCTGTTAGCTGTGGCCTACCTAAGAATTATTGTACCATGGTATTAACTTTACCTTGTATTTGTTCTACCATGATAATGCGTCATAAAGCCAGATGATTATGATTTCACCCAATCTGTCAAATATATTGTTCATTAAAATGTGAAAATAAAGAAATTTATATTTATTTACATTCAAA
This sequence comes from Musca autumnalis, assembly GCF_047663935.1. Taxonomy (NCBI): domain Eukaryota; kingdom Metazoa; phylum Arthropoda; class Insecta; order Diptera; family Muscidae; genus Musca; species Musca autumnalis. Next base: position 83,931,100 of record NW_027411866.1, read on the forward strand.
TTTGAATAAAAATCATCTTGTTTCTGTAGTCTTTACGCTATTTTTTAAAGATGTTGCAATTGAATTTTCTAAACCCCAGTACATTGTGAACGTACTATAAGCCATAGAAGTTGTTAATGCTCCCAATCAGCTGATTGCCTTTGTTTATAATAAAATTGCTATTGTCCTATGTCAAAGAACGACTGAACTTGACTTATTTTAATCTCCAAACCAATTTCCAACAAGTAAACAATTTATGTATGTACAAAATCATGTCAAATACGCGAAGCAAAGTGTGTTGTCTTTGTTGTGAAACATGTTTGGAATGGAGTCCGAATTTAATTGGAGACGATGGAGAATGTACCGACGTTTACGAAATAACAGTGAAATATTTTGATCCTATGGTAAGAGTTTGTTCTCGTAAAAGTATTGCACAATTAACTTCGAGGTTCTTTTCCAGGTACTAGCTTTGGAAAATGCTTATGAAGAGTCTCCTATACAATCTAACGTTCTGTGCAAACCTTGCTGGAACCATATTTGTTATGTCATCCGATGGATTTCTGTTTGCCATCCGATGAAATTTTTTTTACATGCGCCATACATAAAGAACCAACCAGGGCTGTATCTAATCAGCTGGTTGTCAAAAAGTACGAATTTAATAGATTGCCAGCACTGCTCTCGGCTGTCATCGATCGTTGCAGCCGAAAAATTTGCATCATGGCGGCATTGTAAAAGAATTTTCGTGCCGGCAACATCAATTTTCGTGGTTTTTTGCAAGTTAAGATAAAGTGAATTGCAGCACATAAAATTTAATTTCGTGAAAAGTGCCGGTGTTTGTTCGCAAAAAGACCATTACATTTTTGCAAAATATTCTGCTGTCTATCAATAAACGATAGAGGTGAGGACAAATTAAACGCCGAAAAGAATGGCATACAATTTAATATCTTTTTGCAATTTTACAGCAAACACACGGTAGGGAATGAGGCTGACCGCTTGGTGGGTGTACTTTTTGCAAACCTGCTAATGAAATTTGCAACACGAGGTGCAGCCATTTTGTAAAATTTCCACCATCATCCCTCCGTGTGTCTTTTTCTGTGGATAATATATGCAGACACCGTCTGCAATTATAAATGCTGAAAAATAAACAAGCTTTTTGGGATTACGACCAACTTTTCGCCGTTGACAATTGTGCAATGACAATTTTGGCTAAAATTATCAAGCCGAATTAATGTGCAAAATTTTAAAACCCCGACAAAACCACCGAGCACAAAACCATTCACGAATTCTATTTGTTTTAAATCTCGGCAAATACCACCAAGCCGTAGCAATTCAAGACATTTTAATTGGCAAATTCCACTCTAGCCTGAAACAACAACAAAATATTTGGCATCCAGTCTGAGAAATAACAAACCCAGCAACATCGTGGAGTCTGTTATGCCATTCTCATCAGACCAATTGGAGTTTTTCCGCCCGTTTTGTAATTTGATATTTCCATTGGATTTCGCAATCCGTGCACCTCCAGGCGATTGTGTGGCTGGCAGCTAGAATTTCCATCAAGATTACGTTTCACCAAAAAGGCAAAACCCCCCACCACCACCAACCTGGAATCCAATCAGAACCAGTAACCAGGCAGTATCCATCACCAATACATTCCAGTTATGGCCGATACATCATGGAGCAGTGCAGATAAGTACCATAGTGAAAAGTAGTGATAGTGAGATATCTAATCAGATTTTGGTTTAGTATTCCATATTTCTCCACCACAGGCGGGGAAATATGGGATCTAAGTTTTAGTATTCTATTTTAATCGACGGAAAGCCGATATAATTCATTCGATCTGCTTTTTAAATTGTTTTAAAAATGCATAAGCCTTGCTATAGTGTAAGAATAGACCATGAGGGTAGGCATTAAGCCCAGTTTTTTGTAACGGTTCACATCCACGTGCAGTAACGGGGTTGTGCAGCACGTGTACAGTTGCATTCTCGAAATTTCCTTTAACATCTTCGGTTTTACCTTTCGCCCTCTTGATGTGAAGCCGCGCAATTGTTGGGCGTTGTTTCGAAATTAAAAAAAAAAGACTTGGACATATAAATAGTTGGAATTAAATGATTCCTATGCAGTAGAAAATTTTAAATTTTTTTATTTCGAAATAACCCGCAACTTGTGTCAGAATTTTTAAACGGTTCAGCCTGTGCTTTTGTTTGAGGTAGAAATCGAAATAAATATCGAATTGTGGCGTTTTTTTATGAGAGCAGGTACTAATCTAATTGATTAATGATTTTATCTCAATTTAAATTTATGGTTCCGAATGCACGCTTGATATTTATTTCGTTTTCTGGTAATAATACCAATAAATCAAAGGCTGTTTCAATAGTTTTTGAATAATAAAAGGCGAGTTGAACCACTTTTCCGTTTCAAGAGAAATTTTGGCGATTTCTAATATTAATATTTTTTTTCCGGTGTTTAACACTTAAACAAATTCTGTCCTACACGCAGAGAAAAAATATTTTTCGCTTTTGTTGGAACAAAAATATATGTTTTGGTTCCAAAAATGTATTTGTTTTGTTCAAACATTGTAATCCAAATCCAAAAATACCATCTTTTGTTCCAAACATAGAAAACAAAAACAACTTTCGAATTTCCGCAATATTGTTAAAATCGTTAACAATACCGATTGTAGGAACTATCATAATCTAATTTTGTTTACAAAAAGTATTGTCAATACAGAAAACCAGCCCAGAAATTTTTGATTTGAGTGCATATACTTCTCATATACACTTTTCGCATAACTTGGATATAAATGTCGCGTATAATATTGCAATCATTGATGAACACAATACATGGTTTGCTGCATTGGCTGACAACAAAGACAAACAAAAAGCCACAAGAACCCACCACAACATAAGGAATAATTAAACACCATAACAAACATGAAAAGGAAAGAAGAATGAAACAAAACAGAAACAAATAAAAACAAGAGTCTCACAAGTACATACACACAAAAACAAAGGTAAAGGCAGCATGTCATACAAACACACCACAACTCACCAGAATTGTTTTTTCAACACGGCATCGAATAGCGAGAGAAGAGAAACAAATTTTCGAAGAAAAGAGAGAAATATTGTTCAGTTGACACAAACTATTTTTGGATTTACAATACTACATGAGGAATCCAACAATATGTTAACAATACATATTTTGCTCTTGGAATATTGTTGGATCAAACATATTTTTTTCTCTGCGTGTACTGCGCGTGGAAGGCCGCAGGAATATATAGTATTTTGCAAGAAATATTTTGCATAGTTTACGCTTATTAATACATGATATAAAATCTTATATTGTTGCCTAGATTTATAAATATTTTATAAATATTTTTAAGCGTGAAATTATACGCGCTATAAATTTTTATGACCACATTTATTATTACTAATAGCATTTAACTATAAATATCTAGTGTGTGAATCCCTCTCTTTAACATAAGTCTTTTGGATTATACTATATTATCTCCTGGTTCTTGAGCTCAATTGCTAGGTTACCCTTTTTATTTAATATTTTTTCTTTTGTACATTCTTGTTTATGGTGCATAATGGCACCGAGACAGGGATAAACACCCATGATTTTCTACATCTTTATTAGATGTATATGATCTATGTCATTAAATTATATCCAAAATAGTTTTATATATAGTCAACTCTTAAAGAGAAACCATTTTTTTAGCTTTAAGAAAAGCGTTTTGTGAATAAAACCCCAAATGAATTTAAATGAATATCTTTAAGGATTTCTCAATTAACATGTTCTGAATTATTCTAAAAAGGTAAGGTAGAAGGGTTATCCAGCCAAAGGAATTTATGGGGGTCTCCGTATTTATATGGGGATCCATAAGCGGATTTAATACTAAATCCATAGGGAGGGCACGGTACCTAACACCACCTACAGGTACCCTACAACAACACTCTTTTACAGCACAACAACAACATCTAATGTGTATGTGATACTTCTTTTGATGATGTCTTTTATTTTTGTACATGGTCGAGAGGAACCGACTGAATAAAGCCGGAGCTATTCCAAATAAGACTACCACTTCCACCTAGGTATAGAAACAGATGTCGCTCTCGTATCGCATGTTACAGATGGCGCCCAACGTAAAGCTTTTTTTGTTTTTGCTAACATTTTAGAAGTTTCTGGTTATGTGTCATGGGTTGCTATTACACTATAACTCCCATATGCAGCATAACAGGAATGGAATGTACAATCATTTCTAAGATTTCACCTTTTAGAAAACTATTTAGTAGTCTTCAATGGTTACTTATATGAGAACCTTCGAATTTGCTACCAAGTAGATAAAAGCAATTTTCAATTAGGGCATTGACAACATATAGTCATTATTGCTAGACACGTCTATGGTTTTCGATTAATTTGCGATGTTAGATATGTCCTGATTATAGACACCATCAATATAACGAATAGCATATATGAGTTTAGGTGATGTTCGTTTAAGCTGTAAACGAGTTAATGTTTGTTGTTGTTTTAATTCTATTTTGGCTTGGGAATATCCTCTACTAACTACCTTTACGTTTTATGAACAAATTTTGACCTACACTATTTTTTTTTTTTTTGAAAATTTTCTTAAGAAATTTTGAGATAAAATTATTGAATTTTATTCGTTTGTTGGCATATTTAAGACATAGTAGTTTTTATCTGGCACCTGCACTAATTAGGCTTTTTGGCACAACGTCTTGTTCCTGTTTCCGGTTCGAGATTTGTATATAGAGCTTCGTCGTGGGACGTGTTGAAACCTTTCGGATTTTAATTGAGTTTCGCTGGTTAGTTTTGTCCGTTTTTTTTTTTTGAACCCTTTGACAGTAAAGGACTTCGGCTACTTTACTATACACCTTGCCTGGATTATCTACGGTAGGATCACAATTCTGATCAAAATATTTTGGATCATAGGGTCGTCGCCCTCAAGACTTTGTTTTTCTCTTTGTTTTTTAAAGACTGCAGGAGGGGTTTGATAGGCTCAAACTACCGATTGCTAGTTCTTAATCTAAAAAATATATAGGCATAGAGGCCATATATTATATGTTTGTTTTCAGGTACACACAGGGTGTACACAGAACTGGACTAACTGTACCCGAAGACTGGTCTTCAGTTCGACTCGAGGTCAGCTGAAGTACCTTAAGGTTGTAGGGGCGGTTAGTCTGGAGAGCCTTCGGACGGCAGCGCTCAACCTTGAGTTGGAGCATTTTCCGTAGGACTGGTTGTTGTCTGGTTGTCGATTTCCCAGTGTATCTTTAGAAAGCCGTTCTATGCTTAACTAAAGATACATTGAAGAGACCTCGAGAAACTCTTTGAGGAAATTCTAACCGGCAACAATCACTCCTACGTTTTGAACAGTTTACCTCATAGAACAATAGGGGTAGGCGAAGAGAACTGAAGAGCCTATCGAAGTTCTATTTTCCTTTTACCAGCCAAGACTATTTATTCGAATATTATTCGAACTAATTTTACCCGGACTTACAAACATTCATACTGATCTACCACAGCCTAGAGAAAATAATTTGTTGCCTCGATTTATTCTGTTTTACAGAATTTCTGAGCTTTTGTTCTGGTTTTGAGAAACGTTGCAAGATTTAGATTTTTTTTTGGTTCGATTCTTTTCGAAATATCTGACCTGTTGTAACCATTCAGTATTCTGGTTGTGTTTTGTTGCGTATGAGATTTTCAATATTGGACTTTTCGGAACCTTAAGGCAGTGACCGTGATTGACTGTTTCATCTATATATCTTTGGTATGTTTTTTTTTTTGAATTTATGGTATCATACCTACCTTTTTGAAAATCTGACGGTCAATTAGAGAAGACATTTTTGGATTTTGAGCTTTTTATTGAAATTTCTTGTTGGACTGCCCTTGTACTACTTTTTTTTGTAAATTTTGTTGATTTGTGGGACATCATGCAGCCTGCTACAGGTGCTAAGCCAAAAACTTACGGTATTATTACAAGGTCGACAAGTCAGGCAGTAGGAGAAGCTGCTGGAACAGAACCAGGTACTGAATCTGGTATCCCTGCCAGCGCTGATGGCAATGAACCGCCAACACCAAACGAATTTGCAAGTCCACCTACTCTTTCGCAAGTAAATGAGCAACCAAGCACAATTACTAGACCTTCCTTTAGCCCTTTGACTATTCGTGGAAATGATGAAGATCAGGTTGATAGGCTTAGTAGCACAGGAGTTCTTGAGGTAGTTCAGTCCGCCTTAGAGGCCACCCAAGCATCAATGGTTGAAACCATGAAAAAGGAAATGCAGAAAGCGGTTGCTGCTGCAGTTCAAGCTGTTTTTTTTCAATCTTCAGTTCCTCCAGTTAATCCTATTAACAGACAAGAACCACATTCTCAAAGCATTGATTGGCCTCATGATTTGCCAACACTACAAACCGATACCAGACATGCAGGATCGGGTAGTAGAAACCAGGAAGTTCCAAATAGAAATAGGGAAGATTTTAGTAGGCCCAGGGTACCTATTCTCTAACTTTTTAACAACTTTACTCATTGTTTATTTTACAACAATTTCATTTGTTTGTTTTGTAGTTGTTACAAAAACAAAAGAAATGTTAACAACTTTTTAATCGATAAAAGTTACAGAATAGGCCTACAGGTATCCATATCTCAGTAAGTGGGGCATTAAGTTTGATGCTACCCCAAAGACACCAAATGTCGAAGATTTCATCTTTCGAGTAGAAAGGCTTCGAAATAGTTATGGCTGCCCAGAACAAGAATTGGTTGATGAATTTCATCATTTATTGGAAGGCCGTCCTTGTCAATGGTACTGGGGGTCTGATCCGTCAATATCCAAATTTGAACTGGGAGAGTTTAAAGCTGTGTATAGTTAGGGAATTCCAGCGTTTTCAATCAAATCTTGATGTGATGAGGCAGATTATGGACAGAAAGCAGGGTAGAGATGAGTCTGCTACACAATATATAGACGCTATAAATAATCTGCGTACTCAATTAAGGGAACCTTTGAAAGATTTTGAAGTTACAGACATTCTCAAAGCTGGACTGAAACCCCGACTTGCACATTTAACTTTTAGTGGTACTTTTTATTCTGTTGAACAATTCCGAAATGAAGTTAGAAAAGCTGAAGAGTTTCTTGAAAGGGAATCGTCATTGAGATTTAGGACCAGCCAACCCACTCGAATGGTGAATGAAATTAATGATTATGATTTTGATGAGGTTGTACATGATGTCGAGGAGTTGCGTTTACGGCAGAAGCCTGGTGTTTCCAAAAATGAGCCTTCACGGTGTTGGAATTGCGGCAGCAATGGCCACGTTTTTAAGAACTGCTCTAGTTCTCACCGTTCAGTATTTTGTTTCCGCTGTGGATCGCCCGGTGTTACCACTCCACAATGTAATAACTGCAAACAGGTTAGTCGTCCCAATGTTGCAAAGTCCGAGTCAATCTCAACTCAGACAGTGGACTGACTAGGTCCTACTAATGTTTCCACTTCAACAGATCCAGTCCTTTTTAATCAATGTAGTGTACTACCCAGACTTTCCGACAACATTATCAAAACCAAACCTGATTTGACTTTGCCTTTTCATATCCGCATGGCAAATTATCTGAAGACCAGAGAGCGTATTTTCAACTCCGAAATTACGTATAAATCTGACGTTTTTGTTTCCAGAAGAATCCTTAAAGCTCGTGAACGTTACAGACTGCGACGTCTTAAGCGACTTTCGGTTTCCTCTACCACGTTTTCCGATTTCAGACCTAATGATCCTCGTCCTTTTAGGGAATTTTTTGTGAATGGTGTATCAGTGTTAGCCTTATTCGATAGCGGAGCTACCGTAACCTGCTTAGGCAAAGATTGTTTATCTCTGATTAACAAATTGAAATTGAAAATTATTCCGGTTTATAAGTGCAGTGTTGGTACTGCCAGTGGTCATGGTGTTTCTTGTGCAGGGAAAGTTACCGTTCAGCTTACTTTTGATAACCAGACGAAGACAATGGATGTCTATCTCATTCCGGATCTGGAGAATTCCATGTACTGTGGCGTCGACTTTTGGAAGGAATTCAACATAGCACCCAAGCTCATAAACAGCCTCGAGATCACTTCTGTACTTAATGACTCTGATATGCACTCTTTATCTGACGACCAAATAGCCATGCTTGAAAAGGCTAAAGAAAGTTTTAAGGACTTCGAGAAATATGGTTTCGGAAAAACACATTTAGAAGAACACGTTATAGATACGGGGAATGCAGTCCCAATTAAACAGCGCCACTATCCAGTGTCTCCAGCTGTAGAGTCATTAATCTGTCAGGAATTAGATCGTATGTTGAGCTTGGGGGTTATCGAGCCCAGTAATTCTCCCTGGAATTCTCCGGTCACCTTAATTCGTCGTGGTGAAAAGAATAGACTGTGCTTAGATGCACGTAAGTTGAACGAAGTCACGGTTAAAGATGCGTACCCTTTGCCTTTTATTGATGCCTTACTTGGTCGTCTTCAAGACACCTATTTCATATCCAGTATAGACCTCAAAGACGCTTTTTGGCAGGTGCCCCTTGCAGTCGACAGCCGTCCGAAGACTGCGTTTACAGTGCCGGGGAGACCACACTATCAATTTACCGTCATGCCGTTCGGGTTGTGCAATGCAGCCCAACGGTTATGTCGGTTGACTGGATGCTGCAGGTCTGGAACGTCCCATCGCCTTTCATTCTGCGCAGCTTTCCAAAGCAGAACAGAATTATAGTGTGACGGAGCGGGAGTGTTTGGCAGTCATTAGCGCGATAAAGAAATTTCGCCCGTTTATTGAAATGATGCCATTCACTGTCGTGACGGATCACAGCGCGTTGAAATGGCTGATGGGACAGAAGGATCTCAGCGGACGGTTGGCAAGATGGAGCTTGAAGTTGCAAGCTTTCAATCTGACATCCAGCACCGAAAAGGGTCACAAAATGTAGTCGCCGATACTTTATCCCGTGTTCATTTGGACGAAATCAATATGTTTGTTGACACAGAGCCTTTGATTGACTTAAATTCATCCGATTTTAAAAGCGAAGAGTATCTACAATTGATCGCGACGGTTCTTGAAAATCAAGATAGTCTTCCCGATTTAAAAGTTTCTGACAATTTCGTTTACAAAAAGACACTTCCGTCTGACGGCACGCCAATACACGAAAACTTTATCTGGAAATTATGGGTTCCAACCGGTTTAACCGAGACACTCATTGCTAATACACACACGTCTTCAAGTCATTGTGGTATAGGTCGAACAATCGCTTCACTTCGACAGTATTTCTTTTGGCCAAATATGGCAAAACAAATTCGGGACTAGGGATACGTAAAATCGATTTCGGTTAATCGATTAATCGACTATTAACCGTAAAATTTCCAAAATTCGTAGTCGACTATTGACTGAGCGAAACCGAATAATCGATTATTCTTAGTTGACTTTCGGAAGACGGAGTGAACTATTATTCGTAGTCAATCATTATTCGTAGCTACTATTAATCGTGATCGGTTATTAGTCGTAGTTGACTATTGGGTGTGCTAAAACCGCATAATTGACGGCACTTTTTTATACATATAACCATCACGGATCGCATCAACGAAAATGGTCGATTATAATCGGTTTTCGGCGGTTAACGATTAATCGAAAGTCGACTTTTAGAACACTCTCAAATAATCGACTAACCGAAAATCGAGTTTTAAGTTTTTCACGAAAACCGAATAATCGAAAAACCGATTATTGCATTTCACTGCGTATCCCTATTCGGGACTTTATCAATCGTTGTGTTGTTTGTAAGGAGACAAAAGCTCCAAACAAAATATTGAGGTCGAGAATGGGAAAAGAGACTGTCACTGATAGACCGTGGCAAAAGATTTACATTGATTTCATCGGACCTTTTCCGAGATCCCGTATAGGCAATGCATTTATTTTTATTGTTTTGGACCACTTGACAAAATTCGTCCTCTTAAAACCGATGACCAAAGCAAATTCGCGAAATGTTGTTAGATTTTTGGAAACCGAAGTTTTCCATAAATTCGGGGTGCCACAGTTAGTCCATTCTGACAATGGAAAGCAGTTTATCTCGTCCGAATTAACTTCATTTTTAAACAAGTATGGTTGTAAACAAATTCGAAACGCGGTGCATTCGCCCCAAGCGAATGCGTCCGAGAGGGTCAACCGGACCATTATCGCGGCGATTCGATCGTACGTTTCTGAGGATCAGAAGGATTGGGATAGATTTTTATCCATAATCGAATGTTCATTAAGATCCACGTTACACACCACAACCGGGTTTACACATACTTTTCACTTTTCGGCACGCACATGATCAAACACGCGAGCGAATACGATATGGCACGAAAACTAGGGGTCTTAGAGGACGGCACAGTTGAAATAATTTCGAAACATGATTTTTTAAATTTAGCCCGAGATACGATTAAACAGAAAATTCACGATTCTTATGAAAAATCCGCGGCACGGTACAACACTCGAGCACGTGAAGTTAGTTTCAAACCCGGACAGGAAATACTTAGGAGGAACTTCGATTTGAGTGACGCTTCGCGCCCTATTAACTCGAAGTTATGTCAAAAGTTTGTCAAGTGCAGAGTTGTTCAGAAGGTAGGGACTTCGTTATATGAAATTGAAGATCTACAAGGACGGAAAGTAGGGGTCTACCACTCGAAAGACCTTCAACATATGGTGCCAACTAAGTAATTGCCCGGCTTCTATTTCTTCTGGCTTCTGTCTCAGGGTCGTAGTTCTTCCCCACGATCATGATATCGGTTGACTTCCCGAATCAGTTACCTTCGGCGGGCCTCCGATAACATGTTCGGGTTTGTTATGTCATCCGATGGATTTCTGTTTGCCATCCGATGAAATTTTTTTTTACATGCGCCATACATAAAGAACCAACCAGGGCTGTATCTAATCAGCTGGTTGTCAAAAAGTACGAATTTAATAGATTGCCAGCACTGCTCTCGGCTGTCATCGATCGTTGCAGCCGAAAAATTTGCATCATGGCGGCATTGTAAAAGAATTTTCGTGCCGGCAACATCAATTTTCGTGGTTTTTTGCAAGTTAAGATAAAGTGAATTGCAGCACATAAAATTTAATTTCGTGAAAAGTGCCGGTGTTTGTACGCAAAAAGACCATTACATTTTTGCAAAATATTCTGCTGTCTATCAATAAACGATAGAGGTGAGGACAAATTAAACGCCGAAAAGAATGGCATACAATTTAATATCTTTTTGCAATTTTACAGCAAACACACGGTAGGGAATGAGGCTGACCGCTTGGTGGGTGTACTTTTTGCAAACCTGCTAATGAAATTTGCAACACGAGGTGCAGCCATTTTGTAAAATTTCCACCATCATCCCTCCGTGTGTCTTTTTCTGTGGATAATATATGCAGACACCGTCTGCAATTATAAATGCTGAAAAATCAACAAGCTTTTTGGGATTACCACCAACTTTTCGCCGTTGACAATTGTGCAATGACAATTTTGGCTAAAATTATCAAGCCGAATTAATGTGCAAAATTTTAAAACCCCGACAAAACCACCGAGCACAAAACCATTCACGAATTCTATTTGTTTTAAATCTCGGCAAATACCACCAAGCCGTAGCAATTCAAGACATTTTAATTGGCAAATTCCACTCTAGCCTGAAACAACAACAAAATATTTGGCATCCAGTCTGAGAAATAACAAACCCAGCAACATCGTTGAGTCTGTTATGCCATTCTCATCAGACCAATTGGAGTTTTTCCGCCCGTTTTGTAATTTGATATTTCCATTGGATTTCGCAATCCGTGCACCTCCAGGCGATTGTGTGGCTGGCAGCTAGAATTTCCATCAAGATTACGTTTCACCAAAAAGGCAAAACCCCCCACCACCACCAACCTGGAATCCAATCAGAACCAGTAACCAGGCAGTATCCATCACCAATACATTCCAGTTATGGCCGATACATCATGGAGCAGTGCAGATAAGTACCATAGTGAAAAGTAGTGATAGTGAGATATCTAATCAGATTTTGGTTTAGTATTCCATATTTCTCCACCACAGGCGGGGAAATATGGGATCTAAGTTTTAGTATTCTATTTTAATCGACGGAAAGCCGATATAATTCATTCGATCTGCTTTTTAAATTGTTTTAAAAATGCATAAGCCTTGCTATAGTGTAAGAATATACCATGAGGGTAGGCATTAAGCCCAGTTTTTTGTAACGGTTCACATCCACGTGCAGTAACGGGGTTGTGCAGCACGTGTACAGTTGCATTCTCGAAATTTCCTTTAACATCTTCGGTTTTACCTTTCGCCCTCTTGATGTGAAGCCGCGCAATTGTTGGGCGTTGTTTCGAAATTAAAAAAAAAAGACTTGGACATATAAATAGTTTTAATTAAATGATTCCTATGCAGTAGAAAATTTTCAATTTTTTTATTTCGAAATAACCCGCAACTTGTGTCAGAATTTTTAAACGGTTCAGCCTGTGCTTTTGTTTGAGGTAGAAATCGAAATAAATATCGAATTGTAGCGATTTTTTATGAAATCAGGTACTAATCTAATTGATTAATGATTTTATCTCAATTTAAATTTATGGTTCCGAATGCACGCTTGATATTTATTTCGTTTTCTGGTAATAATACCAGTAAATCAAAGGCTGTTTCAATAGTTTTTGAATAATAAAAGGCGAGTTGAACCACTTTTCCGTTTCAAGAGAAATTTTGGCGATTTCTAATATTAATATTTTTTTCCGGTGTTTAACACTTAAACAAATTCTGTCCTACTGCGCGTGGAAGGCCGCAGGAATATATAGTATTTTGCAAGAAATATTTTGCATAGTTTACGCTTATTAATACATGATATAAAATCTTATATTGTTGCCTAGATTTATAAATATTTTATAAATATTTTTAAGCGTGAAATTATACGCGCTATAAATTTTTATGACCACATTTATTATTACTAATAGCATTTAACTATAAATATCTAGTGTGTGAATCCCTCACTTTAACATAAGTCTTTTGGATTATACTATATTATCTCCTGGTTCTTGAGCTCAATTGCTAGGTTACCCTTTTTATTTAATATTTTTTCTTTTGTACATTCTTGTTTATTGTGCATAATGGCACCGAGACAGGAATAAACACCCATGATTTTCTACATCTTTATTAGATGTATATGATCTATGTCATTAAATTATATCCAAAATAGTTTTATATATAGTCAACTCTTAAAGAGAAACCATTTTTTTAGCTTTAAGAAAAGCGTTTTGTGAATAAAACCCCAAATGAATTTAAATGAATATCTTTAAGGATTTCTCAATTAACATGTTCTGAATTATTCTAAAAAGGTAAGGTAGAAGGGTTATCCAGCCAAAGGAATTTATGGAGGTCTCCGTATTTATATGGGGATCCATAAGGGGATTTAATACTAAATCCATAGGGAGGGCACGGTACCTAACACCACCTACAGGTACCCTACAACAACACTCTTTTACAGCACAACAACAACATCTAATGTGTATGTGATACTTCTTTTGATGATGTCTTTTATTTTTGTACATGGTCGAGAGGAACCGACTGAACAAAGCCGGAGCTATTCCAAATAAGACTACCACTTCCACCTAGGTATAGAAACAGATGTCGCTCTCGTATCGCATGTTACATATTCTAGAATTTCATGAATTCCAATATAAAGTCTTGGAGAAAAACAATCAAATGCTCAAAGAAGTAAAAGATCGACTACTATCAACAAATGACAAAATAGAAGCGAAAGAAATAAAACATGAGCTCACACAACATATCGTTCCAAACACTGTAGGTGATTTATTCCCTGCGGAGGAAGGAATAACACCATTAGAGAATCTAGCTAATGTAGGGGATGCATTAAATCGAAATGAAAATTTTACTGGAGAAGAGTTGTCTATCTTTATTAAGGAAGAAGAAAAACTTGAAGATAGTGTGTCTTTTGATACATCAGTTAATGTCGATGGAGAGTATGTTTCTTTCAACAATGATACAAAATCGGAAGACAGTTTAGGTTGGAACAAATCAGCGAAAGAAGTGAAGACAAGAAAAACAACGAAAAAACGACACGAAGAAAGCTCATGTATAAAAGCAACTTCAACTTCAAAGAAAAAAAGAAAACAGAGGAAGAAAAAAGATAAAGCGGTAAAACCTCCAAAAGAGCCAACTTTCAACAGAGCTGAAAAAATCAGGGAAATGGATGAATTTATAGCAAAGTTCATACCAAACATTGAATGTGATCTCTGTAAAGAAAGTTTCCCCAACTATGACACCTTACGCTTACACTTTACCAAGGAACATCAACAAAAATGTTATGTTATTTGCTGTGACAAGAAGATTCGTCGCCGCTACTTACTGGTTGATCATTTGCATTTGCATATCGACCCGGAAACGTATAAATGTAATCTATGTGGAGCCGTTTGTAATAGTAGTAGATCTTTGCAAAATCACAAACTATTTATGCACGAAGCAGTAAAAGACCAACAGGTTTGTGATCAATTTGGAAAAACAATTATTGGCAATGTGTCTCTTAAGCTTCATAAAATGATAATGCATACTGAAGACGGCAAGCGACGAAAATGGCCTTGTGATATTTGTAATGCCCAACTATCCACAAACAATAGTCTCAAATCGCATAAACTATCATTTCATAGTGACGGAACAACGGCATTTGTGTGTAAAGATTGTGGAAAATTAGCGGCAAATGAATAAGCCCTGTTGCGACATAAAAAGTTTGTTCATTTAGTGGAACCTAAATACAAGTGTACACATTGTAAAAAGTCTTTTAAGAGAAATATACATTTAAAGGAACACATTGCTACACATACTGGTGAGAGTTTATATCAATGCCCACATTGTCCTCAAACATTTAAAAATAACGCTAACATGCATAAGCATCGAAAGATAGCTCATCCTAGTGAATGGGCAAAATCAAGAGAAAATCGTTTAGTACCAACTAAAGTTAATTCTGATGGAATAATAAATGCAATTCTTTTATAAGTTCTTAAATATGTGTTCTAACGTTTTTTATATTTATTTTACAAACATTTTTTGGAAAGAGTCATAATCTCAGCAAGGAATTTTATTTGTAAGATATAGAGTTATTGCTTCAGTTAGAATTTACATATACATATTTTAAATTCAAGATTTGTCAATTGGAGCGGAGTAAAGCCATAGCAATTCTCAAGTTAGTTGAATAAGATTAACAGGCTGTTGAACTATTAATGCCCCTAATTGGCATACTGTATAGTAAGGCTGACTTCCGAAAAGTCATAAAACTGCGTTGTTTCAGTTATTGCCCTTTCATTGTGAAATTCAAGCCTACAATATTTTCAAGCACACTTTCAGTTCCTAACTTCAACTTGATCAGAAATGATCGTGTTTCTCGCCGTGGTGGTGGTGTTTGTCGTACATTTCTAACCCTGCGTTTACACATGACAGGACAGTTGAGTTCATGTATTGATTGTCAACAACCCAAAACTTGCCTGTGTGACGTAGGCGTCCAGACAACTGCAAGAACAGTTATAAAATTATGAATCAAAATCATCGATTTTTTTTTTTCGTTTTCCGTTCACATGTTTTGTTTTTGTACATATTCTTTTGTTTTCAGCACATTTGAATTATCATCTCACTTCTTTTTCACGAAAATGTCAAAAATTTGTTAACCCGACTGTCTGTGAAAAAATGAAGGACAGCTGGAAGACAACCGACAAATGTATGTATGTGTTAGTAAATCAGAGTTGTATTTGAAGACAAACTGTCTGGTGTAAACGCCTAGTAAGCATTTGCGTTATAAAATTATTTTCAGAGGCGAACAATTTGGTGAATGTGAGTCGTTATTTGTTGAAGTTTTTGGTACTAATACATCATTTGTTGTTGGTGTGGTCTATTTGCCAACCGGTGCCATTGATGTTTTTGAAAACCTACATTCAGATTTATTTGAAAGATTCCTTAACATTTTGTTAATGGGAGATTTTAACTATAATTTATTCGATCCTTTCAGATCTGCCACTTTTCGGTCTCTTACAGCTAGATGCGGTCTTAACTGCATCCATAATTCTTTACCTACGCATTTTAATGTGCCCACAAATCGCACCTCTTTGATTGATTACTTTCTAACTAGCAAACCGTCATATGTTGCCCATAACACCCAGATACAATATCCATTTTTTTCATCCTATCACAGTTTTATTTTTATTTCTTTAGATTTTGTATCTCAGGTGAGAAGTGATTGGGTTGAATTAAAGGATTACAATAATTTCAGAATTGATCACATTGCTGACACGTATATTGGTGTTGATTTAGATTCAATATATCATTCAAATGACGTGAACTCTCAGTTATCTACTTTAAATACGGCTATTGATATACTTCATTCATATGTTCCTACGGTTAGATTTAAACGTAGCACTAATGATAATTCTTGGATGAACACATCTGAAGTTAAGGTAGCCAGAAGAGATAGAGACGCTGCTTATGGTGCTTATCTTAGGAATCCAACAGAGCTTAATTGGAAAAATTATACTCGTCTTAGAAATAAGGCTAAGTCCACTATAAGGAAAGCTCGTTTTCGCTTTGGAAGTAGAATGTTTTCTAATGTAAACGGCTCACAAATGTGGAAAAAGTTACGACATTTAGGTTGCATTGGTCGGGAAGAAGCTTCTGTTGCTGAAGACATTGATGTCGAAGCCATTGGAAATAATTTTCTTATTAACATGTTCCCACCAGATGGTACTTCTTTCAACTTTGAAGAATTTTTTGATGTTACTGATTCATCTTTCTCTTTTCATTCCATAACTGAATATGACCATGGCAGAACTACCAGGTAGTGGTATCACACCAGCTGATCGAATATGAAAAGTCAAATCCCTTTATAAAAAAATTATTTTTGTTGTAATTTCCCCAACAACATAAAGAAAGTTTTGACATAACATATTCAAAATTTTACGATGCCACTACCTGGTAGTTCTGCCATGAATATGACTTAGTTTTTGCACTTAATTCTATAAAATCAAATTCATCTGGTTATGATCAAATTCCAATTAAATTTATAAAACTGATTTTTCCGGCTATTTCAGCTTATGTTCTACATTTCTTTAACACAATTCTTACTGTTTCATGCTTTCCATCTGCGTGGAAACTTGCTCGGGTTGTCCCTATCTCTAAGGGTGCACAGAACTCATTAGACAATTACAGACCAATTTCTGTACTTCCGTCTATGTCAAAAATTCTTGAGAACGAAATTCCCAAATTCTTGAACATTGCCAACGTTACTCTATTTTTAATCCATGCCAGTTTGCTTTTCGCAAAAACCACAACACTACATCGGCTTTACTAGCAATCACTGATTCCATAAGAAAGCATATTGACAACCATGCTAATTGTATGTTGGCATCATTGGTTGGTATCATGTCTCTAAAGCGTTTGATCGTGTCAATTATGTAATCTTACTCCAAAAATTGAGAGATACATTTATGTTCTCTAAAACAGCATGTAAAATAGTTTCTTCTTCTTTATTTGCATATCCGTTATCCGGATGTTAAGCGATCATACAATATTACATTTTATTACATTGTTCTTGCAAATATATAGTTTATGTGGAAAGCGATAATTGTCGGTTTTTAGCCGCTGTTAGAAGACTGAGTTCATCGCGGTATCCGGTCCAGTCTTGTGTAATGTGCCTGGCAAGTATGACCTCTATTGGTTACCAAGGTGACAATGGCATTTGACTATTTTGGCTCCGGCTTAAGCTCTAGCGGCGAGGAGGTGCACTTGGGCACATACAAAAAAATATATCAATTTATCAGAAAACCAGGAAAAGCCTTGTTGTTGTATTGAATTTGGTTGTTGTTGTTGTTGCTGGTACCCCTAGGTGGAATTTGGGTACCCTCTGCCCTCCCTATGGGTTCCAAGCATAAACCCCCTAATGGGCCTCATGACTATGAAGACCCTCAAACGTAGATTATGACTGCCCAGTTACCTTTACATTACCTTATTATTATTTTCTCCAAATTAATTCATATTTTTATCGTTTTCCTTATATACAAGATTCATCACTACATTTATTCATGTACGTATAAAACAATTCAGGTTAAGGCTTATGATTACTTAAGGCTATTATGCTTAAGTCTAGTAATACTTTAATTCCATTTTTTTTGTTTAAGTGAATTGAAGAAGTAATATTATGAAATAATATTACCAATGTAAAAATGATAAACTATGAGGTTCTAAAAGGGTTAAGGATACACTCTCTGGTGATCTCCCTATTATTAGGCGTCTCCACGCACAATATAGAATTTACTTTAAAGCTAAAATAAATACCTCAACCTATCGAGCTCGAATGGGTATTGGGGTTTGTCCATGGGAAGCCATGGATTTATATATGAATTTGGAAAAATCAATTAAATAGGGGTATCGCTGAGGTGCATCGTACAAGATTAAAAGAAAATATAATTTCGTATCGATGGAAAGATTCAATATTTTGGTATTATCAACAATAAAAAAAATTAACAATATATCTGATCATCAATTAACACCTTTCTGAACATATATAAAAAAAAATCCGTATATAAATGCATCCATGAGGGTATAATCAACAATTAACGGTATAATTAAACACATGCACAATTATAAGTATGTTAATAATTACACTCGGGTGTATAAATGAAATTGTTCATCAATTTTTCTCTATATTCAAATCTGTTACTCGATCGATATACATATATATAAATATATATACATATATTCAGGAAGAAGGTGTGACTGATCTATAGGTTATGATATTGGGCAATAATTGTACTTAATAATTACGATGAGATCCAATATAAAATACTAGATAATTATATTCATACAGATGGATAGTATGTGACCGCAATTATTGAATGTTGATTCTAATATAACACACTTTAAAATCCATACGTGTTTAATTTAAACATACAAAATTTGTTATACGTAAATGCGTTTGATTATAATTCCGTGAACCAAATTATAACCAAGCTTATCTCAGTTCTTAGTAAAATCACATGAAAGATTCAATATGCTCAATCAAAGCCAAACTGTTTATGTATAAATGTGTTTGATTATAATTCCGTGAAGAAAATTATAACCAAACTAAAAAAAATCACATAAAACATTCAATAATTCGATTGCTGCACTGCGGCTTCACTTAGGTCTTCAATTCAATCACGGTTCTACTTACAGTACATCCAGAGAATTTAGGCTATGTTATGATGGTGATGATGAACTATGATTGTGATAATGATGGGTATGATGATGAAAAATACTTAATGTCCAGTCTATTGGTGATGATGATCTGTGCTATTGCTGTTAAACGGGCTATTGGCTTGATGTGATGAATGATGGCTGCGACTAAAGTTGATATGAATTGGATTCTCATCTAAATTCAATTGTGCACTGCAGTGTATGGTCCACGTGGTGGTTAAATTTTCTTGAAAAACGGTCACTAATTGTTCTGAACATCTGTCTCCGATATTGCGGGCATCAAAATTCAAATCCTTTTGGAAAACTTGAGGTGTTTTGCGCCATAAAGGGGCCGGCATGAAAGCTCGAAATGTTTATATGAATGACGCCTCAGCGTTATGGCTGATTGGGGTGCAAAAGTTTATTGTTGGGTCTGGTGGAAATTTCCCAAAAATTTTCGTTTAGCAGCTGGCGAAACACACTGAAGTGTTTCCGCATGCATCACAAATTGAAAGCTTCACTTGAATGTCGTTTGGTAACCGGGCAGTTGTGGATTTTTGGTTACTATCCAAGTCTATGACTGTACTTGCATTAGCCAATTGGAAATCTTCCAATTAGCTGCCGTGGAACATGCTCGAAAACGGCATAAATCTGTGTTGAGTGGCAATAAATGTATTTATTTCTTTTTGGGGTAACAATTTCAACAATTGTTTTATTATAAACCGGTGTTTGATCGCGTTTTAGTAGCAGGCATTGTAGTATAACAATTTGTTCTCAGCCAGATATAATGATGGTGTGGTACCATAGTACCGTTACGCCACAATGCTTTTTCCAAAAACGTGGTTTAGCACTGGGTACAGTATCACCCATGTGACAATCCTGTAGGGACAAAAAAAAGGTTTAATTACAATTGTGTCTAACAATTGTTCCCACCAAAATCAATAAAACGTTTATGTACATCCAATTGGATGTACAATTCTCTAGCTTACTTAGTACGTATACCACCAACACGATTTCTGCAAAATTCCTTCTTGTTCTTTGTGATGTTGTTTCGCCGGCTGCTACTTTTGCAAATGATGCAAAAAACATATGCTGGCCGTATAGGGATCACCAATGCGAAAAATGCATCGACCAATGTGTTGCCGCCACGTCAGCAAAACATATGATCACTAACAGTGTTGCACAGGCGTGGTGATTCGTGTAATACGACGCATGGCTGACAGGGTGACACAACAAACCCGAAGAGTTACCGAAGACCCGTCGGAGGAAAACTAATTCGGGAAGTCAACCTACAACAGCTTTGACGTGGGGAAGAACTGCGACCCTGAGATAAATAAACGAAAACATCAAAGCAACAGCCGGGCATCTACTTAATCGGAACCATGTGTTGAAGGTCTTTCGAGTGATAGACCCCTATCTTTCGTCCTTGTAGATCTTCTATTTCGTAAAGTGAATTTCCTACCTTTCTGGCAACCCTACATTTGACAAACTTATGACAGAGCTTTGAATTAAGATGGCGCGAAGCGTCACTCAAAATGAAGTTCCGTCTAAGTATTTCCTGTCCTGGCTGAAAGTTAACCTCGCGTGTCCGTGTATTATAACGTGCCGCTGACTTCTCATACGAATCGTGAAGTTTCTCTTTAATCGAAGTTTTAATTAAATCGTGAACGTTGTGTTTCGGTATAATTTCGACCGATCCATCTTCCAAAGTGCCTAGTTTCTTCGCTAAAGCATACGCGCTACCGTGTGTGATCATGTGTGTTCCGAACAGTGAAAAATAAGGAGAACATCCTATGGATGTATGGATGGTGGACCGAAGTGAACATTCAATTGCTGATAAATATCGGTCCCAATCTTTCTGATCTTCGGACACATACGTTCTAATCGCCGCGATAATTGTTCGGTTGACTCTCTCCGATGCATTCGCCTGTGGAGAATATACCGCGTTTCGGATTTGAGTGCAACCATAACGATCTAGAAAGGAAGTGAATTCCGACGAAATGAACTGTTTCCCGTTGTCCGAGTGAACAGTTTGTGGGACCCCAAATTTGTGAAATACTTCACTTTCTAAAAATCGGATAACACTTCGCGAGTTTGCCTTCGCTAAAGGCTTCAAAAGAACAAATTTTGTTAAGTGATCTAACACTATAAAAACATATGCGTTGCCTAACTTAGACCGCGGAAAAGGTCCTATAAAATCTATAAAAATTTTCTGCCATGGCCTATCAGTGATGGTCTCGTTTCCCATCTTCGATCTTAATACCTTGTTTGGAGCTTTAGTCTCCTTACACAAAACACATGAGTTAATATAATCACGAACTTGCTTTGCCATCTTCGGCCAGTAAAAATATTGTCGAAGAGCAGCTACCGTCCTACCAATACCACAGTGACTCTTTAATACAGACTTGTGAGCGTTTTCGATTAAACTTTCGGTTAAACTGATGGGAACCCAGAGTTTCCATATGAAATTTTCGTGAACCGGTGTGCCATCGGCAGGAAGTGTCTTTTTATAAACAAAACAATCGACAATTTTCAAATCGGGAAGACTTTCTTGGTTCTCGCGTACCAATTCTAACAACTGTGTGTATTCTTCATTCTTGAATTCGGGCGAACTTAAATCAATCAAGGGCTTTTCATCAGTGAACATGTTGATTTCATCCATGTGTAAACGAGACAAAGTGTCCGCGACTACATTTTGTGATCCCTTTCTGTGCTGTATATCGAAGTTAAAAGCCTGAAGCTTCAAGCTCCACCTCGCCAACCGACCACTGAGATCTTTCTGCCCCATCAACCATTTCAAAGCGCTGTGATCAGTGATAACCGTGAAAGGCATCATTTCAATAAAGGGACGGAATTTCTTTATTGCACTGATCACGGCTAAGCACTCCCGCTCAGTGACACTATAATTCCGTTCAGCTTTCGTCAACTGAGCGGAATGAAAGGCGATGGGACGTTCCAGACCTTCAGCGTCTAGCTGGAACAACACTGCCCCTAACCCAAGATTGGAAGCGTCACATTGGACGTAAAATCTTTTATCGAATACAGGATGGCTCAAAACAGGACTGGTAGTCAAAGCTACTTTTAATTTGTTAAAAGCCTCGATCGCATTTTCATCGAATGAAAAAATTTTGCCCTTCTTCAAGGTGCTAGTCATAGGAGCGGTTATCTCAGCATAGTCTTTGATGAAGCGCCTAAACCAAGAAGCCATCCCTAGGAACCTACGAACATCTCTAGCGGACTTTGGAATTGGAATATCAGTGATTGAGTTAATCTTTGATGGATCAGGCTTTAATTTTCCTGCCCCGACAATATACCCGAGGTATCTAAGCTCTCGACGACAAAATTTGGATTTCTTGAGATTGATGGTCAAGTTTGCCCTGGTCAACATTTCACCTACCTGACGAAGTAGTTCGACATGTGAATCAAAATCCGGAGAAACTACTAACAAGTCGTCGAGGTATACGAAAACCTTGTTTTTCAGTTCCGGTGAGATCACCCTATCCATTAACCTGCATAACCGTTGGGCTGCATTGCACAACCCAAACGGCATGACAGTAAATTGATAGTGTGGTCTCCCCGGAACTGTAAACGCTTTCTGTTGCCAGAGGCATTTGCCAAAATGCATCCTTCAAGTCTATGCTTGATATATAATAAGTGTCTTGTAGCCTGCCTAAAAGTGCATCTATAAATGGTAGCGGATACGCATCTTTTACGGTAACTTCATTTAGCTTGCGTGCATCCAAGCAAAGCCTGTTCTTTTCGCCTCTACGTACGAGTGTGACTGGCGAATTCCATGGACTTGTACTTGGTTCTATAACACCTAGACTCAACATGCGATCCAATTCCTGATATATAAGAGACTCGACAGCTGGCGATACTGGATAATGTCGCTGTTTTATGGGGACAGCATCCCCAGTGTCAATGACATGTTCCTCCAGATCTGTCTTGCCGAGACCATGCTTCTCAAAATCTCTAAAACTTTCCTTAGCTTTCTCAAGCATGGCTAATTGGTCATCGGACAAGATATGCATATCGGAATCTACTTTATCGGAATGGATCTCTAAGCTGCTAATAAGTTTTGGTGCTACACTGAACTCTTTCCAAAAGTCTACCCCGCAGTACATGGAATTCTCGAGACCAGGAATAAGATAAACATCCATGGTCTTCGTCTTACCGTCGTACGAGAGCTCAACACTAACTTTACCAGAACAAGAAACTCGCTGGCCACTAGCTGTACCGACGCTACATTTATATACAGGATTAACCTTCAGATTTAATTTATCAACCAAAGAAAAACAATTTTTACCTAAACAGGTGACACTGGCTCCACTATCAAAAAGTGCTAAAACTGATACTCCATTGACAAGAACTTCTCTAAATGGTCGAGGATCATTGGGTCTAAAATCAGAAAATTGAGCAGACGATATTGATAACCTCTTAAGTCGCCTACGTTTATATCGCTCACGAGTCTTCATAATACGTTTGGAAACAAAAACAGTGGTATCGGCCGTTATTTCGGAATTGAAAATTCTATCACGAGTCTTCATATAATTGGCCATGCGGACGTGAAAAGGTAATGTCAAATCAGGTTTGGTTCTGGCTAAGTTATTGGAAGGTCTGGGTAATACTCTACATGGATCAGAAAGAATTGGATCTGTAGACGTGGAAACATCAGTAGAGGCTAGTCAATCCACTGTCTGAGTAGCTATGGATTCGGACTTAGAAACATTAGAACGACTAATTTGTTTGCAGTTATTGCATTGTGGGGTGGTAACCCCTGGTGATCCGCAGCGGAAACAAAATACTGAACGATGAGAACTGGAGCAATTCTTAAAAATGTGGCCATTGCTGCCGCAATTCCAACACCGTGAAGGCTCATTTTTGGAAACACCAGTTGGCTTCTGCCGTAAACGCAACTCCTCAACATCATGGACTAGATCATCAAAATCAGAATCGTTAATTTCACTTATCATTCGAGGGGGTTGGTTGGTCCTAAATCTCATCGACGATTCCCTTTCAAGAAATTCCTCAGCTTTCCTAACTTCATTTCGGAATTGTTCCACCGAATAAAAAGTGCCACTAAATGTTAAATGGGCAAGTTTGGGTTTCAATCCAGCTTTGAGAATGTCTATAACTTCAAAATCTTTCAAAGGTTCCCTTAATTGAGTACGCAGATTATTTATAGCGTCTATATATTGTGTAGCAGACTCATCTCTCCCCTGCTTCCTGTCCATAATCTGCCTCATTACATCAAGATTTGATTGAAAACGCTGGAATTCCCTAACTATACACAGCTTTAACATCTCCCAGTTCAAATTTGGATATTGACGGATCAGACCCCAGTACCACTGACAAGGACGGCCTTCCAGTAAATGATGAAATTCATCAACCAATTCTTGTTCTGGGCAGCCATAACTATTTCGAAGCCTTTCTACTCGAAAGATGAAATCTTCGACATTTGGTGTCTTTGGGGTAGCATCAAACTTAATGCCCCACTTACTGAGATATGGATACCTGGGCCTGCTAAAATCTTCCCTATTTCGATTTGGAACTTCCTGGTTTCTACTACCCGATCCTGCATGTCTGGTATCGGTTTGTAGTGGTGGCAAATCATGAGGCCAATCAATGCTTTGAGAATGTGGTTCTTGTCTGTTAATAGGATTAGCTGGAGGAACGGAAGATTGAGAAAAAGCAGCTTGAACTGCAGCAGCAACCGCTTTCTGCATTTCCTTTTTCATGGTTTCAACCATTGATGCTTGGGTGGCCTCTAAGGCGGACTGGACTACCTCAAGAACTCCTGTGCTACTAAGCCTATCAATTTGTTCATCATCATTGCCACGAATAGTCAAAGGGCTAAAGGAAGGTCTAGTAATTGTGCTTGGTTGCTCATTTACTTGCGAAAGAGTTGGTGGACTTGCAAATTCGTTTGGTGTAGGCAGATCATTGCCATCAGCGCTAGCTGGGATACCTGATCCGGTACCTGGTTCTGTTCCAGCAGCTTCTCCCACTGCTTGACTTGTCGACCTGGTAATAATGCTGTAAGTTTTTGGCTTAGCACCTGTAGCAGGCTGCATGATGTCCCACAAATCAACAAAAGTTACAAAAAAAAATGTCCTTGTACTACTCAGTCCAACAAGAAATTTCAATAAAAAGCTCAAAATCCAAAAATGTCTTCTCTAATGACCGACAGGTTTTCAAAAAGGTAGGTATGATACCATAAATTCAACAAAAATACCAAAGATATATAGATGAAACAGTCAATCACGGTTACTGCCTTAAGGTTCCGAAAAGTCCAATATAGAAAATCTCATACGCAACAAAACTCAATATGAAAATTTAAATGGTTCCAACAGGTCAGGTATTTTCGAAATGAATCGAATCAAAAATCAATAAATCTTACAAAGTATCTCGAAACCAGAACAAATGCTCAGAAATTCTGTATAACAGAATAAATCGAGGCAATAAATTATTTTTCTCTAGGCTGTGGTAGATCAGTATAAATGTACGTAAGTCCGGGTAAAATTAGTTCGAATAATATTCGAATCAGAAAAAGAAAGGTCTTAGCTGGTGAAGAAAAAAATATAGGACTTCGATAGGCTCTTCAGTCCTCTTCGCCTACCCCTATTGTTCTATGGGGTAAACTGTTCAAAACGTAGGAGTGATTGTTGCCGGTTAGAATTTCCTCAAAGAGTTTCTCGAGGTCTCTTCAGTGTATCTTTAGTTAAGCATAGAACGGCTTTCTAAAGATACACTGGGAAATCGACAACCAGGCAACAACCAATCCTGCGGAAAATGCTCCAACTCAAGGTTGAGCGCTGCCGTCCGAAGGCTCTCCAGACTAACCGCCCCTACAACCTTAAGGTACTTCAGCTGACCTCGAGTCGAACTGAAGACCAGTCTTCGGAAACAGTTAGTCCAGTTCTGTGTACACCCTGTGTGTACGTGAAAACAAACAAAAATATATTGCTACTCAAAGCGTATATATTTTAAAAGTAAGAACTAGCAATCAGTAGTTTGAGCCTATCAAACCCCTCCTGCCGTCTTTTAATAGAAATAAAAAAAAACAACAAATGTCTTGAGGGCGACGACCCTTTGCCTCACGCAATCGGAAAAGAATGGTAACAGTAGAAAAATGAAGAAATCTAACAAGACTAATGCACTGCAGATCACCCACAGAAATCTCAAAAAAAAGTTTCACCAGGTTCCACGACGATGCTTCACATTCAATTTTCAAACCAGACAGGAAATAAAATTGTGCCAAAAATTCCCTCTAGTGTAGGTGCCAGAAAATAAAGAAAACGAAATACAAAGTCTTAAAGTGTGCGACAATTAATGTCAATAACTGTATTCAACAAAAAAAAATTACTCTTTTCAAAAATAAGCTTTGAATCCAAATTCAATGTTTACTACACTGACGAACATTGAGTGCAATTTCGTCAAAATATTCGCTTTAACCAAATTTCCAAAATCAATCAACATGAAGTCTCAAATCATCAACAGCAAATCGCAAAGAATCAAGAATATAGGATTTAAAATATCAAGAAGGATTATTCCAAGAGAAAATTAAATCAGATAATGTTCGGAAAACAAATCTTTAAATGTTTATCGTTCATATATAATAAGAAGGCTAATGTAAAGAGGTTTGGGTCAGTCACAATTAATTATAAACAACAACAACAAACAATCTTCATTATCTTTGAAAAGCGCAGTCAAAAATTTTCCCCAAAAATTTCAATTCTAATAAATCAATATATTAAAGCAGCTATAATATAGCAAATCATACAAAAGATCATAAATAATCAACTGCAGATGACAATATATTATAAAGCTTTAAAGAAAGTCGAAGTATGAATTCAATAATGTAGAAGTTTTGTCGCAAAATTGCAGCTTGACATAAACTCAGGCTTGCAAGACGACTAAAACTCTTTTCCTTTAAGTTGACATTCAAGAAATGATGTTAAAATTTAATTGACCTTAAGTCGCAATTGGTATGTTGTAATATAACAACAACTCAAGACATACTGAAAACCAATCAAACAAAAATTCATACACCTAATGTTCGGGAACAATTCCCATTGATGGGAGTTGAACCTAAGACATTGGCTTGCACGTTGGGCGCCATTTTGTAATGTGCCTGGCAAGTATGACCTCTATTGGTTACCAAGGTGACAATGGCATTTGACTATTTTGGCTCCGGCTTAAGCTCTAGCGGCGAGGAGGTGCACTTGGGCACATACAAAAAAATATATCAATTTATCAGAAAACCAGGAAAAGCCTTGTTGTTGTATTGAATTTGGTTGTTGTTGTTGTTGCTGGTACCCCTAGGTGGAATTTGGGTACCCTCTGCCCTCCCTATGGGTTCGAAGCATAAACCCCCTAATGGGCCTCATGACTATGAAGACCCCCAAACGTAGATTATGACTGCCCAGTTACCTTTACATTACCTTATTATTATTTTCTCCAAATTAATTCATATTTTTATCGTTTTCCTTATATACAAGATTCATCACTACATTTATTCATGTACGTATAAAACAATTCAGGTTAAGGCTTATGATTACTTAAGGCTATTATGCTTAAGTCTAGTAATACTTTAATTCCATTTTTTTTGTTTAAGTGAATTGAAGAAGTAATATTATGAAATAATATTACCAATGTAAAAATGATAAACTATGAGGTTCTAAAAGGGTTAAGGATACACTCTCTGGTGATCTCCCTATTATTAGGCGTCTCCACGCACAATATAGAATTTACTTTAAAGCTAAAATAAATACCTCAACCTATCGAGCTCGAATGGGTATTGGGGTTTGTCCATGGGAAGCCATGGATTTATATATGAATTTGGAAAAATCAATTAAATAGGGGTATCGCTGAGGTGCATCGTACAAGATTAAAAGAAAATATAATTTCGTATCGATGGAAAGATTCAATATTTTGGTATTATCAACAATAAAAAAAAATTAACAATATATCTGATCATCAATTAACACCTTTCTGAACATATATAAAAAAAAATCCGTATATAAATGCATCCATGAGGGTATAATCAACAATTAACGGTATAATTAAACACATGCACAATTATAAGTATGTTAATAATTACACTCGGGTGTATAAATGAAATTGTTCATAAATTTTTCTCTATATTCAAATCTGTTACTCGATCGATATACATATATATAAATATATATACATATATTCAGGAAGAAGGTGTGACTGATCTATAGGTTATGATATTGGGCAATAATTGTACTTAATAATTACGATGAGATCCAATATAAAATACTAGATAATTATATTCATACAGATGGATAGTATGTGACCGCAATTATTGAATGTTGATTCTAATATAACACACTTTAAAATCCATACGTGTTTAATTTAAACATACAAAATTTGTTATACGTAAATGCGTTTGATTATAATTCCGTGAACCAAATTATAACCAAGCTTATCTCAGTTCTTAGTAAAATCACATGAAAGATTCAATATGCTCAATCAAAGCCAAACTGTTTATGTATAAATGTGTTTGATTATAATTCCGTGAAGAAAATTATAACCAAACTAAAAAAAATCACATAAAACATTCAATAATTCGATTGCTGCACTGCGGCTTCACTTAGGTCTTCAATTCAATCACGGTTCTACTTACAGTACATCCAGAGAATTTAGGCTATGTTATGATGGTGATGATGAACTATGATTGTGATAATGATGGGTATGATGATGAAAAATACTTAATGTCCAGTCTATTGGTGATGATGATCTGTGCTATTGCTGTTAAATGGGCTATTGGCTTGATGTGATGAATGATGGCTGCGACTAAAGTTGATATGAATTGGATTCTCATCTAAATTCAATTGTGCACTGCAGTGTATGGTCCACGTGGTGGTTAAATTTTCTTGAAAAACGGTCACTAATTGTTCTGAACATCTGTCTCCGATATTGCGGGCATCAAAATTCAAATCCTTTTGGAAAACTTGAGGTGTTTTGCGCCATAAAGGGGCCGGCATGAAAGCTCGAAATGTTTATATGAATGACGCCTCAGCGTTATGGCTGATTGGGGTGCAAAAGTTTATTGTTGGGTCTGGTGGAAATTTCCCAAAAATTTTCGTTTAGCAGCTGGCGAAACACACTGAAGTGTTTCCGCATGCATCACAAATTGAAAGCTTCACTTGAATGTCGTTTGGTAACCGGGCAGTTGTGGATTTTTGGTTACTATCCAAGTCTATGACTGTACTTGCATTAGCCAATTGGAAATCTTCCAATTAGCTGCCGTGGAACATGCTCGAAAACGGCATAAATCTGTGTTGAGTGGCAATAAATGTATTTATTTCTTTTTGGGGTAACAATTTCAACAATTGTTTTATTATAAACCGGTGTTTGATCGCGTTTTAGTAGCAGGCATTGTAGTATAACAATTTGTTCTCAGCCAGATATAATGATGATGTGGTACCATAGTACCGTTACGCCACAATGCTTTTTCCAAAAACGTGGTTTAGCACTGGGTACAGTATCACCCATGTGACAATCCTGTAGGGACAAAAAAAAGCAATAAAATGCTTAAAAATATTGTTTCGGTGTAATCCTTTTAACGTGCATTAACTCACCTTTTTAGTTTGCTGCACCAGGTTTAATTACAATTGTGTCTAACAATTGTTCCCACCAAAATCAATAAAACGTTTATGTACATCCAATTGGATGTACAATTCTCTAGCTTACTTAGTATGTATACCACCAACACGATTTCTGCAAAATTCCTTCTTGTTCTTTGTGATGTTGTTTCGCCGGCTGCTACTTTTGCAAATGATGCAAAAAACATATGCTGGCCGTATAGGGATCACCAATGCGAAAAATGCATCGACCAATGTGTTGCCGCCACGTCAGCAAAACATATGATCACTAACAGTGTTGCACAGGCGTGGTGATTCGTGTAATACGACGCATGGCTGACAGGGTGACACAACACTTGAATATTTTTTAGCCAGGACAATTCTCTTCGACCTCTACCACGTCTTCCTTCAACTTGGGATTTGAGAATGATCTGCAGGATCTTATATTTGTTGTTCCTCATCAAATGTCCCAAATAGGAAACTTTCCGGGTTTTGATGGTTTTAATTAGCTGCCGTTGTACATTCATTCTTCGCCGAACTTCGGCATTTGACACTCGATCGGTCCATGGAATTTTGAGCACACGTCGGTATGCCCACATTTCAAATGCTTCCAATTTCTTCTCGTCTGCTGATTTTACAGTCCATGTTTCAGCCCCGTACAATAGAACAGACCATACATAGCACTTGATAAAGCGGGTTTTAAGCTCAATGTTGATGTCGTGGCTGCTTAGTACTTTTTTGTATTTGAGAAACGCTTCTCTCGCCATTTCTATACGACATCGTATTTCATTAGAAGATTGCCACTGCTCATTTATTTGTGCTCCCAAGTATTTATATGATTTTACTCTCTCTATTTCTGATTCACGGATTTTTAGTGTGGAGTTGTAGAAATTGGTACTTTTACTAACGATCATATATTTTGTCTTATTAAGATTAATGTATAATCCGTATGAATTACTTATCTCGTTGAGGGAACTTAAGAGACTTTGGAGTCCAACTAAAGAACTCGCTATTATCATGGTGTCATCAGCGTATCGAATATTGTTAATGAATTGTCCATGTATTTGTATCCCAATCCTTTTTCCTTCTACGCATTCTCGAAATATTTGTTCAGCATATACATTAAACAATAATGGTGAAAGTATACACCCCTGTCGAACACCTTTTGATATTACTACTTCATCTGTAGTTTCACCGGATACTTCTACTGATGCTGTCTGGTTCCAGTATAGATTTTTTATGCATCTTATGTCATTGTTTTCAATGCCTATGGATGTCAGAATTTCCATTAGCTTGTCGTGTTTAACAGTGTCAAAAGCCTTTTCATAGTCTACAAAACACATAAATACGTCTTTTTGGACATCGCGACACTTTTGGATTAGCACTTGAACACCAACTAGTGCTTCTCGAGTTCCCATTCCCTCTTTAAATCCAAATTGCGTTTCTCCCATTGCTGCCTCGCATCTGGGGTATATTCTTTTGTGAATTATACGTAGGAATACTTTTAAGGCGTGGCTCATTAGGCTAATTAATCTATAATCGTTGCACTTTCTGGCGTTTGCTTTCTTTGGTATGGGGACAAATGTAGATTTCAACCAATCTCGCGGATATTGTCCTGTCTCGTATATATTATTGAACAGTTTCACAAACAATTGTATATTGTTTTCATCGATTAATTTGATCATTTCGGCGGGAATTTCATCTGGACCAACGGCTTTTTTGTCCTTTAACGATTTTACTGCATATATGACTTCTTCTTTGGTAATAGGATTTACACTTACGAGAGAATTTTCGTTTATGTCAGAGTTTTCATTACGATCACAATCTGATCTTTCATGATCTGTAAATAGTTTTAATATGTATTCTTTCCATATTTGCTTTCTTTGCGAGATTTCAAAAACGGCTTGGTTATTATCATCAAAGAGTATAGATGGAGGTTTCCGTTTGTATATTCCGGCTGTTTCTTTCAGCTTTTTGTGCATATTAAAGTCGTCGTGGAGTGTTTGTAGGGCTTCAATCTCTTCACATTTTCGTTTGAGTTGTTCATTTTTTGCGATACGCGTTGCGATTCTTATTTCTTTGTTGATTTCCCAATATCTTTCGAAGTTTATGTTTTTACATCTTTTTCTTTCTGATCGAAGTTCTCTTATCTCATCAGTCATCCATTCTGCGTATGTTGGTGTTGGATCTTTTTTTAGAGCACTTCTCATAGTAGTTTTAATACTATCCTTAACATCATTCCATACAGTTTCTACTCCATCTTGATGAATTCTTCTAAGGTCTGCGTTTATTGTATCCGTAAGTGCTTGTTTAATTGTCGGGTTGCTCAACTTATTGAAATCGGGTTTCGATACTTGCTTTTTGCGCTTAATTGTTGCAAGTTTTGTCCGAACATTTGCCATAAGAAGGTTATGATCTGATGGTATATCCGCTCCAGGATATGTAGAGCATTTTGTTATACAGGAACTAAAACGTCTGTTGATCAGAATGTAATCTATTTGGTTACGAACCACATTGGTTCTATGGTCCTGTGGGGATTTCCAAGTATATAATCTTCTTGGGTGGAGTTGAAATAGCGTATTTGATATTATAAAATTGTGTTCTTGACAGAACTGAACGAGTCTATCTCCCCTTTCGTTTCTTTCCCCCAAGCCATGTTTTCCCGTGACGCCAGCTACATGCTCATTGCCAACTTTAGCATTGAAGTCACCCTGTATGATGGTCAATTCGTGGGGTTTTGTCATTTTCAAAAGTTTTCCTATGTCGTCGTAGAATTTTTCAACTTCATCTGAACTCCCATCACATGTGGGTGCATAGACTTGGGTTATATTCATGTTTATTGGTCTTCCCTTTATTTTTACCATCATTGTTCTTTCAGACATTGGGACATATCCAGATTCACAGTTAGCTATATGGTTCTTCATTATAATGCCCACACCTTTTCTATGTACACCGTTTAGGTTTCCAGAGTGGTACACTCTTGTATTTTCGTATCTAAAATCTCCACAACCTGTCCACCAAGTTTCGCTGACTCCAAGTATGTCCATGTTTAATCTATTCATTTCACATACCACATTGTTGAGTTTCCCAGCTTCATATAAGCTTCTAACATTCCATGTTCCAATATTTAGTTTATGTTTTGTTTTACCTCCGGGGATTCTTAGCACCCTCATTTCGCCGGAGACTGAGGGCCATTCATTCTGTGTTGTGTTGTTCATTGTATGATTTTCAAGGGAAGTTACTTCAGTGGTTTCCCGTTTCCTTCTGAAGGATTTAAAGTTTTCCATCTTGTTTGCAGCCGCTCCTCATGGAGTTCAGACGCTGTTTGCTGCCGCTTCACCTGAAGACAGACGCAGCCACCTGTTGGTCCACGAGACGTATTTGATTTCCGTCTTACCACCCATATCTGGGAAGCATTCCCCTATCCGCCACCTGGGGACGCGCCCTATAGGGGTTACAGGTTCCCCGTAGTTTATTTGTTATTAATTGATCGTAAGCAGTATGTTTCTTTTAATGGTTTAAATTCTGGTATTGGTAACGTGACTTGTGGTGTACCGCAAGGGTCGATTTTAGGCCCCATACTCTTTCTTGCCTATATTAATGATGTCGTAGATGCACTAGAAAGCTCTATATGTAAGCCTTATGTTTTCGCAGACGACATTTTCCTACTGTTTCGTTATTATTCTTCGGAAACATCGGTAAATTCCCACCTTGGCTTCATTTCAAATTTATTGTTATGTAACAAGTTGGAAATAAACCCTGCGAAGACTAAAGCTTTGTATTTTCATCCACGAAATCAACCTAATTCTCATTGCAATATTTCAATAAATGGGCAAAATATTGAATTTGTAGACTCTTTAAAATGTCTTGGTTTAATTCTCGATTCGCAACTTTTTTTTACTGATACATTTATAATGACATTTCTAGAAGAGTTTGCCTGACTTTGAGAAGACTTTATAGCCTTAAACCTTTTACACCGTTAAATGTTAGAATACTTTTGGCTAATCCATTATTAATGTCCGTATTAAATTATGGCATTGAAGTTTTTTCAGGAACGTGGTCTTACAATCTTGATAGGATTGAACTAATAGTGCGAAAAATTGTAAGATATATTCTTCAGTTGGGTATCCATGAACATGTTCGTGCCTTCCAATTAACATCTGTTTTTCTTGGTTGCAATTGTCGGGATTACATTAATCTGCGTACAGTTCTTCATTTTTACAAAATAATGAGAACTCACAACCTCTAGCTTTGGTTCGAGAGTTCTCCTTTATTAATTCCACACGCAACATACAAATTGATGTTCCATTCATTCGAACTTCTGCTTTTGAACACTCTTACCTAGTACGTGTTTATCGTGTATGGAACTGTTTTCCAAGATCGCTAAGAAAGTTTTGCTATTCTTACTCCACCTATAAGAAGTTATTGAAATCACATTTTAATGGTGAATTGAATACATAAGATTTACTCATTGCTATGGGATCATATATTTTTTTATTTATAATTTTACAATATTCATATGGCTGGAGGCCATCATAATTATTGTTAGTTTTTTTTTTTAATCTGTCTATTCTATCATAGTTTAGCACTATATTAAGTTAATTTTCCAATACATGTATAATTGGCCTAAAATGGCTTCCTTTGTATTGAATGTAAATAAATTGAAATTGAAAAAATTGAAATTGAAAATTTTTTTAAAATGCACACCGTTGCAAAATCTACCTAATGCATCAGTTTTTTGCCTGATGCTTATTTTGTGTGTATTCTGCGTTTCAATTGCGCAACAGTGGCGTTTTGGTGTGCAATTCATTCTATTCATGGTATAAGTAAAGAGGTAGGTTTAAATGAAAATAATCTATAGAACCCTTGCTTTTCCTGAATTCCTAAAACGTCAAAATTAGTAAACACAAAAGCAACAAGTGGGTTTGTTTACAATACCATTTTTGAGCATTTTATAAAAAACGCGAACAATGAATGAAGTGTCAAGGTTTTTCCACATAATCGAGTTGTGGATATGATAAAATGTTTGTTTCAATGCAAAGCTGACAAATTTCTTCCATACAAATGTTCTAAAATCAATTTTAAAAATCATTGAATTCGATTGTTTTTAAAATTGTTTGGCATATTATTCAAACACCACACACACATACACAGTTTGTTTATATTGTTTTGAAGTTTTAGGCATACTCGAATGAAAAAAATTTAAATTGACATAAAGCTTTGGCTAACCTTTCTTATTAAACCATGGTATTGAGGATAAATGACTCTATTCTTTACTTGCCAACAAGATTTCTTTCACTAGGAGAAATAAAAATAAAAAGTAATAGGACTTGAGAATAATATTATAAAAATAGAAAATTCACAATAAATTTGTAACAATGCTTGTAAAACTATTACTGGCACAAACTTTTCTAAAGTCTGCCTGACTTTTGTTGATAAATTAGTTTTCGTAAAATTTTTTTTTTTGGTATTTTGCATCGATTTCTTAGTTTTTATGTGATTAAATGTATATCCGCGTTGTGCGAACTAAATTATTATATCCGTGTTGTGCTAAAATATAATTGCCGATGCCTACAAAATATAAAACAGTGTTAAGAGGCAAAAAAGTCATGGAACTTTTGAATCATAAAAAAGAAGAAGTTTTCAGGATTGGTGATGTAAATAGCGGTTGTGATGAAACTAGAAGTGAATGCGAACATAGTGAAAGTGGCGAAACTACGAATAATTATATATTTGAAATTCATGCATATGTTCCCAAACCCATTTTCTAAGGGACACGGTAGATTTATTTCTTATTAAAGACTGCATGCCGCTTCATATTGGCTTAATGACATACTTGTTATCGCCAAATCCTAACCGCGTGTTTTACGACACCATTTGTATAAAAGTTTTTCATTGTTGATCCGGAAATGTCGTCTACATTACGCTGAGGGATAGCACCGTTGGATATTTTGCCCGACTTGAGAATATCAACCATGCATACAGAGTGCAAGGCGCACAACTATTGCACGAGAAACGCTATATAAAGTAAGTTCAATTTACAAAATTAACTGCAAAAATTATCACTAAATTTCTACTTTTCATAGATGCCGCAACTCCAACGACACATTCGATCAAGACGGTTCGCGAAAAATGCTATAAAGACGCGAAATAGTTATAAAACCAAAAAACTACACACTACACATTTTGTTAATTTATAACTAAATCTCAAAATATGAAATGAATTTATAAAATTTTAATAAAAATTTAAAAAAATATATGTAAGCTTGTTTTACTATTACAAGGGTAAGCTTAAGATAATATTAATTGCATAAGCTTGTTCTACAATTACAAGCGTAAGCTTATAAACAAGGGTTCCGTTTTGATTTTTCTACAATTATGACATAAGCTTTTAACAACAGATTTCTCAAGTCTTTTATAAGGTTAAGGCTTATGTTGGTAAGCTTATTATAATATAATTCTCAAGCTTTTTTGGTATGTTGGGTTGGGTATTCAAATAGCACACACACATACACAGATTGTGTATATTGTTTTGACATTTTAGAAACAGTTGAAAGAAAAAAATTGAACTGACAGAAAGCTTTAGCTAACCTTTCTTATTAAACCATGATTCTATTTAAATTTATATTGCAATGGAATTTACAAATTAAAGCCACTAGACATAGTGAAACTATATAATGCGTCATAAGGCCAGATGATTTTACCCAATCTGTGAAAATAAAGAAATTTATAACATTCAAATTTCAATAAAAATAGTCTTGTCTCTGTAGTCTTTACGCGTTTTTTTTAAAGACGCTGCAATTGAATTTTCTAAACCTCCAGTACATTGTAAACGTACTATAAGCCATAGAAGTTGTTAATGCTCTCAATCAGCTGATTGCCTTTGTTTATAATAAAATCGCTATATTGTCCTATGTCAAAGAAAAACCGACTGAACTTGACTTATTTTAATTTCCAAGTCAATTTCCAACAAGTAAACTATTTATGTACATATGTACAAAGTCATGCCAAATACCCGAAGCAAAGTGTGTTGTCTTTGTTGTGAAACATGTTTGGAATGGAGTCCGAATTTAATTGGAGACGATGGAGAATGTACCGACGTTTACGAAATAACAGTGAAATATTTTGATCCTATGGTAAGAGTTTGTTCTCGTAAAAGTATTGCACAATTAACTTCGAGGTTCTTTTCCAGGTACTAGCTTTGGAAAATGCTTATGAAGAGTCTCCTATACAATCTAACGTTCTGTGCAAGCCTTGCTGGAACCATATTCTAGAATTTCATGAATTCCAATATAAAGTCTTGGAGAAAAACAATCAAATTCTCAAAGAAGTAAAAGATCGACTACTATCAACAAATGACAAAATAGAAGCGAAAGAAATAAAACATGAGCTCACACAACATATCGTTCCAAACACTGTAGGTGATTTATTCCCTGCGGAGGAAGGAATAACACCATTAGAGAATCTAGCTAATGTAGGGGATGCATTAAATCGAAATGAAAATTTTGCTGGAGAAGAGTTGTCTATCTTTATTAAGGAAGAAGAAAAACTTGAAGATAGTGTGTCTTTTGATACATCAGTTAATGTCGATGGAGAGTATGTTTCTTTCAACAATGATACAAAATCGGAAGACAGTTTAGGTTGGAACAAATCAGCGAAAGAAGTGAAGACAAGAAAAACAACGAAAAAACGACACGAAGAAAGCTCATGTATAAAAGCAACTTCAACTTCAAAGAAAAAAAGAAAACAGAGGAAGAAAAAAGATAAAGCGGTAAAACCTCCAAAAGAGCCAACTTTCAACAGAGCTGAAAAAATCAGGGAAATGGATGAATTTATAGCAAAGTTCATACCAAACTTTGAATGTGATCTCTGTAAAGAAAGTTTCCCCAACTATGACACCTTACGCTTACACTTTACCAAGGAACATCAACAAAAATGTTATGTTATTTGCTGTGACAAGAAGATTCGTCGCCGCTACTTACTGGTTGATCATTTGCATTTGCATATCGACCCGGAAACGTATAAATGTAATCTATGTGGAGCCGTTTGTAATAGTAGTAGATCTTTGCAAAATCACAAACTATTTATGCACGAAGCAGTAAAAGACCAACAGGTTTGTGATCAATTTGGAAAAACAATTATTGGCAATGTGTCTCTTAAGCTTCATAAAATGATAATGCATACTGAAGACGGCAAGCGACGAAAATGGCCTTGTGATATTTGTAATGCCCAACTATCCACAAACAATAGTCTCAAATCGCATAAACTATCATTTCATAGTGACGGAACAACGGCATTTGTGTGTAAAGATTGTGGAAAAGTAGCGGCAAATGAAAAAGCCCTGTTGCGACATAAAAAGTTTGTTCATTTAGTGGAACCTAAATACAAGTGTACATATTGTGAAAAGTCTTTTAAGAGGAATATACATTTAAAGGAACACATTGCTACACATACTGGTGAGAGTTTATATCAATGCCCACATTGTCCTCAAACATTTAAAAATAACGCTAACATGCATAAGCATCGAAAGATAGCTCATCCTATTGAATGGGCAAAATCAAGAGAAAATCGTTTAGTACCAACTAAAGTTAATTCTGATGGAATAATAAATGCAATTCTTTTATAAGTTCTTAAATATGTGTTCTAACGTTTTTTTTATATTTATTTTACAAACATTTTTGGAAAGAGTCATAATCTC
Organism: Musca autumnalis; assembly: GCF_047663935.1. Taxonomy (NCBI): domain Eukaryota; kingdom Metazoa; phylum Arthropoda; class Insecta; order Diptera; family Muscidae; genus Musca; species Musca autumnalis. The sequence continues at coordinate 83,969,628 of NW_027411866.1, forward strand.
AGCAAGGAGTTTTATTTGTAAGATATAGAGTGATTGCTTCAGTTAGAATTTACATATACATATTTTAAATTCAAGATTTGTCAATTGGAGCGGAGTAAAGCCATAGCAATTCTCAAGTTAGTTGAATAAGATTAACAGGCTATTGAACTATTAATGCCCCTTAATTGGCATACTGTATAGTAAGGCTGACTTCCGAAAAGTCATAAAACTACGTTGTGTCAGTTATTGCCCTTTCATTGTAAAATTCAAGCCCACAATATTTTCAAGCACACTTTCAGTTCCTAACTTCAACTTGATCAGAAAGGATCGTGTTTCTCGCCGTGGTTGTGGTGTTTGTCTGTACATTTCTAAGCATTTACGTTATAAAATTATTTTCAAAGGCGTACAATTTGGTGAATGTGAGTCGTTATTTGTTGAAGTTTTTGGTACTAATACATCATATGTTGTCGGTGTGGTCTATTTGCCAACCGGTGCCATTGATGTTTTTGAAAACCTACATTCAGATTTATTTTACAGATTCCCTAACATTTTGTTAATGGGAGATTTTAACTATAATTTATTCGATCCTTTCAGATCTGCCACTTTTCGGTCTCTTACAGCTAGATGTGGTCTTAATTTCATCCATAATTCTTTACCTACGCATTTTAATGTGCCCACAAATCGCACCTCTTTGATTGATTACTTTCTAACTAGCAAACCGTCATATGTTGCCCATAACACCCAGATACAATATCCATTTTTTTCATCCTATCACAGTTTTATTTTTATTTCTTTAGATTTTGTATCTCAGGTGAGAAGTGATTGGGTTGAATTAAAGGATTACAATAATTTCAGAATTGATCACATTGCTGACACGTATATTGGTGTTGATATAGATTCAATATATCATTCAAATGACGTGAACTCTCAGTTATCTACTTTAAATACGGCTATTGATATACTTCATTCATATGTTCCTACGGTTAGATTTAAACGTAGCACTAATGATAATTCTTGGATGAACACATCTGAAGTTAAGGTAGCCAGTAGAGATAGAGACGCTGCTTATGGTGCTTATCTTAGGAATCCAACAGAGCTTAATTGGAAAAATTATACTCGTCTTAGAAATAAGGCTAAGTCCACTATAAGGAAAGCTCGTTTTCGCTTTGGAAGTAGAATGTTTTCTAATGTAAACGGCTCACAAATGTGGAAGAAGTTACGACATTTAGGTTGCATTGGTCGGGAAGAAGCTTCTGTTGCTGAAGACATTGATGTCGAAGCCATTGGAAATAATTTTCTTATTAACATGTTCCCACCAGATGGTACTTCTTTCAACTTTGAAGAATTTATTGATGTTACTGATTCATCTTTCTCTTTTCATTCCATAACTGAATATGACTTAGTTCTTGCACTTAATTCTATAAAATCAAATTCATCTGGTTATGATCAAATTCCAATTAAATTTATAAAACTGATTTTTCCGGCTATTTCAGCTTATGTTCTACATTTCTTTAACACAATTCTTACTGTTTCATGCTTTCCATCTGCGTGGAAACTTGTTCGGGTTGTCCCTATCTCTAAGGGTGTCAAAAATTCTTGAGAACGTAATGAAAACCCAAATTCTTGAACATTGCCAACGTTACTCTATTTTAAATCCATGCCAGTTTGCTTTTCGCAAAAACCACAACACTACATCGGCTTTACTAGCAATCACTGATTCCATAAGAAAGCATATTGACAACCATGCTAATTGTATGTTGGCATCATTGGTTGGTATCATGTCTCTAAAGCGTTTGATCGTGTCAATTATGTAATCTTACTCCAAAAATTGAGAGATACATTTATGTTCTCTAAAACAGCATGTAAAATAGTTTATTTGTTATTAATTGATCGTAAGCAGTATGTTTCTTTTAATGGTTTAAATTCTGGTATTGGTAACGTGACTTGTGGTGTACCGCAAGGGTCGATTTTAGGCCCCATACTCTTTCTTGCCTATATTAATGATGTCGTAGATGCACTAGAAAGCTCTATATGTAAGCCTTATGTTTTCGCAGACGACATTTTCCTACTGTTTCGTTATTATTCTTCGGAAACATCGGTAAATTCCCACCTTGGCTTCATTTCAAATTTATTGTTATGTAACAAGTTGGAAATAAACCCTGCGAAGACTAAAGCTTTGTATTTTCATCCACGAAATCAACCTAATTCTCATTGCAATATTTCAATAAATGGGCAAAATATTGAATTTGTAGACTCTTTAAAATGTCTTGGTTTAATTCTCGATTCGCAACTTTTTTTTACTGATACATTTATAATGACATTTCTAGAAGAGTTTGCCTGACTTTGAGAAGACTTTATAGCCTTAAACCTTTTACACCGTTAAATGTTAGAATACTTTTGGCTAATCCATTATTAATGTCCGTATTAAATTATGGCATTGAAGTTTTTTCAGGAACGTGGTCTTACAATCTTGATAGGATTGAACTAATAGTGCGAAAAATTGTAAGATATATTCTTCAGTTGGGTATCCATGAACATGTTCGTGCCTTCCAATTAACATCTGTTTTTCTTGGTTGCAATTGTCGGGATTACATTAATCTGCGTACAGTTCTTCATTTTTACAAAATAATGAGAACTCACAACCTCTAGCTTTGGTTCGAGAGTTCTCCTTTATTAATTCCACACGCAACATACAAATTGATTGACGTGTTTATCGTGTATTGGAACTGTTTTCCAAGATCGCTAAGAAAGTTTTGCTATTCTTACTCCACCTATAAGAAGTTATTGAAATCACATTTTAATGGTGAATTGAATACATAAGATTTACTCATTGCTATGGGATCATTTTTTTTTTATTTATAATTTTACAATATTCATATGGCTGGAGGCCATCATAATTATTGTTAGTTTTTTTTTAAATGTCACCGTGGTGCAATGGTATGCACACCCGCCTTGCACGCAGAAGGTCAGTGGTTCGATTCCCCGACCAGACAACATCAAACATTTTTCAACGGTGGCAAAATACCCCTCAGTAATGTTTTTTTTTTTTTTTTTTTTTTTTTTTTTTTTTTTTTTTTTTTTTTTTTTTCATATTTCAGTTTTTTCTTTATTGAATTTCTAGGCCCCAGCGCCTAAAGGCTTTGTAGGGGCAATCAAAAAAAATGACAACTATCAATTACACATATTAAATAATAGTTTAAAATTTAACAGTGAAAATCTACGTTAGAAGTGTTTCAATGTTGTTTAGTAAATATGTTTTTAGTTTGTTTTTAAAAGATAAAATATTCTTAATGTTTCGTAATTCCAGTGGTAATTTATTATATTCACTTGGCCCAGCAAAACCAATTTTCTGTTTCGTAACTTCAAAACGACATCTAGTGGCATGCAACAGGTCACCTTGGCGAGTATTTCTAGAAGTTCTACTAAAGTTACTGTCGAAGACGATTGATCCATGACCTCCAAATGATTTAAAAACATAACTCAATATGTGTTGCATATATAAACCTCGCACAGGCAATATTGTTTTTATTTTGTCTTTATAAAGCCTTACTGTAGAATATCTTCTTGCTAAATTGAAAACAAGTTTCAAAGCTTTGTTCTGGGCTCGCTGTAAATACTTTAATGCTCTAGTATTCTTCCATGCATAAATTCCCGGCAAATATGTTAAATGAGAGTGTATCAGCGCATGATAAATCATTAATTTACTCTCTGTACTTAAAAGCCTTTTATATTTACGAAGTATTCCCGAAGCAGATGCAATTTTTGATGTCAGCTTATCAATGTGTGTGTTCCATGACAAATTGTTATTCATATTTAGCCCCAAATATCGTACCGACTTAGACTCTGTAACTAGAACTCCATTTATGTGAACCTGCATAAGCTCTCCGACTGAATTGGGCTTAAATCGTATGAATTTAGTTTTTGATGAATTCAAAACTAAGTTGTTTAATCTGGCATACTCTCCCAGTATGGCAGAATCATATTCAATTTCCGTTTGGAGAACTTTTTCATCCTTGTATCGGTAAAACAGACAGACATCATCCGCGTACATTACCAGCTTGCCAAAAAAGGGAATATTCTTCATGTCATTGATGTAAAGCTTAAAAAGTAATGGGCCCAAAACACTTCCTTGGGGAACACCATGCTTAACAGGAAGATAACTACTTTCTTCTTTACCAACTTTAACAAATTGAAATCTATGGCTTAGGAAGTTCTCAAAAAACGTTAAGGTGTTGTGGTCAAACCCAATATAATGCAATTTTTTAATAAGGATACTGTGATCTACAAGATCGAAGGCCTTCGAAAAATCAAAAAACACTCCGGCAACACCCTTGAAACCATTATCTATTCCATTGCAGACATAATCCATGATATTAAAAATGGCTTCATCAGTTCCGGTGGCTTTCCTAAAACCAAATTGATCTGCAAACAAGATTTTATTACGCTCAACGAACTTTGTAATTTGTTCCGAAATAATTTTTTCAAATACTTTGTCCAGCACCGACAAGACTGCCACAGGTCTAAAATCCTGTATATTCTCATGTTTTGATTTCTTTGGCACTGGTATTATTTTGTGTATCTTCAACACATCCGGATATTCACTTCTCATTATCATATTGTTGAAAATTTTAACCAGTATGTCTGCTACAATAACTTTCCTTGATAGCAACATTTTCGGCTTTATACTATCAGCACCACAACTTTTTCTCTGATCCAACGCATTTAACTGGCGACATTTCCTGAGTATATCAGCCTTGAAATACTTCTCTACAAGTGGTGTCTTAAGGCACGCCGTTCGGACTCGGCGATAAACAGTAGGTCCCATATCATTGAGCTAATATAAATCGGGGTGCACTCATTGATATGAGAGAAGTCTCCCTTGTCCCGTATGGGATGTTGTGGAACAATGTTTTGTTGTTTTTTTTTTTTTTTAAATCTGTCTATTCTATCATAGTTTAGCACTATATTAAGTTAATCTTCCAATACATGTATAATTCGCCTTAAATGGCTTCCTTTGTATTGAATGTAAATAAATTGAAAAAATTGAAATTGAAAATTCTTTTAAAATGCACACCGTTGCAAAATCTACCTAATGCATCAGTTTTTTGCCTGATGCTTATTTTGTGTGTATTCTGCGTTTCAGTTGCGCAACAGTGGCGTTTTGGGGTGCAATTCATTCTATTTAAATTTATATTGCAATGGAATTTACAAATTAAAGCCACTAGACATAGTGAAACGTCATAAGGCCAATCTGTGAAAATAAAGAAATTTATTACGTTCAAATTTCAATAAAAATAGTCTTGTCTGCAATTGAATTTTCTAACCCCTCAGTACATTAGGTCTGTACGATAACCCAAAAATTTGTACAAATTCGTACAAATTCTTACTGAATGCTGTTCGATAACAAAATTATCCAGCAAAAGAGAGCGAGTTTGGAGAGATTTTTGGAGAGTTTTGAGACTGAGAACTTGCAAATTTTTGCTGGGAAAATTTGTCCCGCAAAAATTTGCAAGTCTGATCAGCTGATTTGAAAACATTTGTTTTGTTTTATTTTTTATTCTTGTTTGGCGAAAACAAAATTAAGCATTGAAATATCAAAAAATTAAACATCAAAAGCTGAAAAATATAAAAAAATCATGGAAAACAAGAACATCAAATTGATGCAAAAACTTTTCTTCTTCTTCTTCTTTTTCAAAACATTTGATTCCTTGCAAGTTTTTACAAATTGTTGTTCGATAACTTTCTGCAATTTTTCTTGCTTGAGAGAGTAAAATTCACTGAGAGAGGTTGCTGGAATTAGCTGTGTCTGGTTACCCTAAAATTTGTAACAATTTGTACCAATTGTTGCTGGAAGTCGTCTGTTAACACAAAAAACCAGCAAAAGAGAGCGGTTCGAGAGAGACATTTTGACAGTTCTTTCACTGAGAGCTTGCAAATTCTCGCTGGACAAATTTCTTCTAGCAAGCACTTGCAAGCTCTTATCCTCCTGAAAACAATCAATCAGCCGTTTTTAGTTTTTTGTTGATTTATGTTTGTGAACATTAAAAACAATTTTATTGTGGAAATAACATAGTCTAAAAAATATTTTTTTGTTTCATTTTCTTTTTTTTATTTTTAATAAAATACAACGTCTTTGCTTCCTTTGTTGGCGGACAAATTGTTCTGTTTTGGCAAGTCAGCTGATTGCTTGCTGGTTTTTGCTGGGAAGGTGTCTGTTTACTTTTTACAATTTTCTAGCAAAAGAGAATAAAAACCCCTTACTCTCTGAGAAAGTTCTTGCTGGACAATTCTTGCTGGGAAAGTAACCAGACAGACTTATTGACTGAGTAATTTTTGCTGGGAAAGTTATCGTACACACCTATTGTAAACGTACTATAAGCCATAGAAGTTGTTATTGCTCTCAATCAGCTGATTGCCTTTGTTTATAAATAAAATCCCTAATAGCTCTACGTCTCAAAGAAAAACCCGACTAAACTTGACTTATTTTAATTTCCAAGTCAATTTCCAACAAGTAAACTATTTATGTACATATGTACAAAGTCATGCCAAATACCCGAAGCAAAGTGTGTTGTCTTTGTTGTGAAACATGTTTGGAATGGAGTCCGAATTTAATTGGAGACGATGGAGAATGTACCGACGTTTACGAAATAACAGTGAAATATTTTGATCCTATGGTAAGAGTTTGTACTCCTAAAAGTATTGCATACAATTAACTTCGAGGTTCTTTTCCAGGTACTAGCTTTGGAAAATGCTTATGAAGAGTCTCCTATACAATCTAACGTTCTGTGCAAGCCTTGCTGGAACCATATTCTAGAATTTCATGAATTCCAATATAAAGTCTTGGAGAAAAACAATCAAATTCTCAAAGAAGTAAAAGATCGACTACTATCAACAAATGACAAAATAGAAGCGAAAGAAATAAAACATGAGCTCACACAACATATCGTTCCAAACACTGTAGGTGATTCATTCCCTGCGGAGGAAGGAATAACACCATTAGAGAATCTAGCTAATGTAGGGGATGTATTAAATCGAAACGAAAATATTACTGGAGAAGAGCTGTCTATCTTTATTAAGGAAGAAGAAAAACTTGAAGATAATGTGTCTTTTGATACATCAGTTAATGTCGATGGGGAGTATGTTTCTTTCAACGATGATACAAAATCGGAAGACAGTTTAAGTAGGAAAAAATCAGCGAAAGAAATGAAGACAAGAAAAACAACGAAAAAACGACATGAAGAAATCTCATGTTTACAAGCAACTTCAACATCAAAGAAACCAAGAAAACAGAGGAAGAAAAAAGATAAAGCGGTAAAACCTCCAAAAGAGCCAAATTTCAACAGTGCTGAAAAAATCAGGGAAATGGATGAATTTATAGCAAAGTTCATACCAAACTTTGAATGTGATCTCTGTAAAGAAAGTTTCCCCAACTATGACACCTTACGCTTACACTTTACCAAGGAACATCAACAAAAATGTTATGTTATTTGCTGTGACAAGAAGATTCGTCGCCGCTACTTACTGGTTGATCATTTGCATTTGCATATCGACCCCGAAACGTATAAATGTAATCTATGTGGAGCCATTTGTAATAGCAATAGATCTTTGCAAATACATAAACAATTTATGCACGAAACAGTAAAAGATCAGGAGTGTCAAATTTGCCAAAAGAAATTCAAATGTAAAACTGTACTGGAACGGCATATGGCTACGCACGCTACAGGCAAGAAGGACTTCAAATGTGAAGATTGTGGACGATTGTATGCATTCGAATTTCAATTGAAAATGCATGTCAGTAAAGTTCACAATGACCAACAGGTTTGTGATCAATGTGGAAAAACAATTAATGGCACTGCGTCCCTTAAGCTTCATAAAATGGCAATGCATACTGAAGACGGCAAGCGACGAAAATGGCCTTGTGATATTTGTAATGCCCAACTATCCACAAACAATAGTCTCAAATCGCATAAACTATCATTTCATAGTGAGGGAACAACGGCATTTGTGTGTAAAGATTGTGGAAAAGTAGCGGCAAATGAAAAAGCCATGTTGCGACATAAAAAGTTTGTCCACGAAATGGAATGTAAATTTAATTGTACATATTGTGAAAAGTCGTTTAAAAATAATACTAAATTAAAGGAGCATATTGCTACTCACACTGGCCAAAGTTTATACCAATGTACACACTGTCCTCAAACATTTAAAAATAACGCTAACATGCATAAGCATCGAAAGATAGCTCATCCTCTTGAATGGGCAAAATCAAGAGAAAATCGTTTAGTACCAACTAAAGTTAATTCTGATGGCGTAATAAATGCAATTCTTTTATAAGTTCTTAAATATCGTCACCATAAATGCCGGAAGAAGTAACCCACAAAAATAAAACTTTACAGGAGAAACAAAAAACGTTATAAAATGAAAACGGTGTTATAAAATATCGAAAATTTGTAGTATCGTGTTTTAAGACAGAGAAGAAATATATTTTTGGAAAAAAAAATTAAATTTTTTTCCAGAATGTTGGAAGCTGTGTGGGTTACGTCTTTTGGTATTGTATTTTTCTGAAATGCTAAAAGACGTAATCCATAATTTATTGAGTATACATTTGAAGAAACTAGTATAAATGAAAAATTATAAACAAATTAGAACTGGTTTATTGGTCTACGCGGTTAAGCAATCTGACGGTGTTGGGTTCAATACCCAGTCTTGACGTTGATATTTCAATGGACCACAATTAGGTGAATTGTCTATTCCAACCATCACTATAATTACTTATAATTTCAATTGTATTAGACGATATTAAATCTGGAATATTATATTTATTGTTGTATTTAAGTCAATTTATGGACAAAATATAGTTCATATAAATTAAGTGATTTTTAACAGTTTAAATGTAACTTCTAATTGTCATAAGGAATGTTGTCATAAAAGTAATGACAATCACTTGGAATTAAGCGTATTAAGTCTTGCAGGCGTTGAAATTTCTTTTTTGAAACTTTTAGCCTTTGTGTTTACATCTGAGGAGGATCCACTGCCTCAAAATTTCCGGAAGTTCTCTATGGTAGAATGTGGTAGTCGTCTTTGATATCAGTTTTAAAAAAGATTATACTGTTAGGATCAAAAGCCAATGCGCGCAGTGACTGTAGGATCTCCAGTCTTTTTGTATAAGTAAACCAATACAGAAAATATGGGGTTTTCTCTGGACCTATTTGATTACTACAATCAGTTGATCTCTATTAAACCATGGGTTGGTTGACAAGACCATATTTTGCAAACTTAGAGCCTAATCGTATCCGTCTTCAAAGAATACATGTTTGTACTAGAACTACGTGAAGTTTGAGCATATACACGTTTTCGTATCAACGCCTCAAATTTTGAATATTTCCGTTCGTTCTTTCTCTTGAGAAAATTAACAATATCGAGACGAGCATTGCCTTCCGAATAACCACTTCCTTTTGTACGGTTAACATATTTGGTCTGTTCCAGTACTGTAAGAATCTACTAATTTTTACTATTTTTCCGATAACATAAAGGAAAAAATGTTATCGTAGTAAAAAATAGTAGCTTCTTGCAGGTTCTGGAACACAGCAATTGTTTTCCATATGTGCGTTTTAGATGTTTATTTAAATCAGGGCATAGGTCTTCTGTCATCATATTCAATTATTTCAATTATGGATTTTTTCTGTAAGACCAGTAAAAACCGTCTAAAGTGAAAGTTATTGCTTAAAAAATTAACTAAAAGAATGGTCTTTGTGATGTTTGAAAAAAAGCTACCATTCTCGAGATATCGTCACCTAAGAGTCAAATTACGCCTATGGTGAAATAAGCCGAGTAAGAGACAAAACTGTTAAAGTAACTACACCATGTGATAGGTATTTTCATAAGCTTTCATACATTTCCCATTTTGTAGTAATCGATTCAGTAGAACCGGCTATAACCCGGTTTTGAACCTGGATTTTCGGGTCAAATAACCGGTTAACCGAATCCGCCCCCGTGGAAATTATACATTAACTCAATAAGCACTCCCTCTGACATTACAATTGCTGCAAAAATCAAAGAATACATGGTTTGTACTGCTGTTTAGTTTTGAAATAATGTGGGTTACACCTTTTGTGTTCTATGAAAATTTTAGCATTCTGTTACGTCTATTGGCATTTCTTGAATAGGATCGTTATTTTTAAACGTAGAAGCTTGAAATTTTGCCAGAGCATCAGATTAATACATCAGATTCCATCAAAAAACGAATTTCGGTTTCCATGTCGGTTACGTCTTCCGGCATTTATGGTGACGATATTTATGTATTCTAACGTTTTTTTATATTTATTTAACAAACATTTTTTGGAAAGAGTCATTTTACCTGATGCTTATTTTTTTTTTATTCTGCGTTTCAAATGCACAACAGTGGCGTTTTGGAGTGCAATTCATTCTATTTAAATTTATATTGCAATGGAATTTACAAATTAAAGCCACTAGACATAGTGAAACGTCATAAGGCCAATCTGTGAAAATAAAGAAATTTATTACGTTCAAATTTCAATAAAAATAGTCTTGTCTCTGTAGTCTTTCGCGATTTTTTTAAATATGTTGCAATTGAATTTTCTAAACCCCCAGTACATTGTAAACGTACTATAAGCCATAGAAGTTGTTATTGCTCTCAATCAGCTGATTGCCTTTGTTTATAAATAAAATCCCTATTAGCTCTACGTCTCAAAGAAAAAACCGACTGAACTTGACTTATTTTAATCTCCAAGTCAATTTCCAACAAGTAAACTATTTATGTATGTACAAAGATATGCCAAATACCCGAAGCAAAGTGTGTTGTCTTTGTTGTGAAACATGTTTGGAATGGAGTCCGAATTTAATTGGAGACGATGGAGAATGTACCGACGTTTACGAAAAGACAGTGAAATATTTTGATCCCATGGTAATTGCTTTTTCTCGTAAAAGTATTTCATACAATCTACTTCGAGGTTCTTTTTCAGGTACTGGCTTTGCAAAATGCTTATGAAGAGTCTCCTATACAGTCTAACGTCCTTTGTAAGTTTTGTTGGAAACATATTCAAGATTTTCATGAATTCCAACATAAAGTTTTGGAGAAAAACAATCAAATGCTTAATGTTATAAAAGATGGAGAATTGCCGACAACACACGACAATATAGGAGAAGAAGGAGTTAAACCTGAACACACACAATATATCGTATCAGACGAAGGAGGAGGAGATTCGAATCCCGGGATTCAAAACAGTACAGAAGTACCACCATTAGAATACCCAGCAAAGGCGCAAAATAAATCTTTAAACGGGCTATTTAATAAAGTATTGCAACAAAGTACAAATATCGCTGAAGATGCCCTATCTATCTCTATAAAGGAAGAACAAACGTTTGAAGATAATGCATCAATTAGTGGCGACGAAGAATGTGCATCTTTTCACGATGATTCGATATCGGAAGACAGTTCATGTTTCAAAGAAGCTCATACAAAACCAAGGAAACAGAGGAAGAAAAAAGATAAACATGATACCCATCCGAAAGAACCTAGGTTTAACAGTGCGGAAAAACTTAAGGAACAAGACGAACTTATAGCAAATTTACTACCAAGTTTAGAATGTGATCTATGTAAACAAAATTTCCCCAACTACAATATGTTGCGCTTACATTTTACCAAGGAACATCAGCAAAAATGTTATGTATTCTGCTGCGAAAAAAAATTTCGTCGTCGCTTCATGTTAGTTGAACACTTGCGTTTACATTTAGATCCGGAGACGTACAAATGTGATCTTTGTGGAGCCATTTGCCATAGTAGTGGATCCTTACAAAATCACAAACAGTTCATGCATGAAGCAATCAAAAGCCACGAATGTTCAATATGTCAAAGGAAATTCAAAAGTAAAACCATAATGGAGCGACATACGGCTACACACGCTACAGGCAAGAAAGACTTTAAATGTGTAGATTGTGGACGTTCATATGCATTTGAATTTCAATTGAAAATTCATGCCAGTAAAGTTCACAATGATCCACAAGTTTGTGATCAATGTGGAAAAACACTAAACGGCTCGGCAGCCCTTAAACACCATAAAATGGTACAGCATACTGATGATGGTGAGCGGCGAAAATGGTCCTGTGATATTTGCAACGCCCAACTATCATCAAACAGTAGTCTTCAGTCACATAAATTATCATTTCATAATGATGGAACAACGGCTTTTGTGTGTAAAGACTGTGGAAAAGTTGCGGCAAGTGAAAAAGCATTGCTGCAACATAAAAAGTTTGTTCATTTACTGGAACCTAAATACAAGTGTACATATTGTGAAAAGTCTTTTAAGAGAAATATACATTTAAAGGAACACATTGCTACACATACTGGTGAGAGTTTATATCAATGCCCACATTGTCCTCAAACATTTAAAAATAACGCTAACAGACATAAGCATCGAAAGATAGCTCATCCCATTGAATGGGCAAAGGCAAGAGAAAATCGCTTTGTGGCACCAAAAGTCAATTCTGATGGCATAAAAAATGCAATTCTTTTATAAGCTCACGCTTAATTTTTTTTTATAATTCGAAACACCACCTAAGTTGAGACACTTAAAGCCAAGAAGACTCATGTATCCCTAAGGCAACTTTTCTAATAAGCTTATTTTTGGGATTACAAAAATTACATTGATTATATTCAACATGTTGCGTGGATTTTAATGTATTGCACATTGTTATTATTGATTTGTTGGTTTTGTTTGAAGAGGCTTAGAATAGAATTATTAGATTGATAGTCTATTCAAAAGGAACAGTGGTCTTCTGCAATATTATGGGAATTGCGATACAAATTTTGATGGCGCCAATATCCTGAGAGTTCCCCGAGATTCTTGAATCGATTGTGCCTAACTGCCTAATATACAATTCCACGGGTACATTTCAACCGACTACATACATGTATTGGCTTTATGCGATTTACAAATAAAGTAATGAACAAAACAACATTACCATATAAAGAGAAAACAAAATTGTACGTGTATGTAGGTTATGTTAATGATTACGTGTTAACTGTGTTATGAACATTTTTACTTGTGTTGTTGAAAAATGTACATACCTCCTATTTATTAAAATAAAATTTTACTAATTTTCATTTGAAAATATCTCCTAAAACTCTTTTGAGAAGTAATAAATAATAAGATCCGGCATCTTGGATTTGTCAACGAAAATATACCCGCAATTGCTTGTGCTAGTAAAGACTGTATTCCTTTTTGGGTCTGCTGTGAGAATTTCACTTGTGGGAAATTTGTCGCTTTTAGTAACTCGCACATCTACAAATGATTTTGCAATTTTTGGTATTGTTCTTAATAAATTAAAAAGGTTTTGCAAGTTTTTGCGTAATGGAACACTCATTATTTAATAATGAAAATTCGAAAATCAGACGTAATGTGATTTTCTTGAATCCTCCGTAAATAAGGTGCGAGAGGGGAAGTACTTACTAGTGAATATTTACAAATGGGCGGGTTGATATCAACATTTGAAACGCCTAACAATTACCCTAAGGACAAGGGGTTTTAGAGAGAGCTTCATCGAACGGAGCAAGACCACCACCAGTGTCATATTAATTTGCTGCAACAACTCGCACACATATTGGACACTGGAATAGATACATTTCTTCCGAAGTAAACGAATTAAATGCAAAATGACCAAGTGTTAAAAATTTTGTGGGAAAGCTGACGCAACATAAATGTATGAAATACAGTAGTCGCTTAAAATCGTAGGAATAGAGCGATCTTTTCATTGTTCATTGTACATATTATACTACAGAGGACTGTTATCATGCTTTCCAGAGAAACACATAACGCATTACAAAATAATGTAAACAAGCTACCATATGCATTACCAGTACTTGAAAAGTAATGGGTTTTTTATGCATTTATTGGGCAAATACACTTATTTACAAAAAGTGGGAGTTGTAGCGAAACTGAACATAGATTCAAATCAATTATTTTGTTATAAACATAAAACTTAATGTTGTTGTTGTAGCAACGCAAATGTGTTTCAGTTATCAGGTTCTAGTTCCTCTGTATTAGACTCAAGAATTCTGCAATCTGGACTGGTTGTGTCCATCACGAGATAGGTGAGTGGGGTGAGCTGGGCAGCTAAACAAATGCAGTGTATCGTGTGGTCCCAATCCACAGGCTCTGCAAGAGTTGTTTATCGTGGCGTCAATTCGAGCCCAATACGAATTGAGGCGGCTGCATCGTCCCGATCTTGAAAATGTTCTACTACCATCGCAGAAGGGACAAGGGAGACTCCTGATATGCATGTTGTTCTAGAGGTTCTCTTTTATACATTTGGATCTCTCTCTAGATCATGAAGATCTCTCCTGACGTGCCTGGGTGGAGGAAGCCTGTCCATTAAATCGTGACAGGGATGCTCACTGCGATAACACCCAAGCAGGTAATGCATCGACAACATCTTGTTGTGTTGACGCACCGATAAAATCTTCGTCTCCTCATGAAGATGGTCCACTGTTGTCATGAGAAGGCAGCATTCTGGCAGGTTTCAATCTTCTTCCACTAGTAGTGCTAATCTTTGCAGACCACGCTGGCGCCGCATAGCTTACCACAGACCGGCCTATTGCATTGTAGGTGGTCAACAAGGTTCCTTTGTCAGCTCCCAAGTGCTGCACCTCTAATGGAAGAACTGCTCTAAGCGATAGGACCCGACGCCAAGATCGTACAATCATCCGCATACGTCACGATCTCTATGCCGTCGGGAGGGTGTGGAAATCCAGAAAGGTAGAGTTCAAACAGTTCCGGAGATAACCGCTCCTTGGGGGTTAACTTAATAATCGTTATAAAACTTATTAATCGTTTTTAGTGAGCGTTTTATAACTACATATTTACCACGCTCGCCTTTCGCTTTTGGTTTCGGTTAAATCCGGTACAAAGAATCCAAAGAATCCGCAGCCGTGGGATAGATATAAATATTCAATAATTTGTTTATCTTGGGAATAATAGAGAGTATAGTTGACTTCCGAAACTGCTTTGTTTCAGTTTTTGCTTGTGCTTTATGAAAGTATTTTAAACTGCACACCGTTTCAAAATCTACCATTGCATCAGTTTTCTACCTGATGCTCATTTTTTGTGTATTTGAAGTGCAATAAATCACTTTGATATGGAATAGGATGCTTAAGAAGTTATACCTAGTTGTGCAGACCAAAAATTTCATGATTTTTTTAAAAGTCAACCATTTTTTTCGATTTATTGAAAGTAACAAGTAAGGGTAGCCCATTAAGACAACTACAAAGTAATTGACGTTTCGGAATTCAGCCTATCATTTCAGCAAATCATTAGCCTTCTTGGTATGATGGGGGTTATTCTGAACGAAAATTCCCCGTGGGTTTTTGTCTTTCCGCCGTTTCAATTTATAATAGAAAGTGAAAAAAACTCACGGGGGATTTTCGTTTAGAATAACCTCAGATACTTGTATTTTAGTTTTGAAGACTGCAGTATTCAATTTCAATCAGCCCTATTCTGAACATTCCCATGGGAACTGTTTCCCATGGGAGCGAAATTTCCCATTCCCACGTTTTCCATATTCTCAACGACGTGGGAACAGCAAACGATGGGAGCTGAAATTTCGAAATTCGAAATCAGTAACACCAAATTATTATAGCATACTTTTGGGGGGTTGTAATTATGTTTTGTAATACAAAATGCCTATTTGCATTGAATTCGCAAAAGCACAACTCACTTAATTCAACAACCGTGCATTGATTTATGGGTTTTTTAAGTGAATGGAGTCAACGATGTGTGGTGTTGTTCTAATAAGCTCATTTTCTTCAGAATTTGCGAATTGGTGTAAGCATTTTTATAATTAGTAGGCAAACATAAGTTTTGTGTATAAAGTAATAGGAACTTTTTAAGTTTGCAACGAATTTAAAAATTGCATGTTGATTCGGAATAATTTTAGTTAGGGGTTTAACGCGTATATCGCCAGTTTTACTTATTACTAATGATCGCTAGAACTCGTATTTTCCATATTTTTAAAAAAATTCAAAAAAATAAATTCGGATATTTTTCGGATATTATTACATATTTCTGAAGACGTATCTCAAAAAAAAAAAAAGAAAAAAAAATACGTTTTTGATTGAATCTAAAACTAAAACACATGCCCTTGCAAAATTTCAAGCTTCTACGTTCAAAAATAACGATCCTATTCAAGAAAAGGCATTTCGGAAAATGGAATAGCATTGCAATAATTTAGCATATATGTATGTACGTTTGTGTGATCGTTGTCGTGTAGTTGAGGAGACTAACACGTTTTCAATAGAACGTTAGTCGTCTGATTTAAAAAACCCGAAGGTTATATTACGAAAATGAATAAGAGTTGTAAAGATTGTATATATTATGGCTATTTTCCAATATATTTTAATAATTATTGGCCAAAATTGTTTTGAAATTGATTTGTTTTTACTTGCTGTGCTGCGTTAACAGAATCAACCATGACTCTTTTTCTCGTATTTCAATACATATGGTCTGTTCCAGAACTGCAAAAATCTACTAAATATTTTTTTGTTTTGTTCGATAACATAAAGGAAAATTTTTTATCGGTGTAAAACATGTTAGATTCTTGCAGGAATATGCAATCCGAAGTCTACTAATGACATATTTTACAGTACATTCTGTATGATTTTATTAAGCAAACACATGGCGATTATAAATATTTGCAATAATTTTGTCGTGTAGATGTCTTAAAATATGAAATTTCATAAAAATATGAAATTTCTTGAAATTTTTTTTCAAACTCCCACACTGTTTGCTGGGGAGATTTTTCCCACAAAAAGACACAAAATTCTCCCACAATTCAAGATAGAGAATGTATACTTTTTTCCCATGGGAACAAATTCCCAATTCGAACTTCATTCAGAATGAGGGAAGATGGGAAATGGGAAAAAAACTCCCACAAAATTTTATTCAGAATACGAAAATGTGGGAATGGGAAAAAATTCCCAACTCCCATGCGTTCAGAATAGGGCTGAATGTCTTTATCCATCTTAGAAGCGTCGGTATAAATCCCATGTGAACTGTTGTGGGCTCAAACACCCCTTATAGTTATTTGTACGCAAAATAAGCATGAAGTTTGTTACCTGTTCTCCCGGTGATACTTTGATTTTGAAGAGTGTCCATTGCGATGTGGTAGGTCGTCATATTTAGTATTATGAAGATTTTAGGTAAATAGTTCGGCTGATTGTGCCATTTTGAGTTTCCAGTGAATAGTTTGAATAGTTATACCGTTTTCCATGATGGATGTTATAAAAATCGGCCCACCCCGTAGCATAATTCCATTTTTCACCATCGTATGAGCCTGTGTGTATCTGCCCACAAAAAAACGTAACGAAAACGGACCCTAATTTGATCGAAAAAAATTACTGATTTGCTATAGTAAACTAACTTCTTTAGTCAAATAACTAAGAATTATGGCGTCGATTATGGATAGCAACCCAGCTTCAGTTGCGTTGCCGACAACAAATTTAATAATCCATTTCAGCATTGAAGTTCATACTTTATAAAAATAAATAGCTGAAGGTTCAAAACACTGATGAATTTTGATTTCTGTCGTTTCACTTATTTTAATTGTATGATTATCTCTTCTGGCATCGCAAATACAGTTGTGTTACTATCCATAATCGAATCCATAGTTCTTGGACAAATAAGTGGAAGTCAGCATATTATGGTAAAGCATGAATTTTGTTATTTCAATCCATATATCAGCAAATGCAAGGCATTGTTGTCAAAAAAATTCCCCAAGTTGAAACGAAGCATAGATGCAAAATAAATAAAACGTAGAAACAATTATACAATTATTTCTTAGGCAGATTTTAGATCAGTTTTTATACAATTCAATTTTTAAAGTCAAATCGACAATCTAGAAAAATTCTTTCCAACCAATGAAATCGTTAGTTGACCCCATATCTCATATTTATTTTGTTTTTTAATAAATGTAGTATAGTATTTAACATTATTATTTATATGTTGTTGTTCTGGTGTTACTATTCAAATGTCAAACAGCATCTTTAAGAATAACAAGGACATTTGGAAAATATAAATGCAAACACACATTGGCTTTATTACAAATTGTACAATTTAATGAAAACAATTTTTTTTAAAAGAAGTACGTACAAATAAAATTATTAATTAATTTTGCAGAGAGATTTTAAATGTTTTCAACATATTTGATACAAAATAATTTCTTTTTAAATGAAACAATTTTTTTTTTTGGAATTTGTTTCGTTTCTTTTTTATTCTTTTTTTATGTGTACGTTCTCCTCTTGTATAAACAAAGATTCTATTGTTCTGTATATTTGTTTTTAAATTTATTTTTTTTCCATTGAATGTTAAAAGATATGCTTGTGTGTTTGTGTGGACATTTGTATCGTTATTCCATTTCCAATATATGTATATTTTAGTTTTTCGATTTGAATTCAAATAACATTAAAATAAAATCTGATGACAATAAGGCATAATCAGAAGAGTGGTGGCTTTCTGGAAGGGACACTTGTAAAAATATGGACTTCAGTTGAAGCAGCGCCTGATCCAATCGTTGTAAATTTATCTAGTAATCATCTAAATCAAAGTCCTCGTTGTCCAGTTCGTCGAGTTGCATACTTTGGAAGTCTACCTTGTAGCGTAGAATGCCACCGATACCACCGAAACCGCGTACAAACTGACTTCCTTCTTGTGACCTATCGGTAATGATTTCAAGGGTGGCACCAAAAATTTTGTAGTTATTCGCCAGCCATTCCAAAAGTGGCATAGATTCAACAAGTTCCATCTCAACTCCGGTTTCCTTGTCCGTGAAGTGGGATTTGTCTTTTTCTTGTTCCGGCGTCAAATGTAATACTGTGGTCGACGTAGAACTTGCATGGTTTTTCAAAACATATCGCTGAATGTCCAAATTCTCCCAACAGATCAAGGTTTCGACGGAGCCCAATTCCAAAGCACGCAACGTATCCTCAATACCGAAGCAATATTTTCCAGTGTCCTGCGAAATCTCATCAAAGTACCGGCCAATCAATTTCTTCTCTTGAATGAATTTGACATTTTGCAGTGACTCAGCTGCCAACTCAATAGCCTGGTTGAAACCGTTTTCACCACCATACGAGACATCCACCATTTTGATGATCTTCGATTGCAATCTGGGATCGAACATATCAGATTGACCCAACTCAGTTTTGAAATCGGCACTACCGGCCAAGATCAAACCGGCTACATTCGGTTTATCGTTTGTGATGAATAACTGAGTAGCAACCTCTGCTACTTTACGCACATAGTTATGACGTTTTTCCATACGCAAACGAGCGAAACGCAATGCAGACTGACCACCTCTACCGTGCTTTTTTGGCAAATCCACAGTGAATTTGTGCAAAACATCGCGAGTATTGCCCTGCAATGTACCGAACAGTGCTCCATTACCATCCATCACAATAAAACCGAATTTATTATCATCGGCCAAGAGGGCAGTCAAGGCTTCAGTGTGGAATTTATTGTCGCACAAGTAGAGCGAAGTATTGATGGGTTTGAAGGGCTCAAAATCAATGTTGACCTTCTTTTCTTTGCCTTCATCTGTGACAATGGTGCCGCAATAAATAACCAATCCATTGGGTGGCACCTTGGTATACAACTTGAGTCTATGTTGTACCGAAGTGATTGCACCCAAAACGGATAGACGATTCACTCGCGACTTGATGTTCGAGGCCGTACCAAATTCATCGGCCAACATTTTGCTGACACGTGATATTTGATCCTTGGGTGGAATAATGAGGGATATCATACTGGTACCATTACCTCGGGCCATTTCCAGACTTTTAATTAGTTTCTTAATTTTCCATATTTCGACATTACGATCAGCTGACGTTTCTTCAGACATTTTGTTAATATTTTCTACGATCACCACAAATCCAAATCTCGATCTTTATTTTGTCCGAAGAATTTTTCTGCCAGATAGATCGAGTCTGCAAACGCCACGATTCCCTCTTTTGTGTATAAAATAGATTTTTACTTTCTACTTCGATAAAATGGTAGGCCCACACGAGCAATTTCGTGTAGCGTGTTCATAAAGGTAGTTCACACTTCGAGATGTGATATGCACGATCAAATAAATGATTGGACCAAACCCTTTATTCGCAATAAGAAATGTACACCTTTGTATTTTTTTGCTTCCCGAAACTAAAATAAAAATTATAAAAAACAATTTTGCATATTTTTGTTTATTATTGTGAAAACGATAATTTAATTTATAAATAAGCTTACGTACTTAAAATTTTAAAATTGTCAAAATGACTACTTTATTATTGAATTATTTTATAATCTGGTGTGAACTCCTCGAAAAATAAGGTATTCACACACGCAGATCTTTTGAGAGGGTAACCACCTAAATGGTGACGTTTCGATTATTAAGTAATCGATCGACATTTTTGCAAGGTAACCAGTTTTGGCCAGTTCGAGTAAATGAACAGATTTTAAAAGAGTTACGTATAATTGTATATAGACATACTGATGTACATATGTATGCATTATAGGAGGGGTGTAAAGGTGTCAACAGTAATGAATCATACTTAAGGGTAGTTTACACTATATGTAAATGTCATATGACATGAAATTTACCATCGTTATATATTCGCTAATATGTGCAATATAGGAGATTTTCCTTACGCGATTTACTCTGTGCGTCCACACCAACAAAAATGTAAAAAAATACGTCTCAACATTGCCTTAATGGGTAGATATGGAATATTTTTATTTCGGGTCAGATGACATTTACATATAGTGTAAACTACCCCTTATGGGTACTTTACACGGAATGTTTTTTACATATGAGTTGTCACTTTGCATAAACATTTTGTATGGGAGAAGTGACAACTCATAAGTAAAAAACATATCGTGTAAAGTACCCATTATTTAAAAATATTATTGTCGTTTAATATTTGGTCTGTTCCTGTACTGCAAGAATCTACTAATTTTTACTATTTTTTCCGATAACATAAATGAAAAAATGTTATCGTAGTAAGGGGTAGTTTACACTATATGTAAATGTCACATGACATGCAATTTTCCATCATTATATAGTCGCTAATATGTGCAATATTGGGGATTTTCCTTACGCCATTTACTTTGTGCGTCCACACCAGCAAAAATATAATAAAATTACGTCTCCACATTGCCTGCGTGGGTAGATATGGAATGTTTTTATTTCGTGTCATATGACATTTACATATAGTGTAAACTACCCCTAAGAAATAGTAGCTTCTTGCAGGTTCTGGAACAGAGCAATAATATAGGAATTGTAAGTAACGTCGCACAATTTTTGGTAATATGGAATTAATAGCCTGCAAGGCACATTGATATAAGGTAGAAGTGACAATCAGCTGTATTTTTACTTTTTTTCTAAATTTGGGTTTCAAAATGTATTAGGGTCTACTCATGAAATTTGGAACTTCGAAATTTGCTACCATAAAATACTTCTTTTCATCCTGACCGTGTAATAAAAATGACCTACGACAGTTCTGAATGCTTTACATTTTCATTTTGATTCAAATTTTTTCTATATTAAAGGATATTCAAAATGTATTCGTTTTTCCTGAGAAAATTTTAAGAACGGCCCTATTATTCAATATTTTCTTTGACATTTATGGTCTGTTCCAGTATTGCAAGAATCTACTAATTTTTACAACTTTTTCGATACATAAAAATAGAAAATGTTATCGTAGTAAAAAATAGTAGCTTCTGGAATAGAGCATAAATTTTCAATAACAACAATGTTGTTTTTGTAAATTTGTTTGTTGTTGTAATTCATGCATATCTTTATATATAAAACTCAATTGTCGTTTGTTGGTAATTGAATCAGTTGAAAACGGCTAGAGCGATTTGGATAATTTTTTGTGGAAATGTTAGTCATAGTCCAGTTTAGGTTTTTATGTAAAAAGAAATTGGCCACGCCCACTTTTCCGCCCACTTTTATAAATATGTTATATCTACGGAACTACTCAATAGATTTTCCTGAAATTTGCAGGGAACGTAGAGTAATGGCCCCCGGTTGAAATAGGCTACATATCTGGTTGAATTTCGGATCGGGCGGGGTACCTCCCCAATTTCAAATGTATCGCCTTGAAAATTAATTTTCGAGTCAATGGCGATTGTGTCTCCGACCTTACGTGCTTATTTGGGGCATTAAAACTGGACAACGCCCACTTTTTTAAATATGTTATATCTACGAAACTACTAAATCAATTTTCCTGAAACTTTCAGCGGATGTACAGGGTTGGTCTCCGATAAAAATAGGCTGCATATTTTTTGACTTTCGGATGGGGCGGGTACCTCCCCTATGCCCTATTTTTGTAAAAATGCAATATTTGCAAAAAATACGAATGTATCGGTTTGGGAATTTATTTGCGAGTCAATGGCGATTGTGTCTCCAAACTTACGTACTTATTTTGTGACTTAAGATCCGACCACGCTCACTTTCTAATTAGGTTATATCTACAGGGGATTTTCAATCGCGATTTGTCTAAACTCTTAAATCTTTATAAATAAAAATCAAATATCGTTAGTTGGTAATGGCATCAGTTGAGAATGACTAGACCGATTTTCGACTTGGGTTTTTATGCAAAGAAAATTTGACCATGCCCACTTTTACGCCCACTCTTTTCAATTTTTTATTTTTATCATTTCTACAAAAACTACTGAACCTATTTTCCTGAAATTGCCAGGGAATGTACAGAGATGGCCCCCGCTTAAAATAGGCTACAAATTCAGTTGAATTTCGGAAAGGGCGGTGTACAAGTTCCGATACAGGCGTATGGACTTGTAGGGGTTCTAAATCTACAGAGTAGTTTTAGAGCCGAAATTAATTGTTGTCCCAAGACGAACAACAACAGCACTTCAATGAATATAGACAACACAACAAGTATTCAGGCGATACTTACGTGTTGCTATTAGGAAACTGGTGGTGTAGGTTGGTTTAAATAAAACACTAGGTTAATTTATAGACGCAGACGGTCTGAAACTTTCGTTTTATTTATAGTTATATTATTCTGCGGCAAAGATGCTGCTTCTGCTTCAAGTATTACAGATTGATTATAGATTGTTTTGACAGAATGATTTGACGTTTGAGTAGTCCTTTTTGACATAGTATCTGGCGCCGATAATTACAGATAGTCGAGGTTTTGGCAGGTATCGATATCGCCTTGCTATTGACTCCAAACCTCGACATGCTCCCCCTCTTGCACGGGTGCAATATTTGGTAGCCGAAATCCTCGTTTTTGTAATGGGAGTTAGGCAACAAGAGTAGCATGTGGTTGTTGCATTTGCCGAAAAAATTTTCCATTGATGATAATTTTGTTGATGTGGTTGCTGAATGGTTCTCTCGTACACCCTATAAGAGATGCCATGATGGACAGGATTCGTGTTTGATCTTTAGACGACAACAGCCAATGTTTCCAAAGTATAGCCAATTTTGATATATTGCTCCTGGGTTCCATATCTTTATATGCCTCTGAAATAACATTGAAGCAGAAAAAAGAGCTAAACCAAATGTTTTATTACGTTTTTTGGCTGAAGCGAAATCATTTGCCAATGGGCTCTTGAAAGTATTTCACCTCTAGTGGTCATAATTTTCATTTTTCTAATCAACTTTTATTTCTGTGTTTTGTAAACCAAAGAATTTTTTTTTTTAGCTTTTCTGACTAAAGCGAAACCATTTTTTGTTTTAAGCAATCAATTCTCAACCTCTTGTAGTTATTTCCATAATTGGATCATTTACTAAAAAAATTTCTTGGCATTTTTTATTGAAATTTTAATGAGGCACCTCTAGTGGCTCATGAAAGAATTTGTTTTATATGTTGAAATTCCTTTGAAATTACCACCTTGTTCTTTTCATTTTTTATATTATTTTTATTTTTTTTTTTTTTAATCTTTTTATCTGATCTTCGATCTTTTGTTTTTATTGGGCATTTTTATCTTGTTTGATAGCCACCTCTAGTGGATATTAAGTATATTTATTTACTTTGCAGGCACCTCTAGTACTTGCATCTTCAGAGTAGAAGCATTATTATATGATCTACGAATTTCAATTTTCACTTCTAGTGACATAAACTCTTCAAATTTCTTCTCATTACATGGGTGATTTGCCAATACCTAACCACCAGTTAATGTATCAACGACTCTAGATCCGTTTTGAACGTTTTGAATCATTGTTGCCACAAGGGACAAAATCTTTCATATACACTCTTCATCTCTATCTATATTCTTCATCATTTGTGCACTTACTGGTGCAATCGCTAATGAACATACCATATTTGGCTTCTATACACTACATCCTTTTCGACATCACTTTTATCATTTTGTTACAATTTTTTATACACAAGTTCCAATACAGTCGAAAGGACTTGTTCGCATCGTATCTATCTTTTCCGTAATAACATATTGTTACATTTTCTCTTGTTCACTTTTACATTTGTTTCAAAGTTGTTGTTATTGTTAATTAAAGGACCATAAATATACCATCCGAAGATGGAATTTTGAGCTATCATGCTCCCAAGTACATTCCTTTTAGTTCCATTTAATATAATGGATGGTATCAAATCACTGCTGATTAATATATCAACTTGATCCGACTTTAGAAATCCTGGGTCAGCAAGTTGTCAACTTCTCTCATATTTAACATATTATGTGACTTAGTTGGAATTGAACTAGTCACATTTTGCATTACTATGACATTTGCTTTTATATTGTAGTTACCCATATTTCCACACAAAGTAATGTTACACATTTCATTACTATGTGCAACCATAGACCCAGTAAGTCCACTTATATTAACATTAGATTCTACTGTTCTAATACCGATTCGTTTCACTATTTTGTCTGTTATAAAAGATCGTTTAGATCCTGTATCAATTAAAGCTCTTACAGTGAAAGTTTTTCCGGCGTGTTTGACTTTTACAAGCGCCGTTGGTAACAACACATCATCATCACTAATTGATAAATGCGTTTCTACATTAGAGCTTTGGGCGGCATTATTGGAAGTACACGGCATGTCATCTGTCGTGACATGTGATACTATTTGCATACTTGCCTCCGATCGAGGACTTTGAGAACCACGCGTTGGTGAGTTCGTACTCGTTGGAAATTGTGGCACATTCCCAATATGCAACTTTGTATGATGCTTCTTCTTGCAATATAAGCATCTATGCATACTAAAACATTCTTGTGTTACATGTCCACTTTTAAGACAATTATTACACAAACAATTCTTACGTGAAAATTCAATTCTTTCATTCACTGACATATTATTAAATCTCACACAGTTCTTTAGTATGTGGTTTTTACCACACATGACACATCCATTAGATAGTGTCGTATGCGCATTTTGATGCGCTGTAAATTCGTATTCATTGGTCGGAGGTACTTGTCTTCTCAGACTATCGATTCGCTCAAGAACTCGATGCCTGTTTCTTAGGAAATCTTCCATTTGAGACCATTTGGGTAGCTCTGAATGTGATTCGAGCGATTGTTCCCAAAGGGTCAAAGTCTCAATCGGAAGTTTGGTTGAACACAAATAAATTAATATCGGATCCCACTGATCCACTTTTATATTGTGTGCCTTCAAAATAGCTAGACAGTCGCTAACTGTGGATTGAATTCTCTTTATATCTTCACTAGATTCAACCTTTGCTGGCGAAAGATTGAATAAAATGTTCAATTGGTTATCTACCAGAACTCTCAAATTCTCGTATCGCACAGACAATGCTTCCCATGCTAAGAAAAAATTCTGATCTGATAATGGATAACGATCTACAATTCTCCCAGCTTCACCCTTTGTTTTGTTACGCAAATGATAAAGTTTTTGCGCTGGCGTAAGTCTGGGATGATTACCATATATGGCCGTAAACATATCTCTAAAAGTTGGCCATTCTTCATAACTTCCGTAGAAGTCTTGAGTGTCACAAGGTGGCACTTTAATACAAATTTCCGACATATCAAAAGCAGCTGAGCTGTGAAATAGTGACGGATTTGTAACTTCGCCTCTAGCGGTATTATTTTGATTTTTGTCTTTTCTATTTTTCAATATTTCTAATAAATTGGCCTTTGTCGTTTGATACATGTCTCTGACGGACTCAAACATCTTTTTGGCTTTCAATTTATATTTTTTATCTTCCTCATCTTCTGTTTCTACAAAAAAGACACATTCAAATGCACTGCGTACATTGTGCCAATCTTCATCAATTGATTCTATTTTAGTTTCTATTAAAGAATCAGAAAGATCTTTCTCTGGAGTATTTCCTAATTTTCTACACGTTTGGATAAGGCTGTCGGTTTCGTATTCAAATTTAGCACAAATTATTGAATCCATATTGATATTATGAATTTATGATTTTTTAATTATTATTTTTAGTAAATTATTTATTGTTATTATTTATCTTTTTAAATTTTATTTCTTATTATTTTATAATTTTTTATTATTTATATTATACTATCAAACTATAACTATCACTTTATTTATTTGTAAATAAATAAAATGTAATTATTTCGAAAATTGTTTTGTGTTTGCAGTATAATTTTCGTATTCTCAATAAAAATTTAAATTATAAATTTTTATGAAAAAATTATATTATATTTTTTTTTAATTATTTGTATATTTTATGTTATTTATTAATTTATTTATTGTATTTTATTAAATTATTATTATTATTTTTTATTGAAATTATTATCGTTTTTATTATTGTTTCGAATTCAATAATTTATGCTACGTTTTATACGCTACGGTCTACAACCTTACGTTACGTTACACTAATTCACCAAGGTTTGTGTCCACACTAAATGATCAATAGTTGATATGGCAACAATTGACTATTGACAAATCGATCAAGCACAACAATAAACAGATGGCAATATTCGTTTATATGTTGTTAATGACAAATGAAAACAAACAAAAAACAAATGAAACAAAATGATGTGAAAAAGTGATGAGTGAAAATGATAATTGTTTTATTAGAAAAAATGATGTTAGTGTATGTGTTTTATTTGATAAATACACGCAAAATCTCTAATTCTCTCTTTTTATTCTAATTTCCACTCGGTATTTCTTGGTAGTGTATTGTGTACAACAATAATGCAAAGGGCCGCCACATTCAAACACTGAATATGGGCAGAAAATTTTAGATTTTTTTTCATACAAATTTAAAAAAATTTTGTGTTCTTGGCAAATCAGCCGATTCGTTTTTAAAGGCTCGAAGGACCATGTACAAGTTCCGATACAGGCGTATGGACTTGTAGGGGTTCTAAATCTACAGAGTAGTTTTAGAGCCGAAATTAATTGTTGTCCCAAGACGAACAACAACAGCACTTCAATGAATATAGACAACCACAGTTTATACAGTTGGCCATTCAGCCCAAACTAGTTAGCCCTCACTATTAAGTTTGCCGTCAAATACATTATTGTGACATAAAATACAAAGGAAATCAAATTACAATAATGAAAAATCTATTATGTTTGTTGTCAAAAGTTGTTAACAGAACTCTGAATGGCCAACTGTATAAACTGTGTAGACAACACAACAAGTATTCAGGCGATACTTACGTGTTGCTATTAGGAAACTGGTGGTGTAGGTTGGTTTAAATAAAACACTAGGTTAATTTATAGACGCAGACGGTCTGAAACTTTCGTTTTATTTATAGTTATATTATTCTGCGGCAAAGATGCTGCTTCTGCTTCAAGTATTACAGATTGATTATAGATTGTTTTGACAGAATGATTTGACGTTTGAGTAGTCCTTTTTGACATAGTATCTGGCGCCGATAATTACAGATAGTCGAGGTTTTGGCAGGTATCGATATCGCCTTGCTATTAACTCCAAACCTCGACAGGCGGTGAACTTCCCCATTACCCTACTTTTTTTAAAAATGTTATATTTACAATTATTACGAATGTATCTATTTGGAAGTTAATTTGCGGGACAATTGTGGTTGTGTCTCCGACCTTACCTACTTTGTTAGGAACAAAAGACTTGACCATACCCACTTTTTAAAATATGTTATATTTACAAAACTGAACCGATATTCGTGAAAAAGTCAGGGAATGTACAGGCATATTTTCTTGAATTTTAAAGAGGGCATATTTAAAAAAAACGCCCTACCTTTATGAATAAAAATAAAATGCTGTCATAATCCAACTTAGGTTTTTTGGAAAGAAAAGTTTACCACGCCCCCGAAAACAGGTTACATATTTTATTGAATTCCAGAGGGGGCGGGGAACCTCCCCTATGCGATATTTAAAAAAAACGTTATATTTGCAAAAATTATGTATGTATCGGAATAAAAATTTACGGATTAATCTACAATCTAGGTAATTCTTTGGGGCCTACCAAGCCTGTTTTTTTAGTATATCATAACTCCAACACTACTGAAGGGATTTCCATAAAATTTGCAGCAAAAGCTCAATGTTTGCTGTTGTTATGTGGGGTACCTTCTCCATGCCTTTCTGTTAAACGCTATATGTATAAGCCAAACTTATGATTATATCGGTTTCAGCATACATTTTGGTAGGCAATGACGTTGTGTGTACCGTAGGACCGGATAATATGTTATATCTTGAAAACTGATGACCACGCCCACTCTTTTCAAAACATTATTTTTCCAAAACTACTGAACCTAATTTTCAGAAAATATTCGGGAATGTCCCGTGGTCCAAAATTATTTTATAATCGGTGTATTTGTTAAACTTGTGAGTGCATCAGGTTGCAAATTAGTTTTCGAGACAACGGTGGTCCCCCGATCAAGAAAAACTATATATTTACAAATGTACTTAAATGGTGAGGTTCAACGGTCCATCAGCCATGAAAAGCTAAAACATATAGGTCTAAATAAGCGGGAGAATTCGATTTAATCATTTTTTAACTTTTATTATTAGATCGCCAAAGTCCGTAAGAGAAAAGAAAGGTTACAGACAAAATTTGTTGATAAATTTAAAATCCTTCTCGGTTTGACAATGGACCGAAGAAGTGAGGTAGAAAATACCTACTTTTGAATTAAAACTCATTACGATGGGCCAGCAACGCGGACCGGGGTCTGCTAGTACCTTATATAAATATGCTTTGATAGCCTGTTCATATTATAGCTTTTTGCAGGGTTAACCCTCTTTATGAGGATTTATTTGGCGTAAACCCAATGGAATTGATATTTCAAACCCAGTGGGTTTGTTAAATCCGGTTATATATAAACGTACTTTAAATATTAAAACAGAACCATCTAATTTAAAAATTATTGTTTTAACATAAGCATTTAATATAATCTACTTATTTACAGAACCGGTTGTGTAGAACTATTTTTGAATAATACTATGTTTACGTTTACGAAATCCACTCGATTTCAACTGTCAATTCCTTTGCGTATACGTCAAATGAAAACTCGTCTGAAATCGATTCGATTTCATTTGACGTTTGAGCAATGGAATTGACAGTTGAAATCAAGTGGATTTCGTAAATATAAACATAGTATAACTGATAATACACCACTAATGTGCGTAGTTACATAGCTGTTAAACTATCGGCCGTTTTTACAAGTTGGAAGTGACCCAGCAAGAAAGTTTGAATATAAAAATGCAATTAAAACTGAAAACTCATCCAACGTTTGTGTCGTTTTGGCCGTTTTTACACTGTTCGAAATGATGCCGAAAAATTCAAATTCATTTGAAATATATGCCGGCAAACATATCAACGCTGGACTTTGGTGTCGGCGTCGCCCTGTTGTTGCTCTTTTCTAAACGCCCAACACAAAACTTTACTCAAACGGTGGATGTTTGTTGGGGAAATTACAACAAAATTAATCTTTTTATAAAGGGATTTGAAACTTCAGCTTTGTTCCTTTACTTTTTTTAATGGTAAAACTGGTAAAAGAGAACTGTCAAAATTGCTAAAAACTGCTCTCTTATGAAAATTTTTACCAGAAAAGTAAAGGAACGAATAAATGTTAGATCTGGGGCTTAATTCTTTTTCTATGAAAATGTGAAATGAAAACATTTATAAAGGAGAAAACAGTCAAATGAAAAAAATTATAAAGGAAATATTTTTCATTTCAAATTTTCATAGAACAAGAATCCACCCCCTGGTAGCAATGTCAAAAAGAAAAATACAAATTCAATTGTCTTCTTTTATTTCACAGATTTTAATTTTGTTTTGTCTGTTTTTTGTTCATTTTTTTTTCATTGTCAAATAATCATCAAACAAATGTCGAAAAATCAGTTCTACCATTTTTTGCCTGAAGAAATTTGGCTGGTAGCCTGTGGTACTGCTAAACCTAAATAAAGACGGGACGTACACAAATATTTCACCAACCTACCAAAACCACGCTCTCTGAGCGTACGTATTACCCAAATACGTGAGTCCCAAATCACATTTAAAACACAAAATCCGCGGCCGAAACTTACTTAAATGTTTTCATTCGTAAAACAAATAATTTTCCTTTGCAATGAATTGTATTTCATGTTTTGTTGGGCTTTTGTTTTTAAAATACAAAACACACACACATACAAACAATAACGTTCTGTCAAAGTTAAGCTGAAAATTCCGTGTTTAGACACACAAATTTCTCGGGAAAGTAAATTCAGTTTTTAGGCAATAGGGGGTAGGAAAGAGTATTGATGAGCTCTTTCATCTCCGCTCTCTCCCAAAAAACTCAATTTACTTTCCCGAGAAATTTGTGTGTCTAAACACAGACAAAACACATACAACGTTTAAGTCTGTGTTTAGACACGCAAATTTCTCGGGAAAGTAAATTGAGTTTTTGGGAGAGAGCGGATTGGAAAGAGCTCCTCAATACTCTTTCCTACCCCCTATTGTCTAAAAACTGAATTTACTTTCCCGTGTGTCTAAACACGGACTAAAGCTAAAAACAGATACAACGTTTGATTAAAGTTTTGCGTTGGGTGTCGAGAAAAAAAACAACAACAACAGGGAGACGACGATACCAAAGTCCAGCGTTTATCTGTTTGTCGTCATATATTTCAAATGAATTTGAATTTTCGGCATCATGCCCAACAGTGTAAAAACGGCCAAAACAACACAAAACTTTAATCAAACGTTGTATCTGTTTTCAGCTTAAAGCTGGAAACACCTACAACGTTTGGGTAAAGCTGAAAACAGATACAACGTTTGATTAAAGTTTTGCGTTGGGTGTCGAGAAAAAAACAACAACAACAGGGCGACGACGATACCAAAGTCCAGCGTTTATCTGTTTCTCGGCATATATTTCAAATGAATTTGAATTTTTCGGCATCATGCCCAATAGTGTAAAAACGGCCAAAACGACACAAAACTTTAATCAAACGTTGTATCTGTTTTCAGCTTAAAGTTTTGTGTCGTTTTGGCCGTTTTTACACTGTTGGGCATGATGCCGAAAAATTCAAATTCATTTGAAATATATGCCGACAAACATGGTTTAATAAGAAAGGTTAGCTAAAGCTTTATGTCAATTTAAATTTTTCATTCGAGTATGCCTAAAACTTCAAAACAATATAAACAAACTGTGTATGTATGTGTGGTGTTTGAATAATATGCCAAACAATTTTAAAAACAATCGAATTCAATGATTTTTAAAATTGTTTTTAGATCATTTGTATGGAAGAAATTGGTGAGATTTGCATTGAAACAATCAGTTTATCATATTCACAACTCGATTATGTGGAGAAAACTTAACTCTTCATTAATTTTTTTTCGCGTTTTTTATAAAATGCTCAAAAAATGCATTGTAAACAACCCCACTTGTTGCTTTTATTTTGAAGTTTTAGGAATTCAAGAAAAACAAGGGTTCTATCGATTTTTTGCATTTAAATCTACCTCTTTACCTATACCATGCCGACAAACAGATAAACGCTGGACTTTGGTATCGTCGTCGCCCTGTTGTTGTTGCTTTTTTCTCGACGCCCAACGCAAAACTTGAATCAAACGTTGTATCTGGTTTCAGCTTAAAAGTAAAGTTTTGTGTCGTTTTGGCCGTTTTTACACTGTTGGGCATGATGCCGAAAAATTCAAATTCATTTGAAATATATGCCGACAAACACATCAACGCCGGTCTTTGATGTCGGCGTCGCCCTGTTGTTGTTGTTTTTTCTCAACGCCCAACGCAAAACTTTACTCAAACGTTGTATGTGTTTTCAGCTTTAAACTTTTTCAACTTACAAAAAGTATACGCTTGACGTATTTCGGTAGTTCTCATAAGAATACATGTGTTCTACTTTTTTTCACCACACACGACCTGGGTATACGTCCGTACATAGGTATGGGCCATGGCCCAATTATACAATTATAGGTCCTCCAGCAAAAGCAGATGATTTCGATTTTAGCTGTCAATATTCATATTTGTCATTTGAATTCGCTGTGAGGTATTGAAATGTCGAACTGTATAGAAACGGGTAGATGTATATCAAAAAAAGAAAACAAATAAACTTAATGTTGTACACGTAAACGTCAACATTTGTTGTGTTTGTATGAGAATTTAATTTACAATAACTTATTTTAGCAGTTCAAGTTCGATCAGCTGGTATTTTCTGTTTCGTCAAACAAAAATATATAACCGGATTTAACAAACCCACTGGGTTTCAAATATCAAGAAGGATAACTCTGCAAAAGGCTATAATATAAACATGGACTTATGTAGCTTGGAAGTTACATCAATATATTTTTCATATCCAAGTTACATCAATATAAATTGTTGTGTGTTTTATTTTTAATTATGTTAGACGAGCAGCGTTGCTGGCTCTTATGTTCTTGACTTGTGACGGCAGAGTGAGTGTTAATCTTTGTTTTGAAAATGTTCTTCCCACCAAACTGCAAGATGAGCATTTTCATTTTACTTCTCGCAGCAAACTGCAAGCTCAGCGTCTGGCAATTCAGTTGGTATTTTGTATGTTTATGTGTTAACACAATTCAGTTGGTATTTTTTTACGTTTATGTGTTAACTCCTCCCTCGTTTAAATGGAGGACGTCTCCGGACTCCCTGAGACCATCAATAACAACTTGAAGATTTTGTCGGTGTTTGGTCTTTTGATGGTTCTGGTAGTTTTTAAGGAAAACATAACATATAATCAAGAATGCTATTATGACAATTCCGGATATTACAGTCTAATTTATGAACTGTTTTTCCATGTCGTCAGCGTATTGCAGGTTCTGCGTATTTAAAGCTGAAAACAGATACAACGGTTGATTAAAGTTTTGAGTTGGGCGTCGAGAAAAAACAACAACAACAGGGCGACGACGACACCAAAGTCCAGCGTTTATCTGTTTGTCGGCATATATTTCAAATGAATTTTTAATTTTTCGGCATCATGCCCAACACTGTAAAAACGGCCAAAACGACACAAAACTTTACCCAAACGTTGTATGTGGTTTCAGCTTAACTTTTGCAAATACGGCACACTCAATATTTCTTCATGGCCTGTTATGTTAACGAGTGTTGACACGGCCGGTGCTGGAGATTTTCTAACATAACTTCTTAAGTTCCGGTATGTGGAGTTATTGATCATCACCTCATCTTCAAATGTAATAAGGAACGTCCCGGTTACTAGTTGGCCATTGATGGTAACCCTTCTTTCGTTAATGATGATGAAGCCGTCATCAATTATTGATAACGATTCGAGATGGCTGGGACGTGTGGTACAATGTGCGATACCCCCTGAGTGGAGTTGTTGAGCGCAAGTTGTCGTATTTTGTAGCTTTTTGCACATTCAGCTATGTTGTTATTATTGGCAAAAATAAGGATGGTATTGTTATGGTGGACTGGATGTATGATAATCCTCTTACAAACTAACTTAACTTTAGGGTATTTAATTATGAAATATAAAAAAATTATTATTTAACAGAACTTTAATTTGGGATACTTCAATAAGGTCAGTAACCGTAATATTGGTACAGTGTTCATTTACAATTTTCTCCAAATCATTGGAGTCTAGGATTGCCGGATTAATTATTCCGATTTTTGTAAGTGTAACTGATAACATCAGGGTTTCAAGCTCGGCAATAATGATTCTATTTCGGGAAATCAAAGATTCATATAAACTTTCTGTATTCATTTGTTCTGGTTTTGTGTTCTTTACTAAATTATTTACAGCGTCTGTTAATTCATTTATTTTTTCCTGCGTCTTTGTATTGATTGTTATTTGCCTATGCTCTGACTCGATGAGCTCTTTTTGCGTAAATTTTATATTTTGAAAGTCGTCATAATCTGGATTGCCGGCTACAACTTTTAACGCGGTTCCTAGAAAATTTAGGCTTCTAGCGTGCCTATGATGAACGTTTACCGTTTCTAAGAGAGTCTTCATGTGTCGTATGTCTGAGACCAATATCAGTTTCATTTGTGACCTAGGAAAATGAATTCTCATGTCTTCTGTTTCTTTTGTAATCGCTGAGTACATAGATAAATTAGTTGAATGTTTTAGGTACTCAAAATCTTCCCAAATTAAGTCATCTCCATCTACTATTGGTATGTAGTTCGAATTAGTGTAGTCGGTAATTTTTGCAGATATCGATACGGCGAGAAGTAGCGTTGTCCAAATCCTAATAATAAAAAAGACAAAATAAACTTTATTTTAATTACCTTAAATTGTCTTTATGGACCACCCTCCCTTTTATTAAGACTGTGGTCCCCAAGTCAGCTTCGACAGTTTCCTCTGTGTACAAATTCGAAATTTTATTTCCTAATCGTCGATTTGATTTTACAAGGACTTTTTCTCCAAAGGACTTTCCAACTGAACGTTCTGAGATTTTTGGATTTTTGCGCTAATGTCTGTGTTGTATTCTGACGTCAAAGGATGAATTACATCAATCGGTCGTTTGTTTGTAACGGAATGAATACTTCTGTTGTATTCTATGGCGGCAAGACATATTAATTCAACTGTGTCGTCAATATTTCTATCCATCTTTAAACACCGTGCTGTTACCGACAAAAATCGGTAAAATTTAATCGCAGAATTATGACTAAAAACATAAAGAAAAGTTGGCATCACAGTTTATGTCGGTAGAGGCTAGCGACTACTTTTTATTCATCGTTAACTTACCGAAAAATTTCGTTAATTATCGAAATTATAAGCATTTTAATTTTACCGACAATTATCGATAACAGCAAAAATGAGTTACAGAATCCCACTACTGTAGTGGAATTCTATAACCCATTTTTTTGAGTTACCGACTAAAGTCGGTAAAATTATTTATTTATTATTTATTGATATTTATCTTATATTTAATATAAGATAAATAATATGGAAAGACATAGCATTAGCAGCAAAGGCTATCAGGTACGTAATAATTTACAAATGGTTGTAGATATTATACACGAATTTTACAAGAAGATATAAAATTAAATACTGAATTAATATTATCCATTGTAGGTGTTTGTCATTAAAAATGTGTTCAACCGAACATATGATATCGGTGTCGCATCATTGGCATTTGTTGTTGACATTTTTATTTTTCAGATGTAGGTGTGTTGTGATGGTGTGTCCCACAGTTTATACAGTTGGCCATTCAGAGTTCTGTTAACAACATTTGACAACAAGCATAATAGATTTACATTATTATGATTTTAGTTCCTTTGTATTTTAAATCACAATAATGTTTTTGACATCAAACATAATAGTCAGCTGGGCTTATTGGCCGACCTTATACTAGACCTTGGTGTGTCCCATTCGAAGCCGGGAAAAGATCCGAATTTTCCTTTTTCTCCATACTGGGGCTCAATTCTGTTTCTATGAAAATTTGAAATGAAAACTTTTATAAAGGAGAAAACTGTCAAATGAAAAAAATTATGAAGAAAATATTTTTCATTTCAAATTTTCATAGAACAAGAATCCAGCGCCTGGTAGGATATGAAGGGCATTGACAGTCTTGATTTACAAGGTTATAGTGCCTGTGTTGAAAACTTATATATTGCTCTAGAATGTGTTGTTGAAAGCGTTTTTTTGTTTGATTTTTTATGTCAAATTTTTCCAGTATATTATCTGCTATCAATGGAGCAGTACAAGCGTATATTGCCGCCGTATCCGCACAAACATTGCCGGTTAAACCAACGTGACCTGGGATCCATACCAGCTGGATATTACTTTTATTTTCCATTAGAATATCACGTATTCTATTTATCGGTGTCCATTTATTGTTGGAAATACTACAAACAGCTTTTACTACAGGCAAACTGTCGGTGAAAACCACAGTTTTTTATTCGATTCCAAAGCAAAGGTAAGGCCAAGTAGAATTCCGGCTGCTTCAGCTGTAAAAGTTGATGTACTGTTTCTTAAACATTTTGCTCCAATTGTTGTACCATATTCATCAACAACCGCATAAGCAGAAGATTAATTGTTTTTTGACGCATCTGTATATAAGAATAAGAACATCCAATCGGGATGATTTGATGCATTTTCAGCAACAAGCTTAAGATATACCACATTTGGAGTGTCTTTTTTGGTAAATAGAGTTAAATAGAGCAATGGTTATAACTTTTTGCACTTTTTTGCAAATAACAACAATGCCACTACATAGCCGTGTAGAGCATGAAAAACTATTATGAAATAAGGTGTAATCTACCACGAAAAAAGTTTCCGCACCAAATACATTGATACATTTGTTATCAAATCGCGGCATTTCAGAGCATATTAGGATCTTTTGACAATATTGCAATTTTGTTGTTTTTTTATAAACTCGCGAATTTTATGTTTATATTTATTGCACCTATCGGACAAGAGAATATGGTGTCATTTGCAACAAATTCGCGAAAATTACAGACCGTTTTTAATGGCTTTGCCTGTGAGAATTGTATTTATTTTCTATAAATATTTATTCAAACAATGCAAATTTAAAATTTTAACTATAAAAAATATCAAAAGGGTTTTAGTAATCGCAGTCGGTGCGGAAACTTTTTTCACCGAATCGATTTTAGAAACGCGTTTTCGTTATCAGGACAAAATTCCCCACACGGTACTGGTGTGGTATTTTTTGGTTATAGCTCGAGTATACAACTTAAATTTGTGTACTTCCATGTTGGGAATTCAGAATTGTAATGTGTTAGTTTTTCCTTGAAAATAAAAATGTTGTTATGAACGCAACAACCATTTAAGGGTTTCTTTTCGCAGAAATCACCTTTCTCACTATCCAAAATTGAAGAATTTGCAGCCATAATTTTCGGTAAGAGCATGTTCCTACATTATATAAATCGATTTTCAATTGATGGTAATCCAGATGCCATATAGATGATGCTTATAGGTGTAGTCCAAAAAGCGTAGATACTAGCT
Organism: Musca autumnalis; assembly: GCF_047663935.1. NCBI lineage: Eukaryota > Metazoa > Arthropoda > Insecta > Diptera > Muscidae > Musca > Musca autumnalis. Next base: position 84,006,909 of record NW_027411866.1, read on the forward strand.
CGGATACTGTTATGATATACAGTTTTTATGTGACACAATGTCCCGGTCCACACTAGCGTGAATTTCATTAAAAAAATTTCATGAAATTAGGTGTTCTTAAATCGAATTCCCCACTACAGCAATTTTATGATTTAACTCTACTATGGACGTCGATCTAGAGACGCATAATTTCATATTAAAATTTCAATGAAATTACTGTAGTGTGGCCCGGGACAATGTTGATTTTGGCAAAGACATAGAACTGTAAAGATTGGACATAGTGCATAATGCAGTTCAATTTTACTATTAAACCATAGATGGTGTTTGTGTATAACAGACAACTAACAGAACCCGACGGCAACAAAAACAAGTATATCATAAATTCATGTCACCATATTGGAACATAACATTATGTTAGACCTCCAGCGCCATCTGCCGATGTATAGTAGCAATGGAAATGTCCCATCTTGTTATATTTTATGTCTTTGATTTTGGACTGTTTCCGAAAAGAAATAACCCATAGCCGATTTTGCTCAACACTAATGTCCTGACAAGGTATTTAATTTTAAGGTAATATTTAATAATGTTTGACCTGGGAACAAGGTTTCTTTTCAGGTTAAGAATGTGTTCATTCCAGCGATAATTTTTTCTAAAACAACTCCCAAAATTTTTTTGTTGTTAATTGAACTTTCAGAAAGTATACAATTGTGTTTCCTGCAAGAGGATTTGGAAGGCGACATTTTTGCTCCTGATTTTTTTGCCCAATTATTGATTTCATGTATTATTCTGGAAAAGAGATCATCGGTTTCATCGTTATTTTTATTTAGACTTCGGCTGCATATAGACAATGGTGAATTTCGTTGTGCTTGTTAACGATAACACTTATTTCCTTAAATGTAATTTGGAAAAAAATCACAGAAAGTGGTGAACCTTGGGGTATTCCGTTGTGTATTTGGAAGTATTGGGAATACTGATTGTTTATCCTCACTCTAAAAATTCTATTTGTGAGGAAGAATTTTACGTAGTTTAAAATTTTTGATCCGATTCCCCAAAATTTTTTAGTGTTTGTAGGATAACGTGCATACCTATCCGGTCAAAAGCCTTTTCAAATTCAATTGCTAAAATTGACGCATGATTTCTTGTTGATAACGCTTTCGAAACGAAGTAGTCGATGTATAACAATGCATATTTACATCCTTGGTTTTCTTTAAGTGCTACTTGGTTTATTGCAATTAATTTTCGCCTTTTTAAAAACCATGAAATTCTTTTGGAGATGATTCGTTCCAATAATTTAGATAAACATGATAACAATGATATCGGTCGATACCCTGAGAAGTCTGTTTTAATTTTATTGGGCCCCAGATCTACCATTTTTCCGTTCCTTGTGTTGTTTTTGTTGGAGTCCCACAGAGTGTTCCAACTGTTTACGTCTCTAATCAGAACGGTAAGCGTATTTATGTTTTTGAAAAGGTCAAGTATATCGTTTTCATCAAATGTCTCATTCGGATGAATGTAAATCGATATAATTGTAATTTTAATATGTAAAGTAACTTCTATAACAATATTTAAAAATTTTGATGAATTGAAAATTCGGTTGTGCGCAATACTGTTTTTTATGAATACAGCTATTCCTCCTTTGGCGACTGTGTTTGCGATGTGGTTGGATGAGTATGAGGTAAAAGTGTTTCGGGATATTGAATTTGAATTGTGTGGTATATGTGTCTCCTGAAGAGATATGAAGATTGGATTATGGTCTTTAATCACCAAAGATGTCAATATTATAAGATAGGAAAAGTCAATTGTTAAAAATTAACTGTAGAGGGAGTTAACCTCTGTTGCTACGATATCATAGCAACATTCTGTTAAACGAAAACTGTTACTCATTGGAATATTGACAAGAAAAACATTAAAACTTAAGTTTGACGGCATTCGCTTTTGATTTTTTCATTGAATAAACAATAAAAAAAAGTAAAGAAATAAATTTCAGCCACGAAGCACAACGTTAAGGCCTCGGCACATACGGCGCGTTGAGCGTTGTGTTACAACAACCACATGAAAACTTCAAGAACAAACTTGGCATCACTTACACATTTTTCATGTGGTTGTTGTTTTCAACGCGCAACGCGTCGCACAACGTACCGTATGTGCCGGGGGCTTTAATGTTTTCTGCCGCGAGAAATGGGAATCAAAAACGATTAGCATTGCTGTTATCAATTCCAGTAAGTTGTGTAGCCATCTGTAACCAAAATGTGGAACTATTAGCATATGTTTTTGGAAAATGCATTTGTTCGGGTCTTTATTGCTTTACGTCTTTGAATCACTAATTGAAGGTCTATGTAGTTGTTAATTAAGCCCTTTATATTCCACTGTGCAATCCTAAAATTGGACATGAGAATATAAATAAATGGTCTGTTCCTTTACTTCTGAAAATGGTAAAACCGGCAAAAGTAGTAAAAGTTGAAAACTGCTCCCATATGAATTGTATTGTGTCTGAAGTAAAGGAACGCTTTTCGAGTAAAAAGTTGTAAAACTTGAAGATTCTTGAACGTAAAGGAACAGGGCCAAAGATATAAAGTAGAGTTGTATAGTTCATGAACGAACTAGTTCAATTGAAAGATTCATTGAAAAGAGCGTATGAACTAGATCAGTCGATATAGTTCATTATAGTTCAATAGCTCACTGAGCGCCGACCGAAAGATCCACAAAGAGCGATCAACGAACGAACGATTCACAATCTAGTTCAGCATGTCATTCACATAAAGTGACGCCGTCCTCTGTGTTAAGTGACGCCTTCGTAATGTAATAAGTTTTGTTTATGTTTTGGATCAATGTGAAGTGTCATCCCCCATTGTAATAAAAATAAATTTTAAGAGCATTTTAAACACATCGTATCTCAATATATCGAATCCATTACCTATTCAATGTGCCTTGTTTTGGATAGAAAAAAGGAAAACATAAAAAGAAACATACATACAGTAATAATTTCTACAAACACACAACGTAAGCTTTTTTTGCCAGCCACTTAAATGAAATTGTAATTAAATTTTTTTCGAAGGATGTTTTTTTCTAAACTTAATCTTTCTTTATGAATGGAATAAAAATATCTAAATGTAATATTTTTGTAGTTTAATAATACTATTCTAATGTTTGTTCCTATTTGATGTATGTATGTATGTGTTTTCATCAAGAGAACGATTAAGAGCTCGTGAACGATTCTGATCCGAATGATTGAACTGGATAGTGAACTATGAACTAGATTACTGAACTAGTTCAGTTAAAAGAGCTGAGCTATTGAACTAGATCTTTCAAATGAACTAGATTGTACAACTCTAATATAAAGCTAAGGCCGAAGACACAAACAACGCCTGAGCGAAGACTCGCGCCACCCCCGGCAAAGGAATATTCTTCTACCAGAAATCACGCAGACCCCCACCCAAGCGTTGATCGTGCCTTCGGCCTAACAGGAAGCTTAATTATTCATCTACGTGGTGTGAATCAATTTCTGATCTTCTTGTTGTTATTCTTGCTGGTGTTGTTTTGCTTTCAGATGTGTTTGGATTGTGTGTGATGTTTTTAGATATGTACCCAGCAAACCAATCGTACCGACATCGTAACGAAATCGGAACAAAATTCGGACGATACGTACGAATTCGCATCCGAAATCTTAACGATATTTTAACGAAACTTGTATGAAGTGGTTGACATAATTTCGAAACGAAATCGGATCGATTTCGGTCAGAATTCGGAACGAAATCGGAAGAAAATTCTTGGGAAATTCGGAATTCGAATTTTTTCCTCCGAATTTTCGTACAGATTTCTGAACGATTTCGGAATGATGTCGTATGAAAATCTGATGTATCTTCCGAATCTTCGTAAAGATTTCTGAATGATTTTGGAATAATGTCGTTGAATATCGAAGGAAAAAATATTTCTCTGACGCCTCTTTTTTATTGATAAATTTTTCTTTTTTTATTGGAAGATCGTAATTTCAAACGTATCTAATGATTATCACTGTTATCATTTTGTAGTTATAGTAGAACAATGTAAACCTTGTGTACGAATATGTCGAGTCTATCAGCACTAGCTTAGATTATTATATGTTGCATTTATATTTAAAATATTTAAAAATTGTATATGCGAATTTTATAACCAACGATTTTGTTTTTGGACAACAAACTAAACTGTTGCTTTTTTGATATATACAAATTTGGTTGCTGTGCGAAGGGAAATTTGTTTCCGACGTATCGATCCGAATTCGTACCGAAATCGGAAGAAAAACTAATACTAATATGCTAGTATTCGAAGGGAAATTTACTTCCGACATTTTCTCCGAAATCGGAACGAAATCTGAACGAATTCCCCTATGAAAAATCGTTTAGAAATCAGAACGAAATCTGAACGATTTTGCTTCCGAAATTATTCCGATATATCGGACATCAGACATTTGGTTTGCTGGGTACATTATTTGGAGCATTTGAACAGTGTTGCCGTTCAAAAAATTTTTTTCGGTCCAAAATTTTCCTAAAAACGGCCCAAAACGACCTAAAACGGCCCAACATTAAAAATTAAAACAAAAATATATATTTTTCATAGATACCTTTTATTACTTTTAGAAAAATCGAAAAAATATTGTCTATTTTTACGTAAAGGTAGTATGTCGCAAAAATTGTCTGAGATATAATGATTGGAAGGCAACAATTTATTGTAATTTGAATGTAGCATATAAACTTTAAGTGCGTGTTTCTCGAAACGGCGTTTTTGAATTCGGTGCCAACGATAGCTCTAAAACAAATTGACCGATCTTCATATGACCTTATTATATTATTCATGTGAGCTTATTAACCTTTAACTTTGGAGGTGAAACTGTAGGACGTACTTTTTGACGTGGTGGTAAATTTTACCCCTATACATATTCTTAAATATTTCTTTATATATTTTCTATTTTTTATAATATTTTGCATATTTTGCATGATATTGTGTCAGCAAATAATAAAGTAATATCAAATCAAACCACAATCTTTGTTTATATAGAAAATTAGGCTCTATATTTCACAGACCTTTTTTAATCCAACAAAAAATACATATTTTATCTTTAGAAGAAATAAATAATATAACAATACTTAAAAACGTGAAATTGCATTTTTTGACAGTCTTGCCTACATATTTAATAAAAATACAGAGATCATTCAAGAACACACGTTTGTTTAAAATCTGCAGGGTACCAAATAGTTGATTTATCATTCATAGTGATCGTACACTGTACACATACATATGGGTATGTTGCAACCCATTTATATTTCTTTATTGGATTGGAAACAGGTATGTGTAGTTTTTTTGTTATGCCTACTAAGCATATATAACATATTTTCGAGTCTCTGGGATATATTTTGGATGGGGCTATTGAGCCCTTGTCCAAGATCCTAGTAATAATTTAACGTAAGTAGCCTTTGGTTATGTTGAATTCGGGATCGACCATCACCGTCAACGTTGCTGAACTTATCGTCCTCTTCTAGCAATTGCCTTATTATAGGAACACTGATTTGCTGTAAAAATGGATTAATTGAAAATGCAGAATATATAATTCATATGCCGAGTTTGACGTGTGGTCAAAACTTTTCCATGAAATTCATACGTCGTATTGGACGTGGGGTCATTTTTTTACATATGATACTTACGTTAGTTTGGAGGTGGTGGTAAAATATTTTCTATGCCACAGTGACAAGAACCTGGACGTGGGGTAATTTTTACACCATCGTAAGCATATCTCCTCACTTGCTAGTCATATGACAACCAAAACATTAATGCCTACTTACGTTAAGGAAATATGAAGATACAGAGAAAATTAGACCGATCGCTCAAATCATTTGTAAGTAATTAACAAAATATGACCGAAGGGGTAAAATTTACCCCCACCTCCACAGTTAAAGGTTAAATACATAAAAAGCTTGCCTTTAAGCGAGACAGATTAAAAAAAATATTTTGCCCAATTTTTTGAAAAAAAGAGTCAATTTTTTCGGTACAATCGAAATTTTGACTTTGACAGCTCAATTTTTTTTTAAATTCTGTTTTATTAGGTTCCTAAGACGCTTACCAAAATATATTATGATCGGCCCATCCGTTTTCGAGCTATCGTTGGCACCGCAAAACGCTTTTACAAAAAGATGGTCTCGCAGATAGCCATTTACCTCAAGAATATGCACTATTTTTAAACAACAAAAATTCCAAAGGTATTATAAGATGTGTTCAATTTTGGGAATAAGTTATTCAAGCTCGAGGTCGTCGAGCTTGAATAACTTATTCCCAAAATTAAAAGTGAAAAAGCTTAAACAACTTTTTCCCAAAATTAAAAGTGAAAAAGCTTAAACAACTTTTTCCCAAAATTAAAAATAAAAAGGTCGAAGAATCAAAACTAATAAAATAAGTTGTGTTCTTTGAGATGAAAGAAAGTATAGTTTCACCGAGTCTTAGAAAATTAGACCGATCGCTCAAATCATTTGTAAGTAATTAACAAAATATGACCGAAGGGGTAAAATTTACCCCCACCTCCACAGTTAAAGGTTAAATACATAAAAAGCTTGCCTTTAAGCGAGACAGATTAAAAAAAATATTTTGCCCAATTTTTTGAAAAAAAGAGTCAATTTTTTCGGTACAATCGAAATTTTGACTTTGACAGCTCAATTTTTTTTTAAATTCTGTTTTATTAGGTTCCTAAGACGCTTACCAAAATATATTATGATCGGCCCATCCGTTTTCGAGCTATCGTTGGCACCGCAAAACGCTTTTACAAAAAGATGGTCTCGCAGATAGCCATTTACCTCAAGAATATGCACTTTTTTTAAACAACAAAAATTCCAAAGGTATTATAAGATGTGTTCAATTTTGGGAATAAGTTATTCAAGCTCGAGGTCGTCGAGCTTGAATAACTTATTCCCAAAATTAAAAGTGGAAAAGCTTAAACAACTTTTTCCCAAAATTAAAAATAAAAAGGTCGAAGAATCAAAACTAATAAAATAAGTTGTGTTCTTTGAGATGAAAGAAAGTATAGTTTCACCGAGTCTTAGCAAATTCCAATCTGTTACTATTAAATCGGGGTCACATTCTACAAGTCTGGGAAAATGTAATAGCTGGCTCATAATAGGGAAAACTTCGTTTGAAGTTACCTTATATGGGGTTATTGTATTTAGTAGTTTATACCCCGGTTACACTATTGAAGGTTAACCCACTGGGTTTAATAGATCCAGTGGGTTAATCTTTGCTGGTTGCACTTAGCTTTTCGAGGATATAAACTGTCAGCTGATGTTTGTTTACGTATACATACAAAATAACTAATTAAGTCGTGTGTTACACTTTTACAATTTCTCGTATGAGATATCGTCCCCTCTTTGCTCATATTGGTATATTTTACACACAGGGATATATTTTTGTATCATGGTATTAATCGTACTTTTTGTTAAAAAAGTTTCTAATGAAAAAAATAAATAATTTTATGATTTCCAAATAACTTTAGATTTATTAACTCCATAAAATCTCATGCTTCCAATCGTAAACGTGTAAAACACGACAAACTCTGTTGAAAAAACAGTTGCAACTTTTGGTACTTTTTGAGTAGAGTTGGATTTTTTTGCACAAATACCGAATACAACACTGTATTTTTGGTGGATTTATGCCGGATTTAAAATAAACCCAGCCATGAGAGGATTTAATTTTTGTATGGCAAATCTGGTCAGATTTGAGCAGATTAAGCAAATAAATCCTCATGAAGTGGGTTAACCCGGCAAAAAGCTGTAGTGTAACCGTGCTATTAGGGGCCATTATTAATTACATAACAACAGCAACAACAACATTGTTCCACAACATCCCATACGGGACAAGGGAGACTTCTCTAATATCAATGAGTGCAAGGTTGTTAATTATAGGTAAAATATATGGCAAAAATAGAAAAAACCCTCTAGCTTGGCATGATTCCGGTGCCACCAATTAATTATGAACTTTTTTATTTATGAACACAATGCATGAATCTTTACCAAATACTTAAGTATCATGAAAAATATATTTCAAAACCCGGGTAACTAAAAGTTAAAAGTGACCATTAAGCTACTAGGAGGACCTTCTTGGCATTAAGTTTTAATGTAAAAATTCTATTTTTAATGCCACCAAATTGCTTTATTTTACGTTTTCAAATCCATCCAATAGTAAAAGTAAGCATGTAATAATAGCCCAAAGACTAATATTTGATATTTTATAAAATATTGTTTAAAAGTATTAGCATGAAAAGGGCCCAAAATGGATTTGGGCCGCCCATCGGCCCAAAATTAAAAATTATTTTTTATTCGGCCCAAATTCAACAGCTTCGTTTGTGTTGGGCACACACACGAGATTATCTGTCCCTCTCTAGATAAACATCGTGTGCGTTGTTTCATTGCTAAAACAAAGAAGATGATCGGTGGTGAGAGTAACGTTCAAACTCACCACTATTGAGACTGTGTGTGTTCACACAGACACGGCTCGCGAGCCCAGTGGTGATTAACACTGCTCTAGATAAACATCGTGTGCGTTGTTTCATTGCTAAAACAAAGAAGATGATCGGTGGTGAGAGTAACGTTCAAACTCACCACTATTGAGATTGTGTGTGTTCACACAGACACGGCTCGCGAGCCCAGTGGTGATTAACACTGATCTAGAGAGGGATAGATAATCTCGTGTGTGTGCCCAACACAAACGCAGCGGTAGAATTTGTTTTTGCTGGTGAACACTGGCCTACAGCGTTGTCAGTATTGGGGATTTTTCCCCAAATTGGGGAATTTTTATTTGAAATGGGGAAACAAATTTCGACTTGGGGAATTGGAAAAATTTTGAGGAAATCTGATAAATCTTTGGGGATTTTTGGGGAATTTCTTTTTTGACTAATTACTTCAGATTATCTGATATTTTTAATTTCAGTACGTGAATAGTAGTAGCGCACGCGTGATGCACAAATTATATGCATCATATACTAACTGGTCGCAGCTGTAATAATTTATGACAGATTTGAAAAGTTATCATGCGGTTCGACGACTGACAGCATACTAGAACAGTGGGTTGAATTGAAATAACATTTTCCATAATTTCTACTGCGGGGACTTAACTGCAGAAATGATTTCCAGGTTGATGGGCAATGATGAAATTAAACTTTATTTAACATTCATGGTTCCAATTATAAAAGAGATAAATATGCTTAGGCCCGTTATTATATCCTGTTTTGTAGTTAAATGTTAGCCGATATCGGACAGATAACCCGTTTTATATTCCTACAAGTTTGCTTTAATAATAAGTGTCAGATAAATTAAAAGCAACTTTGTGTTCCTTTTAAAATTTAAAAGAAGAAAAAATTGAGAGCAAATTCAAATCAACCAATTCGATTTGAGTAAATTTTATGTATACAGACTGTTTTGCTTGAAATGGAATGGAAGATGTAATAACAAATTCCTGGTAATGCGAACTTTATTCCTTATTTTTCTTAAAGTAAGGTATAACAAAAAGGGATTTTAAAGGAAAAATATAAGAACGGGCCTTCATCTAAGTTTTGAAACCGATGCACACTGCTAATATGCATTTTTCCCTGTGCACACGAATATTGAAACAATTTATAAAACAATTAAGAAGATATTGAAAAAATAGTGGAATTGATCGAAAACGACTCGGCGTATTTACCATGAGGAGCCATGGACCTAGGCTTTAATTTTGACTTGTACTTTTTTTTGAGTAAACAATTATTAAAGCTAAAAAGACCAGTGCCGAATATCTTAAACGCTGTTAATACAAATGCTGTAACCGATGCTACCAATATGCAATTATTAAACATACAAGCAATTATACCCCAATATTTGCAGCAATTCACTGGGTTAACACAATTTTAGCTACCCAGCAAAAACCCAGCAAAATTTGACGGAAGGGGTTCTTTGCGATGACGTGATTTCATGTCATCTTTTGCATTGGTTCAAAGGAAGTCGTGAAAGATCCGATCTTTTCATTAGGATTTGAACCAATGCAAAGGAAGTCGTGAAAGATCCGATCTTTTCATCAGCATTTGTACCCATTCCATCGATCCAATAGAGATGATGTTTGTGTTTTTATTTACACACCTGTTTATTTTCATTTTGGTATGTTCCAGTACTGCAAAAATCTACTAATTTTTACTATTTTTTCCGATAACATAAAGGAAAAATTGTTATCGTAGTAAAAATAAGTAGATTCTTGGAGTTTCTGGAACAGACCAAAGTTGTTAGAACTGTCGTCGTGATGTTGTCTTACATTTTCTGCATATCAAACAACTAAAACTTCTAAACAATTGGTATTATATGAGCTAAAAATAGAATCGGACTGCACACATTGCTATTCTAAAAGTTCCCTTGTCTGTTCTAAATCTGACATAGAATGAAATCAATCAAATCTCGCTTCTTGGAATTTGAAAAAAAGTCCGAAACGAAAAGGAACAAGAATCTGAAAATAAAGAAGAAACTACTTTTGGAAAGAAACAATTAAAAATAAATTAATTTAGCATAAATGGTATTTTCCATAAAAAGTCTCTCCTCCCCGTTCGTTACATTTTGTTCTTAGAGATCCCTAAAGCAAGCCGGGTTGTAGATCCCTACATATTTCCGTCACTAAACCAAAGAGTATATATTACCAAAATGTTGTTATAAAATAACAAAATTATAAAATAAAAGTAATTTACGAAATAAGAATACTTAAAGGAGTGCATTTGGAGTCCATGTCGAAATCTGAACTGGTGATGGGAAGATAATTGAAAAAAACCTTTTGTAAGATGAAAGATAATCAGTTGCGGAGAACGGAGGAAGTAATCTTTTGCGTTGCAGCGGTGGTGATTACATTGCAATTTTGGATGTAAACTTTTGAAAAACTAAACTGATAAATTAATTGTAGCTATTTCATGAATTCGTTTGAATTAATAAAGAGTTTTGTTTTTCATGAAAACCATATTTCAATACAGCATTTCCATTTTCCAAACAAGACATGAAAATTTCATGCCAAGGGGTTGGTGAAAATGACATGCCAAAGCATTGGTTAAAATGACATGTCAAAGCATGGGCGAAAATGACGTGTCAAAGCATTGGTGAAAATGACATGTCAAATCATTGGTGGAAATGACATGCCAAAGCATTGGTGGAAATGACATGTCAACGCAATGGTTAAAATGACATGCTTAGGATCCAGAAAAGAACGTCATCTTTTGGGGTCCACGCTCATATAAAATTCATCGATGAAGATGCTAAAAAGATGACATGCTAGATCACTTGCACCTATGATTGAATGTCATCTTTGGCATCGAACATTTTGCTGGGAAAGTTTGGAAGTAGTGCAATGCAGAGTTATGATTTCAATACATCTGTCGATGCAGTCCACACGGAGTTATGAAAAAAGCACTCCGCTCGATACATTTTAGAAGCACTCGCTTATAGATCCCTAGCCACGCAAGCCAATTTTTTTCTGAACACAAGAAACAGCCTCTAAAATTATAAGAATTTGTTTAAAAAATAAAGAAATACAAACTAAAGATACGAACATTGCTGTAATTCACGAGACGCAAATTATTTTCGAAGTGGAGTTAGAGTTTCTTTGGAAATCTGAACTGGAGTTGGAGGAAAAATGAAAAACCATTAGGATGATGAAGCAATATCAGTTGCGGAGTTACAAAAAACAGTGCAGAGGAAGTAAACTCAGTTATGATCAAATTTAATGGAGAGTTTTTATAATTTGTATTATTGTAATAAGGATAATATTCTTGTTTACACGATTTTATAGCATCTTTAGACTACATTTAAATTCAATCCAAAACACTACATCAAAGGCTGTGATTTAGATCGAAAATGGAGTGCATCCTAGCTGTGTGCCGTGGAAGCAAAATGGAGTGCATCCTAGCTGCGCGATCTCTTGAAAAATTCATAGGTGAATTCATAGAAAAAGATGTACTCCAGCGGCAATTGTTCTAGTGATTTAACTGCATCCGCGGATGCAAACTTTTTGCTGGGTATATACGAACCTTTTTAGAACCAGTTGTCAACACAAGTCTCCACGATTGTTTAAGAATCGCAATGGAGAAAGTTATCATTCGTAAACATGGTAGAACAAATATAAGGTAAAGTAAATACTACAACAAATACAACTCGAACAACAACCACAAAGGAATTTGTTTTTGTTTGTATCGTTACTGCCAGTTGTATTTGTAAACAAAACTAGGAAATGTCTATAAATTATTGGAATTTAAAAAACTAATAATTTTTCACATTTGGTTGAATATTTTGGAAAACATGAATGAAAATTCGTTACATTTTCAATTTTTATGTTTCCACATCATTCCCCTAAATGCATAAATTCTCGCAGAAAATAGAATTCTTGCAGAAAAGTTTGGGGTCGATGGAAATTCATAGAAAAAGGAGAAGCTGTTTCAATGTTTTGTTTTAGAAATCAAAGAAGGACATGTTTATTAGGGCTTTATTTCTTTAAATTTTAACAAAATACCTCACATATTAGCAAACGTTGTATCGCCTCTTCAAGCGGGGATTTACTGCGCGGCTTATCGTACGAACTTGGAGGAGGTTACATATCATTGATATGAAGAAGTCTTTCTGGGAAATGTTTTTTTCCGAATGATATATTTTTTTTTCTCAAAAAATATATGTCCCTAATGTACATCGAAATAGAAATAAATGTATAAAATGTCATATGAAATTTGACACTAACGTTACAACCCAGTTCAGTCAGCTGTGTATTGCTGCTACCTTTTCTTATTCTACCATGATTCGTAAATTGCAAATGGTATTAAGTCCCGGGCCACACTAAGAGTGATTTCACTGAAATTTTGACATGAAAGTAAAAGAAAATGTAAAATAAAACGATCTGTTTGTTTCATACGAATATTGCAACAAAGCAAAACCTCAGAACACATGAAACCGTGTACACTAGTTTCTTGAAATTATGCATTTTTCCCAAAAAATGCAAAGTTTCATGTCAAAATTTCATTGAAATTACTCTAGTGTGGGCCGGGACAAAATAGGCTTTCCGTTCCAACAAGTAATTCTTAAAATGCAGTACGAGTTACTAGAATAAATAATCAATTTTCTAACAACTCCATTTGTTGTAGAAATTTTGACCCACTTAAAGAAATGTTACAACTCTTTCATGTATGTTTCAATATCGTTAATTTAATTCATATATAAGTGTATAGAATACTTTACAGGTTTAATGATATGAATTTCAATAGTAAAAAAAACTACTTTCGATTTTTTTTTAATTATTTGTTTAAAAAATGTTGGAGATTTTTTTGAGGAAAATCAATAAAATCTGGGAAATTTTGGGGAAAAGTTTTGAGCAAGTTGGGGAAAAGAGTCTAAAAAATACCGGCAACGCTGCTGTAAACAAATCTGACAACCATATTAAAAAGCTTTTATACTCTCTTCAACTGCTCATCAGTAGTACCTGATATAACCTCAATGCGGTAAGAAATAACTGGCATTTGCAGTGCGTGAGTCAGATTCCTTTTAACAAAGAGGGGCAGGTAGAACTCAGTGCTATATAATTTTCGAAGAACATTTATGATCTTAGGAAACAAAGCATCAATATGTGCAGAAAAATCAAGTTTAGAATCGATAATGACACGTAGACACTTCATCTTGTCCACGAAATGTATAGGGGAACCATCAATAAGTATATTTACACTACCACCTAGACGACTAGTGGGACCAAATATCATCGACTTAGATTTAGTAACATTAATCACCAAATGGTTGCTATCTAACCAATGTGATATGTCGCATAATGTAGAATTAATATTGGACTGCAATTCGGCAGCAGTTTTGCCATTAAAAAATAGATTAATGTCATCAGAATACAAAAACGGAGTACACCCACGTCTGTGTACACTGCACGATGGGGCCAATAGCAGGTTTTCGAGGCAAAAAGTCAATTTTTGAAGTGAACAATTTAAAAAAAATAATAACGGATTTCGATTGCCAACACTCTGAATCACTAAAAATAAAATAATAAATCAATCTGGTAACATCACATAGCGACATACTGATCTGGCAATGGTGACATATTTTCTTATGCATCATTTTCCGACATTCATTATAAATAAGTAGTGAAAGCATTTTAGGCGCCAAAAAGAACATTTCAACATTTTTATATTTTTTAAACATGGAAAGCTCTTCAGTGGGTATGTAAAATAAGACAGTGTTAACAAATAATAAAAATGTTATGTGTGGTAAATGTATTTTTGAGTTAAGATGTTATGTCTTTTTTGGAGTATTTTGCTTTGTTATCCATGTGTTCTCTGGAGTATAACTTTTGAGATCTAGGTAGATCTAGGATATTATATATATGTGGTGAAAGGTATTAATGTGTACTATCATTTTGTGAAAAAATTAGCTGCGCCTATCTGCGCCTTTTCATAAAAATCTGATTTCATATGTCGTAGTACTTAAAAATATGGACATTTTTATGTTTTGGTTGGCGAATAATCGGAAACCCATTAATGTTACCAATTGGATTTCGGAAAAATTTAATAGACGTATATAATAATAATATATAATTTCAAAGATATTGCAAACTTTGGCTTTTGTGGCGGAATCTTAGCCGATTTTTACTAAATTTGGAACCTTTTTTTATTAACTTATAACAAACCACAGACAAAACCATGAAATTTGAACATATGTACACTAGCGGTCATCTGAATAGGTTTGAATTTTTTTCTTTTTATATGTTAAGGTATCTTCTGATGTGTTCGTATTGCAGACCTATACTATTTACTTTTTGAGAGTCCTATACTATGCCAACATTCCCAAGAAAAAACTTGACGGTGTTGCCATATTTTCGGAAAATATCCCAATTATAATAAAAAATGTACAAAAAAGTGTCCAATTTTTGCGATCATCAGAATAGGTTTGAATCAAATAAAATTGAAAAATTGTACTACCCATGCAAATATTGCGCAGTTTTTTGATTTAGTTTAGTAAAATGGAACATTCTGATAAATATTACAACAAAGTTGACCCGCTTTATTAGGAACGTGGGTTCAATTCTCAACCTGGAAAAGTTACCAAGAACTATCAGATAAAATCAAGAAATATTCCAACAAAAACGTTTTATAAACCTGCTTTAAATGACTTTTTGAATTCGTAAGATCTCTTCTGAGCTCCGAAAATTGTCTGAAAGCAAATACGAAGTGTAGCCATATTATTATGATCGATAAATTAGAAAGGTCATTGAAAATAGTTGGTATTTTAGTTCAAGTTTCATTTTTTAACTATCCTTGCAGTACAAATTTAAGTATTATCATGCTCACAAATCCACCATAGTTGACCACATGTATCATAAATGTTCGAAAATTGGTCTGAAAGAATGTTTCTTCGACGACAATAAAGTAGAAAATTGTAATTCAAATTTAACTCAAAGGGCATGATATCGCCGATTTTTATAGTGCTGTATAACCTCAGTAGTCCATTCTTTTGTACTTATTGGTGTTTGTTTTATGACTTGTTAACAGAAAAAAGCTTTTTGACCTGACTATATAGGTATTACAGCACTATAAAAGTCGGCGATATCATGCCCCTTTGACTTAAATTTGAATTACAATTTTCTACTTTATTGTCGTCGAAGAAACATTCTTTCAGACCAATTTTCGAACATTTATGATACATGTGGTCAACTATGGTGGATTTGTGAGCATGATAATACTTAAATTTGTACTGCAAGGATAGTTAAAAAATGAAACTTGAACTAAAATACCAACTATTTTCAATGACCTTTCTAATTTATCGATCATAATAATATGGCTACACTTCGTATTTGCTTTCAGACAATTTTCGGAGCTCAGAAGAGATCTTACGAATTCAAAAAGTCATTTAAAGCAGGTTTATAAAACGTTTTTGTTGGAATATTTCTTGATTTTATCTGATAGTTCTTGGTAACTTTTCCAGGTTGAGAATTGAACCCACGTTCCTAATAAAGCGGGTCAACTTTGTTGTAATATTTATCAGAATGTTCCATTTTACTAAACTAAATCAAAAAACTGCGCAATATTTGCATGGGTAGTACAATTTTTCAATTTTATTTGATTCAAACCTATTCTGATGATCGCAAAAATTTGACACTTTTTTGTACATTTTTTATTATAATTGGGATATTTTCCGAAAATATGGCAACACCGTCAAGTTTTTTCTTGGGAATGTTGGCATAGTATAGGACTCTCAAAAAGTAAATAGTATGGATCTGCAATACGAACACATCAGAAGATACCTTAACATATAAAAAGAAAAAAATTCAAACCTATTCAGATGACCGGTAGTGTATATAGGGGAGCTATTTCTATATCTGAACCGATTTTAATATAACTTGACAAACTTATTTGTAGTCCGAATTCCGTAACATTTTCCAAATTTTATTGTAATTTGATGGAATTTGCATGATTGGTCAATCATTTTCCTGAAATCGGGGGAACATATATATGGGAGCTATATCCAATTCTGAACCGATTTCAATATGATTTGCCAAAAATGTTTCTAGACCAAAATCCGTCACACATTTCAAATTTCATCAAGATTGGACATACATAGCGGGATTGGTGCACCAAATACCTAAAATGGGCGAAAATATATATGGGAGCAATATCAAAATCTGAACCGATTTCAATATAACTTGGCAAACTTATTTGTAGTCCTAATTCCGTGGTATTTTCCAAATCGCATAAAAATTGGGCAGAATTTGCGTGTTTGGTCCATCAATTGCTTGAAATCGGGCGAACATATATACGGCAGCTATATGTATATATGAACCGATATGAACCAAATTTGGCATATTAGTTTCTAAGCCCATTATAAACATATGTACAAAATTTGGAAGGTCTAGCTTGCTCCAGTGATTTGTTGCCTCGAAAACCTGTCATTGGCCCCATCGTGCACTGTTGGTAATATCATTGATGTATAAAATAAACAGAAGGGGGCCAAGATGGAACCCTTACGAATATCGGAAACACTACCATTGAATGATTGATTACCTTGCACCATGGTCAAAACTTTTTTTATGTTGTTGGGGAAATTACAACAAAAATCATTTTTTTATAAAGGGATTTGACTTTTCATATTCGAACAGATGGTGTGATACCACTACCTGGGTCATTGTGCGAGTAGACCCTATTAGATTTTGAAACCCAAATTTACAAAAAAAGTAAAAATACAGCTGATTGTCACATCTTCCTTATATAAATGTTCCTTGGAGAGGATGGCAAAAGAAATAAGGTAGTGGACATATTTGAATATATTGTATGGAAAAATTCTTTATGTTGTTGGGGAAATTATTAGAACCAAGGCCTACAGAACGTTGGCCATTCAGAGTATTTTTAACAACATTTGACAACAAACATAATAGATTTTACATTATTGTTATTTTAGTTTCTTGTGTTTTAAATCACAATAATGTTTTTGACATAAAAAAATGGGAAAATTCTTCATTGGTCAATGGGTTGCATGGTTGGGACACTGAAGAATTTAGAGATAAGAATTAGTGATTGCTTAGGTTAAGAAATATTTTGTTAAGTAGCATGTAAGTTGAAATTGGAAAATAAAAAAAATTAGTGTCTCATCATCACCCAACCTGCCAACATCTTTCTTTACACAGGGTAAAATTAACCAGAATAGTTTGTTTTCAAAATGTAACAAAAGTGGAGTAAATGGGACCTAATCAAGATCATATATTAGAATGTGCATTATAAAAGCTAAAATTACGGTCAACAACGATGTAAAAACCGCTTAATTCTAAACATTAAGTTGTAGATATACATATGTATATATAAATCATAGACCATTCAAAGTAGACAATATGTAAAAAATAAAACAATATGTAAAGATCGCATTAATCACCTTTTTGAATGATTATTAGAATGTAACGGTTCCAAAACTGTTTTATTTAAGTCAACATACATTGTTTTAACTTAAAGTACTTCGTTCCAAATAATTTCGTGCCAACCAATCTAGTGTTACATTAAACAAACGACACTTTAAGCGCCCTTCCTAACAATACTGCAGTGAAACAATTTATTCCTCTTCCAAGCGTGAATGTTAATGTCATATGTGCACGCAATTTCCGTTGATTAAGCTGCATATTCTGCCATTGTAAGCATTAATAATGTTTGACTTCAAACTAGTCAATAAAACACCATAGTACAATATAAAAATCAAATAGCTTTGTTTGTTCG
This sequence comes from Musca autumnalis, assembly GCF_047663935.1. NCBI lineage: Eukaryota > Metazoa > Arthropoda > Insecta > Diptera > Muscidae > Musca > Musca autumnalis. Next base: position 84,025,135 of record NW_027411866.1, read on the forward strand.
TCATTATAACATCAACTCAATCTGGGACCCATTCAAACACAATAACAATAAAGATACGTGAAATTATGAAAGCAACCGGTAAAAAGTTTATTTTCTATATGGTATCATTATTCATTATTAAGGCATATGGAAATGTAAGTTATTTCCAAAATCTGAAAGTCCTCGTTAAGTGAAGTATTTTTTAGCCAATTGCAATGCAGCAGTTTTTTGGATTTACAGATAATACCGAAGTAATAAATATTATCTATATACTGGACGTCAAAAACAACCACGAACGTGAAAGAAGACAATCATACTGGCACCAACAAAGTGGCGACCAAAAACAAGCCCAGTCATTTCTAGAACTGATATTAGGTGTAATAGATACTTTGCAATTTGGAAAACGAAAGCTAGGCTCACCGGCAGTGTGACCAGATTTAAAAAAGTGTTACAGCTAAATCAGCATTAAAATAATTCTAAAAAATGCTAAAATAAATATTAAAATGCCAAAAAATAATTCTAAATTTAAAAACGTTGTTTTCTTAAAAAATATACACTCCACTACAGTATAGAAGGTATGTTAAGTTTGTTTTTCCGTTTGTAGCGCATTGAAATAATCATTTCGAACCTATAAAGTATATATATTCATGATAAGAGTAAAATTCTTAGTCGATCTATGGATGTCCGTCAGATAGGACACTGAATTTTCGGAAGGATGCAGCCATGTCAATTTCGAAGATGGACTGTATCGGCCCATGTTTTGACACAGCCAATACAAAACGGTACCGGCCGATTTCAGTTTTTTGCTGTTTTTGTCTACATTTTCTGGCTGAATTAGCTATGATTTGGTATTTAAGGTTCCAAAAACCTTTTCCACTAACAATTGCGGACATAGAGTCCACATTCTGGAATAGCCCCCATATAACGTTATTACCCGATTTCTGGTATTTTGACGTTTTAAGCTACATCTTCAGACCGAATTAGTTTTAGTTTAATATTTAGGGTTCCTTGTGGTCAAAAAACGCATCTACCAAAAATTGCGTACAAAGGTTCATGTTTTGGAATAGCCCCATATAACGGAACCAACCGATTTCGGGTATCTTATATGATTTTAGCTACATTTTCAGACCGAATTAGCGAATTAGCTTTGAATTTAGGGTTGTCAACAAACTTCTCCATTAAAAATATAACGGTACTTTAAGATTTTCGGTATTTCGAGGATTCAAGCCACAATTTCGTAGCAAATTATTTGTAATTTGGTACTTAGGGTTCCTCGTGGTCACAAAATATTTTCACCAAAAATTATGGACATAGGTGCACGTTTTGATATAGCCCCCATGTAACCGTACCTCCCAATTTAAGGTATTTTGAATATCATGACCACATTTTTAAACCAACTTGGCTGTAGTTTTGCATTCCATGTTCTCACTGCGTATAAAATCTTCTTACAAAACATTTTCAACACCGATTTATGTTTCGATGTAGCCCCTTTTATGGTACCCCCGATTCGTTGAATTTTTACTTGTTATCCCATATTTAATAACATATTTAGCTATAATATGATATTATAGTGTCTACGGGGGTAGAAATCCTCCTTGCAAACATTTCTCAAGATAGGTCCATATTTTGATTTAGCTCATGCAAAATCCCTTGTTCTAAAAGTGCAGTCATCAAAAGATTTGCAAATATTTGCAGCCCTAATGTGGTTATTCCGTATCCAGAGAGTCCAAGTTTACAAGATGCACTCTATGGAACAAGCGCGTACCATAAAAACACTAAAAATTGAATTTTTTTTGAAAATTTATTGCTATATAACTAAGTACCTCCAGGCCCCAAACTAATTTTTGTAATTTAAATCTCACCCTCTTCTATTAATTGAATATAAATCTTGTCCAGTTTCATTACGAATGCATTTAACATTTAAACAAATATGAAGTTATTTTTTTTGCAACAATTTTTAAAAATCTGATGCAACAAAAACTCTTGTATTTGATAGTGAATAACTGAGTGAATATTTACAACAACAAAAATAAAAAAAATCTTTGTCTGCAAAGTGTCTGTAATCGATACAATGGAAAATATTTCGCAATTTTATAATTGACTTTCGCGCCGCTAGATCAGTGGTTTCGACCAGTGTGCATCGGTTTCTTTTTTTAAGTTTTTATTTACATTTTCGGGCAACATTGGGTGTCATTGGTATTTATAGTTCGCAGTAGTTAAAATTTTTTCCATCGAAAATTTAGTACATATGCCCAAGCTGTGCTATAGCCGCTCGATTTCACATAGTTTCAAGTATTTAAACGACTGAATTATTAAGAATTCGGGGTTCCCAGTGGTCAAAAAACTTCTACGCCTAAAATAGTGGTATTGGTCTTTTCGTAACAAAAATAAATACTAATTATTCCATATCAGTTCTGAATATTTCGTGGTAGAGGGTATAACAAAATGGACCCGGCCAAACTTCACGTTTTTTCTAAAGTATGTAAGATTTCGTAATTAAAAAATCCTAAATTAATAATTGAAAAATGCTAAATGATAAATGAAAATTTTGCCGCTAAATACAAAAAAAAAAAAAATAATAATGCTAAATTTAGCTGCAAATATGCTAAAATAGTCACGAAAATAAATTAAGGATTATTTTGGATATGTGGATTTGTAGAACTAATTAAGTAAACTAAAAAAATATAGTTGTTAAAACCTAATTGGTTTGAACGACCTAGTTCACTACAGTCGAAATCGCTTATAACGTCGTCGTTTATAACGTCATATCGCTTATAGCGACGAAATCCAAAAGTCCCGAATTTCTGCCCTTTATATTCCACACAAATAACACTGTGCTACAGTGAAAATTTGCAGGGATTCTAATGCATAAATTCGGTTTTGTGGCAGTCCATAGAAGAGGAAAATACCTTTGGTTTCTTTGGGTCACTTCGGTTTTTGATTTTATAACGGTAAATGTAGTAAAAAATGGGCTTTCTTGGATTTTCAACTTTATACGGACATTACTTCTTTTTTCCACAACCGATTTTCACACTCTATCCTTTATTGGAAAGGGGAGAATATTGTCTTTCGAACAAGCGATAGATTTGTTCGAAATCGGTTAACAAATGGCTAAGTAGTAGTGGTTTGTACTGTTAGGTATCGTTTACGCAGCCTAGAGCACAAGGAAAAGAATGCCTATTTTTCGCTACACTTACCGTTATAAAACCTAAAACCGAAGTGACCCAAAGAAACCAAAGGTATTTTCGTCTTCTATGGACTCCCACAAAACCGAAGTTATGCATCACAACACCTGCAAACATTTTTTGTCAACTTTGGTATCACAGTGTAATTATCGCTTATAACGTCATATCGGGTGTAACGTCGATTTTTTGTGAAATATTCGAATTTTGCTATCGGTTATAACGTCGAATCATAAGAAGAAGGAAATTTTCACTCAATAATTTGTTGTATGTAATTTTTTTTCAAACTCAAAGAAAGCAAAATACCGAACTTATGCACAACATGTTCAAAGATGGCGGTCTCAAGCCAATTAAGCTTGAATTTTTGCCACCCAATGTCACATCTGTTTTACAAACCATAGACCTGCTTGCCTTGCTTTCCTGCTTCATTTCTGACATACTAAAAATAAAAGAATAAAGAAAGCCGAGCAAACTTCGAACTGGGTTGCCCTTTTCTTTTTTATTATTTTATAAGTAGCGAGCAAGGTAATCAGGCAAGGCAGCTTATGTACCTAGGTCTTTATTGTTAGATGAATCATGGAAAATGTAACGTATTCTGTCATTGCTAACTGTTTTCATCATGCGGGATTGTTAATGATCTCTTGAACGACCCTGAAGACATTTGTCTTCATTCTAATTTCTCCCAACACGTAGAAGATATTGATTGATTAGTTATCATCGATGACAAAGTTTACACATCTGCCATATATAATGACGACGACATAATGTTGGAAGTTTAAAATTGAGGCAAGTCAAATTTATTTACTCAGAAGATGTTACAAACAAAAATGTGTTTTGGAAACCCTTTCAAAATCTGAGTTAAATTTAAAATTTATGCGGAGTTCAAAAGCACAAATTAAAATAACAGATTATTAGAAATGAAACCATATCCTATTTTAAGGTGAAATATCTGCTGAAAAATAAATTTAATATCGTTATTTTTAATTATTTTGTTTTTAGTCATTTATCCTTACCCTGCGTTTACACATGACAGGACAGTTGACTTCATGTATTGATTGTCAAAATCCCACAACTTGACTGTGTGACGTAGGCGTCCAGACAACTGCGAAAACAGTTGTAAAATTATGAATGAAAATCACCGATTTCTTTTTGTTTTCCGTTCACATATTTTGTTTTGTACATATTCTTTTGTTTTCAGCACATTTGAATTATCATCTCACTTCTTTTTCACAAAAATGTCAAAAATTTGTCAACCCGGCTCACTGTGGGTGAAATCCAAATCTAGCGGGGAAAAATTAATAACTTTTAAACTAGTTAAGATAGACTATAGAAATTTTGATCATTTGTTTTTTATGACCGTAGGCCCCATGTTATGGAATATGGTCTATATTGGCCCACATTTTGGTGTAGATCCCATATAGCGGTACCGCCCGATTTTCGGCGTTTTGAATAACTTTGCAAAATTTTCTGGCCGAATCAACTGTATTTTGACATTTCGGATTCCCTGAGGTCAAAAAACTTCTCCACAAAAATTGTGGACATAGATCCACGTTTTGGTTTAGCCTCCATATATAGGTATTGTCCGATTTTACTTATTTTAAAGTTTTTAAAAAATTTTCTGACTGACTTAGCTGTATTTTGGCATTTAGGGTAACCAGTTGCCAAAAAAACTTCTCCCAAAAAAGTGAGGCATAGCTTCACGTTTTGGTATAGGTTCCATGTAATGATATCCAAACTAAACGACTTTTTTACTTCAAAATAAAATGGCGATAAAATGAAGAGTTGCAAATAGTAGCAATCGAAATTTTCGGAGTAATTACCTCGGAGTATGTATTTTAAGAAAAACAATATTCGGAAGTGATCCCCGGTTATCCCCGGTTAGTTGTACTTTATATAAGATACTTAAAGTCGAAAAGTTTTGTCTTAATAATTAAAGATTATTTTTTTGAATATTTACAACAGTAAATAATTAAGCAATCACTTTCTTTTTAAAGCAGCACATCCAAACTGTTGGAAAAAATTCAATTATGCACTCTTTACTTTAATTTTTCCCACAATTTTTGACAATCAAAACAAATACCAAAAAGTCGATTTAGCAATCACGAATAAAAACTCCCAATGTATGTACCGCTATAACAGCCAACTACAAAAAAAAATATAAATTTGTTTATTGTTTTCGGTTGCCGCAAGATGTTTAGAACAGGACGCCATTAATTATTTCCATATAACATAAGGTCAGTTTTCGGACTTTTGCTCCGCTAGATTTGAATTTCGCCCACAGTGCGGCTGTCTGTGAAAAATTGATGAACAGCTGAGAGACAAACGACAAATGTATGCATGTGTTAGTAAATCAGAGTTGTATTTGAAGGCAAACTGTCTGGTGTAAACGCCTAGTTAGGTATATAGAAGGAAACAATAAAAAATTTAATTGATTTTATTTATTTACTTAATAAAACAACGTATTTCTACCCAAAAGTCACTATATATACTATAATTTTACCTCAATTATAAATATCGTTTTTAACGACTATCGCTTATAGCATCCGATTTTGGCCGATCCCTTCACCGACGTTATAAGCGATTTCGACTGTATATATGTAATTCAATGGACACTGGTCGTTTATATGATCGAATTGCTTATGAGTTATTTCATCCCTTTGTTTTTATGAAATATCTCATACGCAAACGAACTATTACTGAACTAGATCATGTTATTGTGTGTCTACTTGTGTCTACAGATAAAATCCAACCACTGCTCGGGTGAGGTTTGAAAATTTATCATTAGCATTTTTTTGAGATTTCTACAAACAAGCAGTTTGTAGATCCCTACAAGCACCAACATAATTGGTCTGTTCCAGAAGTGAAAGAATCAACTAGTTTTTAAATCAGCGTCGCCCATAATATTTCCATCAATACTAAAGCATGTGTGTATGCATGGGTGAAAAAAACAACAACCACATGATGTTCATCGTTTGTTTATGTACACGTACAATGTACGTGAGAGAGAAGCAAATGCAAAAACAACTCAGTGGGCGCCCTCACTATTCTGTCTTCAGAGAATTGCCCACTCCCTCAGATCCTCGGGTAGCTGAGAAAACATTCCGGGACATCATCACTGCAGCAGCCGCTCGATACATACCTGCTGGTCGAATACCCGAAATAAGACCAAATTTCCTAGCAGAGGCGACTGGTCTAGCAAATGAGCGTGATGAGCTTCGTCGTACGAACCCTGAAGACCCAAGAGTTAGAGAGCTTACTCTTGAAGTCAACAGGTTAGTAGGCGAACATAAGCGGAAAAAGTGGCTAGACCACCTGAAGCAATGGAACATTGGTGCAGGATTAAGTAAATTGTGGGCCACGGTTAAATCACTCTCGAATCCTGAAAAGAAGGATGACAGAACAACAGTTACTTTCAACGGCGTGACAGTAACTGACCCAAAGAGGTGCGCGTGTTATTTGAACCGGCAGTTCATAGAGCACCCCGAGAGTGATAGGGCGAAGAGAAGTGTGCTACGCCGTATAAGAAGAGCCCTTCCAGCCGCGGAGGTACCAACCCAATTTACAATGAGCGATGTTGCAGATGCCATCCGAAACGCGAAATCATCCAAAGCGTTGGGCCCACACCGAATATCGATGGTAATGCTTAAGCAACTGGATGAACCTGGAGTTGAGTATTTAACAAGTTTTCTCAACCTATCGTTAGCCACCCATATCATACCGTTACTGAAGCCTGGCAAGGATGCCAGCAGAGGTGAATCGTACAGTCCGATTGCACTGCTGTCGCCAGTAGCAAGGATCCTAGAGGCACTATTCCTCCCCACGATGAGAAGGTGTTTTCCAGTTGCCCAGTTGCCCAACATCAACATGGATTTCGGAAAATGCATAGTACTACAACAGCATTAGACGCCATATCCACACATATCAGTAGAGGACTGAACCAGAAAAGGCCGTGCGACCGAACAGTCATGGTGGTTTTTGACCTATCGAAGGCTTTCGATACTGTCAACCATGCCAAGCTGTTCGAGGATATAGAGAAGACTAATCTCCAGCCATGTTTGAAACGTTGGGTAATCAACTATATGTGCGGACGCCAGTCGTTTGTGGAATTCAGAAACAAGAAGTCCAAACCCCGTAGAGTGAAACAGGGAGTTCCTCAAGGAGGGGTGATATCTCCGGAACTGTTTAACCTCTACCTTTCTGAAATTCCACACACTCCAGCCGGTATAGAGATCGTGATGTATGCGGATGATTGTACGATCTTGGCGTCGGGTCCTATCATCGATGACATATGTATGTGATAGGTTAAATGTCTACATAGCTGACCTAGTGCAGTTCTTCCATCTGAGGAATATGAAAATATCCGCCGCTAAATCCACTGCCACACTGTTCAGCACATCGACGGCTGAAATGAGGCTCCCACTGAACATATTGGTCGATGGTGCACAGATTCCGACCACTAACTACCCCAAAATACTGGGTGTAACGTTCGATAGCATGTTTAAGTCGTCCGTGCATGCCACAGCTATTTGCGATAAGATCAGAAGTAGGAACAAGTCGCTGGCCGGCAGCACTTGGGGAGCTGACAAAGAAACCTTGTTGACCACCTACAATGCAATAGGCCGGTCTGTGTTAAGCTTTTCGGTGCCAGCGTGGTCGGCAAAGGTTAGCACTACGCAGTGGAAGAAGATTCAAACCTGCCAGAATGCTGCCCTGAGGACTGCAACAGGGTGCCTCCTCATGACACAAGTGGACCATCTTCATGAGGAGACGAAGATTTTACCGGCGCGTCAACACAATAAAATGTTGTCGATGCAGCACCTGCTTGGGTGTTATCGCAGTGAGCATCCCTGTCACGATTTAAAGGACAGGCTTCCTCCACCCAGGCACGTCAGGAGAGATCTTTATGATCTAGAGAGAGAGGTCCAAAGGTATAAAAAAGAACCTCTAGACCAACGAGCATATCAGGCAGGCTTGGATAGCTTTCACACTGACATGGTTGCGCAGGCAGTACAGAGATACAGTGTGAATGCCGTACTTGGAGACCACCCCCATCCATCGCAGCAGAAGAACGCCAGCTGCCAAGGCAAACACGCGTGGTTTTAGCCAGGGTTTCGGAGTCGAGGTATTTTTGGCTCGACTCCAGATGAGTTTTTTTTTACGACTCCGGGTCGACTCCGAGTGTGAATTCCTATACCACTAAAAATGAATAAAATGTACACAATTTTTAACTTTTTTCCTATATTTTGGACTATATAGGCTAATGTATTAGATTTTTCTTACATATTCTTTAAATAGGACATTCGTTCGAATACATTCGAACATATCAATATTGTTTCTGCCGAATCTTGCATTGAAAAATAGCAAAGTTAGAAATTTGTTGTACAAATCATAAGGACTACATGCAATAAAAATTGTAAGCAATACAAGACCAAGTTTCAAACTGGAGCCAACATTTTAGTGTGCTTAGCCTTAAAAGGAGACCCCCAGTTGTAAATCTCAGTATAAGCCATTTTTCATGATTTTTTTCTGAGAAAACTACGTAACTTTTTGGCAGATTTTCTTTCTTCATCTGAAAGAAAAAAATATTACAAAGTTTTAAGGTCGTCTTCGAAACCCTGTTTTTATTAAAACATTTTGCGCTGCCAACTCTAGCTCGAAAACTAGTAAACCAATTGTCGTATATTTTTTGTGGCCGATTTCGAGAAAAAAACAGTTTATATGCTGCATACAAAATAAAATAAATTGTTTCCATCCATCGCTCATACTAAGGCAATATTTATAAGTAGGGAGAAGACCAGTAAGATTTCTGGCGAACGAGGTTAAAGGTCCAATCTTAATTCGATTGTCAAAGAATTGTACTTTTGTTTGCAAAAATCTAAGGAATCAATTGAATCAACAAAATAGGGATGAATAGACTACACTTCAGAGGATAGTAAATATCCTGTGAATTATCCTTTAACATAGTATAATATATAATTTGCATATATACTTTCTTATACCTTTTTTAAATAAATAATGATTTTTAAAATAATGTTCTTGTTCCAAATTTAATGTTATATTTCTATAACGTCGAAAAAATTTCGCCCGGAGTCGGAGTCGAGTTATTTTTTCGACACAGACTCCGGCAAAATTGCTCGAATCCGACTCGTAGACTCTGACTCCGAAACCCTGGTTTTAGCCCAGTTAAGATCCGGACGATGCAGCCGCCTCAATTCGTATTGGGCCCGAATTGACGCCACGATACCCAACACCTGTCCAGCATGTGGATTGGGACCACACGATACACTGCATTTGTTTAGCTGCCCAGCTAACCCCACTTACCTGTCTCCTGATTCTTTATGGACGCAACCAGTCCAGGTTGCAGAATTCTTGAATCTGGATACAGAGGAACCTGATAACAGAAATAATACAGCAACGCAAATGTGTTCATTCGGGTATTATTTCAATCATCAGTTTCCTTTGTATCCAGATTCAAGAATTCTGCAACCGGGACTGGTTGCGTCCATAAGGAGTCAGGAGACAGGTTAGTGGGGCTAGCTGGGCAGCTAAACAAATGCAGTGTATCGTGTGGTCCCAATCCACATGCTGGACAGGTGTTGGGTATCGTGGCGTCAATTCGGGCCCAATACGAATTGAGGCGGCTGCATCGTCCGGATCTTAACTGGGCTAAAACAACTTGTGTTTGCCTTGGCAGCTGGCGTTCTTCTGCTGCGATGGATGGGGGTGGTCTCCAAGTACGGCATTCACACTGTATCTCTGTACTGCCTGCGCAGCCATGTCAGTGTGAATGCTATCCAAGCCTGCCTGATAAGCTCGTTGGTCTAGAGGTTCTCTTTTATACCTTTGGACCTCTCTCTCTAGATCATAAAGATCTCTCCTGACGTGCCTGGGTGGAGGACGCCTGTCCATTAAATCGTGACAGGGATGCTCACTGCGATAACACCCAAGCAGGTACTGCATCGACAACATTTAACTGTGTTGACGCACCGGTAAAATCTTCGTCGCATCATGAAGATCGTCCACTGGTGTCATGAGGAGGCACCCTGTTGCAGGCCTCAGGGCAGCATTCTGGCAGGTTTCTTTGTCAGCTCCCCAAGTGCTGCCGGCCAGCGACTTGGGCACCTTTTTTCCTACTTCTGATCTTATCGCAAATAGCTGTGGCATGCGCGGACGACTTAAACATGCTATCGAACGTTACACCCAGTATTTTGGGGTAGTTAGTGGTCGGAATCTGTGCACCATCGACCAATAAGTTCAGTGGAGCCTCATTTCAGCCGTCCATGTGGTGAACAGTGTGGCAGTGGATTTAGCGGCGGATATTTTCATATTCCTTAAATGGAAGAACTGCACTAGGTAAGCTATATATATGTCATCGATGATAGGACCCGACGCCAAGATCGTACAATCATCCGCATACATCACGATCTCTATACCAGCTGGAGGGTGTGGAATTCCAGAAAGGTAGAGGTTAAACAGTTCCGGAGATATCACCCCTCCTTGGGGAACTCCCTGTTTCACTCTACGGGGTTTGGACTTCTTGTTTCTGAATTCTACAAACGACTGGCGTCCGCACATATAGTTGATTACCCAACGTTTCAAACATGGCTGGAAATTAGTCTTCTCTATATCCTCGAACAGCTCGGCACGGTTGACGGCATCGAAAGCCTAGAGATGGTATTTATCCGGTAAATACCCACACGGTGGGTAAATACCCATTTGTGGGTATTTACTATATTGAATCGTTTCAAAATGGACCGTTTTATAATACTTTAAACAAGTGGGTAAATACTCGGGTTGACAAATGTTTGCAAGGATATTTTATACTCTTTTAGGAAATTATACTCATTTGAGCCAAATTTTTTCAGCCAACGTCAAGTGGTTCGACAGTTAAAGAGTTTTTACCCACATTTGGGTAAATACTCGAAATCGGGTTACCCTTATATGGGGGCTATAAGAAAACGTGGAACTACGTTGACAAATGTTTGAAAGGATATTTTATACTCATTGAGGACTCAGTGTGCCAAATTGCAGCCAATTTGGTTGTAAAATGTGGCTAATAGATGAAAAATACCTTAAATCGGGAGGTACGGCTATATGGGGGCTATACAAAAACATGGACCCAGGGCATGGCAGAACTACCAGGTAGTGGCATCACACCTGCTGATCGAATACGAAAAGTCAAATCCCTTTATAAAAAAATTATTTTTGTTGTAATTTCCCCAACAACATAAAGAAAGTTTTGACATAACATATTCAAAATTTTACGATGCCTGGTTGTTTGTGATGTGCCATGACCCAGAGACTCAATTTTCAATACATTTAATACTATTGATATAAGAAAGTTTTCAGCCAAATTTTATCAGCCAACGTCAAGTGGTTCGACAGTAAAGAGTTTTTACCCACTTTTGGGTAAATACTCGAAATCGGGGTACCCAAGGCCTATAGAAGGTCGGCCATTCAGTAGTGCGATTCTCTAACCCATTTTTTGAGTTACCGACAATTGTCGGTAAAATTAAAATGCTTATAATTTCGGTAGTTACCGATGTTTTTCGGTAAGTTAGCTACGAATAACTATCGATAGCAAGAGTGTTGTCAACTTTTTTTGAACTTTTTATTCACAAATTTGCGTTTTAATTTTACCGATTTTTGTCGGTAACTCAAAAAATGAGTTAGAGAATCGCACTACAGAGTTCTGTTAACAACTTTTGACAACAAACATAATAGATTTTACATTATTGTGATTTAAGTTTCTTTGTATTTTAAATCACAATAATGTTTTTGACAGCAAACATATGGTCTGTTCCTTTACTTTTGAAAATGGTAAAACCTGCAACAGTAGTAAAAGTTGTAAACTGTTCCCATATGAATTGCATGGTGTTAGAAGTAAAGGAACGCTTTTCGAGTAAAAAGTGGTAAAACTTGAAGATTCTTGGACGTAACCCTGCGTTTACAAATGACAGTACAGTTGACTTCATGTATTGATTGTCAAAATACCAAAACTTGCCTGTGTGACGTAGGCGTCCAGACAACTGCAAAAACAGTTGTAAAATTATGAATGAAAATCATCGATTTCTTCTTGTTTTCCGTTCACATATTTTGTTTTTGTTCATGTACTTTTGTTTTCAACACATTTGAATTATCATCTCACTTCTTTTTACGAAAATGTCAAAAATTTGTTAACTCGGCTGTCTGTGAAAAAATGATGGACAGCTGGGAGACAAAAGACAAATGTATGTATGTGTTAGTAAATCAGAGTTGTATTTGAAGACAAACTGTCTAGTGTAAACGCCTAGTAAACGAACAGGGCTATAACAATCAGCTGGGCTTATGCCAAGTTTACACTTGCGCTCCAAAATTCACTGGATTTCACGAAATCCTGAAATACACCCCGGTGTTTACACTTATTTTTTGTTGATTTCAAACATATTACAATAATCAAGGTAGATGCATATGTACATCTGATCATGAATTTCAAAACAAGTTATTGTAAATTGAATTAGTCATCAACAATATACGACAATATAGAACTTTGCAACTTTAGCTCTGTTCCTTTACGTTCAAGAATCTTCAAGTTTTACAACTTTTTACTCGAAAAGCGTTCCTTTACTTCAACCACCATACAATTCATATGGGAGCAGTTCACAACTTTTGCCGGTTTTACCATTTTCAGAAGTAATGGAACAGACCATTTATTTCGAAAATTATTGTAAATTATATATGTATATATCGTATTAATTGTGTATAGTATAACAAATAAAAAAATATTTTATCGTTGAGACATCATAATAATAAATTTTGATAGATAAAAGCTGTGTTCAGAACCTGCAAAATATTACTACTTGCAGTAGTTTTCCCGTTTAGCGCTAAAAATGCGCTCCCGTAGTCCGAAATCTAGCAAGAAGTGCACTTCTCTTTAAACAAAAGTAGCGCCGAATAAGACCCTCTTCTCCTGTTTTCTGCCATACAATTTTGGCCTAGTAGAAACTAGCAATATGTTCATTGGCATCTAAATACGACTAATCGGGGTACCCTAGGCATATAGAAGGTCGGTCATTCAGAGTTCTGTTAACACCTTTTGACAAGAAACATAATAGATTTTACATTATTGTGATTTAAGTAAAAAAATATTTCATCGTTGAGACATCATAATAATAAATTTTGATAGATAAAAGCTGTGCTCAGAACTTGCAAAATATTACTACTTGCAGTAGTTTTCCCGTTTAGCACTAAAAATGCGTTCCTGTAGTCCGAAATCTAGCAAGAATTGCACTTCTCTTTAAACAAAAGTAGCGCCGAATAAGACCCTCTTCTCCTATTTTCTGCCATACAATTTTGGCCTAGTATAAACTAGCAATATATTCATTGGCATCTAAATACGACAGCTGATACGTTGATTTTGACATTTCTGCTGCAGTTGTTGCAATTTCCGTAATTTTTCCGTTCCCGAATTTTTTAATACATTTTTATGGGGAATCAATTTTTTACAATTCGCTCTTTTTTCTAACATTAGCATTAAAAAAGTACGGGAACACAATGAAAAATAGCATTGTAACAAAGTAATTTTATATATTTTCACATTGTTTACAAATTTTGATACTAAAATTTTTCGTTGCAGCAATTGACCATCTACCTTGTTTATTGTGATACGTGAAAAGTGTTGCAACTTTTGGTACTTTTTAGGCAAAAACAGGGTTGTATATCATGTGTACTGTGATTTCGATTTCGGTGAAATCACGAAATGAGATGATTTCATTTTTGTATGCGAAATCATGATAAATTTTGCTTGATTCCGCTCGAAATCACGAGACGCCTTCGAAATCACGAAACGACGCCGAATGTAAACCAAGCATTAATATCATCATCACATTCATCTGAATTGACTTTGTCCCATGGTTTTTGTGATACCATAAATACACAAATTGTGTAATACGGGAGAATTTCCAGTTTTTGTTTGTTTACCTTTTGTTTGTTTGTAATCAAATTAATTGGAAAGTGTTCCGGGTAATGAAGTTTATAACAAAAATGGAGGAAATGTAACAAAGTCCAAAATTTCTTTTCTATCACGGATAATGGAGGTTACGGATAATCGATTCACGGATTATCGAGGTTCAACTTTATTTTCTCAGAGATTTTTTCCGCAATTCTGGATGTTTCCAAATGACGTCCAATTTCATCCATTATTTCATAAAATGTATCCATCTTCAATTTGTAAAGTGTCATAAGCTTCCTATCACTTAGATCGAAAGGATCCTCCATATGTCGCAAAATTTTTTTCTAACTGTAAAGAAATTTCCCAGCGAAAAAAATTGGAAGTTATGCAATTGGAGTTATGATTCCACAACATCTTTCTATGTAGTCCAACAGAGTTATGAAAAATGCAGTCCGTTCGATACATTTTATAAGCAGTTGCTTTAGAGATCCCTACAAAACAAAAACAGTTGGTTGATCCCGTCGCCGCCGACATAATTTCTTGAAAGGAGAAACAAGTGTGAATATTGGTCTGTTCCTTTACTTTTGAAAATGGTAAAAAAAAAAGAAAAAGAATAAAGGGAAGACCAATAAACATGAATATAATCCAAGTCTATGCACCCACATGTGATGGGAGTTCAGATGAAGTTGAAAAATTCTACGACGACATAGGAAAACTTTTGAAAATGACAAAACCCCACGAATTGACCATCATACAGGGTGACTTCAATGCTAAAGTTGGCAATGAGCATGTAGCTGGCGTCACGGGAAAACATGGCTTGGGGGAAAGAAACGAAAGGGGAGATAGACTCGTACAGTTCTGTCAAGAACACAATTTTATAATATCAAATACGCTATTTCAACTCCACCCAAGAAGATTATATACTTGGAAATCCCCACAGGACCATTGAACCAATGTGGTTCGTAACCAAATAGATTACATTCTGATCAACAGACGTTTTAGTTCCTGTATAACAAAATGCTCTACATATCCTGGAGCGGATATACCATCAGATCATAACCTTCTTATGGCAAATGTTCGGACAAAACTTGCAACAATTAAGCGCAAAAAGCAAGTATCGAAGCCCGATTTCAATAAGTTGAGCAACCCGACAATTAAACAAGCACTTACGGATACAATAAACGCAGACCTTAGAAGAAATCATCAAGATGGAATAGAAACTGTATGGAATGATGTTAAGGATAGTATTAAAACTACTATGAGAAGTGCTCTAAAAAAAGATCCAACACCAACATACGCAGAATGGATGACTGATGAGATAAGAGAACTTCGATCAGAAAGAAAAAGATGTAAAAACATAAACTTCGAAAGATATTGGGAAATCAACAAAGAAATAAGAATCGCAACGCGTATCGCAAAAAATGAACAACTCAAACGAAAATGTGAAGAGATTGAAGCCCTACAAACACTCCACGACGACTTTAATATGCACAAAAAGCTGAAAGAAACAGCCGGAATATACAAACGGAAACCTCCATCTATGCTCTTTGATGATAATAACCAAGCCGTTTTTGAAATCTCGCAAAGAAAGCAAATATGGAAAGAATACATATTAAAACTATTTACAGATCATGAAAGATCAGATTGTGATCGTAATGAAAACTCTGACATAAACGAAAATTCTCTCGTAAGTGTAAATCCTATTACCAAAGAAGAAGTCATATATGCAGTAAAATCGTTCAAGGACAAAAAAGCCGTTGGTCCAGATGAAATTCCCGCCGAAATGCTCAAATTAATCGATGAAAACAATATACAATTGTTTGTGAAACTGTTCAATAATATATACGACACAGGACAATATCCGCGAGATTGGTTGAAATCTACATTTGTCCCCCATACCAAAGAAAGCAAACGCCAGAAAATGCAACGATTATAGATTAATTAGCCTAATGAGCCACGCCTTAAAAGTATTCCTACGTATAATTCACAAAAGAATATACCCCAGATGCGAGGCAGCAATGGGAGAAACGCAATTTGGATTTAAAGAGGGAATGGGAACTCGAGAAGCACTAGTTGGTGTCCAAGTGCTAATCCAAAAGTGTCGCGATGTCCAAAAAGACGTATTTATATGTTTTGTAGACTATGAAAAGGCTTTTGACACTGTTAAACACGACAAGCTAATGGAAATTCTGACATCCATAGGCATTGAAAACAATGACATAAGATGCATAAAAAATCTATACTGGAACCAGACAGCATCAGTAGAAGTATCCGGTGAAACTACAGATGAAGTAGTAATATCAAAAGGTGTTCGACAGGGGTGTATACTTTCACCATTATTGTTTAATGTATATGCTGAACAAATATTTCGAGAATGCGTAGAAGGAAAAAGGATTGGGATACAAATACATGGACAATTCATTAACAATATTCGATACGCTGATGACACCATGATAATAGCGAGTTCTTCAGTTGGACTCCAAAGTCTCTTAAGTTCCCTCAACGAGATAAGTAATTCATACGGATTATACATTAATCTTAATAAGACAAAATATATGATCGTTAGTAAAAGTACCAATTTCTACAACTCCACACTAAAAATCCGTGAATCAGAAATAGAGAGAGTAAAATCATATAAATACTTGGGAGCACAAATAAATGAGCAGTGGCAATCTTCTAATGAAATACGATGTCGTATAGAAATGGCGAGAGAAGCGTTTCTCAAATACAAAAAAGTACTAAGCAGCCACGACATCAACATTGAGCTTAAAACCCGCTTTATCAAGTGCTATGTATGGTCTGTTCTATTGTACGGGGCTGAAACATGGACTGTAAAATCAGCAGACGAGAAGAAATTGGAAGCATTTGAAATGTGGGCATACCGACGTGTGCTCAAAATTCCATGGACCGATCGAGTGTCAAATGCCGAAGTTCTGCGAAGAATGAATGTACAGCGGCAGCAAATTAAAACCATCAAAACCCGGAAAGCTTCCTATTTTGGACATTTGATGAGGAACAACAAATATAAGATCCTGCAGATCATTCTCAAATCCCAAGTTGAAGGAAGACGTGGTAGAGGTCGACGAGAATTGTCCTGACTAAAAAATATTTAAGACTGGACCGGATACCGCGATGAATTCAGTCTTCTAACAGCGGCTAAAAACCGACAATTATCGCTTTCCACATAAACTAGATATTTGCAAGAACAATGTAATAAAATGTAATATTGTATGATCGCTTAACATCCGGATAACGGATATGCAAATAAAGAAGAAAACCGGCACAAGTAGTAAAAGTTGTAAACTGCTGCCATATGAACTGTCTAAAGTAAAGGAACGCTTTTCGAGTAAAAAGTGGTAAAACTTGAAGATTCTTGAACGTAAAGGAACAGAGCTTATACTTAGAAGAATTTGTTATAAAATAAAAAAATACAAACTAAACTTGCGAATATTTTTGCGGTAATTTACGAGATGGAAATTTATATTTTTTACACAAATAATAAATGCATTTTATTTATTCTGGGATATTTCGCAATAGCTTGCATTTTACTGCATCTTTAGATTGATTAAAAACACAATCCGAAGAGTGCATTTAAATTCAATCCAAACGACTACATCGAAAGCTGTGATTTGAATCGAAAACGGGGTGCATCCTAGCTGTGTGCTGTGAAAGCAAAATAGAGTGCATCCTACCTGCGCGCTCTCTTGTAAAATTCATAAGAAAAGATGTACTCCAACGGAAAATGTACTGTACTGTACTCCAATTGCGTAACTTCCAAATTTTTTGCTGTGTTCTTACCATTTTATTTGCAAAAAAAATTTGGTTTTCATCATGGTTTAATAAGAAAGGTTAGCCAAAGCTTTATGTCAATTTAAATTTTTTCAGTATGCCTAAAACTTCAAAAGTATGCCTAAAACTTCAAAACAATATAAACAAACTGTGTATGTGTGTGTGGTGTTTGAATAATATGCCAAACAATTTTAAAAACAATCGAATTAAATGATTTTTAAAATTGTTTTTAGACCATTTGTATGGAAGAAATTGGTGAGATATGCATTGAAACAATCAGTTTATCATATTCACAACTCGATTATGTGGAGAAAACTTAACTCTTCATTCATTTTTCACGTTTTTTATAAAAAGCTCAAAAAATGCATTGTAAACAAATGTCCAATTTACATTGGCAACTTTTTCGTCATTTAGAGCTTTTTCGTCATTTATTTGCTAAAACAGGCAACATTTTGCGTCATTTACCATACAAAATTAAATGACGATAGCTGCGTCTTTTGTTCTAAACAACGCACGAAAACACCATTCTATTATACGCAATCCTGCTTTTTCGTCATAAACTACCAAAAAATGCAACTGTTTTATGATGTCTTTGTTTGTTTGTGTGTGTTGTATAAAAACAAAAATACTCAAACGATGACAAAAGTGTAAATAAATGTTTAAAAAACTTGCAAAAATTAATTTTTTTTCAATTTTGAATTAAGTCAAGTTATTTGGTAAACATTACCCAACATACCAAATAAAAATAAAAAGTAATAGGACTTGAGAATAATATTATAAAAATAGAAAATTCACAATCAATTTTTAACAATGCTTGAAAAACTATTACATGCACAAACTTTTCTTAAGTCTGCCTGAAAAGTATTTTGTTAATTGACATTTGTTGATAAATTAGTTTTTGTTGAAAATTTTTTTTGATCTTTTAGTTTTTATGTAATTAAATGTATATCCGCGTTGTGTTAACAAATAAATATCCGTGTTGTGCTAAAATATAATTGCAATGCCAAAAAATATAAAAAGTGTTAAAAGACAAAAAAGTCCATGAAGAAGTTCGGTTGAATTCTTAAAAACCAAAAAATTACGAATATGAAGAATCAGTATTGGTGACATAAATAGCGGTTGTGATGAAAGTAGAAGTGAATGCGAACAAAGTGAAAGTGATGAAAATTTGAATAATTATATAATTGACATTCATACATAAGTTCCCATACACATCCCATAATAGACACGGCAGATTTATCTCATATCAATCAGTGCACGCCGCTTCATATTGACTTAATTATATGGGACCAACTTGTTATCGCTGAATCCGAACTTAGTGTTTTACGACACCACTTGTATAAAAGTTTTTCATGGTTGATCATGGATATTTTGCCACCGTTGGAGAGTATGATGTTTTTGCCCGACCTGAGAATCGAAACCGTGCATACAGAGTGCAAGGCGCACAACTATTGCACAAGGACGGCTATATAAAGTAAGTTCAATTTACAAAATTAACTGAAAAATGTATCACTAAATTTCTACTTTTTATAGATGCCGCAACTCCAACGACACATTCATTCAAGACGGTTCGCGAAAAATCGTATAAAGATGCGAAACAATTATAAAACCAAAAAACGTAACTTTAAATATAATTATTTTAATTATATCATAGAGTGAAAACTTAAATCACTAATCAACTTAATTTAAATTAAAAAATAACAATGATAAAATACACTACACACTTTGTTAATTTATAACTAAATCTCAAAATATGAACTGAATTTATAAAATTTTAATAAAAAATTAAAAAAAAATATATGTAAGCTTGTTTTACTATTACAAGGGTAAGCTTAAGATAATATTAATTGCATAAGCTTGTTCTACAATTACAAGGGTAAGCTTATAAACAAGGGTTCCGTTTCGATTTTTCTTCAATTATGACATAAGCTTTTAACAACTGATTTCTCAAGTCTTTTATAAGCTTAAGGCTTATGTTGGTAAGCTTATTATTGGTCTGTTCCTTTACTTTTAAAAGTGGTAACAGTGGCAGAAAATGGTAAAAGTGGTGAACTGTTCTCATATAAATTGTATGCTTTTAAAAGTAAGGGAACACTTTGCGGGTAAAAAGTGGTAAAAACTGGTAACCTCTGGCACGTAAAGGAACACGACTTATAATATAATTCTCAAGCTTTTTTGGTATGTTGGGTAGTGTTGTGAAATTCTTATTTTTCGGAATTAAAATTATTGTGTGCGTGTGTATGTGTTATTGTATCCGTGTGTATGTGCGATTGTGTGCGTAAGCAAATGACGCAAAAAACAGATGTAAATACACTTCATTTGTTTCTAGGATTTCGTAAAACGAAATCATTTAATGTGCATATGTAAATTGGACTTTAAGCTATAATATGAATAGGCTATAAAGTAGAGCTGGCAAAAAATCAATGGCACTATCGATAAAATCGATTATTTTTTAAAAATTAAATATCGACAGATATGGTCTGTTCCAGTACTGCAAGAATCTACTAATTTTTACTATTTTTTCCGATAACATAAAGGAAAAAATGTTATCGTAGTAAAAAATAGTAGCTTCTTGCAGGTTCTGGAACAGAGCAATAGTTTTGCCAATCGATGTTATCGGAACAAAAATCACAAACCTAAAATTCATTGAAATACATAGAAATGTCGCTGCTTGTCGGTTTTGTGTGTGCGAGAAAGTAAGTCCGTAATTAGGCCTTGTACATACGCTGCGACTTTTGATGCATGCATCACAATTTTTTTAGCGGTGTTGCAAAAAATAGTAGTGATGGAGGGAATGAAAATGTATGAAATGTAAAATTTCATGACTAATCATTTTATTTATTAATACCATTTATACCCCGGTTACACTATTGTAGGTTAACCCACTGGGTTTAATAGATCCAGTGGGTTAATCTTTGCTGGTTACTTAGCATTTCGAGGATATAAACTGTCAGCTGATGTTTGTTTACGTATACATATAAAATAACTAATAAAGTCGTGTTTTACACTTTTACAATTTCTCGTCCCCTCTTTGCTCATATTGGTATATTTTACACACTTACTTACTTAGTTGGCCCATTACAGAACATTTGTTCCATAGACCGAACTAAGAAAAGATCTCCATTCCTCTCTGTTTTTCGCTTGACTTTTTGAAATACCGCGCCTTTCCATTTCTTCATCCACTTGTTTGCTCCATCGAAGCTTAGGCCTGCCGATTCTGCGTGCACCGCCATGTGGCATGTATTCATACGCCTTTTTCATGATATGGCCTAGCCAACGCAATCGTTGCATCTCGATACGTTTAACTATATTCATGTCTTTGTATAGCTTATATAGCTCGTGGTTCATACGACGTCGATATTCACCGTCAACGCAAATCGGCCCGTAGATCTTTCGAAGAATTTTCCTCTCAAACACACCAAGCACTGCCTTATCTGCTTGCGCAAGTACCAATGCTTCGGAGCCATACATTAGCACGGGTAGTATCAGCGTTTTGTATAGTGTTAGTTTTGTTTGACGAGATGTGGCTTTGTTTTTAAATTGCTTACTTAGACCATAGTAGCATCTGTTGGCCAATAAAATTCTTCTTCTTATTTCACAACTGATGTTGTTTGTTGTGTTTATGGCAGTGCCGAGGTAGACGAATTCCTTTACTACCTCAAAATTGTAGGTACCAACTTCTACAGTTGGTCCGAGCTCTATGGACGCTTTGCGCGTCGACACCATCAATTTGGTCTTTTCGTCGTTCACCGCCAGACCCACTTTCGCAGATTCTGCTTCGACCATCCTAAAGGTATCAGTTACTTCCTTTACTGATCGTCCCATGATGTCTATGTCATCAGCATAGGCAAGTAACATGTGGCTATTGGTGTAAATTGTGCCATTTCTTTTGACATTTGCATCTCGTATTACCTTTTCCAGCAAAATGTTGAATAGGTCACACGAAAGGCTGTCTCCTTGTCTGAAACCTCTTTTGGTACAAAATTCTTCGGAGAGGTTCTTTCCAATTTTAACTGAGGACCTAGTATCAGTTAAAGTCATCTTACAAAGCCGGATGAGCTTTGCGGGGATACCAAATTCAGACATTGCGTGGAATACCTTTGATCGGAGGGGATTGTCGAATGCTGCTTTATAATCGACAAAAAGGTGAAATATGTCGATCTGCATCTCTTGGGTCTTCTCTAGGATTTGCCGCAGGGTAAATATCTGGTCAATGGTGGACTTGCCAGGTCTAAAGCCACATTGGTATGGTCCAATTATTTCGTTGACCATTGGCTTTAGTCGTTCGCACAATATCCCTGACACTATCTTATAGGCAATAGGGAGAAGACTTATGCCCCTATAGTTTGAGCATACAGTCTTATCTCCTTTCTTGTGGACGGGACATAGGATGCTCAGGTTCCAATCGTCGGGTACGCGTTCTTCCTGCCAGATGGTGCTAACTAGCTGATGCATACACCTTATCAGCGCGTCGCCTCCGGTTTTAAACAGCTCGGCTGGTAAGCCATCGGCTTCTGCTGCTTTATTATTCTTTAGCCGGTTGATTGCTGTTTTTACCTCATCATGGCCGGGCGGTATACATTCTATACCATCTTCTGGGATTGGATCTGTGGTATCATCGTCTTCGCTACTATTGGATACCAGCAGATTGGAGAAATGTTCCTTCCATATCTTGAGCACGCTATCTGTATCTGTTACCAGATTACCTTGCTGGTCTCTACAGGAGGATGTGCCTGTACCAAAGCCATCTGTTTGATGTTTCACTCTTTGGTAGAATTTTCGGACTTCATTCTGTCTCCTGTACATCTCGATTTTTTCACACTCCCGCTTTTCCATTTCTCTCTTTTTCTTGCGGAAAAGCCGTTTCTCTTCTCTCCTTTTCTCCCGATATCTCTCTCGTGCGCTACGCGTTGCTACTGATTGTAAAGTAGCTCTATATGCCGCATTTTTCTCTTCGGTAGCAGCACGACACTCCTGGTCATACCTGTTATGTCATCCGATTAAAAATTTTTTTGCCAGCCAATGAAACTTTTTCATGGTTGCGCCACTCATGAAGAGTCACCCGAGTCAACTCTGCATTTACATCAGCTGATTTTTGCAAAATTAATGTCGGAAGGTGGCAACGCCGCACGGCTGTCATCAATCCTTTCTTTTCTCTTGTCATTAAAAACGACGCCATAATGAAATTATTCATTTCATAAATTTTGCCGGCATATTAACATCTCTGCCAACCACTCGTGCAAATAAGTAAAGTTTAAAGCAAAGAAAATTGGTACAGCCGATTTAAAGCGTGCCCCCCAACCACTTTTACTTCACGGAATTACAATTTGTCCCCAATTGGGGAAACGACACAAGTATTTGCCAAGTATTGTTGAATAAACGGTGAGTTAACCTTAGCGAAAATTGCTAATTGAATATTCGCCTAATTAACAATGAATTTTTTTCTGTTTTTTGCAATCTGCAAAAACTTTGCACATGCCCTTGGGTTGAATGGCGTGGGTATACCGCCAGCCACAAACATACGGGTAAAATACTTGTGCATCATTTTATTTTCTGCAACAAGTGTTTGGCAGTAAAACTGCAAAGGAATCAAATTGGAACAAATAAAATCAGAGTAAATGCAAAGAAAATTAAGGGTGCAAATTGTGCAACAGACGCTGCCAACATTAAACATGGTGTGCCCAGTACATTTTTGCAAGACCGTTCCTAGAGTCTGAAATGATTTTACCCACAACATCTTTGGTACAGTCGTCCGGCTTCCAAACCTAAACACCATACCAGACAAGAGGTTTCCCCAACACTTACCTGCAACTATTACATCCGGATAACAAAACATTTTTTCTGTAAAAGGCTGAAACAAAATAATACGCAAGTCATTCGGAGAATTAAGCGCAGTAAGTACGGTGAAGTAACCAGTCAGGCCGTGTAAGCAATTTTGTCGCAGAATATACTAACCAGTCAGATCGCAGTTAAGAATCACAGAAATCTTAGTGCCCAGAAACCCTTAGCGTCAAATAGCGAACTTATAGTGCGCCACACAATACATAGTGTCGGTCTCCACCACTTTCCAATCATAGATTAGGAGGTGGGGGAACCAGTTTTTTCATCATTCTCGACGGTCAGCCGAGGAAATTCTTAGTCAATTAAAAAAAATATGAGTGCAGTTTAAAATAATTTTAGTGCATAAGTTATGTGATATTATTGTATGTACTTAAAAGTAGCCATATGTTCTAGAATTTGGACAAAGTAACGGTAAGCTACCTCGTGCATACTAATACACATACAAACGGTTCGGTAACGGTATTTTTTTTTTTTTTTTTTGAACATGTGCACTTTTTGGCGCAAGAAGAGAGTAGGAAGAGAGAAAAGAAAACTAACAAATATTTTGCCATTCCTTTTGCATTCTTTCTCTTTATGTTTTCTAATTCCTCTTTACAATTTATTTCAACCCCGCATTACTATCGTGTTGTTAACTTCCAGAATTATTGATATGCTTTTAAATGACGCAGTTGTTTTTTGGAAATGATTATTTAATACTAATGAGCATACAATGAGTAATTGCTGTGTTTTTTATGTGTTTTAATAGTTCAGTGAAATTTGATCAGCGACAATAATTTTTTTATAATTATTATTAAAATTTCTCTCTGAGAAAGTGAAAATTTTTGTAGTAACGAGGAATTTAATGATGTCGACGACAATTTGTAAATAATTATCCCACATGATCCTACTGTTGAATATTGTCGTATCCCCTCATTGCTATTGTTGACCATTTATTAACTTATTATTTACCCCTTTTGGTAGTAATTATACATTATTGTTGACGCTGAGGAGAATTTTAAAGGTTTTCTTTTACTTTGTTTAAAGAATAGGTAAATATTTCCGTGGCGGTAATGGTAATTTATAAACTATTGTTGGAATTTATTTGGTATAAATTTTAGCCTTTTCCCATTAGGGAAAGGAACTTAGGCGCTTTTGCATTGTGAAGCTAAATTTTAACCTTTTTCCGGTAACCGGATTGGCTACATTCGGGTTAGCAATGTTTGTGTTGATACAATAGTTTCTAAATTATTATTAGTGCTTTTGAAAATACGAGGAACGTAGGAATCATAGAGAGCAGAATCTAAATTAGTTTCGGACTTTCGACCCAGATTTTAGATTGAATTGTGAAATGTTTGTTAGTGATTCACATCTCTATTCTTATAAAGCATTTTTGATGAACGTTACCCTGCAGTTCGTATGCAGATATTAGCACGGGGGGCGGTAAGAAATTTTAATATTATTCTGCAATTAACCTATTAAATTTTATATATGTTTTCGGTTGACAATAAAGTCAACATATACAAAAACTTTTATTGTTAAATTTAACATTCAAATCAAATGATTCTATACAAATGAAACGAATTAAATTTTGCAATTATCTTGATATTATGAGATTTATGTAAAATGTCAGTCCCATCAACCTATACTTTTAATCCATGATTAAAAGGAAAACAACATATACGTTTATTTCGATTCCACCCAGTGAGCTCATTAGGCTAGGAAATTAGTGAGTCTAAATTACATTTGGTGCACAGTGGTACCCTGTATGGGAATGACATTGAGTCATCTGTTGATGCATGGTACAATAATTCTTAGGTAGGCCACAGCTAACAGCTGATTACAATTTTTTTTGTTATGGCTTAATCTGTCAAAACCGTGTTGACATGTAGAGTTGATATTTATTATTGATCAAAAAAATTCAACTCTGTTTTGTTTTCATTTCAACATTTCGTTCTTCTTCTTCTTTGTATACTCATCCGTTATCATTCATCAAAACAATTTTGACGTTTTAAGCCATAGCGACAGGGTTGTATTTTTTTGGCGATTCTCATACCTGGCCTACCTATGAATTATTGTACCATGTGTTGATGATTGTATGCACTTTAAACTGAATTCTATATACAATTACGATATCTGTTGAACTTTATGAATTTTAATATTAGTCATAACTAAACCTAAGGTTATCCTAAGTAAATTATAATAAGTTTTTTTTTGTCATCCATGACGATGAATAAAATAATGGAATGAATCTCGAATTATATTGGACATTATGATGTTTTAAGAAAAAGGTCAATTAAGGTAAGGTAAAGGTTGAGTAAGCCAGATGGATTTTGGGGGTCTTCAGTTACTGGAGGTCCATATTGGGGTTCTTATGGAACCCATGGGTGGGCATAAGGGATACCCAACAACACCTTGGGGTATCCACTACAACAACAACGACTACTTAGCGCTTCAACAACAACCAAAATAATTTTACTGAGTGGTATAATATAATTTTTTTGTAAGTGTATACGAGTGCGGCCGACAAACCACACTCGTTCGTACAACATTACAAAATGGAGCCCAACGTACAAGCCAGTGCAATGCTGGAATATTTTTTTCTGAATTTTGTCTTTTATTCCGTTTGGACTTGTGAGTCTTGTCGAAGTTTTACCTATGTAAACTGTCAATTGCGTCACAGTAAAAACGTATTGAAGTATTTTCTCTTAAATTACATCTCATGGAGAACTATTCTGTTGACGTAAAGTGCTGCGTATATTTCAGGCTTTAATACTGCAACAGAATATATCAATCAAAGTTCATGGTTTTAGACATTGACAATACATTGTCATTCATGCTTGGTTAGTATGACCAAGGTGTAATTTGCTGTATTGGAAATGTTTATTTTGTTGTACCACGCTAAACAGAATTCCTTTTGGGTTTTTATTGGAAGTTGTTGGAGCTATAGTCGCTTTAACAAATGTTGTTTTTTCATATTTTTTCTGGCTGAAGTAAACCTTTACCTATAACTTTAATATTATTTATACATCTTTATACATGCCACCGTGGTGCAATGGTATGCACACCCGCCTTGCACACATACGGTCGTGGGTTCGATTCCCCGGCCAGGCAACATCAAAACACTTTTCAACGGAGGCAAAATACCCCTCAGTAATGTTGGCGACATTTCCTGAGTATTTCAGCCATGTAAAACTTCTCTACAAAAGTGGTGTCTTAGACACGCCGTTCGGACTCGGCGATAAACTGTAGGTCCCATATCATTGAGCTAATATGAATCGGGGTGCACTCATTGATATGAGAGAAGTCCCCCTTGTCCCTATGGGATGTTGTGGAACAATTATTATTATTATATACATCTTTCATTGATTTTGGGAATTGGTTTAAAGGAAATAATTTTGACAGAATTGCACTCATTTTTGTCAATTTTAGAAAATTTTTGATTCGAAGTTTTTCCTTTTGGAAAAAGTAATTTAGATTTTGGGGACGCTGGTTTGACCAAAATTAGTACAAAGCTTCTAGTTGCTACCTTTAAGACAACATTTTGACCCACCAATATTTGAGAGTTTTTAATTGGGATTGTTGAGAGTAAATACTGACGTTAATTCATCTGATTGTTGGCATTCGTCATTTCGTAATTTTTTGTATCTGGCACCTACAATAGACAAACTTTTGCACGATTTTATTTCCTGTCTGGTTTGAGAATTAAAAGTGAAGCATCGTTGTGGAACCTGGTGAAGCCTTTCGAGATTTCAATTGGGATCTGTGGTGCATTAGCTTTTGTCAGATTTTTCAGCTAGTTCTTACTTTTAAAATATATAAGCTTTAAGTAGTAATATATTTCTGTTTGGTTTCACGTACACACAGGGTGTACACAGAACTGGACTAACTGTATCTGAAGACTTGTCTTCAGTTCGACTCGAGGTCAGCTTGAAGTACCTTAAGGTTTAAGGGTCGTCGCCCATAAGACATTTGATTTTTTTGTGATTTTTTTTTAAAGACAGCAGGAGGGGTCTGATAGGCTCAGACTACCGATCGTTAGTTCTTAATATTAAAATATATAAGCTTTAAGTAGTAATATATTTTTGTTTGTTTTCACGTACACAGAGGGTGTACACAGAACTGGACTAACTGTACCCGAAGACTGGTCTTCAGTTCGACTCGAGGTCAGCTGAAGTACCTTAAGGTTGTAGGGGCGGTTAGTCTGGAGAGCCTTCGGAC
Organism: Musca autumnalis; assembly: GCF_047663935.1. Taxonomy (NCBI): domain Eukaryota; kingdom Metazoa; phylum Arthropoda; class Insecta; order Diptera; family Muscidae; genus Musca; species Musca autumnalis. The sequence continues at coordinate 84,053,053 of NW_027411866.1, forward strand.
GGCAGCGCTCAACCTTGAGTTGGAGCATTTTCCGTAGGACTGATTGTTGTCTGGTTGTCGATTTCCCAGTGTATCTTTAGAAAGCCGTTCTATGCTTAACTAAAGATACACTGAAGAGACCTCGAGAAACTCTTTGAGGAAATTCTAACCGGCAACAATCACTCCTACGTTTTGAACAGTTTACCCCATAGAACAATAGGGGTAGGCGAAGAGAACTGAAGAGCCTATCGAAGTTCTATTTTCCTTTCACCAGCCAAGACTATTTATTCGAATATTATTCGAACTATTTTTACCCGGACTTACAAACATAATTTGAAAATAAAATAATTTATTGCCTATATTTATTCTGTTTTACAGAATTTCTGAGCATTTGTTCTGGTTTTGAGAAACTTTGCAAGACTTATTGATTTTTGATTCTATTCTTTTCGAAATACCTGACCTGTAGTAACCATTCAATTTTCATATTGAGTTTTGTTGCGTATGGGATTTTCAATATTGGACTCTTCGGAACCTTAAGGCAGTGACCGTGATTGACTGTTTCATCTATATATCTTTGGTATTTTGTTGAATTTATGGTATCATACCTACCTTTTTGAAAACCTGTCGGTCATTAGAGAAGACATTTTTGGATTTTGAGCTTTTTATTGAAATTTCTTGTTGGACTGAGTAGTACAAGTACATGTTTTGTAACTTTTGTTGATTTGTGGGAGATTTCGTTTTGATTTTGGAAACCATGCAACCAGCTACAGGTGCTAAGCCAAAAACTTACGGCATTATTACCAGGTCGACAAGCCAAGCGGTAGGAGAAGCTGCTGGAACAGAACAAGGTACTGAATCTGGTAACCCTGCTAGCGCTGATGGCAATGATCCGCCTACACCAAACGAATTTGCAAGTCCACCTACTCTTGCGCAAGTAAATGAGCAACCAAGTACCATTACTAGGCCTTCGTTTAGTCCTTTGACAATTCGAGGCAATGATGACGATCAGGTTGATAGACTTAGTAGCACAGGGGTTCTTGACGTTGTTCAGTCCGCTTTAGAGGCCACCCAGGCATCAATGGTTGAAACCATGAAAAGAGAAATGCAGACAGCAATTACTGCTGCAGTTAAAGAAGCTTTTTCTAAAACAGCCCCTCCAGGGAATCCAAATGGTAGGCGTGAATTACCTTCTCCGAGTATTGATTGGCCCCGAGAATTGCCACCTTTACGAACTGATATAGGACATGCAGGTTCAGGTAGTCGTAACAATGAAGTTCCAAATCGTTATAGGGAAGATTTTTGTAGACCCCGACATCCATACCTCAGCAAGTGGGGCATTAGGTTTGATGCTACCCCAAAGACACCGAATGTTGAAGATTTTATATTTCGCGTAGAGCGACTTTGCAGGAGCTATGGTTGTTCCGAACAAGAATTAGTAGACGAATTTCACCACCTGTTAGAAGGCCGTCCTTGCCAATGGTATTGGGGAAAGATCCGACAGTATCCAAACATGAACTGGGAAAGTTTAAAGATCAGTATAGTTCATGAATTTCAACGTTTTCAATCCAACTTAGATGTGATGCGACAGATTATGGATAGAAAGCAGGGGAGAGATGAATCTGCTACACAATATATCGATTCCATTAATAACTTGCGTACTCAGTTGAGGGAACCTTTGAAGGATTTCGAGGTTATTGATATCCTCAAAGCTGGTTTGAAACCCCGTCTTGCTCATTTGACATTTAGTGGAACATTTTACTCGGTAGAACAATTTAGAAAAGAAGTCAGGAAAGCTGAAGAGTTTCTTGAAAGAGAATCTTCATCGAGATTTAGGACTAGTCCAACCACTCGTATGGTGAACGAGATAAATGATAACGATTTTGATGATTTAGTACAGGGAGTTGAAGAGCTGAGGTTTCGGGCAAAGGCACCCAGTGTTACTGAAAGTGATCCGATGTGTTGTTGGAACTGTAGTGACAAAGGTCACACTTTTAAACAATGTACTAGTTCTCAACGTTCTACGTTTTGTTTCCGCTGTGGTTCACCGGGGGTTACAGCTCCGCAGTGTAACAACTGTAAACAAAATAATCGCACTCCTGTTTCTTTCAAGGGCGAATCAGTTTCCACTCAAACTGTGGACTGACTAGTTTCTCATGATGTTTCCACTTCTACAGATCCGATTATTTTTGGCCATTCTATTTCACCTGGACTTTCTGATAACTCTGCCAGAACCAAACCCGATTTGACCTTGCCATTCCATATCCGCATGGAAAATTATTTGAAGACTCGTGAACGCATTTTTAATTCGGAGATTTCTGCTAACCCAACTGTTTCTGTTTCGAACCGCATTTTGAAAACTCGTGAGCGCTATAGGCGTAGACGATTGCATCGTCTTTCGGTTTCATCCACTACCTTTTCTGAATTTAAATCAAATGATCCTCGTCCGTTTCGGGAAGTGTTAGTGAATGGTATATCTGTTTTGGCTTTATTCGACAGTGGAGCCACTGTAACTTGCCTCGGCAAAAATTGTTTCTCTTTGGTTGACGAATTGAATTTAAAAGTCACTCCGGTGTATAAATGTAATGTAGGTACGGCTAGTGGACAGCGAATTTCTTGTGCAGGAAAAATTAAAGTTGATCTCACGTTCGATGATAAGACGAAGACCATGGATGTATATTTGATACCTGGTCTTGAGAATTCCATGTACTGTGGCGTCGATTTTTGGAAAGTTTTTGCTATTACACCTAAACTCATTAGCAGTCTCGAGATCTCTTCGGTAGTTAATGATTCCGATATGCACCTGTTATCTGATGACCAATTAGCTTTGCTTGAAGAAGCTAAAGAAAGTTTTCGAGATTTCGAAAAATTTGGTCTCGGGAAGACTCATTTGCAGGAGCATGTCATCGATACAGGGAATGCAGTCCCGATTAAGCAGCGTCACTATCCGGTGTCGCCAGATGTGGAATCATTAATTTATCAGGAGTTAGATCGCATGCTGAATTTAGGTGTAATCGAGCCCAGTACGTCTCCGTGGAATTCGCCGGTCACTCTCGTTCGTCGGGGAGAAAAAAATAGGCTGTGTTTAGACGCGCGCAAGTTGAATGAGGTGACAGTGAAGGATGCTTATCCTCTGCCCTTTATTGACGCTCTGCTAGGCCGCCTTCAGGACACCTACTACATTTCAATTATCGATTTAAAGGACGCCTTCTGGAGAAGACTGCGTTTACAGTGCCGGGGAGACCGCACTATCAATTCACCGTCATGCCGTTTGGGATGTGTAACGCAGCCCAACGGTTATGTCGGTTAATGGATAGTGTGATCTCACCGGACCTGAAAAACAAAGTCTTCGTATATCTCGATGACTTGCTGGTAGTATCTCCCGATTTTGAGTCCCACATTGAGCTGCTACGCAAGGTTGGTGAGATGATATCAAGGGCCAACTTGACCATTAACTTAAAGAAGTCCAAGTTTTGTCGCCGAGAGTTGAGGTACCTCGGGTACATTGTAGGTGAGGGCAAACTTAAGCCGGACCCGTCGAAAATTGACTCCATTACAGATATTCCGATTCCTAAGACGACTCGAGAGGTTCGTCGTTTCTTAGGGATGTGCTCCTGGTTCAGGAGATTCATACAGAATTATGCTGAAATTACAGCACCAATGACCAACACCCTTAAGAAGGGCAAAACTTTCTCTTTTGATGAACCAGCAATTCAAGCTTTCAATAAATTAAAGGTAGCTTTGACTACCAGTCCCGTTCTCAATCATCCTGTTTTCGATAAGCGTTTTTACGTCCAATGCGACGCTTCTAATATTGGCCTCGGTGCAGTCTTGTACCAGCTGGATGCTGAAGGTCTGGAACGTCCCATCGCCTTTCATTCTGCGCAACTTTCCAAGGCTGAACGTAACTACAGTGTAACTGAGCGCGAATGTTTAGCGGTCATAAGTGTCATTAAGAAATTTCGCCCTTTTATTGAACTTATGCCGTTCACTGTAGTTACGGATCACAGCGCCTTGAAATGGCTGATGGGACAGAAGGATCTCAGCGGACGGTTGGCAAGATGGAGCTTGAAGCTTCAGGCTTTCAACTTTGAGATACAGCACCGAAAGGGTTCTCAAAACGTCGTCGCCGATACGCTGTCACGAGTACACTTGGATGAATTGAATATGTTTGATAACGAAAAGCCTTTAATTGATTTGTCTTCGGATGAATTTAAGAATGAAGAATATTCTCAGTTGGTTGCTATGGTTCTCAAGAACCAAGAAAGTTTACCCGATTTAAAAGTCTCTGGCGATTTCGTGTATAAAAAGACACTTCCTTCGGACGGTAACCCGGTTCACGAAAATTTTATTTGGAAGCTTTGGGTTCCAACAACTTTAACCAATGATTTAATTAAGAATGTTCACATGTCTTCAACGAAACTTCACTGCGGTATAGGACGGACGATCGCGGCACTTCGTCAATATTTTTATTGGCCCAAAATGGCAAAGCAAGTCCGTGACTTTATCAACTGTTGTATTGTTTGTAAGGAGACGAAAGCTCCTAACAAAATATTGAGGGCCAAAATGGGCAACGAAACAATAACTGACCGACCATGGCAAAAGATTTTCATAGATTTCATTGGACCGTTTCCGATTGTTTTAGATCACCTTACGAAATTCGTTCTATTGAAGCCACTCGCGAAAGCCAGTTCAAAAGGTGTTATAAAATATTTAGAATCGGAAGTTTTTCATAAATTTGGTGTGCCACAATTAGTCCATTCTGATAATGGCAAACAGTTCACTTCTTCCGAATTCACTTCATTTCTCGAAAAGTATGGTTGTAAGCACACCCGAAACGCGGTTTACGCGCCCCCAGCGAATGCTTCCGAGAGGGTCAATCGGAGCATTATAGCGGCGATTCGGACGTACGTTTCGGAGGATCAAAGGGACTGGGATAGATATTTATCCGCAATAGAATGCTCCCTAAGATCAACTTTGCACACTTCACTTGGCTGTTCGCCATATTTTTCATTGTTTGGTTCAAATATGATTACACACGCGAGCGAATATGAGTTGGCGAACAAACTAGGCATTTTAGAAGACGGCGCGGTGGATATAATCTCGAAACACGATGTCTTACAATTAGTCCGAGACAGGATTAAATCGAAAATTCACGATTAAAGGATAAAATATATAAGAGTTTTGAGGATTAAATATAACATAAAATCCGGATTTAACAATATAATTTATAAACCAGAATTGTAAAATTTTCGATAAGACCAGGGGCAACTAAAGGAATTAAATCAAGTAACAGCAAATCCCGCTAAAGCGGGAAGCAGTCATTCCCATATATCGATTCAATATGGAGAACAGTTATTGAAGCCATTTTGAAATTATAATGTTCTCCACCTAAATCTAACAGTTTCCATTATTTACCGTGATACCTGATGGATACATAATATTAATAACATATAATAATCATACGGCCCGCAGAACCCGTTCCAGTTTTGAATTGTTAATCTTACATTGTTTTTATTGTACTCACTTCAATTTCCACATATGAGCTAAGCAAACTTAATCCTACCATATAACCATAATCGCAGGTAAAACCACGAATCGCTCAAAGTCAACAGGCCTGAGGTCAACGCGAAATTATTGGTGAGTCTTACCCATTTAAGTCAGCAACACGGTTTAATACTCGCTCTCGCGAAATAGTTTTCAAACCGGGACAGGAAATACTGAGGCGGAACTTCATTTTGAGTGACGCTTCGCGCCATCTTAATTCGAAGTTGTGTCAAAAGTTTGTTAGGTGTAGAGTTGCCCGACGGGTCGGAACTTCCCTATACGAAATTGAAGACTTGAAAGGAAAGAAGATAGGGGTCTATCATTCTAAGGATCTGCAGCACATGGCGCCTATTAAATAATTGCCCGGCTTTTGTCAATTTTGTTTTTATACTGTTTTCATATATCAGGGTCGCGGTTCTTCCCCACGTTTTCCATATCGTCTGACCTCCCGAATCAGTTGCCTTCGGCAGGCCTCCGACAACATGTTCGGGTTTGTTATGTCATCCGATTAAAAATTTTTTTGCCAGCCAATGAAACTTTTTCATGGTTGCGCCACTCATGAAGAGTCACCCGAGTCAACTCTGCATTTACATCAGCTGATTTTTGCAAAATTAATGTCGGAAGGTGGCAACGCCGCACGGCTGTCATCAATCCTTTCTTTTCTCTTGTCATTAAAAACGACGCCATAATGAAATTATTCATTTCATAAATTTTGCCGGCATATTAACATCTCTGCCAACCACTCGTGCAAATAAGTAAAGTTTAAAGCAAAGAAAATTGGTACAGCCGATTTAAAGCGTGCCCCCCAACCACTTTTACTTCACGGAATTACAATTTGTCCCCAATTGGGGAAACGACACAAGTATTTGCCAAGTATTGTTGAATAAACGGTGAGTTAACCTTAGCGAAAATTGCTAATTGAATATTCGCCTAATTAACAATGAATTTTTTTCTGTTTTTTGCAATCTGCAAAAACTTTGCACATGCCCTTGGGTTGAATGGCGTGGGTATACCGCCAGCCACAAACATACGGGTAAAATACTTGTGCATCATTTTATTTTCTGCAACAAGTGTTTGGCAGTAAAACTGCAAAGGAATCAAATTGGAACAAATACAATCAGAGTAAATGCAAAGAAAATTAAGGGTGCAAATTGTGCAACAGACGCTGCCAACATTAAACATGGTGTGCCCAGTACATTTTTGCAAGACCGTTCCTAGAGTCTGAAATGATTTTACCCACAACATCTTTGGTACAGTCGTCCGGCTTCCAAACCTAAACACCATACCAGACAAGAGGTTTCCCCAACACTTACCTGCAACTATTACATCCGGATAACAAAACATTTTTTCTGTAAAAGGCTGAAACAAAATAATACGCAAGTCATTCGGAGAATTAAGCGCAGTAAGTACGGTGAAGTAACCAGTCAGGCCGTGTAAGCAATTTTGTCGCAGAATATACTAACCAGTCAGATCGCAGTTAAGAATCACAGAAATCTTAGTGCCCAGAAACCCTTAGCGTCAAATAGCGAACTTATAGTGCGCCACACAATACATAGTGTCGGTCTCCACCACTTTCCAATCATAGATTAGGAGGTGGGGGAACCAGTTTTTTCATCATTCTCGACGGTCAGCCGAGGAAATTGTTAGTCAATTAAAAAAAATATGAGTGCAGTTTAAAATAATTTTAGTGCATAAGTTATGTGATATTATTGTATGTACTTAAAAGTAGCCATATGTTCTAGAATTTGGACAAAGTAACGGTAAGCTACCTCGTGCATACTAATACACATACAAACGGTTCGGTAACGGTATTTTTTTTTTTTTTTTTTTGAACATGTGCACTTTTTGGCGCAAGAAGAGAGTAGGAAGAGAGAAAAGAAAACTAACAAATATTTTGCCATTCCTTTTGCATTCTTTCTCTTTATGTTTTCTAATTCCTCTTTACAATTTATTTCAACCCCGCATTACTATCGTGTTGTTAACTTCCAGAATTATTGATATGCTTTTAAATGACGCAGTTGTTTTTTGGAAATGATTAAAAAAACAAACAAAAAAACATTGTTCCACAACATCCCATACGGGACAAGGGAGACTTCTCTCATATCAATGAGTGCACCCCGATTCATATTTAGCTCAATGACATGGGACCTACTGTTTATCGCCGAGTCCGAACGGCGTGTCATAAGACACCACTTGTGGAGAAGTTTTTCAAGGCTGAAATACTCACGAAATGTCGCCAACATTACTGAGGGGTATTTTGCCACCGTTGAAAAAATGTTTGATGTTGCCTGGCCGGGGAATCGAACCACCGACCTTCTGCGTGCAAGGCGGGCGTGCATACCATTGCACCACGGTGGCACCCTTTTGGAAATGATTATTTAATACTAATGAGCATACAATGAGTAATTGATGCGTTTTTTATGTGTTTTAATAGTTCAGTGAAATTTGATCAGCGACAATAATTTTTTTATAATTATTATTAAAATTTCTCTCTGAGAAAGTGAAAATTTTTGTAGTAACGAGGAATTTAATGATGTCGACGACAATTTGTAAATAATTATCCCACATGATCCTACTGTTGAATATTGTCGTATCCCCTCATTGCTATTGTTGACCATTTATTAACTTATTATTTACCCCTTTTGGTAGTAATTATACATTATTGTTGACGCTGGGGAGAATTTTAAAGATTTTCTTTTACTTTGTTTAAAGAATAGGTAAATATTTCCGTGGCAGTAATGGTAATTTATAAACTATTGTTGGAATTTATTTGGTATAAATTTTAGCCTTTTCCCATTAGGGAAAGGAACTTAGGCGCTTTTGCATTGTGAAGCAAAATTTTAACCTTTTTCCGGTAACCGGATTGGCTACATTCGGGTTAGCAATGTTTGTGTTGATACAATAGTTTCTAAATTATTATTAGTGCTTTTGAAAATACGAGGAACGTAGGAATCATAGAGAACAGAATCTAAATTAGTTTCGGACTTTCGACCCAGATTTTAGATTGAATTGTGAAATGTTTGTTAGTGATTCACATCTCTATTCTTATAAAGCATTTTTGATGAACGTTACCCTGCAGTTCGTATGCAGATATTAGCTGTGTCTTTTTACGTGATAATTATTACGAAATGTTACTAAATGCTGTCTTTTTACACAAAAGTTCAGTAAAAGAGAGCGAAGTCAGAGAACAATTTTGACAGTTGTTTGCTGAGAAATTGCTAAAAGTTGCTGAAAGAATTTTTCCCAGCAACATTTAGCAAGTTCGATCAGCTGTTTTTTAATCATCTGCTAATGGTCAGCTGCTCAATGTTTACCTTATTTTTGTGGAAAAATACAATAAATATTACGATTCAGCTATATTTATTGATTATTTTATTAATATATTAATAATTTGTTATTTATTTTGATTAAAATTGAAGAACTTTTTCATTGCTTTGGAATTAGTTTTTCTTTTATGCATTGGCGCCAATAGTTTTGTTTTGGTTATCAACTGTTATCTTGCTAAAGTTTACTAAATGCTGTCTTTTTACTTTTTTCTCTGTTTTCGTATAATCTCTCTTACTCTCTGAAAAGAAGTTACTGAATAATTATTACTGAAAAAGTAAAAAGACACAACTATTAGCACGGGGGCGGTAAGAAATTTTAATATTATTCTGCAATTAACCTATTAAATTTTATATATGTTTTCGGTGGACAATAAAGTCAACATATACAAAAACTTTTATTGTTAAATTTAACATTCAAATCAAATGATTCTATACAAATGAAATGAATTAAATTTTGCAATTATCTTGATATTATGAGATTTATGTAAAATGTCAGTCCCATCAACCTATACTTTTAATCCATGATTAAAAGGAAAACAACATATAAGTTTATTTCGATTCCACCCAGTGAGCTCATTAGGCTAGGAAATTAGTGAGTCTAAATTACATTTGATGCACAGTGGTACCCTGTATGGGAATGACATTGAGTCATCTGTTGATGATTGTATGCACTTTAAACTGAATTCTATATACAATTACGATATCTGTTGAACTTTATGAATTTTAATATTAGTCATAACTAAACCTAAGGTTATCCTAAGTAAATTATAATAAGTTTTTTTTTGTCATCCATGACGATGAATAAAATAATGGAATGAATCTCGAATTATATTGGACATTATGATGTTTTAAGAAAAAGGTCAATTAAGGTAAGGTAAAGGTTGAGTAAGCCAGATGGATTTTGGGGGTCTTCAGTTACTGGAGGTCCATATGGGGGTTCTTATGGAACCCATGGGTGGGCATAAGGGATACCCAACAACACCTTGGGGTATCCACTACAACAACAACGACTACTTAGCGCTTCAACAACAACCAAAATAATTTTACTGAGTGGTATAACATAATTTTTTTGTAAGTGTATACGATTGCGGCCGACTGAGCCAGCCGATATAAATTTATGTTTTCTGCGATTGCCATTGCCATCTGGTGATTTTTAACAAACCACACTCGTTCGTACAACATTACATACCATGAATTCCTTTGTGGAGGTCTCTGGAATCCAAGTATGGATTTTGCGGCTGTTTGCATGGAGTGGGCAATATGTTGCCATTGTGTTGTTATGTTATCGGGACAAGGAGTGCTCGCGTTAAGCAATTGGGCTAGTTAAGTGGAATATGCTGTGGCTATCTGTTGTGTTTGCAGCCTATCGATGTCCAACTTCCGCGTTAAGTCTGTTCGTGCTTTATTTGCAACGTTTAGACGGGTACGTACCTTTGCTGCAACAAGGTAGTGGTCCGAATCAATGTTTGCGCCACGAAACGATCGTACATCCAACACGCTGGATGAATGTCTTCCATCTATTACAACATGATCAATTTGATTACTTGTTCTTTGATCTGGAGACAGCCAGGTGGCCTTATGAATATCGAGATGATTAAATCTGGTACTGCTAACTACCATGTTTTTTGCAGCTGCAAAGTCTATCAGCCTCATACCATTGTCAGATGTTTCACTGTGGAGACTGAATTTCCCGACTGTTGGGCCAAAGATATTCTCCTTTCCAATTTTGGCATTAAAATCGCCTAGAATGATTTTAATGTCATGGGCAGGGCAACGGTCAAATGTTTATTCTAAGCGCTCGTAAAATATATCTTTGGTCTGTTCGTCCTTTTCTTCAGTGGGAGCATGAGCACAAATAAAGCTGATGTTGAAGAATTTAGCTTTTATTCGAATTGCAGCAAGTCTTTCATTCACTGGGGTGAAGCTGGATACCAGGTGTTTTAGTCTCCGACTAACTACGAATCCGCAACCAAATTCATGCTTTACGTCATGACAGCTATAATACAGTGCGTCACCTTTAGGTGTTGTTGTGACGCCTTTCCCAATCCATCGTATTTCCTGTATGGCAGTAATATCGGCCTTGTACTTTTCAAGTACGTCTGCCAATGCGAAGACTGCACCTTCTCTATAAAGAGTGCGAACATTCCAGGTGCAGATTCGCAGATCATGGTCCTTAAAACGTTTGCGGGGTTCGTCAACTTTAGAGGGGTTTGTTTTTCTTTTCTTTCGTTTTTTCATAGTAGGATATTTTTTCTAGGGGAGGGTTACTAACCCGACGCCCAAACCCAAGTTTTTAACGTTCTTATGGGTGAACGCGCGGCACATGTTAGCTCACTACCTTTAACGGGTGTTAAAGGCAGTTCCCCAGGTGACACCACGGGGAGGTCAGTGTCCACCTGAGATGAAAGAGGGACCAAGATAAATCCTGGGCTTTGTCATGTTAAAGCCGGTCAAGACCGTTGCTTGGTATCATTCATGCCCTACGTCACCCACAGGGATATATTTTTGTATCATGGTATCAAGCGCACTTTTTGTTAAACAAGTGTCTAATGTAAAAAATAAATAATTTTATGATTTTCAAATAACAAAAAAAAACAAAATTTTCAAATAACTTTAGATTTATTAACTCCATAAAATCTCATGCGACCAATCGTAAACGTGTAAAACACGACATACTCTGTTGCAAAAACAGTTGCAACTTTTGGTACTTTTTGAGTAGAGTTGGATTTTTTTGCACAAATACCGGATTTAAAATAAACCCAGTCGTGAGAGGATTTCATTTTTGTATGACAAATCTGGTCAGATTTTAGGTGTGTTCGTTTACTCAACAACTTGTACAAATTTGTACAAGTTCAGTAACTTCTTGTAATTGGCTAAGGTCTTTTGCATTGTACTGTAGAGTAAACGAACAACATCCAGTAACAATTTGTACAAATTTTGAGTAAACGAACACACATTTTACCAGATTAAGCAATAAATCCTCATAAAGTGGGTTAACCCGGCAAAAAACTGTAGTGTAACCGTGCTATTAGAATGTTAAAATTATTTAATGTACATCATGGATTTAAAAGAATGTAATAAAAATAAATGGACTAAACTTCCGCCTTTATTTGATAAGTATGTTGTTAGTTTTTTATTACCTTCATAGTTGAAACTGAATATGGGCTATTTTACTCTAAAGAAAAGTAATTGTCGGAGTTTTATTAACTGTATCTCGTAGAATGGAATAACCCGAATGTTGGAAAATACATTTTTACCTATCAATGTTTTCCAAAAATTTTGTTATTTACATTTGTCGAGAAATATTAACAATTATTTTTACCTGTTTCAATAATTTTGGTTTAACAATTTATACCTACAGTGAGTGTCAAAAATATTCGGTTTTAAATTTCACCAATAATAACAGCTCAGTATTTTAGAAGCCCATGCCCAATATCCAAAAAACCAAATACTTAAAAAAATGTTGGTCCTGTGGCAATTAAAAAGTGTATGTAAGATGGATCCATGGCAACCCTAAGCGAGAATAACAAAGAAAACGTTGTTAACCCTGTTTTCTATGCGTCAAAAATATTCGGTTTTTGTATCTTTTGTTAAATATTTTGCCAAAAAACATGTAATTGTCGAACTTTTTCTGCAATATTAGTATACATTTTAATAATTGCGAACAGAATCTTTGTTCCTGTGCGCAAAAATATTATATTTTATAGAAAATTATTAAAATTTAGCGCAAAGGAAAAACGCTATCCCAGAAAAGAGAAAACTGGTCATATTTCATTATAAAAACAGCAGAAATAAAAGGAATTTTCGCTTATTTTTGAATATTTAGTCGAATATAGCTGAAATAATGTGCAAAAGTCACGAAAATATAGAAATAATCGATTTCGTGAAACACATAAGCCAGCCAAACCCAAGAATTGGAATGGAAGGTAGAGGAATCTCCTGAAAAATTTCGGCTAAACCGCCCATAATTTTCTTGAATTTGGTCACTGAGTCCAAACTGACTTCCAGAAGATAGAAAATATGCACTTACATTACAAAAAAATCGCAAGTATAAAGCCTTTCATGGCCTTGTAACACATCATAAGTCATTGATAAATACATGTCTCCTAGAAGCTCCTTTGTACTTTTTGTGTTGGAGTACACAGAAAGGCCGGAAACTTGGTGGTATACTGATTTTCCTGCTTAGGCATTCAAAACTAACTCCATTTCACCAAGTTTCTGATGTACATCAAGTTTTGAAGGTACATCAAGGCGAAACTTAACTAGATTTTTGGTTACGTAAATAAGCCGATGGTTTGTGATGTGTTACAAGGCCATGAATGGTTTTATCCTTACGATTTTTTTGTAATGTAAGTGTATATTTTCTATCTTCTGAAAGTCATTTAGGACTCAGTGACCAATTTCAAGAAAATTAAGGCGGTTTATCCGCAATTTTTCATGAGATTCCTCTACCTTCCCTCCCAGTTCTTGGTTTTGGCTGGCTTATGTGTTTCACGAAATCGATTATTTCTATATTTTCGTGACTTTTGCACATTATTTCAACTATATTCGACTAAATTTTAAAAAGTAAGCAACATTTCCTTTTATTTCTGCTGTTTTTATAATGAAATATGACCAGTTTTCTCTTTTCTGGGATTGCGTTTTTCCTTAGCGCTAAATTTTAATAATTTGCTATAAAATATAATATTTTTGCACACAGAAACAAAGATACTGTTCGCAACTATTAAAATGTATACTAATATTGCAGATAAAGTTCGATAATGACCTGTTTTTTGGCAAAATATTTAACAAAAGTTACAAAAACCGAATATTTTTGACGCATAGAAAACAGGGTTAACAACGTTTTCTTTGTTATTCTCGCTTAGGGTTGCCATGGATCCATCTTACATACACTTTTTAATTGCCACAGAACCAACATTTTTTTAAGTATTTGGTTTTTTGGATATTGGGCATGGGCTTCTAAAATACTGAGGTGTTATTATTGGTGAAATTTAAAACCGAATATTTTTGACGCTCACTGTACATGCATTCAACAATCATAACATGTATGTAAAATCGTACATGTTTACAAAAATTACACTTCTTACAATATTACGAATGTGATGCATGCATCAAAAGTCGCAGCGTGTGTACAAGGCCTTACACGTACGCATTTTTCGGAAAAGTAAAATGCATTTTTTAATATTTTTATAAAATAAAAGCAATTGTTTATTCTCTTTTAGATTTCTGTGAACTACTTGGGCAAAATGTCAAGGAAAGCATTGACATTTGCGCCATTTTCATCTCCAAATTAATGGTGCTGACAACATAACGATAATATCGATAGCAACCGATATTTTAAAATATTATATCGAAAATATCTAACGTTGGGAATATCGATGGTTTGCCAGCTCTACTATAAAGCCGAAAACAGAAGCCCTGTTCCTTTACGTGCAAGAATCTTCAAGTTTTACAACTTTTTACTCGAAAAGCGTTCCTTTACTTCAGAGACCATACAATTCATATGGGTGCAGTTTACAACTTTTCCTACTTTTGCCGGTTTTACCATTTTCAAAAGTAAAGGAACAGACCAAGAATAAACGTAGGGACCGTTCACTGTTGTGCTTGGTTTACTTTTACGAAATTCACTCGATTTCAACTGTCAAATCCATAGGTTAAACGTCAAATGAAACCCAGATGAGATTTCATTTGACGTTTGAGCTATGGAATTGACAGTTGAAATCGAGTGGATTTCGTAAATGTAAACTTAGCATTGGTCGCTTATGATGAAAAGTTAAATTATTGGTGTTATGCCAAGTTTACACTTGCGCTCTAAAATCCACTGGATTTCACGAAATCCTGAAATACATCCTGGTGTTTACACTTATTTTTTTGTTGATTTCAAACATATCACAATGATCAAGGTAGATGCATATGCGCAGCTGATCGAACATGAATTTTCAAAACAAGTTGTTGTAAATTGAATTAGTCATCAAAAATATACGACAATATAGAACTTTACAACTTTATTTCGAAAATTATCTATATATCGTATTAATTGTGTATAGTACTAACAAATGAAAAAATAAAAAATAATTTTATCGTTGAGACATCATAATAATAAATTTTGATAGATAAAAGTTGTGCTCAGAACCTGCAAAATATTAGTACTTGCGGTAGTTTTTCCATTTAGTGCTAAAAATACGTTCCCGTACTCCGAAATCGTCAAAAATATACGACAATATAGAACTTGTGCCGTGTCCTGTGTAAACGACACGTCCTCAAATTATACCAGGCACAGTACGTCAATTACATACGTCACGTTGTAAAATAACTTATCGATTTCATGGCAAGCGAATGCATACAACACTGCATACTTGACAAATGATAAAACTTGAAGTGAGCTGCAGTTCAGACAAGTGGCTTGTGAACAAGGAAAAAAGGAAATGCAGCCAACTTAAGGGTCTTTCCGTTTTGAGTCGTGGGCGAGCGCAGATAAAATTTTTTTCAATCCGGATAAAACGCAAGAAATCGAAACATGTGGGATTGAGCATCAAGCCTTGTGGTTAGTTTTTTTTATAAAAAAAGGAAAGAAAAGCATTGAAAAATTGCCGACTCCGCCAAAAGAAAATAACACGAACGGAAAATAAAAAAATAAAAAGGCGTGCGGGTGTACAATTTTGAAACATTCATAGAATTTCGCAGCAGGGTGAAATACACGTGTGAAAAAACGCCCATGCTAAAAAAATATGTAGTACGTTTTTGTCATTATCAAGCACAAATTAGAAAAAGAAAAACGAGAGGGCCAAACTACAACGAATAAATGCAAAAATTTAAGAGGAAAAGCTCCGCCAACTAACCTAACCTCAAAATCAAAATCGAAGTGCTTTTAAGTCATATACACCGTAATTGAACGATTAAGTGTAGTTTCGCCAATTTAATTGTATGTATGCCCCGTAAAAAATCCCTTAATGCCGACAGCATAACATAAAGAAAACACCGGGAATCTTTTAAAAAAACCAATTCCATAGAAAGACGCATTATCAAATATAATTAATCGTCAGTGCATATTGTGTTTTTTAAATTATCCACTACCATCTGTGATCGGTGCAAAGCTGTGTAGCGAAATTGTAAAGACAGCAACAAAATCATTTTAAAAAAAATTAAATGTCCAGCATACAAAACAAACAAAGAAAAAAACATAAAGAAAAGACAAACATCGTGATTGGTGAAAAAATACACAAAATCTTAACCACTCTACGCCGGTAATTTAATTGGTGAGGTCGAATTTGATTCCTGGAAAAAACTTTATTAACAACAAAAAGAATCGTCCAAAACGATACAAAAATTACTTTCGCTCTTACAAATGCAAAATAAAAACAAAGTAAAGTTAATATGAGAGAGAGCAGTGTACGCCGTTCGTAATACTCAACTGAAAATACAAAGAGTGTCAGCCAAAGCCCTAAAACAAAATCTAAGTGACTCAAAATGATAAAAAGAAGGAAAGCTCATGGAAAAACAGTGCGTTCAGTAACAATGTGATAAAGACAATCGGTCTCTGTTGAAAATAATCGTACGCTTATTCAAAACAATGAAAGATCTCGCAAAATAGTCAGTATAACATCAACAAACAAGCTTAGATTCAAGTTCATTTTAACAAAAACGCAAAATAGAAAAGGAAAAAACAACAACTGTGTGTGCTAACAGTGCCCAAGAGCTGCCACTTAAGAGCGCCAGTGTCCAGCACCAGCCATCAGTCTATTTGTGCGTGAAACATAAATTGTGTTTATGAGCAACGAAACACCGAAATTAAGAAAAATGACGAGTAAACATAGACAGTGAAAGAGATAATTAAAGAATGTAAAAGCTGAGTAAATTACCAATGGATAATGAGAAAGTTAAAAGAGTCATTAAAGCGAATAAGAGAGTGAGAGAAAATTCACAAATATAAAACCAAACAAAATAAAAATAAACAGTGATAGAAACGTCAACCAAAATTCAGTTAGCTAAAGCGAGAAAACAAATTAAACATGGACGGTAAAATAATAAAGTAAAGTAATCTTTGTAAATAAATATCAATAAAAAAACAAGGAATTCGCAGAAAAACACAAAAAAACATAAACATACACAGACAGTGAAAAGAATTGATCGAAAAGGAGGTTAAAAGAACATAGAAAAAAAGGAAACATAATCAACGAGAAATCTATCAACAAAAACAAAACGAGCAACGAAATGTTATGATACCAAAACAGTGCGAATCTTAAGAGACGCAATTATTAAATTGAGAAGAGATATGATCAAATAAGAAAAGCAAAACGCCTGTCCAAACTAAATAGCAAATTCTATAAAAACCGTGATATCCAACATCGTTGTGAAACAAAACATCGAGTGGACATCCTCATAACTTTTGTCAAACCCAGAAGTAAATTTTTGCGCGCCTAGCAACAAAACAATACAACAAATCCAACCACGTTCGAGACAGTATCAAACAGCCTGTAAGCCAGTAAAACATCAGCCGTGAGAACGAGCTCATTTCAACACAACTTATGCCAAGGGTAATCAGACTTGAAGACATACACTTGATTTGCCATCATAGAAGTAAGTAGTATAATTGAGAAGACGAGTATGCCAGAAAAGCAGAACCTGATATACAACCTGCCAACATGATTAATCTTGCCAGTCTGAAGGAAGTTAGAACCCCGACATCCCCAACCTTAAGGCCATTATTGTCGTTTTGATATGCAGACTTTGAAGCTATTCATTATTACCAAAACATAAATTATTATTTTTTTGAAATCTTTAAAAAAAAAATAGCTAACACGATCTGTTGACAAAATATCGTTTGCTTATTATAATTATTTTGTTTTTTTATAATCATTTATGCCATTGCATTAATATAAGCATTTCGATGATTTGACATCACCTATTTTGATTCTTTATTTTTTTTCTAAATTTGCAGTATCAAATCTAAACGAGAAAAATATCGTTTCATTAGGGTTCTTTACATATGAAAAGGTTATTTTGTGTAATGTACACGGAATCTTAATTTTAATCGTTTTATTATAGTACGGCCTAAATTATTATGGTCGATAAAAAAAGAACTTATTATAGCGCTATGATAGGGTTTCTTTTTATTATTTTGTTTATGGTTAATATGATGCAAAGTTGTATCGAAATTATAAATTAAACTTTCGTTTAAGATATTATTATTATTATTAAATTACATCACATTTTTAGGTGTTTTAAATATATTATTGATGGATGTTTACATTAAAAAAATAAGATCTCAACAAATTATCTTTAGTGTACTACGATAGTTTTAAGACTTGCCGATGATTACTTGTGAAATAAAATGAATTTTGAAACGAAGATTTCCACAGCGACTTATGTAATGTTTAACATGGTTGAGTAGAGGGTACTGGTAGGTATTTGGTGGTAACCAACATGAATTTAGGGGTGACCTAAATTAGGCCAAGGGTCACCATGGAAAAGGTTATGGTGGATAACCGAGGGAGGGTAGCCAGTGGGCAAACACCAACTTTTAGCCTACAATGACTTTTTCACCACGAATCGCTTGTTTTGATTGAAAAAATAAAAATTGATCGACAACATTGTTAAATGATTTGAAGACTTGTATTTCGTCTTGTTATTTTCATCTGGTTCGTAGCCCACATTTACTTCTTGTTCTTTTTGCATTTGGCATCACCTTTTGAGCACTGGTTCGATGTATTAAATTATTCACCACGATGCTCTCCCTTCTGCATGCAACTTACACCCACCCCCTATGCCGACGAGCTCAAGCCGCACACCAATTAACAAGTAGCCAGTGCTGCAGTGCAGATGTGGGGCAGTTGTTAAACTGAATCGTGACAGTAATAAATAATTTAATTCTGGCGCCCAACGTGGGGCGTACGAATCGAAAATATAGCACCATTTGAGATCTGTCAGTTTACAGAATCTGTCTATTCAGCAATATTGTCGAATCAATCATGTCTTTCATTGACAACGTCTAAACCTGTTTAGCGCCCACAGGGAGTTTAAACTTGTTTACGTTTTTTTATATCGTCTAGAAACATTTCTAAACACCACTTTTATGGCAGTGAGGAACGGATAAGGGCTTTTGAAGAGTTTTGAATGAAAATGTGATAGGTTAGTACCCGACCTGATATCTTGTTAGTCCAAGACAGACAGCCAGTAGTTGCCAGTCTTGTCGCAACAAAGTTTTGTTTTCATGATTTGATGAGTCAGTAAGTCTTAGGGGTCTAGAGTTTAGGCAAACTAATTGCGACTGAAGTTTATCATTCATAGTTAACTTTGATGGGAAGTCCACTGATGGGGATTGACGTCGTTAGATGATGCTCTCATCAAAGCCTTAACAAGGGACATCTTTCAACATTTCTCCAAATCCTCTTGTTTCTCTCCTGACAGCAAAGAAAACCATCAATACAATAACCCGTTTATGATTATACGTTTAGTGTAAAAAAATTGTGGTCACCAACCAAATACCGTACCTACTATATAACCATCTTTAAAGGAAACCCGTGAGTTAAAAAGGTAGGATAAATTCGAATCCTCGAATTTATGCACTTTTTTCATTTTTTCAATTTTATTACCTTCATTTTGGTTTTGGAGATTTTCATTTACTTAGTAATAATTTTATTACTTAGTAATTGTTCCCAATATTATTCCATTTTTAGTAGTGTTTGATTACTTTTTTTTATTTTTCATTACATAGTTTTGATTGTCATTTTCTCGTTTTTATTCCATAGTATTGATTATCCATTTTTCATATTTTCATTAATTTTTCATTCCATAGTTTTGATTATCAATTTTTTATTTTTTTATTAATTTTCGTTACGTAGTTTTGATTAACCATTTTTTTTTAATTTTTATTATTCATTTTTCATTACTTAGATTTGATTACATTTTCTTATTCATATCATTTATATTTCTTTATCAAATTAAAGGTAAGGTTTTTAAATTTTTAGTAGTTTGAATTTTCTTCTACTAAAGTTGAAAATTTTCCAATTTAGGGTCGTCGCCCTTAAGACCTTTGTTTTTTGATTGTGTTAAAAAGACGGCAGGAGGAGTTTGATAGGCTCAAACTACCGATTGCTTGTTCTTAAATAAAAATATATCGGCCTGAAATAGCAGCCATATATTATCTGTTTGTTTTCACGTACACACAGGGTGTACACAGAACTAGTCTACCTGTACCCTAAAGGCTGGTTTTCATTTCAACTCGAGGTTGACTTGAACTCATTAAGGTTTATAGGGGCAAGTAGCCTGGAGAGCCATCGGACGGCAGCGCTCAACCTGGAGTTAGAGCATTTTCCGTACGGCTGATTGTTGTCTGGTTGTAGATTTCCCAGTATATCCTTAGAAAGCCGTTCTATGCTTATCTAATGATATACTGAAGAGGCCTCGAACAACTCTTTGTGGAAATTCTGACCGACAACAACCACTCGCTACGTTAGACCGTTTACTCCATAGGACAGTAGGAGTAGGCGAAGAGAACTGAAGAGCCTATCGAAGTTCTATATTTTTTAACCAGCCAAGACTTTTTCGAATTTTATTCGAACCAATTTTTACCCGGACTTACCAACATTAATACCGATTATTGCCATTTATTCCCATTTTTGCAATCGTCGTGAAGTATTGGAAAAATTGATACTTAGAACCTGCCGAACGTCGGTCGTATTTTTCCTGATCTACAGATAATGTATCAGACTCGTTCCAAGACAAAATCAAAAATGGAGAATACAAACCAAAACGAATCTACCCCAGTAACTACAACAACTACTACAGCTACCACATTAGCTATGACAACAACAACAGCTAGTCAATCAACACCTTCAGCAACTACTTCTGCTGATAGAATTGCTTTTACTACTGATGGACTCGTCCTTAACGCCACTACGTCAAGACCAGCCACAATATCGTCTGGTTCAGATTTTCATGGTTTTGAACAAAGCCAACAAGTAACACCAAATGTTTCAATTAATTCACCGGATTTCATGAGTGAAGCAGCTAGAACAGTTATACAAGATTACAGACAAAATCGCCAGCAAAATGAATCAGTTGCTAACTCACAAAATGAAACCAATATAGCTCGAGAAGGACTTCGTCATATCGAACTATTGAAGTCGATCGAAACTTTAATTCCATCAATTGTTCAGTCCACGATTACCAGTCTATCTCAACAGTACGCCATCGAAAATTTGAGCACAAACGTATTGAACAACCGTCAAGAAGTAGAACGTAGATCACAACCAAATATGTCATATCCACCTAATTTGCGAAATCAACATAATCAACCAGCAATAACATCGACTAATATGAATCCAACAAATCCTCATCATTCTATGAATCATATGAATGCAGCAAACTTTTCGAATTATAATAGATCTAATCTACCTTCAAATAACGCAAATCCAACAAATTTTATGAATCGCAATTTACCGAATACGAATTTTCCGCCACCATCGGTTAATCAAGCACGTTATTCTCAAGCAAATTCAGCTTTGAATAATCCACATTTAGGAATATGTTCTGGGAATCAATACGATTATAATCCATATGCACCCGCTAGACAAAATAACGAGGTATTTCATGAGTTTGAACAACAGTTTAGAGCAAATTTAACTCAACAACACGCAGATGTGAGCCAAATTAGAAATATACAGCCTTATCAATCTGAACATTCCACAGATAATTGTCGACGTATAGACAAGTGGGGTCTTAAATTCGACGGAACTTTGAAAACTCCTAGCGTAGAAGATTTCGTTTTTAGAGTAGAGACTCTTAGAGCAGATTATAATTGCCCTTGGTCAGAAGTACTTAGGAATTTTCATCACTTTTTGAGTGGTCCAGCTTTAGAGTGGCTTTGGAATTATAGAAGGATGCATAATTATATTTCAGATTGGGCCAGTGTAAAAGATGCTTTGGTTAAGAATTTTCATAGATTTGAGAGTGACTTTGATATTCAAAGGAAGATTTTAGATAGAAGACAGATGAATAATGAACCTTTTTGATGAATTTTGTAATGCTGTGTTGCATTTGAGAAATCAACAACGTCATCCTATTGGTGAACAAGACCTAGTTGATATTATGAAGAGTAATTTGAAGCCATCGATGATGCAACTTCTTTTTGCCATCAGACCTTGTAGTTTAGATCATTTCAGAGCAGAAGCTAGAAGAGCCGAAAATATGCTTAACAATCAACGAACTTTCAATCCTAGATATCCACAGAAGCATGTTAATGAATTAAACTTTGTACAAGAAAATCAGAAAGTCTTCGAAGAAGTAGATGCTATGACTAAAGAAAGAAAATTAATATGTTGGAATTGTCGAGAAGAAGGTCATACCTTTTTCGATTGTACTTCAGAAAAGCTTAGAACTTTTTGTTATAAATGCGGATATGATAACACTGTCTATCCGAAATGTCCTTCCTGTCAGGGAAACAGAAACCCGAACGTTACTCGATCAGGGGTGGAGAATCGTTCGAGGAACCCGACAACCCCAAACCAACATTAAAAGTCATATCTTCAGACAATTCTCAACATAGTTCAACTTTTTATAACCCACATATCAGTGTCGATTTAGAGACGAATAAGATATCTATTTTGAAAAGAAATAATTCAGGTATTTTTAGCACTGAAACCGAACCCGGAGTTCAATATTCAGATAGAGACCCATGGCATATGCGCATAGAGAAATATAATGAGGTTAGAGCAAGAATTTTTGGAGCACCTTCCGATAAGATTGTGAAGACCAGACAGAGATATAGAAAACGCAAAGAAATTAGGAAAGAAATCGCCTCAGCTAGTTTAAGCGAAGAAGCCGATGGTCGAATATATACCTCTATTAAGATTAACGGACATTCTATTCAAGGGTTAATCGATAGTGGAGCAACAGTTTCGTGTTTGGGAGAAGGATGTTTAGATTTCGTTGAAAAAGCAAAGCTAGTCATTTTTCCATATAAGTCAGTCATAAGAACAGCTGATGGTAAAGCTAATCAAATTATAGGTCGTGTTAGGTCAGTAATACATTTCAATGGACGTTCAAAATCAATAGATTTTTATTTGGTTCCGTCATTGAAATTGCCACTTTTCTTGGGAATTGATTTTATCAAAGAATTTAACCTGATTAGATTTGAAGTCAATAGTTTAGCTACAACAGAAGATAGTGCAGAAGACGTTTCCGAGGTTTACCCTCGTATGCATATTTTAAATGATAGACAGAAAGATATTTTAGAACAAACCATATCTTTGTTTCCATGTTTTTTAAAGAAAGGTCTAGGAAAGACAACACTTGAAGTACACAATATAGACACCGGTAACGCTGTACCTGTGAAAGAGAAACACTTTCCGATTTCGCCAGGGGTTCAAAAACTTATGTATGGGGAATTGGATAGGATGCTTTCACTGGGGGTGATCGAACCGAGTGAGAATCCATGGAACAATAGAGTTACGTTTGTACAAAACGGGGAAAAAGTTAGAATTTGTTTAGACGCTCGTAAGCTCAACGATCTTACAGTGAAATACGCCTATCCTCTTCCCCATATAGAAGGTTTATTGAGTCGTTTAGGAGATACTCATTTTATCTCAAGTATAGATCTCAAAGATGCCTTCTGGCAAATTCCTTTGTCAGAAGCATCGAGAGAAAAGACAGCGTTCACAGTACCAGGACGGCCCCTGTACCATTTTACGGTCATGCCTTTTGGGCTGTGCAACGCGGCCCAAAGGTTATGCCGTCTTATGGACAGGGTCGTACCTGCGCGGTTGAGGGAAAAGATCTTCGTATACTTAGACGATTTACTCGTGGTGTCACCAACCTTTGAGGAACATATTTCTTTGTTGACGGAAGTAGCCAAATGTCTAGATGACGCAGGACTTACAATAAACGTAAATAAATCTAAATTTTGCTGTAGTGAATTGAAATACCTAGGATATATTGTAGGAGGGGGTTTATTAAAACCGGATCCTGAAAAAGTAAGAGCCATTAAGAAATTTATCTATCCTGTTAATGTCAAACAAGTCAGGAGTTTTCTAGGGACCACTGGATGGTATCGAAGATTCATCCGGGATTACGCGACCATCACAGCCCCAATTTCAGAGACCTTGAAAAAGGCAAAAAAAATTTGAGTTTACCGATGAAGCAAAAACTTCTTTTGAAAAGTTGAAGGCTTGTCTGATTAACAGTCCGGTACTAGCACAACCCGATTTTAACCGTACTTTTTTTATTCAATCTGACGCTTCGGATGTAGGTGTAGGAGCTGTACTTTTCCAAGAAGATTCAGAGGGGGGAGAACATCCGATAGCATATTTTTCAAAAAAGTTAACGACTGCGCAGCGTAATTACACGGTAACAGAGCGTGAATGTTTAGCAGTGGTGTTAGCTATAAAGAGATTCAGGCCTTATATAGAATTGACCAATTTTGTCATTATTACTGATCACTCGAGTCTTAAGTGGCTGATGTCACAAAAAGATTTATCAGGCCGTTTAGCTCGGTGGAGCTTACAACTCCAATCTTTTAGTTTTGAGATAAGACATCGTAAAGGAACACAAAACGTTGTGCCAGATATGCTTTCACGATATTCTTTGGATGAGATGGAGATTAAAAATGAGACTTTGATTGATTTAGAATCTCCAGCGTTTAGTTCCGTAAGTTACAAGAACCTTAGAGATACCATTCTTAAAGAGAAAGCTATGCTACCAGACCTTAAGATAGTGGACAACTATGTTTATAAAAGAACAGTTCCGTATAGTGGGAATGTAGACCAAGATGCTCACGCATGGAAACTATGGGTTCCTGCTGAATTGACCCAAGACCTTTTTGCTAACGCACATCAACCACCTAAAGCCTCACATGGAGGTATAGCGAAGACTATACGAAGATTGAGAGAGTATTTTTATTGGCCGCATCTTAACGTTCAGGTTAGAGATTTTATTAACAGGTGTGATATTTGTAAGGAGTCTAAACCATCGAATACAATTTTACGACCACCAATGGGACGTGAAGCGGAAGTAGGTAGACCGTTTCAACGGCTTTATATAGATTTTTTAGGACCGTACACTAGATCCCAGAAAGGAAACTGTTATATTTTTATTGCGATGGATTACTTTTCCAAATATGTTTTTTTAAAACCGATGGCTAAAGCGAATGCCAAGAACGTTGTAAACTTTTTGATCCAAGAGATTTTCTATAAATTCGGATGTCCTGAGACAATAATATCCGATAATGGAGTACAGTTTATAAGTAAAGAATTTGGAGATTTGATGAAGACCTTCGGTATTGAACATATCCGAACGGCGAACTACGCACCTCAAGCGAACGCCGCTGAGCGTGTAAACCAATCAGTACTCTCAGCCATTAGATCCTACTTAACAGACAACCAACAAGATTGGGATTTACATATTTGCGAAATTGAATGCGCATTGCGATCGTCGTTGCACTCCGCAATAGGTGCTTCGCCATATTTTATCTTATTCGGAACCAATATGATTACACATGCTTCGGCATACAAACTTGCAAGAAACCTTGATCTTTTAGAAGATTCAGAAAACAGAATTGAGAATCGTCATCAATTTTTAGAGATTATCAGAGACGGAGTTAGGAAAAACTTACACCAAGCTTATGAGAAGAACGCCAAACGATACAACACCCGATGCAAAGAGACCAGATTCGTAGTAGGTCAAGAGGTGTTTAGGAGAAATTTCCAGTTGTCCGACTTCTCAAAGCAGATTTCAGCTAAACTATGCAAACGGTTTATAAAATGCCGAATAGCAAGGAAAGTGGGAAATAACCTTTACGAAGTGGAGGATCTGCAGGGGAAAACACAAGGAGTTTTTCATGCGAAAGACCTCAAAGCCTAATAACCCACAAACTAGTTGTGAAAACTCTTTTATGATAGAAAACAGAGAGATAAATCTAGAGATTTATCATATCAGCAAATTGTGTTTGCTGATATGATAAACCTTTTTCAACCAACTTTGGATGTGTGTGCCGTGTCCTGTGTAAACGACACGTCCTCAAATTATACCAGGCACAGTACGTCAATTACATACGTCACGTTGTAAAATAACTTATCGATTTCATGGCAAGCGAATGCATACAACACTGCATACTTGACAAATGATAAAACTTGAAGTGAGCTGCAGTTCAGACAAGTGGCTTGTGAACAAGGAAAAAAGGAAATGCAGCCAACTTAAGGGTCTTTCCGTTTTGAGTCGTGGGCGAGCGCAGATAAAATTTTTTTCAATCCGGATAAAACGCAAGAAATCGAAACATGTGGGATTGAGCATCAAGCCTTGTGGTTAGTTTTTTTTATAAAAAAAGGAAAGAAAAGCATTGAAAAATTGCCGACTCCGCCAAAAGAAAATAACACGAACGGAAAATAAAAAAATAAAAAGGCGTGCGGGTGTACAATTTTGAAACATTCATAGAATTTCGCAGCAGGGTGAAATACACGTGTGAAAAAACGCCCATGCTAAAAAAATATGTAGTACGTTTTTGTCATTATCAAGCACAAATTAGAAATAGAAAAAGAAAAACGAGAGGGCCAAACTACAACGAATAAATGCAAAAATTTAAGAGGAAAAGTTCCGCCAACTAACCTAACCTAACCGCCAACTAACCTAACCTAAAGCGAATGCCAAGAACGTTGTAAACTTTTTGATCCAAGAGATTTTCTATAAATTCGGATGTCCTGAGACAATAATATCCGATAATGGAGTACAGTTTATAAGTAAAGAATTTGGAGATTTGATGAAGACCTTCGGTATTGAACATATCCGAACGGCGAATTATGCACCTCAAGCGAACGCCGCTGAGCGTGTAAACCAATCAGTACTCTCAGCCATTAGATCCTACTTAACAGACAACCAACAAGATTGGGATTTACATATTTGCGAAATTGAATGCGCATTGCGATCGTCGTTGCACTCCGCAATAGGTGCTTCGCCATATTTTATCTTATTCGGAACCAATATGATTACACATGCTTCGGCATACAAACTTGCAAGAAACCTTGATCTTTTAGAAGATTCAGAAAACAGGATTGAGAATCGTCATCAATTTTTAGAGATTATCAGAGACGGAGTTAGGAAAAACTTACACCAAGCTTATGAGAAGAACGCCAAACGATACAACACCCGATGCAAAGAGACCAGATTCGTAGTAGGTCAAGAGGTGTTTAGGAGAAATTTCCAGTTGTCCGACTTCTCAAAGCAGATTTCAGCTAAACTATGCAAACGGTTTATAAAATGCCGAATAGCAAGGAAATTGGGAAATAACCTTTACGAAGTGGAGGATCTGCAGGGGAAAACACAAGGAGTTTTTCATGCGAAAGACCTCAAAGCCTAATAACCCACAAACTAGTTGTGAAAACTCTTTTATGATAGAAAACAGAGAGATAAATCTAGAGATTTATCATATTAGCAAATTGTGTTTGCTGATATGATTAACCTTTTTCAACCAACTTTGGATGTGTGTGCCGTGTCCTGTGTAAACGACACGTCCTCAAATTATACCAGGCACAGTACGTCAATTACATACGTCACGTTGTAAAATAACTTATCGATTTCATGGCAAGCGAATGCATACAACACTGCATACTTGACAAATGATAAAACTTGAAGTGAGCTGCAGTTCAGACAAGTGGCTTGTGAACAAGGAAAAAAGGAAATGCAGCCAACTTAAGGGTCTTTCCGTTTTGAGTCGTGGGCGAGCGCAGATAAAATTTTTTTCAATCCGGATAAAACGCAAGAAATCGAAACATGTGGGATTGAGCATCAAGCCTTGTGGTTAGTTTTTTTTATAAAAAAAGGAAAGAAAAGCATTGAAAAATTGCCGACTCCGCCAAAAGAAAATAACACGAACGGAAAATAAAAAAATAAAAAGGCGTGCGGGTGTACAATTTTGAAACATTCATAGAATTTCGCAGCAGGGTGAAATACACGTGTGAAAAAACGCCCATGCTAAAAAAATATGTAGTACGTTTTTGTCATTATCAAGCACAAATTAGAAAAAGAAAAACGAGAGGGCCAAACTACAACGAATAAATGCAAAAATTTAAGAGGAAAAGTTCCGCCAACTAACCTAACCTCAAAATCAAAATCGAAGTGCTTTTAAGTCATATACACCGTAATTGAACGATTAAGTGTAGTTTCGCCAATTTAATTGTATGTATGCCCCGTAAAAAATCCCTTAATGCCGACAGCATAACATAAAGAAAACACCGGGAATCTTTTAAAAAAACCAATTCCATAGAAAGACGCATTATCAAATATAATTAATCGTCAGTGCATATTGTGTTTTTTAAATTATCCACTACCATCTGTGATCGGTGCAAAGCTGTGTAGCGAAATTGTAAAGACAGCAACAAAATCATTTTAACCGTCTAGAACAATCCGTTGCGTTAAAGGAAAAAATTAAATGTCCAGCATACAAAACAAACAAAGAAAAAAACATAAAGAAAGGACAAAAATCGTGATTGGTGAAAAAATACACAAAATCTTAACCACTCTACGCCGGTAATTTAATTGGTGAGGTCGAATTTGATTCCTGGAAAAAACTTTATTAACAACAAAAAGAATCGTCCAAAACAATACAAAAATTACTTTCGCTCTTACAAATGCAAAATAAAAACAAAGTAAAGTTAATATGAGAGAGAGCAGTGTACGCCGTTCGTAATACTCAACTGAAAATACAAAGAGTGTCAGCCAAAGCCCTAAAACAAAATCTAAGTGACTCAAAATGATAAAAAGAAGGAAAGCTCATGGAAAACAGTGCGTTCAGTAACAATGTGATAAAGACAATCGGTCTCTGTTGAAAATAATCGTACGCTTATTCAAAACAATGAAAGATCTCGCAAAATAGTCAGTATAACATCAACAAACAAGCTTAGATTCAAGTTCATTTTAACAAAAACGCAAAATAGAAAAGGAAAAAAACAACAACTGTGTGTGCTAACAGTGCCCAAGAGCTGCCACTTAAGAGCGCCAGTGTCCAGCACCAGCCATCAGTCTATTTGTGCGTGAAACATAAATTGTGTTTATGAGCAACGAAACACCGAAATTAAGAAAAATGACGAGTAAACATAGACAGTGAAAGAGATAATTAAAGAATGTAAAAGCTGAGTAAATTACCAATGGATAATGAGAAAGTTAAAAGAGTCATTAAAGCGAATAAGAGAGTGAGAGAAAATTCACAAATATAAAACCAAACAAAATAAAAATAAACAGTGATAGAAACGTCAACCAAAATTCAGTTAGCTAAAGCGAGAAAACAAATTAAACATGGACGGTAAAATAATAAAGTAAAGTAATCTTTGTAAATAAATATCAATAAAAAAACAAGGAATTCGCAGAAAAACACAAAAAACATAAACATACACAGACAGTGAAAAGAATTGATCGAAAAGGAGGTTAAAAGAACATAGAAAAAAAGGAAACATAATCAACGAGAAATCTATCAACAAAAACAAAACGAGTAACGAAATGTTATGATACCAAAACAGTGCGAATCTTAAGAGACGCAATTATTAAATTGAGAAGAGATATGATCAAATAAGAAAAGCAAAACGCCTGTCCAAACTAAATAGCAAATTCTATAAAAACCGTGATTTCCAACATCGTTGTGAAACAAAACATCGAGTGGACATCCTTATAACTTTTGTCAAACCCAGAAGTAAATTTTTGCGCGCCTAGCAACAAAACAATACAACAAATCCAACCACGTTCGAGACAGTATCAAACCGCCTGTATGCCAGTAAAACATCAGCCGTGAGAACGAGCTCATTTCAACACAACTTATGCCAAGGGTAATCAGACTTGAAGACATACACTTGATTTGCCATCATAGAAGTAAGTAGTATAATTGAGAAGACGAGTATGCCAGAAAAGCAGAACCTGATATACAACCTGCCAACATGATTAATCTTGCCAGTCTGAAGGAAGTTAGAACCCCGACATCCCCAACCTTAAGGCCATTATTGTCGTTTTGATATGCAGACTTTGAAGCTATTCATTATTACCAAAACATAAATTATTATTATTTTGAAATCTTTAAAAAAAATAGCTAACACGATCTGTTGACAAAATATCGTTTGCTTATTATAATTATTTTGTTTTTTTATAATCATTTATGCCATTGCATTAATATAAGCATTTCGATGATTTGACATCACCTATTTTGATTCTTTATTTTTTTTCTAAATTTGCAGTATCAAATCTAAACGAGAAAAATATCGTTTCATTAGGGTTCTTTACATATGAAAAGGTTATTTTGTGTAATGTACACGGAATCTTAATTTTAATCGTTTTATTATAGTACGGCCTAAATTATTATGGTCGATAAAAAAAGAACTTATTATAGCGCTATGATAGGGTTTCTTTTAATTATTTTGTTTATGGTTAATATGATGCAAAGTTGTATCGAAATTATAAATTAAACTTTCGTTTAAGATATTATTATTATTATTATTAAATTACATCACATTTTTAGGTGTTTTAAATATATTATTGATGGATGTTTACATTAAAAAAATAAGATCTCAACAAATTATCTTTAGTGTACTACGATAGTTTTAAGACTTGCCGATGATTACTTGTGAAATAAAATGAATTTTGAAACGAAGATTTCCACAGCGACTTATGTAATGTTTAACATGGTTGAGTAGAGGGTACTGGTAGGTATTTGGTGGTAACCAACATGAATTTAGGGGTGACCTAAATTAGGCCAAGGGTCACCATGGAAAAGGTTATGGTGGATAACCGAGGGAGTGTAGCCAGTGGGCAAACACCAACTTTTAGCCTACAATGACTTTTTCACCACGGATCGCTTGTTTTGATTGGAAAAATAAAAATTGATCGACAACATTGTTAAATGATTTGAAGACTTGTATTTCGTCTTGTTATTTTCATCTGGTTCGTAGCCCACATTTTCTTCTTGTTCTTTTTGCATTTGGCATCACCTTTTGAGCACTGGTTCGATGTATTAAATTATTCACCACGATGCTCTCCCTTCTGCATGCAACTTACACCCACCCCCTATGTCGACGAGCTCAAGCCGCACACCAATTAACAAGTAGCCAGTGCTGCAGTGCAGATGTGGGGCAGTTGTTAAACTGAATCGTGACAAACTTTACAAATTTATTTGGAAAATTATCGTAAAATTATATATATCGTATTAATTGTGTATAGTACTAACAAATAAAAAAATTAAAAATTATTTTATCGTTGAGACATCATAATAATAAATTTTGATAGACAAAAGTTGTGTTCAGAACTTGCAGCAGTTTTCCCGTTTAGTGCTAAAAATGCGTTCCCGTACTCCGAAGTCTAGCAAGACTTGCAATTCTCTTTTAACAAAAACAGCGGCGAATAACACAATATTCTCCAGTTTTTTCCACACAATTTTGGCATAGCAGAAACTACCAACATGTTCATTATCATCTAAATACGATAGCTGATACGTTGATTTGATGCAGTTTTTGCAATTTCCGTAATTTTTCGTTCCATTATTTTTTAAGAAATTTGTATGGGGAATCAATTTTTGACAATTCGCTCTTTTTTCTAACATTACCATTAAAAAAGTGCAATAACACACTGAAAAATAGCATTGTAACAAAGTAATTAATTATTTTTTCACATTGTTTACAAATTTTGATACTAAAATTTTTTGTTGCATCAATTTACCATCTACCTTGTTTATTGTGATACGTGAAAAGTGTTGCAACTTTTGGTACTTTTTCAGGCAATAACAGGGTTGTATATCATGTGTACTGCGATTTCTACGTTGATTTCGCTGAAATCACGAAATGAAATGATTTCATTTTTGTATGCGAAATCATGATAATTTTTGCTTGATTCCGCGCGAAATCACGAAACGCCTTCGAAATCACGAAAAGACGCCGAATGTAAACCAAACATTATTGTTTTTATGGTTGTCGTTTTCGGAAAAAGTCGAGTTTACGCACTACGCAAACAAATGGCCTGTTCCCGTACTTTATAAAGTTGTAAAAGTAGTAAACGATTTTCATATAAATTCTGTGTACGGGAACGCAAAATGTGTAAAAGTGGTAAAAATTGTAAAAACTTTTTAGTTCTGGAACAGAGCTAAAATTTTCTTTAAAAATGTATTTTTTTGTCAACGATTAACGCGAAAAGTTACTCAAACTTTTTGGTTTTAATACAAAATTCTTAAATTTTAACGATTCTTGCACGTAAGGAACAAAACTAATATTACACCTCTTTTCTTATCGATTTTTTCGATAATTTAGAAATTATCGATTACAAATTGTATACTTTGTGATCCCTAATAGTGTTGCCGTGTTACCCTCATAACGGAGAGAAAAACATAGTAAACAGAGCTACACAGTAAACAAGTCGGTTATTGGTAAAATAAATAAAATACAGGGGACATTTCTTAGTTAGCAGTCTTTGTTAAAAGAATATTAAAATGTCGTTAAAATACAGCCATGCTATTGTAGCCAGGTATGTAAACGAGTAAATGAAGCTGGTAACACACAAACAACTACAAGAGCTTAGTACACTTAATACACAGGTAATAAAGCGAATGTTAACGCCAAACTAAAATGTGTAAATTGGATCGACATAATTCTTTTTTTAAGCAAAAACAACATAAAAGCGATACTATTTTAAATGACTAAATTGATTTAGAAGTATATTATAGCAAATGTAAGTGAAAAAGCTTCATATCCCTTTGTTTGGGGAAGGAAATGTTTGCACATATCCTTTTGATTGTAAAAAGTAGGGCATTTGGGCGTTGTACAACACTCCACTATGTAGCTATGTGACTCTATGAATGAAAACTTGGAGTAAACTAGATTTTTATTACAAAAAACGCTTATGTCATTTTCAAATTCAATTATTTTAGCGTTAATAGTTTGGGTGTGGTGGTCCTTATTTTACTCAGCAATTGTTAGCATAATTCACTTAAATAATCCACACAATAATTCACCATTCATCTATTCAATTAATGACAGTCAAGTGTTTTGCAAAAGAATAACGTTGTGTGTAGTACGTACCTCGTACCACTATTCAATTTGAGGGGGTGGGTGGAAGATTGTAGCGCAGCGCTTAATACAATCAACTATCAACATATTCATCTGTACAATCATATTAGAGAAGATCAACAACTTTCCCGATGTGATATTAATTTTTTTAAATAAAAGTACCAAGATTTGGAACAAATTTCCTTTACCGGCAGTTTGCAAAATGTTTTCAAAAATTGTAAGTTCATTTAATAGCCGGCCTTCGGCCGGGAATTTGAGACTTCCTC
Source organism: Musca autumnalis (assembly GCF_047663935.1). Lineage (NCBI taxonomy): Eukaryota > Metazoa > Arthropoda > Insecta > Diptera > Muscidae > Musca > Musca autumnalis. The sequence goes on from NW_027411866.1 coordinate 84,086,188, forward strand.
CTCTTTAAGAATTGTCTCCTATGGACATGAGCCAATCTCGGGAACGGAAGGAAAATTTTCTTTTTTCGGGTTTTTTCGGAACTTCACAGGCCCATATCTCGGGAAGTATACACTTCCCTAACAAAAATTATACAGCGTTGGAATATGCATAAAAAGCACTAACTGTGGTAATTATTTCACATTTTTCCGAATAGTGTCGGTAAAGGAAAGATATGCCCAAGATTTTATTGTTAAAGCCCGCCGTAATGTATACAGAAAATAGTACTGACTTAAAAAATCAAATTCGACTGCAAAACTAAATCCACATCTTAAATTTATTTTTACTTAAAACGGTTTATTTTAAAATTAAAAAAATTGTCCCAAAAAAAAAATTCAAATGTGTGTAATTATTATATTAATTTTCGTCCATATACAGAATTTCCGATGCCCTAAGAAATAAAGAGGATTTCGACCTAGAAACAGCAAAAGAACAACACAAACAGTTCTGTAGCCTGTTAAGAGAACTTGGGCTGGATGTCATAGAATTACCGCCTGATGATGAATTGCCGTATAGCGTTTTTGTAGAAACATCTGTTGTGATATGTAATGGTGTTGCATTAATAGCCAAATCGGAAGATCCAACTAGACAAAAAGAGGTAACTATGATCAATCACAATGTAGGTATGTATCATAATTTATGTAGTTAATCCAATATGTTTATGTACAAAACAAAAACAGGCCAATAGTATGGCGATAACATTAAAAAAGGAACTGGATATTCCTGTCGAGGTGATAGATAATCCAAATGCACAACTACATGGTGGTGATGTCTTGTTTACTGGTAACATTTACTTCTATTTGTACAACTAAGAAGAAATTAAATAAAGTTATTTCTTTATTTATAGGTAGAGAATTTTTTGTTGGAATTTCAAATTTCACTAATGAAGATGGAGCCAGGGCAGTAGCAACAACATTTCCTGAATATCCAGTTACACCAATAAAGGTTGGTTTGAACGACTCAACACGTCCAATTATTTTCAATGATTTTCTTGATTTATTGCATTTTCAGGTTGGTGGTCCAAAACCGTTGAAGTATTACGTTACAATGGCGGGACCAGATGTTTTAAGTGTTAGCAATAGCATTATTTGCCAGGAAATTGTTAAACGTATGGAACGAGAAGCAAGCTTCAAATACGCCAAAATCACACTGCCAGAAGAACATGCAACCAATATGTTATATATAAATGGTACATTGGTACATCGGTCACCCGAAGAAATACTAGATTCATATAAGGCAAGTAAAATCCTTGAAATTCCTGACAACGCTCATTGCAATTTTTGTTTTTTGAATTTTTAGGTAATTAAGGAAAAAATTGACATTCCTTCGCGCAACATAAATATTAGTGAATTTAGCAAATTTTCAACTGGACTAACATCGGCATGTATTTTATTAAGACGTTGGAAGTCAATACGCAGCATTTAAAGCCTTGCATGTCAAAAAATTGACTGGTTTAATAACTATTTTAATTGTGACAAAAATAATAATTCCATTAACGTTGATAACATATTTCTTCCGTAGATTAATTACAATAGCTAATTAAAAAATAGAATAGATACATAAATATATGTATAATGTACAACTGGACAAACACAAGCACTGTTAACATTTTTGTAATTGATCCTTTGATCAAAGTTTAAACGCAGAATTTTTCGATAGTTTTTTTAGCATTAAATAGTTTAGTGAAATATATAACAAATATACAATTTTGCACATAGAAGTTTTCTTATATTACATACATACGTATATAGAATAGTTATATTAACAAATGTTATACTATTATTTTTCCAATTGTGTGTTATTTTACTATTGACAATATGTTTCTATGTATGAGTTTTGTTGTATACAATGTATTACAGCATTAAGAATATAATGCATTTAAATTTCTACACATTTCTTCTTTAATACATATTTATAAAGTAAATGCTATTAAGACAAAAAAAGCAATAATTCGATTTTGTTAACCGAAAAAAATTCTGGTGATTTTTTATAAAAATATACATAGAATAAATTTATTCCTTGGCATTTTCGTTTTTTACAAAACTAATTTTTTAACTGATAAAAACAGGTTTTTGTAAGAAATATCAAGCAAATAAACAGTAAACATAAATAGTATATAGAATTTTGTTGGCTAACATGTTTATATTGAAGACATTTCTGTATATTTTCTGTTAGAGGTTCATTATTTGGTATTGATCCAGCGATGAGCACAGTTTAATGTATATTTCCTAGCAGATAATAAGGCCAATAAAGCTTGCCACATCAGAACAAAACAAATTTCAACCGAACCGACTTCTTACGAGGTGAGCATTTTTATCTATGAGCATATTGCATACTCTCTGTTTGAGATTAGTAGTTCATTGTGGAAACCAGTCTGTTATTATTCAGTTGTATAATTGTAATAATAAAGAGAGTTATCTCTAATAGCTCCTATCTCCTCTGCACTCTGCACCAACTGGAAGGACTTGTTCCAGAAGAAAAAAAGTAGGATAGCCTCTGGAGGACTTGTTACTCAATTTGACCCTAACTGACGACGAGCTAAACACCACGACGATGTACTCACATTCTCAACTGGCAGCAAGCCCAGCTGGTCCTATGACTAAAGATGGGGTATCCAAAGAGGCTCCAACAACAGTCAATGACCCTAAGGACAAATCTGCCAGAGAAGTAAAATATACAAAGGAATATAAACGTCCTGTAATGTATCTACGCAAATTCGTGGGATGAGGTCCGAAGTTGCATACTGAGAAGAGGGTCTTCTTCATCAGAAGAACACCGACGGTAGCGTCATGTGGACAAGATATTCCTTCCAGCCCAGGCAGTTGCTCAAACCAAAAAAATCTGCGGTGCAAGCAAAAAAGTAGAACTGACGAAACCTATAGCTCAAAACAAAGCGGTGCAGTCAATGTCTGCTCAGAAGTGAATGGAGAAAGCTAAAGATTCCTAAATCAAATGACTTCCGTAACAGAGTTCTACTCAAACCCGAAAGGTAAGGGTAAAGTGGAGGAAAAAGATCGGGTTTAGGAACCTCCACAGGCTGCAAAAAGTCAAGCGGTTGGGTCAACTAAAAACCATACTCTTCTGAGATGACGGACCACAACAGAAAACTGTGAAGCGGGTTCTTCCGATGGCCTCCAACCTTCACCCAAGAAGACAATGGTTTCTCAGATAGTCAACCAATCGACCTCATATGCAGCTGTCGTTGCCCAAAAAGCCAAGGAGAATAAGCCCAGTACCGAGATGGCTACCACCCCCTCGGGAAAAGTGACCTTCAAGGCACGGTGACAAAGTCGCAATACACCTTATGTGTACCTGGCCGGCCCAATGATGACCGCTGACGACTTTCGAGTTGTAATCATCGACAGAGTTGACTTCGAAGGGAGAATCGGCGATAGTTACTGGTTGCTAGTTAAAACTAGTGGTTGGAGTATCATTGTTTCTGACATGATGGTATATCAGGGTGACTGTCAGTTCGGCAGCGGCAACCTTCAAAATTGCGAGATTTCCTTGTTGAGGTCGTGGCGAACTTAGGGTCTAATTTCGCTGCGGTCTCCATATATCAAATACCAAAACTAAAGTCAAACGGCCTATAAACTTCACATGAACGAGGTACTGGAAGGAGTTCTCCGGAAAGTAGAGTTTGAACTTTATTTAAATTTTGAGAGAAATATTACGATGTCCAAAGTTTGGAGCAATGTGAGTTCGTGACATTATTTTTATTGGTTACCGTAAGATTTTAATGATCTTAGACCATAATGTCAGTAAGCATGAAAAACATGATATCGCTGTAAACAGGACCACAAGAAGTACCTTCGGTAAAAATTTCAAAAGAATTCTCGAACAGCCCTAAAACAGCCCATAGGCATAGGTGACGAGTCGTAATTCAGTTGTCCACCTCGATCTTGAAGCATGTTCGATCCGAGACGTGCTGTTAAATCGGTTGATCTGTTCGAGTGTCATCGTGCGCACCTGACAGACAGAAGGGCATGACTAAATCAACTGAATATATGCTTAGCTACAATGATGGATAACCGTTTCTCTATCCAGATGGATATGCCCAACTGATGTCTCAGGTTTTAACAGTTTGACTGGGAATCAATAATGGTGAGGGTATTAAAAGTTAATTATTAATAATCTTTCAACAAACTCTTTCTAATTGGAACTTGGTCATAGTTGGACTACAGGATTATTTTTTAATCTAAATTAATAATATGTTTCGAATATTCATAAACCTTTTGCACATGCTTTTAACTTGCATGTGCAAAACGTTCATGGATGTCCGATTAATGCCAAAAATGAAGAGCTTTGGGGGTTCATATTCTATTTGCATAGAATTTGACTGATTACTCATAACTGATGTAGTGTTCTCAGAACGTGAAGATGATGATAATACTGACACTGATATTTTAGTACGTTTACATGTAGCCGGATTTAACAAATCCAATGGATTTCAAATGTCAATTCCATTGAGTATACTTCAAATAAATCCTCAGACAAAAGGATAACCCGGCAAAAAACTCTAATGCTAACGGCGTTTTAGATCTATAACAGTTCAGAAAAAAGCTAATATGTAATTGATTGGTAACAACAAGAGATTTAAATTTCTAATTTATTCACATGCGAGGGATTACAATAAGATGAACAACAACAATCTAACAACAAATGAACCAAAGCCGACACACACCCCACATGATAAGAAACATAATAAACAAAAATATTTGTTAATTTTTTTAAAAGATCATTAACAAAAACAACCTCTGCGACGGCGGCCATAGACCACAAACCGATCACTAGGCCAGACGAGTCATTAGCAAAAAACCGGCATGGAGAAGAGAGCAAAAAACACAGAAAATCATATGGAATTCTCCCCACTGAGCCCACTGAGGAGACTCAGTGGAGAGCAAACAATTAGTTCTCCAACAGGGATGCCAACTCAATGGATTCACGATATAATTAAATTTAAATTTTATCGAAAATATACTAAACCAATTTGTTGGCATAAAAACATAAACATAAAAATTTGCACATTAAAAGTTAATGTTAAGAAGGTCCTCCTTGAAATTTAATGATCACTTTAAACTTTATGTTAACCGGAACGCTATAAATCTGTTCATAAAATCCAAACTTTAACAAAAGAAGACTTATAATAAAGGTGGCATCCCTGTTCTTGAATCGGGTTATTGTTGTTGGCATCATTATGCTGGGAATGATTGTGGGGGTAAATAAGACATTCACAAGACTATCTGGATCAGTCTGTTTTCAACACTCTTCAAGTTTTCAAATCGAAAACAATCTTGCCGGGTTATTAATTCGGACACAAACACGTGTTGAGGTGTTATAAGAAAAAAGTATTTGAATTTAGAAAATAAGAAAAATTAAAATATCACAATGACTAAAGGTTGGTTTGGTGGCATTTTTAAATTGTGGTCTTGAAAATATATCAATTTTCTTTAAATCATCATTCAGTTGAAGGATACACACTGGGCTCCCTAATTATTGAGGGTAAAACAAAACAGGTTTTTGATTTACCCGAACATCCTGGCAATTGTTTGATATTGAGTAAGGATCGCATTACTGCTGGTGATGGTGCTCGTGCTCATGACTTGGTGGGCAAAGCTGAAATATCCAATGCCACAAATGGTCAAGTTTTCCAAATACTTAATGAAGCAGGTAATTGAAAAAAATGAAACTTTAGACTGGCGTCTATGTCATGATTAATTTACTTGCTTACTTTACATTAATGTGTAGGTATTCATACTGCCTACGTAAAACCAGCTGGCCCAAAGGCATTTATTGCCAAGAAATGTGCAATGATACCCATTGAGTGGGTAACAAGACGTCTAGCAACAGGTTCATTTTTAAAACGTAATCCTGGTGTTCCAGAAGGTTATCGGTAAGTTAATCATTCACAAAATTGTGTAGTGTTACAATTAGATGTGCAAAGAACCCATTTCAAGGTTTGGGAGAAATGACCTTGAAAAACGAAGTGTAAATATTTGCCTGTCAGGATCAATCCGACGCATTATTGTATGCCACGTTGGCTTTTGTTATAGCTTTCGAAAATGAGGATTTTCTTTATGAGGATTTATTTTGACGTATAGGGTAAGTGCACCTTTTGAATTTGAACTCAAATAACTAAAAATTAAGAAAACAAAATTGGAAAATAATCTTAAAAATTCTTCAACAATATTGTCAGCTAACTTTATATAAAATTTCATTGAGCTAGGACCAATTATTATATCGAAATTTAAGTTTTTGTCAGTGAGGGTTTTTCACCACAACCGAAAATGCATGTTTCTTAAGAAAAAATTGTGGAGATGTTAACCTTATAAGCTCTGTAATTATTTTAAAATGAAGAAATTGTCCACAACATTTTTGTTATATAGGTAGAGAACAGTTAAAAGAACACTTCAGAAAAAGAAATTTTTAAAAAATATTTATAATTGTGCAATTTTTGCAGATGCCGACTTTAGGGACAAAAAAATATAAAATTTGCCTGAAGTCGGCATGGGGTTATAAACATTGATTTTTATCGGTTACTTTTAGCTAAAAATTATAAAAAATACTAAAGAAATACTTTAAAGGATAATTAATAAAAAAATAGTTTCAATTTGAAAGGAACTTTTAAGCAATATTAGCCATGATTTGACAATTGGGTAATAGATGCCGACTACTGGTACGAACTAATTTATTTAAACAATATGTTTAAATTTCCTTATTTTTTGAAGTAAAATCAGTAGAAACGTATGTAATAAACTAGAAATGTATAAATAACTAATGCTTAAGTTCTTTCAAATATTTAAGAAAAAATGTAAAGTAAAGTAAAATTATGTACTTACAAGGTTTCCAGATTATGTGGTCTTTTTGGACGTATGTACTTGCCGAAAAATATAGAAATTTTTGGGGCATTTATTTTAACAATTATGGACGTTCCGAATAAATGCGGACATTTTGCTAATACATTTTAATTGGATTAAGGCGTAAAATTTTTAAACCTTTGCGGAGGAGGTGCCTAAAGGAATGAGCCGAAATAGTCCATATTGGAAATGGTTAAAATTTTGGTAGTCATTTCGTTCCATATTTATCGTGCTAACCAGATATTTTGGGGCTACAAGCGTTCCTGCACAAAATAGGTTGTGCAGAAAACAGTGAATGCAAAGCATTCGCAGAGGACGACGAAACGTTTGCCACGTCTTCACAAATCGACCAAATTAGGACAATCGAGTTTAAAAATTTAAGAGACTACGTCAATAGGACAGAGATCCGAAACTAACGTCAACAAAATAATCAGGAATTAATTCTTAATTCTTACATTCTAAAATACAAACTCATCCTGACCCCAAATTAGAGCGCACAACAGGCCTCCTTATGGCTTAAGTGTATACCCACATGTGGTGATCTTGCAAGATGTTCGATATAGTATATATTTGAAGTTGATTTAAGTATTAGAGGAATATTACGACTAAGTGAGTATGTGAGTCACTCCTTATTGCGTCCATCAACCATTTTTGTTGGTCACCGTGGTTCTTAAAACGTTTAGTCCAATATGTCAGGAAGTATGGTTTTGCCCACGAAAAACATTATGTCGCTGTAAAATGGTAAAAATCCCCAAGCGGTCTCCGGTCTGCCCTTTAATTACACTTACGCGAAAATTTTGAAATTTTGAGGTAGGTGACCTTGGTACCTTCTTGAAACTTGATTTTTACTTCCTTCGAGAGTTATCGTGCGCACCATTTTAGCGAAAAGTTTTGAACTTAAACTAGGTTTGGACAAAATTTTACGAAGGCCAAATTTTGGACCGAATCGGCTGATCCCTTCTAGAGTTATCGTGTGTTTTTAAACTGTATTTGAAAATTTGGGAGGTACCCGAAGCTGATCTATATATATTAGAATATTACGATGTGCAAAGTATGGAGTTATCGTGCGCACCATTTTATGAATTTTATTGGGGGAGGTAGCCGAGGGAGTGTATCTATATGACCCATCTTCGAACTTGATCTAATTTTGGACGAAGTATTACGAGGGCCAAATTTTGGATCTAATCGGTTGATCCGTTCGAAAGTTGTCGTGCGCTTCACCCAGACGGTAGAGTTGTGTAGTTCCGGAACGAACTAGTTCCAAGGAACTATTCCGGACAAGGAACTATTGGAACTATATCCAGTTCTTTCGTTAATATAGTTCCTTTAGTACATACATTTCCTTTCGTGCATATAATTCCTTTCTTCCTTTAATTCCACACTTACTTATTGAGATGCGGCCACATTGTTAAATAAACGTAAATCACATGCTCTTTACATCGCAGCAATTTACTTATTTTTATGTCAATTAATTCACCAACGATGAAAACAAAAAGAGCGACGAAAGAGAAAGATTTGTTAAACTATTTCGATCTCGGAACTATTAAAAATACAGGAAACGGAAAGAACGACGAAAGAGAAAGATTCATGGAACTATATTGCTCTCGGAACTATTAGGAACAAAGGGAACAGAAAGAACGATGAAAGAGAAAAATTTATTGAACTATATCGCTCTCAGAACTATTTGGAACTATGGAACTATATTAAGGAACTAGTTCCTTTTGGGAAAAGGAACTAGAAAGATCGATCCGCTCCGGGAACTAGATTGCCCAACTCTACCAGACAGACGGACAAGACTAAATCGACTCAAAATTGGACATTATTTCGTTGGGGCGCACTTTGGTCCTATGAAAGTGCATATACCCGCGTTATCCTAAAGACTGAGTGCACAAAATGGGTAATAATAAAAATGAATCGGGCTGCGCTTATTGATATGAACCTCGTTCATTCTGTGATGTTCGTGGGAACATCCTTACATATCTTGCTCCAAAGATAGAAGCATAGACAAAGTATTAATGTCTGTTTCCCTAAGACGATTCGAATTACGGTTGTAGTGGAAAATTTTCATTTGTTTGAAAACATAAATGAATCAAATATTTTTCAAAAACATATTTTTGCTGGTAGTTCGAACGAATTTGATTCGAATCGTCTTAGTGAAACAGGGTATTAATTTTACTTAAAAATTTGCATTCCATTCTCGAGAGAAGAACTGATTCTATGCCATTCAATTTTGCATTACATATTTGTTATTGGAAGAACCATATTTCTGAAAAAATTATGTCCTAATAAGACAACATTAAATAAAAATTATTTTAGATGTACCCAATTCTTATTTTACACTTGGAAACACATCAGAAATAATTGAAATTCATTTAAAAATATATACTAAAATGATTGCTAAGCGAAAATATTTTCATTATATATGTGCTCTGTTATTGAGATTTGTAATAAAATGGTATTTTTACAAAAAATGCTCAGATAATGAAGTAAGCACAGGTTATCAGCTACGTCAGTGACCTTATTAATGCCCCTAGTACATTTTCACCTCCATATACATCACAAATATGTACAAATCAATAAGAGATAACTCGAATGTCTTGCATTTATTGATGTAGAAACGAAAAAATGACAGACACAATTGTATTAGCGAAATCTGGCTGACAATAAGAAGTACATACGTAATGAATATGAAATGAACTGGCACTTTTTTGAGAAATGTTTAAGTCCTTGAAGTCTAGAAGCAGTTGATGATATTAGGAAATACTTTAGTATTCCTGCACCACAATTTAACCAATTTAAATGCTATTAAACACAATTTGAAAAAAAATACAAAATATCTAGTTTACATTTTCACCTATTGATGATTAAAGAACTTTTGAGTTTTCACACAAAATAGTATCATTATATGTATAACGAATTTTCTTTCTCTATAACGTAGTCATTCTTCGTCCCCAGTAGTTACATTGTAGAGAAGTTGTCTAATTATCCGCTTCTTGTTTATGCTTCAATTCTTACTATATTTCTTTTTGCAGCTTCTCACCACCCAAACAAGAAACATTTTTCAAGGACGATGCTAATCATGATCCCCAATGGTCAGATGAACAAATTATTTCGGCCAAATTTAATTTTAATGGCGTGGAAATTGGTAACATATCAAATAATTCTATATTATTATACAAATATTAAATATAAATAATTTTTGTAGGCAAGGACGAAGTTGATGTCATCAAAAAAACAACTGTTTTGGTCTTTGAAATATTGGAAAGGGCTTGGGCAACTAAAAACTGTGCCCTAATCGATATGAAAATTGAATTTGGTGTGGATGAAAATGGTATGTATTAATTTTTTATTATCTACGATTTGGCTTTCGACTCTCTCGAGTCAACAAAAATTATCCGAGGAAAGTTCTATGTGCATATATTTTAGGGTGGGGTGATTTGAACGTCTTTAGGGGCGCTTCGAATTTCTGATTCTTGGGATTGTATTGAGAAAAAAAAGTCCATACGTCTACGGTGAAAATCGAGATTCCATATTTTGATTTGCAGTTTTCTTTTTTTGGAAAATTTGCAAATTTTCTTGAACTCATATTTCGTAAACTATTTGAAATGTACAATTATTTTCAAAAGTAAAATTTTAGCTATTGTCTCGGGCTACAATTTCTCTGAACATATTGCTTAAAAAAATTTGTTTTCATGGAAAAAGTCGAAAATGCAGAAAATTTAGTATTTTTGTCAAGTTTTTTTTTTTTGCATATAACAACCAAACCATTGAGTTTTCGATCCAATACTAATACTAAAATTGTGGGCAAGACAATAGTTAAGAACTCGTAGAAGTATTGGAACGGTCCTTCAGGCAGTTTTGGCCTTGTGAAAATGCAAATTATTCGCGAAAATATTGATAAATTACCAAAATCTCCACTTTCACAAGGCCAAACTGCTTGAAGGAGCGGCCAATTAGATTTTTTTCGCCCCGCCCTAATATACATGCTCGTATATGACATGGGATAAGTATGAAATTTGGCCACATACTCTTAATGCCAGTCAACATCTAAGAACATCCACAATACAAGTTTAAGACGCATAGCTGTCATCAGAGACGTACACAGAAAAGTCACCCTGAAGACCGATCAAGCTCTTCTTACCTACTACAAAGGTCCTCATCTTGTCCCAAGCGAAGACGTCAAACTTTGAATTGCTTAATCCAGAAACCATATTCTTGTAGATATGTATATGGTTCCTTAACTAAGGCAATGTCTACTTTAGAACTCGTGAGTGATAAGGGTAGTTCGGCTGCAGCGGCTTTACAATGGTACAGATTAATCTGCACGATGCGTAGCGCTTGCCGCATCCCTTACCTTACGGAACCGAATCCATCTCATCCTTAAATATCCTTCCCCAATGGAGCCGCCCACAGCCATCCTAATATCTATCCCTCCATTCTTCTTACAAGGGATTATTCGCATTCTTGCAATACAAGGTTTACGCCCTTGCCTAAAATTATTCTTTATCAAAGTTTCCTCAGGGACCCGAGGATGGCTTTTTCTATAGAAAATAATTTTCTCAGAAACCTGAGGATGGTTTTTTCTATAGAAAAAATTTCCTGAGGATGGTTTTTTCATGTCCTGAGGATGGTTTTTTCATGTCCTGAGGATGGTTTTTCTATAGACAAAAAGTTCATTGGGGACATTTTTTTCTATAGAAAAGACCTTCCAAAGGACCCTAAGCACCTGAGTCCAAACTCAACCCCCTCTCTCGTCTTCTCAAGTAGACTTGGCCGGATCACCGTGGTATCCAGCTCGTTGTAGTTAGGATCAGGGACCTGTGGAAAGTTTTTTACTATAGAAAAAAATCCTCAGAGACCTGTCAAAGGATTTTTTCCGGAATAAATGTCCTCAGGGACTGTGGGAGGTTTTTCTATAAAAAAATCCATCTTGAGGAAAGTTTTTCTATACGAAAAAACCATCCCATGAAACTCAGGAAAGTTTTCCTATAGAAAAAGCAAACTCAAGAACTTAGGATTTTTTATATTTAATATATATAACAAAAGCCCACCTCAAAGACCTGAGAAAAGTTTTTCTATACAAAAGACCTCGAGAAATATTTTCTATACTGGTTTTCTTCACCTTGGCGGCTTTCCGGGCAATGGCAGCTGCATAGGAAGTCGATGGGAATAGGTTGACCAGCAGACAAAACATCGTCTTCTTGGGCTAATAGAGCCGTTTCACAGTTTTTTGCTGTCGGTATTCTTAGAAAATGATGGTTTTCCGTTGGACCAACCACCTTGACTTCTTTGCTGTCTAGGGAGGATCCTGGACCCGCTTTACGCTTACCTTTTGGATTTGAGTATGGCTAAGAAGCAGACCCCTTCGCCGGGTTGGGCTCGGTTTCGGAGCTGAGATTGACTCCACCTTTTGGCTTGGGCAGTGGGTTTCGTCATTTTTACTTTTTTGCTTGCCGTTGCAGCTTCTTTAGAAACTTTGGCTTGAGCAGATAAAGGGTCTTGAAGGAAGATCGTATTCACCTTAAGTTTGCGCCGAGGTACATGAGAGAGATTTTCCTAGTATACCTCAGCTTGCTTCTGATAAAAAATACCCTTTTCTCTAGGTGCGAATTCGGATCTCGTTCCACCAATTTGCGAAAATACATCAAAGCACGTTTGTAGAACTTTTTTATCGCCCGACGAAATTTTGTGTCCCACCAATGCTTACTGCCGACACTGGGTTTCTAGGCCCGGTTTTCCTGTTACTCCTCTTGGGAGGTTAGATATTTGCTGTTGTTTTTGCTTCGTCCCATGTAAGGTTGTTTTGTCTAAGTTCTTGTGTTATTGTTCGTCGACAGGTGTTTCTTGGTTGACCTCTATTTCGTGATCCTTGGGGATTCCATTCAAGCGCCATCCTGGTTATGCTATGAACATTTTTCCTTAGTGTGACCAATCCACCTCCATTTCCTACATCTAATCTGCTTTTGTATGTGTTCCTGGTTTGTTAAGTTCCACAGTTCTATGTTACTTATGGTGTTGGGCCAGAATATCCTGCATATGATTCTGAGGCATCGATGAACAGTAGATACAGGAGGGTGCGCCATTCTATAGATTTTTCTATTATGACGCGTAAGGTGTTGGCCTGGGCTACACAGCTTCTATTTGGTCTGAAGCTAGCTTGTTCATTTCTCAGAATGTTTTCAACTTGCCGTAGTATTGTGACTGCTAGTATCTTGTATGTATATGGTGTTGAGCAGGGTTATTCCTCTCCTGTTGTTACAGTCTTTCAAGGCGCCATTCTTGGGTCCCTTTACCTCTTCTGTCTCTTCCATCTTGGAGGCAGTCTTTCTCCAAGCTAATGCGATGTGAGGCCGAAGTATCTCAGCCGTGGTTCTGGCGTCGACATGTAGAGCTTCTGCCGGTAAATCTTCATTTCCTGCTGATTTGTTACTTTTTGGTTGTTCTATTGCCTTTTTTTTATTTCGTTGAATCTGGAAGCGTTATTCAACGTATTTTGTCTTGGACTGCTATTTTACATTTCGTTATTTTCAGTGGCGTTTCTGACGTTACTTATTTCTTTGTTAGTAGTCTACCATTACGATCTTTTACTGCTTGGTTCCTGGTATTCATGGTACACCTTCGATGTGTGAGACTATCTGTTGCCTGGTGTAGCTATCTCATGTTGTTCTGCCTGGCTGCTTCCTCTGCTGTTTTTGCCAAATCTTCTAGGAACTTTCTTTTGTCTCTTCTTGCATCTTTCTTCACTTGTTTTGCTAGTTGTTGATACTGCTCTCTTGTGATATTGTTCTCATTCACCTGCATCTAAATTCACCTTTTTGAGAAATTAGGTTCCAAGTATCGTCTGATATCTATTTTTCCCTGTTTTTTGGACTACTCCCAATGTATCTTCCCCAACTTTGTGGTATTTTTATGTAATTTCCTCCCATGTGTGGTGTTGGTTTGTTGGTAACTTTTCGCGTATTGCCGTGGCTAGAATGTTTCTGGCTATGTTGTTTTGGAATTGTTGTAGGCGTAGTTGTTTCAGCCTTTTGTGTCTGGTGTTTCTTCTTTTGCCTTTCACTTTTATTTAGATTTCGCCTATGATGAGCTCGTGGTCACTGTCAATAGGTCTGTACGATAACCCAAAAGTTTGTACAAATTTGCACAAACTTTTACAAAATGCTGTTAGATAACAAACTTGTAAAGTAAAAGAGGGCGAATTTGGAGACAATTGTGAGAGAATTTTGGAGAGTTTAGGACATAGCCGACCAAAAAGAGCGAGCGCTTAAATTGTTTATGTGTGGGTAAAATTACACTGACAGAACAGAACAGGGTGATGATTTTCATATTGAGTATGAAATGAAAAACACAGGAAAAAAGTTGTCACGGCGTGTTAGCGTTCAGAGCCAAATATAGAGGTAGGTGTGTGGGTTCGAATCGTTGGCTTTCCTTTTTCATTTGCATTATAGATCATAAAAAAGCTCGATTAATAAATTAAAAAAAAAATTAATACTAAAAATGATCTTCGCCTAAAAAGGCAAAATTTTCAAATAGAAAAAATATATTGTTGGCGCGTTCGCTTTGTATGACTAAAACTAAAAATAATATGCAGTGAATCACAGTCAAAAGTATCCACTTCAGTTTCTTTTATTAAAACTGCGATTGCTAAGAGTTAATTAATGATAGCGATTTCGTTCTTTTTTATATTTTTACATTAGGGTCTTAACTTAAATATAATAAAATAAAATTAACGAAATTCGGTTAAATTTAGATAAAAAATAAAAATTGTTAAATAACATCGATTTCTACCTCACAGTGAAAATTATCCACTCATATTATTTTTTTCGCACATTTCCCGTCATTAAATGATATTTTGTATGCGTATTATAATGACGCCTAAGGTAAGATGGATATACATTTTTTATTGTTGCATTGCAGACGAGGCATTCTGCGTCATTAAAAATATTAATACAAAACAAAAAATCATTTTCAAATTCTTCCCTCCACATATTTGCCAAAACCAAAATAAAGCGGCATCAACCTGCTTGCATGACATTCAGTACAAAACTGAAGTAAAAAAAATCAAAACATTTGGTCTCTTACTTTGCGTTCGGGTCGCGTGTGTGTGATTTGCCGAAAAACTTCGTAACCATATCAATACCAACGAACGGGTTTGGTTTAGGAGAGTTTTATTTACAAGTTTTTGCAAGGAAAATTTTTCTTGTAAGAATTTGCAAGTTTGATCAGCTGATTTTAATTCGAATGCTTTGTGGCGGACTTCTTGGCAAAAACATAAACAAACGTTTGGTTATTAAAATAAATAGAAATAAAAAGGGAAAAATATTACAGTGAGTGTCGAAAATATTCGGTTTTCAATTTCACCAATAATAACACCTCAGTATTTTAGAAGCCCATGCCCAATATCCAAAAAACCAAATACTTAAAAATATGTTGGTCCTAGGCAATTAAAAAGTGTATGTAACATGGATCCATGGCAACCCTATAAGCGAGAATAACAAAGAAAACGTTGTTAACCCTATTTCTATGCGTCAAAAATATTCGGTTTTTGTAACTTTTGTTAAATATTTTGCCAAAAAACCGGCCATTATCGAACTTTTTCTGTAATATTTGTATAATTTTAATAATTGCGAACAGAATCTTTGTTCCTGTGTGCAAAAATATTAAATTTTATAGCAAATTATTAAAATTTAACGCTAAGGAAAAACGCTATCCCAGAAAAGGGAAAACTGGTCATATTTCATTATAAAAACAGCAGAAATAAAAGCAAATTTTGCTTATTTTTGAATATTTAGTCGAATATAGTTGAAATAATTTGCAAAAGCCACGAAAATATAGAAATAATCGAATTCATGAAACACATAAGCTAGCCAAAACCAAGAACTGGTAGGGAAAGTAGAGGAATCTTCTGAAAAATTACGGCTAAACCGCCCTTAATTTTCTTGAAATTCTTCACTGAGTCCTAAATAACTTCCAAAAGATAGAAAATATGCACTTACTTTCCAAAAAATCGTAAGGATAAAGCCTTTCTTGGCCTTGTAACACATCACAAACCATCGGCTTATTTACGTAACCAAAAATCTAGTTCAAGTTTCGCCTTGATGTACCTTCAAAATTAGATGTACATACATCAGAAACTTGGTGAAATGGAGTTAGTTTTGAATGCCTAAGCAGGAAAAACAGTATACCACCAAGTTTCCGACCTTTCTGTGTACTCTAACACAAAAAGTACGACGTAGCTTCCAGGAGACATGTATTTATCAATGACTTATGATGTGTTACAAGGCCATAAAGGCTTTATCCTTACGATTGTTTTGGAATGTAAGTGCATATTTTCTATCTTCTGAAAGTTATTTAGGACTCAGTGACCAATTTCAAGAAAATTAAGGGCGTTTAGCCGTAATTTTTCAGGAGATTTCTCTACCTTCCCTCCCAGATCTTGGTTTTGGTGGCTAGCTTATGTGTTTTACGAAATCGATTATTTCTATATTTTCGTGACTTTTGCACATTATTTCAACTATATTCGACTAAATTTTCAAAAATAAGCAAAATTTCCTTTTATTTCTGCTGTTTTTATAGTGAAATATGACCAGCTTTCCCATTTCTGGGATAGCGTGTTTTTCTTTAGCCCTAAATTTTAATAATTTGCTATAAAATATAATATTTTTGCACACAGGAACAATGATTCTTTTCGCAATTACTAAAATTATACAAATATTGCAGAAAAAGTTCGACAATGGCCGGGTTTTTGGCAAAATATTTAACAAAAGTTATAAAAACCGAATATTTTTGACGCATATAAAACAGGGTTAACAACGTTTTCTTTGTTATTCTCGCTTATAGGGTTGCCATGGATCCATGTTACATACACTTTTTAATTTCCACAGGACCAACATATTTTTAGGTACATATTTGTTTTTTGGATACTGAGGTGTTATTATTGGTGTAATTGAAAACCGAATATTATCGACACTCACTGTAAATAAATTTTGGGAAACGATAATATAAGTAAAATAACTTATTTTGTAGTTTGTGGTGACTATTTTTTTTTTATTTTATTATTTAATTTATTTAATCTTTTCCGACAACTTCTTCTTGTTTATCAAATCAGCTGACTTCTTGCAAGTGTTGGCAAATTTCTGTTCGATAACAATCTGCAAATTTTTAGCTTCGAGAGAGTAAAATTAGTGGAGAGAGGTTACTGAGAACTTGCTGAGTACTTGCAAGTACTTTTCACTTGCTAAGTTATCGTACAGACCTAATGTCAGTGCCTATTTTGTTTCTGATGTCTGAAGATAGCTCCTCCATCTTCTACTCACGCATATGTGATGTATCTGGTTGCGAGTATTGCCTCTTGGTGATGTCCATTTGTATATATGAATCTCCACCAGTTCAATGAGACGTTCTCCGTTATTGTTTTTAACTTCACATCAATGCCACCCATGAGAATTAAAATGTCTCCTCTCCGAATTTCATTAAGAGTGGATGTTAGCTGTGCGTAGAATTCATCTTTCCCATGGCCCCACTTGTGTACGTCCCTGCTACCACCTATCGTTTCCCAGGAACAACGCCTCCTTGCATTTGTGCAGTGGTTGGTTTTCCTCTGGGGGTGCTTTTCCTGCCATTCATATTTTGGGTTATCCTCTTGTGTTGATGGCGAGGTTGGCTGTAAGAATGTCAGGGGGATGAATTTCCTCTGGAGGGAGATGTAATTCTCTTCTTATAAATGTTCGAAAAACACTTTGAGAGAATTTTCCTCCTCCGCCGGGATTCAAACCTGGGACCCTTCGGTTGGTAGTCTGGCACACTATCCACTGCACTACGACACCCCTTTTTTATGTCCTGTACCATAACTTTATTCCTTGCCAATCCATTTTTCTTCGCCATCGTAGTTGTTTTTTTTTTTTTTTTTGGGAACTATCCCTATCCATTTTTGGTTCACAAGGGTTCGAAAGGATTCGCAGAATGCGGAGGAAAAAGGAGCTAACATCTTTATTATCTGTTACATTTTGTTTCTATAACCCCATCAAAATGAGGGTCCAAGGGATCCCCAAGGTTGACATGTTGAGTCAGGCCCCTTCGCATCCACTCCCGGGAAGATGCACCCATTATGAGGATCTTTCATTTACTCAAAGATTGTTCTAACATAAAAAAGCATAGTCAACGCCGACACTTATGCGATACTTTTCAGTCAAAAATTTTATTTACATACATATGCTGAAGAATTTACAATACAATAAAGATATTATTTATAGTAGATTTTTTTCTTGTTCGATTCTAAACCGAATACACAATGGCCAGAATTATGAAAATTAAGCAATAGAATAGAAAACAGATACGATCCACAGCAGTTGCCAATAGAATCCAATCAAATTGTAATGATCTCGGTGTTTGATTCGATGAATTGAACATTGCCGTATCGTTAGTGACCTCCGTTGGTTCATCATAGACGTGTTCACCCAATTCTTTGACACCGTTATTCATTAAAGTTTGCGGTTCAGCTTCTAGAGAAAATTCACTCAGAAGTAGTATTTGACCTAGGGCGCCATTTAGAATATTTTTCAAAAATGCGGGTACACGTTGCTTGTGTTTTGCCGTAGACAAGTACAACACCACAACTGAAACTATGGTCGATATGCTAAGTAACAATAGACTTGCACTGTAGAAAAGAACGACTAGCGGGGTATTTTCCGCCAGGATGGGCAACATTTGGGCAAAATACATTAGGAAAGCGGCAATGATGACAATCAAGACGGAATTGAGTAGAATTTTTTCTCCCATTTGCGGAGGCAGCCAGAAAATCGATAGGCACAGTAGTATGATGCAGGAAGCTGGGGTGAAAATAACCGTTGTATACATGGAGGAGTATCGCTGCAGTTTAAACGTGTACTCAACATAGTTGTAGAATTCCTCACTGTTATATTCGGCCGTGGCATCGATTATATCCCATTCGGTTGATTTGATCAAATCTTTGTAATCAATGCTTTCCTTATAGTCTAGAAATTTCGGATCAATGCTAGTCAGGGTCCATGTACCCACTTTTAGTTTGCATGTTTGTTGATCATATGGCCACATTTTAAGATTCAAATTACAATAGGCCGTATAAACGACGGGCGGTACCCACAGGAAGCTACCATCGTATGACAGCATTGTCTGCGTATCACCAACATAGTCACCTTCGCTGCCAGCACTATTGAACAATGTAATGTCTGGCTTCCATACTTCCTTGGCACGTATATGCAATGTTGTAATGTTATCGAAATAGGCAGGTTTCCATGTCCTTCCACCATCCATCCAGCGCAAATTTATCCAGCCATGTAGCGTCATACGGCCTTTCAATTCATCGATATCGATATAGTTGATGGATATGCCCAATGTTATATTTGTCCGTTGTTTGGGTGAAACCATGGGGTGAGCACTCTTATCGTAATTTGTAAAAAGTTGTACACGCAAACGGTCCATTGTGGTGATATTGTACTGTGCATTTCCGTCCTCCTGGCATTTAGCAAGCTGAATTATTGCCAGGGCGAGTATGATGGTGCGGGTGGTTGTAGAACGGCAGGAAGTAAACATTTCGAGGGGGTTCTTTTTCTTATCACACACAAAATAATTTCAGTTTATTTTTTTACTTTTTCCTAAGAAAAAGTGGCGAACAAAATAAATTAATCCCAGAATTGTTTGAGGCAATATTAAGTGCCGCACAATGCGCGAAGAAAAAATCGTATGGTGCTGAGTGTAGGAGATTCAAACTAAAACTGCAAGTCCACTTTCATAAAATGAATTAAGAAACTGGTGGCGACCAGCGTATGTGAATTAATTCTTTGTTCAGATTTGAGCAGCGTATTTGTATGAGTTGTGTTTTTATTAAATTTATCTTTATTTATTTTTTTTCATAGTTCTTTTCTTAATATCGTTGTAGGATTTAGAATTTGAGATTTGTATTTGTTTAGTAGAATGCAGAGAATTTCTCTTCGTAGTATGCTACAGAGCCTATCGCCTAGTGAAATATTTGAAGGTGACATTTGATAATAATTATTATAGGGCATTTTTTTTTGGTGGACTGTCGGAATGAATCTAAAGAATTCCAATGTCATGTGTATGCAGTTATTTTGGAATGGGGAGTTCTTAAAAATTGTAGGCCACTACATACATATTTTTGGTATTGAGATTTATTCTTAATGACCAGTTATACATAAAATTTGAGGTTATGGTCATAGAAAATCCCAAGATATTCGGGCAAGCTGCAAATTAAATAACTAAGTAGTTGAACTAGCATAAATTCAGGGCTTTTAAGACTCCTGCGATTCAAAACAAATTATAGATTCCGGAATTATAAAATTCAAATAAAGCGATTGTGAAGCTACAAATAAGAATAAACTATTCTACAGATATACAGTTTGCCAAGGAAATGTTTTCAAACTGAACACTTTCCATGCATTAATTAGTACAAAATGACAAATAGTTGTGATAAAAATGTCGGGTTTTTTGCAAAAATTAGTTGGTCGACTTATTTAAGACCAAATTTAATGGATAAATAAAAAATGAACCCACTTAGTTCAACAATAATAACCAATTCAATTCAATTCAAATTTTTTGAACAGTGTTATACAGAATAATGTTTGGTTTTAATAATAATAACCAAAAGAATAATAAACACGTAATGCAAGGTGCCAAGAAAATGTTTTCAAAATGGAATTAAGGTTCCAAAATACCCCATGTTTCGGTAAATGTTAAAAAATCATGACATTTTATGAATTTTATGCTTAACAAGGATTAGATGCTAACAAATATCAGCAATATTAGACATAGAATATCCCCACTAAGAGGGTTACAATATGGACCAAGGGTGTACCAGATCATATTGCATGTAAACAATGCCCTATATGTCTCAAGCCGAGAATATATAAAAACTAAGACGTTTTATTAGGGTCTGGGTTTACCAAGATGGACTGCCATCAATTACAATGAATATTAACTACAGCAGAACTCATTTTTTGTCGATCTGGCAACCCTCCTGGCCAGATCGACAAAAAAAGTACCAGGTCTTATTAACAGTAAACGGGGCCATCTAGGCCCACAATTAGATTTTAAAATTGGTAAACTTAACTGAAATCGATTTGAGGGATAGAACATTCACTAAAACAAACAAAAATATAACCAAGAACTACAAAATTCGTTTAGAAATACATATGGAAGATATTGCTAGATTATACTGAGCTTGCTATAGACATCCGATTTTATCTATTAACAGCGCGGTTGGGGAATTCTAGTGTTTTTTGGATTTGATGGTAACCATGGTAACACTGTAGCATTATTTCCCCGTCACCTAGAAAATTATGCCACAGTATTACTTAAGAGTACACGAAATGTCTCCAGTAGGTCATAGTAAGCATTTGCGAAAATTTTAGAAATCTGTACCCCACAAATTTTTAAGGAATATTAGTCTCCAAATGTGCTATTTTCGCCTGTTTCATGAAATATTCTTACCTCTTAATTAATTCAGAGTTAAATAAACCACCTGTCGGTCCTGGTTGTAGGCCTAGGTGGCCCCTTTTACTGTTAATAAGACCTGGTACTTTTTTAGTCGATCTGACAACCCTCCTGATCGAGTTCTGCTGTAGGTAAAATTCATTGTAATTGATGGCAGTCCATCTTGGTAAACCAAAATACTCATAAAACGTCTTAGTTTTTAGATATTCTCGGTTTGAAACATATAGGATATTGTTTGCATACAATATGATCTGGTACCCCCTTGGTCCATATGGTAACCCTCTTAGTGGGGATATTTCATGCCTAATATTGCTGATACTTGTTAGCAACTAATCCTTGTTAAGAATAAAATTCAAAACATTGGGTTATTTTGGAACCTTAATTACATTTTGAAAACATTTTCTTGGCACCTTGCATTACATGTTAATTATTCTTTTGGTTATTATTGTTGAACTAAGTGGGTTAATTTCTTATTTATTTATTCAATTTGGTCTTAAATAAGTCGACCAACTATTTTTGGCAAAAAACCCAACATTTTTATCACAACTATTTGTAATTTTTTACTACTTAATGCATGAAAAGTCTTCGTTTTCTCAGTTTGAAAACATTTCCTTGGCAAACTGTATGTATGTATGTGTGTAGATACGAATAGGACCTACACTCCTGTCGATAGTGGTTTTGTTGATAGGTTGATAAGTAATCCAAGGATTTCATGGGGAATCAATACTTTCCAACCTTATAAATCTCTTGGACCGGATGGTGTCACACCGCTTGTCTTGTTCACCATACAGTAAATTGGTGTTGTTGTAACAGTTCGGTTGATTTGTCCATGATTTTCCTGCATTTCAAAATACGAGTATGTAATATGGAGAAAAGATTAATCTAAAAAATATTGTGCCGCGAGACCTGCCGCGTGGTTAGTGTGTGTTGTGGATCTTATGTGTAGATGATGGTTATTGAGTGAAGTTGAAGAAGTTTGAAATGGGAGCTACAGAAAGGTTCTTTGGCGTCCCAGCGATGCAGCCAGTGACACTCGGTCGATGTCCGATGAAATGACATCTTGGATGTCGGGACTGTAACGCCGGATGTCTTTCCGGAAGTGTCTAGGGGATGGATCTTGTCCCACAATATGGTGGTTGGGAGGCGATGGCTGATGACATTATGTTGCTACACTGACAGCATCCTTGCCTCCCGATGCAGATGGTCGACTTCTTTACACATCCGGTAGCGGTTCGTACGGCGTTATTTTGGGTGGTTTGCAACGTCTTCTACTGGGTGTTGCTTAAAAATTAATTCCAAACGGGGGCTGCGTAATTCAGAACTGAGCTTGTTAAATGCTTTGTAGGTTGTAAGCAAGACCTCCTTATACTTTTCGAAGATGACGCCGAGTGTTTTCGTATTTTGGACTGATGATATTGTCCTGTCTTCGACCAGTATCCTGCTTACCTCTTTTGTACATGACGTGAAGATGCTTGCCGTTGATTTTGGCGCTGAAAGCTGTAAGTTTATTTCCTTCAAAAATGCTGCGAAGGTTATAAAATAAGCATTGATTTTAATCTCCAGTTCATTAATGCATACTCCTGTGTCCATAAAGGTACAGTCATCTACATAAATCACAAGGTTTACGCCATTTGGAGGGGAAGGAAAGTTGGAAAAGTAAAAGTTAAACAGCAATGGAGAGATCACATCTCCTTGCGGTACGCCTTGTTTAACTTTCCTACTCTTTGACTTTTTACCTCTGAATTTCACATGTGTCTGCCTCCCATTAAAGTAAATACATAACCATTTCTTCGTCGCATTGGACAATATGGAATTCAAAATGTGGTCAAAAGCACTGTTTGATCGACTGTATTAAATTCCCTTGACAACTACGATCGTCCTTTCGACAGGTCTTGTTTGATCTAAGCCCTTTGCAATGTTGTTGACGACATCTGCAAGGGCTGTTGTGGTGCTGTGTGCCTTTATGAATCCATGCTGGTGAAGTGCTGCAGGAAGATCGGCAATGATGGGTAGCAGAAGAGATTCCAAAACCTTGGCTGGAGGTGACAATAGGGAGATCCGGCGATATGAGTCTCCTTTAATTGGTGGCTTGTCAGGTTTTGGTAGCGGAATTATACTCGCTACTTTCCAAATCTTTGGGATCACTGACCTATTACCGACAATTTCGATGGTTTAGCTCTCCTGATGACAGTGCTATTGTCCTCGGTTGTTGAAAAAAGGGCAGTGGCCTCTCTCCTTAGTTTTAGGGCTGTTCTTTTTGTCCTTTGCCTTTTTGTTGGAAGTGCAATAAATTACTGGCAGAACTTTAGCGCACATTTTTTTGGCATCGATGATGTCAGCACCTCCGAAACTTACAGCGATGTTTCCGCTCTGCGTTTTGGATCCCGTGAGATCTTCACTGTGACCCAGAGCTTATGTGAGCCACTTTACCGTTGTCTAAATGTCTCTCCCATTTCTCTGCGATGCTGCTCGATGAGAATATTGATTTCGTCTGACAGAGTGGAGATTCTTGGACCATGTGGAGATGACTGGCGGATTTCGTCTCGTTGTTCTGCCAGTCGCAAAGCACCTGTTGGGAAATTGTGGAATTCTGCTTGCTGGTATCAGCGGCTAAAGCTTTTAGGATGATGGCTCTTAATATCCTTTCTCATTGTCAGGCACATAAGGGAGGTGGCTTTAGACGGATGGCATTGCCTATGTCATTCATGAAGCCCTGCCAGTTGGCTATAATTAATGAACGATCGTTTCTCTGACTCCACAAAGTCTCTAACACGGATATCCCTTGCATCGAACACATATCGGAATGTGAGAACTTGTAATTAGTATTGGGATGTTTCCGATGCAAGGGATACCCGTGTTTGCCAAGATGTTAATGATAGAAGCAACGCACTGGCTATACTAATGACAGGGGAGCTGGAAGAGTGTGCGGTAATCCTGGTTGAAAAGTCCTCATTGATCGGCTATAATCCTGACGAGTCGATTTGATCAGCAATGGGATTTCCACGGGAGTCAGCGAATAGTTGAGAGCAGCCCCATAGTTCATAATGGAGGTTGAAATCGCCAAGTAACATACGACTATCACCATCCAGATGGGATATCGAGGGCTGATAGCCAAACCGAAGGCTGTTGACAGTTTCTACTAAAAACCAGGGCTGATAACCAAACCGAAGGCTGTTGACAGTTTCTACTAAAAACCAGTGACTTTCGTTGATTCTCATATCGGGATCAACTCTGTCGATGTTTGGGCCGGTCTGGCATATGATTTATTATGCCTTTGTCCATGTGCCGCCTTCCGAGACGGTGACCGCTCTCTCGGTACTTGGCAATCTATGCAAAAGCAGCTGCATAGGAGGTCCATGGGTTGACCACCTCTTGGGCGAAGGTTGGGTGCCTTCCAAATAACGAACCTGTTTCACAGTCTTCTGCTGTGAAGTTTTATCCACTTTCTCAGAAGAGCATAGTTTTTCCGTTGACCCAACCACCTTGACTTCTTTACGGCCAGTGGAGGTTTCTGGATCCGATTTTTTCCTCCACTTTATCCATGATATTCGGGTTTGAGTCGCCAACTGTTCTCCTTTACGGATGTCGTTTGTCTTTAGTCTTTTTCCTTCCCTTCTGGTGTGGGTTCAGCTTCGGAGCAGAGATTGAATCCACCTTTTTTCTTGCGGCAGTAGGTTTCGTCAGTTCTATTTTCTACATCTAGCTTACCGCTGCAGCTTCTTTAGAGGCTTTGGATTGAGAACTACTGGGGATGGAGCGAAGATTTTGTCTACCTGAAGTTCGCAACGGGTACCTGAGGGTAAGTTCTCTCGAATTTTCTCATGCTTGCTTCTGATGAAGAAGACCTCCGGCATGTGCCGAGGATCAGCTGGAGCTGGGGTTGCTGCCAGTTGAGCATCTGAGTCCATACTTCTTTCCTCCATGTTACTCTCATCTTCCCTACTAGACTTGACTGGGATCACCGTGGTGTCCAGCTCGTCGTCAGATTGAGCAGCATGTCTCCGGGGGTAGGTTCTGGTTTTGTCTTCCCTCTTCCTGGGATCACCTTGGTGTCCAGTTCGTCGTCTGCTAGGGTCAGATGGAGTAGCGTGTCTTCCGAGGATATGTCCTGGTTTTGCTGTTCCCGAATACCGTATACCGGTTTGCGCCAATCTTGGTTATATCGTTGACCGCCGGTTCGTCTTGTTTCCTAATATGTATTAATCTTTGCTAGTAGTAGCTACAGCTGTAGATGTTAAGGCATTCACACCTAAAACAGCCGAATCACAATCTCTTGATCTGGACGACACATGGCTTGTCTCAACAACTCTGTTGTTGTTTATTTTAGGGGAACCTCTCCGATCCATTTTTGGTTCACGGGGATCTTATGGATCCAAAGTGAAGGAACACGTCGTTTAGAGATTAATCACTGTTAGATGCCACTTCTCTCTCCCAGCAAGCTGAGGGTCCCAAGGTTGAAAAGACATGTTGGATCAGATCTATTGGAGGCTACCCTCTCAAATTTCTGATTTAACATGTCCCAAAAACTCCCATCCGCCATTCGGAAAGAAGAGGTTAAGAAGTAAGAGGAACACTGAGAAGCGCATCAAGTGGGACCTAATTGCACCTCATTCCTGTAAGAAGCCGATAAGTAAAAGTTGGGGTCTCAAACCATATGTAATATACTGGCTGTAATGGACAGTGATCTACCCTATTTTTCCTCGTATGTTGGCATTTTCTGGTTGGCTCCGAGCTGCGCAGTTCTCACTATTGGAGCAGTTAAAAGTTCACCAGCATTGTATGCTATACTTAATACCTAATTCCTGCATATTCTAGTTTAGTATCAAGCATCCAGAGGTGCTTTGGCACTCAGGGAGCTTAACATGTAGCGTTGTTCACGGCTTCGATATGCAAGCTTTCTACATCGGATAGGTGCCGACTGCAATTTTCCAGCACTAGTCTTTGACACAGCTGAGGTAATAATCCTTGGTAGGGGTGAGGGTAGGCCACTCCTTGATAGCTTATCCAAGAACTGAATACACTGTGCCTCAAATTTGAACTCAAGGTCTGTGCGGTGGAAAATTCCTTTTGGAGATGAAAGCCCTTAGTGAGTATATTAAGAACCCAAAAGAAAATTTTCCCCATAGGTCAAGTCTCTGAGATATCGCGCGATGAATTTTTTGAATTTTTGCCTATGATGCTTGAGAAAATAGCTTTATATCTCTGTTTGTCGTTATTGTAGCTTCGTTTTGAGATTACATGTCTCCAGTCAAATCGAATGGCGAATCTTTTTGTAGAACATTTCATTCTTCTAACTCAATTCCTTTCATGTCCTTTTCGTCCTTTCTTTCTTGAACCGTAGTAAAAGTACCACAAGATGAGATTTTACAGCATCCAAATATTCGACAAAAATGTTGCTCAGAGAATTTTAGGTACGTTTCTCATTGACAACTAATCGATATTGTCACGTTTTCATTGTCTTTTTTGACATTTACCCGGTTTTTGTTCCAAAAAACCTATGTTTTGTTTTTCTGTATATTCGTTATTTGTTATGTATTGGTAGGTAGACATACCCATTGGTTATCGCTTATATTGACATCTGGGATGTATCTGAAATATTTACCATATATAGCTCCCGATATGCTGAACACGTTAATGACAAATATTCTTGGAAAATAGATCCGGTTATCTAATATTTTGAACCGGATATAGCGATATAAAACCCGGATTTTGTACCGATTTTAAGTAACCGATTAAGCTTATATATATATACTATTAGGAAGCCAATAAAATTGCCAATCAGGAAAAATAAATTTTTTGACAGCATCTTACCTGAGTTCGGTGCTAAAACAAAAAAAAAACCGTATTCTTGAACCGTTTTTAAGGAAAAATATCACTGCGCGTAAATATGAAGATAAAAGCTTGGTGGGTGAAATATTCTTTTTTCCGATGAAAGTGGATGAAGTTTATATTATGAACCCGGAAGGACAGTTTTGCCATAGGCCAAACTTCTGAGTTATGGCGTGATGCATACATTCTTGATGAACTTTAAGAGCACGACAATAAACCCGTAACATAAATTCCATTTCGCTATAACTCAGAAGTTTGACCAATGGCAAAACTGTCCTTCCGGGTTCATAATATAAACTTCATCCACTTTCATCGGAAAGTTTGACCAATGGCAAAACTGTCCTTCCGGGTTCATAATATAAACTTCATCCACTTTCATCGGAAAAAAGAATATTTCACCCACCAAGCTTTTATCTTCATATTTACACGCAGTGATATTTTTCCTTAAAAACGGTTCAAGAATACGGGTTTTTTTGTTTTAGCACCGAACTCAGGTAAGATGCTGTCAAAAAATTTATTTTCCCTGATTGGCAATTTTATTGGCTTCCTAATGGTATATATATAAGCTTAATCGGTTACTTAAAATCGGTACGAAATCCGGGTTTTATATCGCTATATCCGGTTCAAAATATTAGATAACCGGATCTATTTTCCAAGAATATTCGTCATTAACGTGTTCAGCATATCGGGAGCTATATATGGTAAATATTTCAGATACATCCCAGATGTCAATATAAGCGATAACCAATGGGTATGTCTACCTACCAATACGTAACAAATAACGAATATACAGAAAAACAAAACATAGGTTTTTCTGAACAAAAACCGGGTAAATGTCAAAAAAGACGATGAAAACGTGACAATATCGATTAGTTGTCAATGAGAACCGTACCTAAAATTCTCTGAGCAACATTTTTGTCGAATATTTGGATGCTGTAAAATCTCATCTTGTGGTACTTTTACTACGGTTCAAGAAAGAAAGGACGAAAAGGACATGAAAGGAATTGAGTTAGAAGAATGAAATGTTCTACAAAAAGATTCGCCATTCGATTTGACTGAAGACATGTAATCTCAAAACGAAGCTACAATAACGACAAACAGAGATATAAAGCTATTTTCTCAAGCATCATAGGCAAAAATTCATCGCGCGATATCTCAGAAACTTGACCTATTGGGAACATTTCCTTTTGGGTTCTTAATATACTCACTAAGGGCTTTCATCTCCAAAAGGAATTTTCCACCGCACAGAAACCTTGTTGCACAGTGATATCAGAGACTTGTATGAACTTAACGACAACTGCAGTGTTTTCAGGCAGAAGTCTTTGCAGTGTTGGAAAGCCTTAGAACTACTATTTGGAATGACAGACCTTGCAGACAGGATATTGTAACAGTATACGTGGATAGCCAGACAGGTCTAAAGGCATTATGGCCCTTCTCTATTAAATCTAGAGTTGTGTCGTTCGTGAACGACCCGGCTCATATTAACGACTCCGTGAAAAGAACGAACGGGTCCGTATCCAGCTCATTCCTTTATATCGTTCATTTAGATCGCTAAATGGCCATTCTGCTTCAGCAGAAACAAAAACTACCACAAATAGCTTTGCACATAAACAAGCAACATAAATGCATTGGGTTGCAGAGTTGTGTCGTTCATGAACGAACTTTTTCAAAAGAACGAGCGGAGTCATATTGAGAACATTCTTTTACATCGTTCTTTTAGATTATGTTATTAAGCTCATCTCGTTCAGCTGGCTCCTCTCGTTCTTTTTGCTTCACTCGTACGATGAATAAATACATTTAGTTTCTCTCTTGTTAACATCACTACGCGTTAATGAATTAACAAAACAAACATCTTGTGTGTCGAGTGTAGTGATTTTTTAATTTATAGTATAAATTAAAAATATATGGAAATTATTTAAAAAAAAAAAAAAAATGAATGGAAATAGGATGATAAAACGACTATTGATGCAGAGAACGAACGATAGCCACAAGAAAATGATAGACTGAAATCTTTTATTGAACGAAAAAGAACCAAAGAACGGTGTGGAGGATCCGGATCTTTTTGGTGAACGGAATGAAAAAGATCGATCCGGAACGGAATGAAAAAGATCGAAAGACACATTATACGTGGATCCAGGCTGCTCTAAAGGCATTAGGGTCTTTCGCTATTAAATTCAAAACTGTTCAAAATTTTAGGTCTATCTTAAAAAGTTGTGACATAGCCGTTAAATTTTGTTGGGTACCAGAGGTCACTGCAATGTTCAAGGAAATAAGACATTTGTGAACTGGTAAGAGCAGGTTCTCAGTCCTCTGACCTTCAGTTGGAGGACTGTGTCAAACCACCTCTTTGCTGGGTTGTTCGATTATTAAATGTAATTCATTCAAGGCATTGCATTGGGCGCCATTTTGTTATATTTAAATAAAAAATGTTGTAACGTATTTAAAACATTCTTCTTATTTATTATTTTCTTTTAATTTCAGGTCAAATCATTTTAGCCGACATTATCGATTCAGACTCTTGGCGTTTGTGGCCTTCCGGTGATAAACGTCTTATGGTCGATAAAGATGTGTATCGCAAATGTGCCACCGTTACAGATGAATCTTTGGACACAGTTATCCGCAACTATACCTGGACCAATGATCAATTGAAAACGATCATGCCCAAATCCGATCATTTGGTGGTCATTCTAATGGGCAGTGCCTCTGACACCGAACATTGTGAAAAAATTGCCAAACATTGTAAATCGTTTGGTTTGAACACAGAACTGCGTGTCACCTCAGCTCACAAGGGAACCGAAGAAACTTTACGCATCTTACGTGAATATGAGGGTCGTTTGAATAATTTGATCTTCATTGCTGTTGCCGGACGATCAAATGGTTTGGGTCCAGTGTTGTCTGCCAATACCCCCTATCCGGTGATTAATTGTCCACCCCTTAAGGCTGAAGATAAGGCATTGGATGTTTGGTCTAGCTTAAATGTACCATCTGGTTTGGGTTGTCCCACTGTTGTATATCCTGAAACTGCCGCCCTACATGCTGCTCAAATTTTGGGTCTTCATAACTTTATGATTTGGTCTAAATTGCGTACAAAACAATTGTTGAATTATGCCGCGCTGAAGTTGGCCGATAAAAAGGTACGCGGTGTACGTAATGCTGAAGAAAATAGCAAGTAAAGCGAGCGTGCGTGTCATAGCGAATCTTTTGCCATATCACATTCATATATTGATGAATTCGTTAATATTCATTTTTATACATATATTCCTATGTTTGTTTAAAAAAGACATTATATTCTTAAAATAAAAAAGTTTTTATTAAAAATCAAAATAATTTGTTTGTGTATCTAATAATTTAGTCAGGGGATTGAAAATACTTATTTCGATAGGAATTGAGTCGGCTGCACCAACCAGATTTTAACTGTGCAAAACGGACTCGTTTGTCAAGGCAGATGTCGTCCATCGCTGCAACGGTTGGTGGGTTCTTCCGAGGACTGTATTCATAGGGTTTGCTCTTATATTGTTGTTTTAACAGTGTTTGTTTGTATGTTCGTTTCTACTTAATCTGACTGTAGCTCTATGTCCAGTTGTAGGGCTGCTTCAGTGGTATGTAACCACAGATCTACTGGAGTTAGTTGAGAAGGTTTGGCAGGGCATCTGAAAAGAGCAGTGTGTCGTACGGGCCTGTGCCGCATGCTGGGCAAATGTTTAGCACGATGTTTTCGATTCTTGCCTGTACTCTCTCCAGATGGTCAGGCCTGAATAATTTCTGAAATACACACTTTCACGTCATCCGTTGCATCTTACCGACCTATGGTGTCTGAAAGGTTGACAAACTAAGCAGAATCACGGGCGACTGGCGGACCCGCACCTTCCAAAATGGTATGTTTTTTTAGAATTTTTTGGTATATTTTACTTGAAAAATTTTGTATTTTGTCTTATGGAACAAATGACTTCCATGAAGTACATATCCCCGGTACTTCCAAGACGATATTGAACATTTCTTCCCGAAGGGGTAACTCTCGCCGCAACAAAGCGATTATCTTAGGCGACTGTTACTATCGACTAGGCGACACTTTTTGGTGACTTCCGCGAAAGTTTTTGCTTTCAGTGGTGGGTGTTATGTAAATAAACGGAGGAATAAAGTAGACGCCAAATTTACGTCTATAGCGATGCCCTCAACTTACGGCTTTCATACAGGCCGAAATCTTTATAATCAAAAAAGCTGCATACACAAAAAAATACTGCATTGTAGGAATAGTGTTCATAAAGTCTTGCTAAAGTTCAAATTTCTGCATTTCATGAACGCCTTTCATTAAGTTCGGCTTTCTTGCTTAATTCATTTCTGGTAAAAGACCAAAGACCAAGTTCGACCTAATTCAAATGTGGTTCTGACATTTCTTTATTCCTTTACCAGAAATGAATTAAGTAAGAAAGCCAACCGGCTTATGTGTCGAGGCCTTAAGAAAAGTTCTTTAAAAACATATGTACGTTGGAAAAATAATTATAAGAATAAAAAATACAAATTAAAAGAATAATTATTTCAAAGAAGAATAAAAAGCAAAATAAAAAAATATTTTTTTTCTTCACTACCAATTTGTATCGATAATAAAATTTTTCAGGAGCCACTAAATCGACATTCACAGGTAGTGTCTAGGCCGTAGTTCATTTCTGTTCATTTCACCTGACCAAAATTTTGAAACTTCATGTTAGCGAAAAGGCCATATTTAGCAAAGATGCAAACCTTATTTTAGACATACTCTTCTGATGAAATAATTTTCAATACTATTTTTTAGTTCTTATGGCGCAAGACTTCTTGGCCAATTTTATCTTTTAGAACTTTTTTGACAATATCTCACAGTTAATATATGGTCAAAACAATGAATATATTAATAATGCCATAAATTTTTCGGCGGATTATTTATCAAATAATTCACAACTACAGTGAATGTTATGAAATTCAGTGATATCACTTCGGTAAGGCCAAAAGAAAGCGAATACAATGGAAAACCTTAGAAATATAATAACATTTAAATTTCAAATATCTTAACATTACAATTTTCAAAAATATGCAAAATTCCGATGTCTACATATCGCAATGAATTTCTGAAGGCCGAGAACTAATGCTGAGCAATAGTTAATCTATCCATCAAGAAATTCTAGCACCTAATAGCGGTTATGTAAATGACAAATTCTGTCGCCAAATCGTACATCTGTCAATAGACTAATTTTGGCGTCCAATCGTCCGACTTCACTTATAGAAATTCTGGATCTTCTCATAAATTTATCAGGAACAAGGGAATCTCTGGAATCCAGTCTTAACTTCGTTTAAAATGAAATTATGTCGCCCAATCCAAGGTCTATACATGTATACATTCTTTTAGCAAAAATCCATAAACACAATTTTTCCCAATCTACATTTTTTATACTCTCAGCCTTTAGCCAAAATGTGCCTCATCGAAATAATGGATTCAGGGCCAAAAGGTGTTTGGAAGAAATCTGTTTCAGAAAACTTGGAGTCGACTTAGCTATGTCCGTTCGTCTGGGTAGCCGCCTGGGGAGCATAATAATTCTCAAATAGATCCACAGATTCGGTCCAAAATTTGGCCTTCGTGATATTTTGATCTATCTACTCTTTCGGCAAACTTCCGCAGAGTATTTCAAACATTTTCAGCGAAGTGCACTTTAAGACCTCTATGGATAAGCTGTGTAAGCTTAAGACCTCAATGGTCATGGCTTCACTTCCTCTTGAACGGAGCAACAGATTTGGTCCAAACTTTGAATTTAGTAATATTTTTTCCAAACTTAGTTTTTGGTCGAAAATGGGCCATGGTACCTCCCTCACAAACCTTCAAAATAGTTGTTTAAGTGCAGTTAGAGCGATATTAAGTTTTTCGTGGGCAAGTCCATATTTCCTGACATAAGAGTCAAAAGTTGAAAATTATACCTTTTAAAAGGAATGACTCCCAAAATAAGATCTACTCCAAAAATTAACTATGTCGGTCCGGTCCATTTCTCCATACCTCCTACGCAACACTTGTGATCAATGACACAAATCCCTATTTTGTTTGCAAGTTCATACGTCCGAAATGGCTACAAATTTCTGAAAAGCTCCTAATGCATAGTTTTTGGGTTTAAGGATTTTGGCTGTGTAGCGGCTATTCGATCTGTCTACAGATGAAAGTTTCAATTCACACAGGCTCAGGGTATATTCCTGTCCGCAAAATCGAGTGGTACTTGTTGAGATGTTGACGAAGAAGAACCTGTTTCCGATCAGTTTTTAGATTTCGTTTGTCGTCACAAGGTCCTTTACCGAAGCAGTAAAAATTAACATTTCTAGAAATGTGCATCCATTGAAAGTACTTCCCAAAATACAGTTGCTGTGGGTTTCTATGACGTTTTCTTCTGGTTTTATTCAAAGAGTAATCGACAGAAAAATCTCTGAAGATGAAATTCTTGTAATTTTGAAATATTGGAAATAATATGTAATAAATCAATATACATATCGTCACCATAAATGCCGGAAGACGTAACCCACAAAAATAAAACTTTACAGGAGAAGCAAAAAACGTTATAAAATGAAAACGGTGTTATAAAATATCGAAAAATTTTAGTATCGTGGTTTAAGACAGAGAAGAAATATATTTTTTGAAAAAAATTACATTTTTTTCCAGAATGTTAGAAGCTGTGTGGGTTACGTCTTTTGGTATTGTATTTTTCTGAAATACTAAAAGACGTAACCTACAATTTATTGAGTATACATTTGAAGAAACTAGTATAAATGAAAAATTATAAACAAATTAGGACTGGTTTATTGGCCTACGCGGTTAAGCGAACTTTAAACTAGCCATCTGATCTGATCGGTGTTGGGTTCAATTCCCAGTCTTGACGTTGATATTTCAATGGACCACAATTAGGTGAACTGTTTATTCCAACCATCACTATAATTACTTATAATTTCAATTGTATTAGACGATATTAAATCTGGAATATTATATTTATTGTTGTATTTAAGTCAATTTATTGACAGAATATAGTTCATATAAATTAAGTGATCTGTAACAGTTTAAATGTAACTTGTAATTGTCATAAGGAATGTTGTCATAAAAGTAATGACAATCACTTGGAATTAAGCGTTTTAAGTCTTGCAGGTGTTGAAATTTCTTTCTTGAAACTTTTAGCCTTTGTGTGTACATCTGAGGAGGATTCACTGCCTCAAAATTTGTCGGACTTCTCTATGGTAGAATCTGCTACTCGTCTTTGATATCAAGTTTAAAAAAGATTATACTGCTATGATCAAAAGCCAATGCTCGCAGTGACTGTAGGATTTCCTGTCTTTTTGTATAATCCAAACCAATACAGAAAATTTGCGTTTTTGTCTGGACCTATTCGATTATTACAATCAGTTGATCTCTATTAAACCATGGGTTAGTTGACCAGACCATCTTTTGCAAATTTACAGCCTAATCGTATCCGTATTTAAAGAATACATCTTTGTACTAGAACGACGTGAATTTTGACCACTTACACGTTTTCGTATCAACGTCTCAAATTTTGAACATTTCCGTTCGTTCTTTCTCTTGGAAAAATGAACAATATCGGGACGAGCATTGCCTTCCGAATAACCACTTCCTTTTGTCCGGTTAACATATTGTTTTCCATACGTGCGTTTTAGATGTTTATTTAAATCAGGGCATAGGTCTTCTGTCATCATCTTCTATTATTTCAATTATGGATTTTTTCTGTAAGACCAGTAAAAACCGTCTAAAGTCAAAGTTATGCCTTAAAAATTAACTAAAAGAATGGTCTTTGTGATTTTTGAAAAAAGCTACCATTCTTGAGATATGATAACCTAAGAGTCAAATTACACATATGGAGAAATAAGCCGAGTAAAAGACAAAACTGTTAAAGTAACTACACCATGTGATAGGTATTTCCATAAGCTTTCATACCTTACCCATTTTGTAGTAATCGGTTCAGTAGAACTGGGTCTAACCCGGTTTTGAACCTGGACTTTCGGGTCAAATAACCGGTTAACCGAATCCGCCCCGTGGAAATTATACATTAATTCAATAAGCCCTCCCTCTGGCATTATAATTGCTGCAAATATCAAAGAATACATTGTTTGTACTGCTGTTTAGTTTTGAAATAATGTGGGTTACGCCTTTTGTGTTCTATGAAAATTACAGTATGCTGTTACGTCTATTGGCATTTCTTGAATAGGATCGTTATTTTTAAACGTAGAAGCTTGAAATTTTGCCAGAGCATGTATTTTAGCTTAATATATCAGATTCCATCAAAAAACGAATTTCCATTTCCATGTCGGTTACGTCTTCCGGCATTTATGGTGACGATATATAAAGTAGAAAAATGTTTGTACGTTTGTTTGTTTGAAGTTTATGGACTCAAAAACCGCTGAACTGATCTTCCTGAAATTTTCAGAGTATATCACTGCATGGCCTGAAAGTAACATAGGCTATAAAAATTTCTGAAATTCAGCGTTAAACCGGAGATATAGCATCAGAATCGGAGGTACCTCCAAAAAATTTAGATTTTTTATGCAAATATCTATAGAACGGTAATATCTATAAAAGGTAACAGTCTCCAAATTTTGGATGTGTGCAGAAATTTGGTCTAGAAATAAATCGGTCTAAAATGGTCTAGAATTGAAATCGGTTCAGATTTGGATATAGTGCCTATATATTTTTCGGCGGATGTCATGTATTTGATGCACCAAACACGCTTTATATACCCGATTTTAATGAAAGTTGCAAATGAGTGACGAAAATTGGCCTACAAATAAATTTTTCAAAATATATTTTACCTTATTCGGGGTAGCGAAGCGCACCAGGGTCAGCTAATAAAATATAAACATTGACCTCAAGCTTAATAATCTTGATTTTATTAACATTCGAAAGGTCGAACAAAACATAAAAAATCGACAGAAAAATCCTTTTGTCTAATAGACATTTACGACACTGCGGTGGAACAGAAATTATATCGTAAAAAATGGTTGATATACATAGTTTTTTATTGCAAATTTCAAACATAATAAAGAATTTGTAATTGTTATGAATTTCAAAATAGTTCATTATAAAAACGTGTTAGAGAAAATATACAAACAATTAAAACTACAAAGATTAAGCAACAGTTTTACATTTTATTGTTGAATTGCTCTTATAAAAAATTTCAAAAACAAAATGTCGCAAAAATGTTTTTTCTGGATGTTGCCAAGCCAAAGTACTCGACCTACAAACAAACGTTCAATAAATACAAATAAACGTATTGTTCTGAACTCAGTAACACCGTCAGCCTAAAAATTCCGATTAAACGCTTAAACAACACCTTAAAACTTAACAAGAACTATGCATAAAATTGCTCAAAAAGCCTAACTTGTTCATTATTTTTACAGTGTTTTATTTAACTTGCCTTGGCGTGTGTTTAGTTCAAATCTGGTAACTCATTTTTAACACGGTTGCAGTTGACCAATCGAACTAAAACTTTGCACACTTCTCAGGTTTGGATGATAATACACGAATATGAAATCAAAACCAATATTGGCTCATTTTTACACTGTTTTACAGTGTTTTATCTAATTTGCTTTTCAAATCTGGTAACTCATTTTTCACATAGTTGCAGTTTACCAATCGAACTTAAAATTTGCGCACTTTTTAGATTTGGATGACAATACATGAATATGAAATCAAAACTAATATTGGTCCATTCTTAAAGTGGTTTTACGGTGTCTAACTTGACCCCCTTTTCAAATCTGGTAACTGATTTTTAACACGGTTGCAGTTGACCAATCGAACTAAAACTTTGCACACTTTTCAGATTTAGATGACAATACATGAATATGAAACCAAAACAATTACGGGTCCATTGTTTCCTATAGCCCCCATATAACGGTACCACCCGATTTCCGTATTTTGCTTTTCAAATCTAGTAACTCGTTTTTCACGCAGTTGCAGGTGACCAATCGTACTAAAACTTTGCACACTTTTCAGATTTGGATGACAATACATGAATATGAAATCAAAACTGATATTGGTCCATTCTTACAGTGTTTTTACGGTGTCTAACTTGACCCCCTTTTAAAATCTGGTAACTGATTTTTAGCACGGTTGCAGTTGACCAATCGAACAAACACTTTTCAAATTTTTCAGATTTAGATGACAATACATTAATATGAAACCAAAACCAATATGGGTCCATTTTTCCTATAGCCTCCATATAACGGTACCGCCCGACTTCTGGTATTTTGAGGATTTTGCCTTCGTTTTTAGCCCGAAATTGCTGTAAGTTGGCATTTGGAGTTCTCAATAGTCCAGGAACTTCCCCACTAAAAATTGTGGACGTAGGTCAAGGTTTAATATAGCATCCATATAACTGTACCACCCAATTTCAAGCATTTTAATCTACATGTTCTGCTCAAATGGACTGTAAACCGGCATTTGGGGATCTCAGTGGTCAAAAAATATATTTACTAAAAAGTAGAGGATGGAAGATACCAATCGACGGTCCTGACCGGTTTTAACATGGCAAAGCCCAGGATTTATCTTGGTCCCTCTTTCATCCCAAGTGGACACTGACTTCCCCGTGATGTCACCTAGGGAACTGCCTTTAACACCCGTTAAAGGTAGTGAGCTAACATGTGCCGCGCGTTCACCCATAAGAACGTTAAAAACTTGGGTTTGGGCGTCGGGTTAGTAACCTTCCCCTAGAAAAAACAGCCTACTATGAAAAAACGAAAGAAAAGAAAAACAAACCCCTCTAAAGTTGACGAACCCCGCAAACGTTTTAAAGACCA
Organism: Musca autumnalis; assembly: GCF_047663935.1. Lineage (NCBI taxonomy): Eukaryota > Metazoa > Arthropoda > Insecta > Diptera > Muscidae > Musca > Musca autumnalis. Next base: position 84,124,201 of record NW_027411866.1, read on the forward strand.
TGATCTGCGAATCTGCACCTGGAATATTCGCACTCTTTATAGAGAAGGTGCAGTCTTCGCATTGGCAGACGTACTTGAAAAGTACAAGACCGATTTTACTGCCATACAGGAAATACGATGGATTGGAAAAGGCGTCACAACAACACCTAAAGGTGACGCACTGTATTATAGCTGCCATGACGTAAAGCATGAGTTTGGTTGTGGATTCTGGTATCCAGCTTCACCCCAATGAATGAAAGACCTGCTGCAATTCGAATAAAAGCTAAATTCTTCAACATCAGCTTTATTTGCGCTCATGCTCCCACTAAGGAAAGGACGAACAGACCAAAGATATATTTTACGAGCGCTTAGAAGAAACATATGACCGTTGCCCTGCCCATGACATTAAAATCATTCTAGGCGATTTTAGTGCCAAAATTGGAAAGGAGAATATCTTTGGCCCAACAGTCGGGAAATTTAGTCTCCACAGTGAAACATCTGACAATGGTATGAGGCTGATAGACTTTGCAGCTGCAAAAAACATGGTAGTTAGCAGTACCAGATTTAATCATCTCGATATTCATAAGGGCACCTGGTTGTCTCCAGATCAGAAAACAAGAAACCAAATTGATCATGTTGTGATAGATGGAAGACATTCATCGAGCGTGTTGGATGTACGATCGTTCCGAGGCGCAAACATTGATTCGGACCACTACCTTGTTGCACAAAGGTACGCACCCGCTTAAACGTAGCAAACAAAGTACGAACAGACACAACACGAAAGTTAGATATCGGTAAGCTGCAGTCACAACAGATCGCCACAGCATATTCCACTCAACTAGCCCAATTGCTTAATCAAAGCACTCCTCATCCCGATAACATATCAGCGCAATGGCACAGCATTGCCCACTCCATGCAAACAGCCGCAAAATCCATACTTGGATACCAGAGACCTCCACCAAGGAATCCATGGTATGATCAGGAGTGTTGTGCTGCCACCGAAGAGAAAAATGCTGCATATAGGGCTACTTTACAATCCGTAGCAACGCGTAGCGCAAGAGAGAGATACAGGGAGAAAAGGAGAGAGGAGAAACGTCTTTTCCACAGGTAAAAGAGAGATGGAAAAGCGGGAGTGTGAAAAAATCGATATGTACAGCAGCCAGAATGAAGTCCGAAAATTCTACCAAAGAGTCAAGCATCAAACTGATGCCTTTGGTACAGGCACATCCTCCTGTAGAGACCAGCAAGGTAATTTGGTAACTGATACAGATAGTGTAGTCAGGATATGGAATGAACATTTTTCAACTCTGTTGGTATCCAATAGCAGCGAAGACGACGAAGATACCACAGTCCCGATCCCAGAAGATGGTATTGAATGTATACCGCCCAGCCAATATGAGGTAAAGACAGCAATAAATCGGCTGAAGAATAATAAGGCAGCAGGGCTTACCAGCTTACCAGCCGAGCTGTTCAAAACCGGAGGTGACACGCTGATAAGGTGTATTCATCAGCTAATTAGCAACATCTGGCAGGAAGAACGACTACCCGGCGATTGGAATCTGACTGTATGCTCTTACTATAGGGGCATAAGTCTACTCAGGGATATTGTGCGAACGACTAAAGCCTATGGTCAACGAGATAATTGGACCATACCATTGCGGCTTTAGACCTGGCAATTCCACCATTGACCAGATATTTACCATGCGGCAAATCCTGGGGAAGACCCAAGAGATGCAGATCGACACCTACCACCTTTTTGTCGATTATAAAGCATGAACCACGAGCTGTATCTGCTATAAAACGATACAATATTGTTAAACGTATCGAGATGCAGCGATTGCGTTGGCTAGGCCATATCATAAGAATGAGCGATGATGAACCCGCTAAAAAGGAGTATAAATACGGACCGCTTGGCGGTGCACGCAGAATTGGCAGGCCAAGGAATAGATGGCGCAAGCAAGTGGATGATGAGATGAAAAGGCGCGGTATTCCAGAGTGCGAAGCAACAAATAGAGAGGAATGGAGATCTCTTCTTAGTTCGGCCTATAGAACAAATGTTCTGTAATGGGCCAGCTAAGTAAGTACTAAAAAGTTAAAAATAAAAAATAATTTAAAAAAATTAAGTTTCAGTGTTTTATTTAGAAATGCACTTAAAACTAAAAAATAATTTTTCGCTTAGCCTCAATATATACATTCTTTCTCATGATAGAATCTCTCAAATAAAACGCTTGCCGTTTAATTTTGCCACCATTCATAATTTAAATGCAAGCGTTTTATTTGAGAGATTCTATCATGAGAAAGAATGTATATATTGAGGCTAAGCGAAAAATTATTTTTTAGTTTTAAGTGCATTTCTAAATAAAACACTGAAACTTGATTTTTTTAAATTATTTTTTATTATATTTTCAAATATGTTGAACAAAAAGTATACCAATGTAGTTAAATAATTCTCTGAAATGCTTCCAACTACTTTACATATTTCTTGAACAATTTAAAACAGTTTAAAATGTTACTCAAAAATTAAAAAATGTGTAACATAAGCTAATATCCTATGGGAACTAAAATCAATACGGCTACGGCTACCCCCCTGGCTACGTCGGTGGTACATACATGTTGAGTCTATCAGCACTAGGTTGAGATATTAGATGTTGTCTTTATATTAAATAAATTTAAAAATGGTAGGTTGTTGTGGTTTATTGATATAGTCTCAATGTGATGGTTAGACGATTAGAAAAACCACGTATAGCTGTATTTCAGTCAGGTTGTTGTGTTGTGGTTTGTTGATACAGTGTCAATGTGATGGTGAGATAATGAGACCATTCAAAGGAAAAAGAGAACAGATTTGAGAGCATTTGTGGTTTGTTGATACAGTGTCAATGTGATGGTGAGATGATGAGACCATTCAAAGGAAAAAGAGAACAGATTTGAGAGCATTTACCAAAGAAGAGAGGAAATATGAGAGCAAATAATGGGAATGTAGGGAAAAATAGGAAAGTTATTTTGCATCTCATAAAAATCTTACATATTTTTGAAAAAAGGTGTCTTCGGAAACTGCACATGTATCTTATAGTACGTTTAAATGTATATAACCGGAGTTAACAAACCCACTGGGTTTCAAATGTCAACTCCTTTGCGTATACGTCAAATTAATCCTCATTAAGAAGGATAACCCTGCAAAAAGCTCTAATATAAACAGCCTCTTATGTGGGGTACCTGTACAGTATGAAAAAACTACATCGCGAAGGAAAATATGTAAAAATTCTTGAAATATGTATTTATTTCTGTTCGCCACACATTGCTAACATTGCACAGTGGTGGTACTTGCTTGTGAATGTACGCTAAAAATGCCACGAATTGACTCGGAGGAATCTTTGACCAGGGACCGACCATCAGATCAACAATTAAGTGTTTGTGATCGTGTATTTTGTCACCATGAGAGCGGAATGCCAGCTCCGATTACCTTTGGTTTTTGCCGGGATAGAGATAAGCACCGGTTCATGGATCTGTTCCTGTTCCGTTTGGCAAGGGTTCAGAGAATTCACCAGTCACATGCAAGTATCGATGAGATAAAATGGATGTAGGGCCGAGGGTACTCTGGCCTTAGTTGCACCCAGGATTACTGCGATAGGAATTATGTTGCTGCTTGCTGCGCCAGAACATCTCCCAGCGTATTTCCAACTTCATCGTCGTCGGAATACGAGACGCCCACACTATCTCCCCAACTGTAGCAAACCCAGCATCTAACACCACAAGTTATTGTTCAGCGCCTCGTAAGCGCACCATTCCTGCAATTCAATTGTAACGATCAATAAGGTCAGCTAAATTGGGGATATTATAAGTCGGAAAAACATCACGGTAGCTGCTATCCAGAAAACAAAGCGCGATAGTTACAACGTTTTGCGGAAGGATCGCACAAAAAGCGGAGTAGGGGGACTTGCCTTCCCAATATACCGATTTGTCCAGTACAGACCTATCTCGCCTTAGCTTGATTTAGTGACCCGCAAGGGTTTTCTGATTGAAGGGTAATCTCGAGAGAGAATAACGAATTTAACGATCCCGCGAATCCTAGTCAAGGAAGGGCTACGAGTCACCCGATTGCAATAAAGTTTGCCACAGCCGTGCTAGAGCTGCTGAATGTGTACATACCTCTGTATGTATGGGGGGTTATATCTCCTTCCCATCATCGTCTATGTAAACAGACAACTTCATAACCTTTGAACATCGTACTGTTCTGAACCATGGTAAAGCTGATTGGCAATGGCTCAGAGAATTTACCAGCCACCGCTTCAGATCCTCGGGTAGCGAGCTGGTCGAATACCCGAAATCAGACCAAATTTCCCAGCAGATGCGACGGGACTAGCAAATGTGCGTGATGAGCTTCGTCGTACGAAGAGTTAGGGAACTTACTCTTGAAGTCAACAGGTTGGTAGGCGAACATAAGCGAAAAAAGGGGCTAAGCTAAGGATTAAGCAAATTGTGGGCAACGGTTAAACCACTCTCGAATTTGGTAAAGAAGGATGATAGAACGGCTGATACTTTCAACGGCGTGACAGTAACTGACCCAAAGAGGTGCGCGGGTTATTTTAACCAGCATTTTGTAGAACACCCCGAGAGTGATAAGGCGAAGAGGACTACACCAAGTTCTTGCTTAGGTAATACCAATTTTCGATGCAAAAACGAAACGCATTGAAGTAAACATTCAGCGTAAAATTCTTAGTTGATTTAGCATTGTCTGCCCTTCCGTTTGTTATAATCGCGCTATCTTCCCAAGGATAGAGATAGAGGGCGGAAAATTTGTACACATATATTTGGTCTGAACTTATATTAAGTTCTATGAAGGCTACATCGGTTCATGTTTTAGTCTAGCCCTCATATAACGGTACCGCTCGTTTTCAGGTATTCAGATCGATGGCACCTCAACATAAAGGGATAATTAAAAATCATAACAAAGCAGAAAAATACAAAACAAATGAAAGAAACAAAAAACAAAGAAGAATAAAAAAGAAAATTTCTTAAATTTTTTCTTGATATTTTCTTATTTTACTAGGCGTTTACACACAGAGAGTATTGGCAAGACAATAGCAAAGTTACAAACCATTTTCACCAATACATTCATACTTTTCTCTATACATACCCCCCATACCATTGCTATCGCCCCCCATACCATTGCTATCGCAAACGATTCGTTTTCGAATGTTTTTCGATAGTTTTGCGGATATTTTGTTCGAAAACGACACACGAGAACGAATTAAAAACGATTCATTCGTCGCTCAGTTTGTGGCAGGAAAACCTTCGAATTCGAATATCGTTAATAATATTATTAGCGAATGAAAGATGATAGTTTTTGCGATAGTGGCGAAAAACATTTTTTGTGGAGTTTCTTGATGTTTCTGTTATGTACCTTTTCCGTTTTTATTTCTTTATGTTTGCGACTCGATATGTAACTGTTGATAAACATTGTTGTCTTGTGTTTGGCAACCTACCCATATGTTGTCTTTATCAACACTTATTGTCTACATTATACGTAGCATTTATAGTACGTTTATATATAACCGGATTTAACAAACCCACTGGGTTTCAAATGTCAATTCCTTTGCGTATACGCCAAATAAATCCTCATTAAGAAGGTTAACCCTGCAAAAGGCTATAATATAAACATGGCCTTATATCGAAATTATTTGAAAAAAGCAAATGGGAATTTTTTACAAACAATATAAATTTTTTTTTTGAAAGAAAAAAATTTTCAAAGTAAAAAATGTTTCTCGAAACAATTTTTCTTGTGAAGAAAAAACATTCGCCAAATGTTCGAAAACGATATCGTTTTTAAACTTTTGACGAACAAAAGAACAACGTGCTTGTGTACACCCGAAAAACATTTGCCAATCCTTCGAATGTGATATCGTTTTCGAATGTTGTGCCGAACATTCGAATAATATCCGCACTTGGTATGGGGGGCGCAAACGATTCGTTTTCGAATGTTTTTCGATAGTTTTGCGGATATTTTGTTCGAAAACGACACACGAGAACGAATTAAAAACGATTCATTCGTCGCTCAGTTTGTGGCAGGAAAACCTTCGAATTCGAATATCGTTAATAATATTATTAGCGAATGAAAGATGATAGTTTTTGCGATAGTGGCGAAAAACATTTTTTGTGGAGTTTCTTGATGTTTCTGTTATGTACCTTTTCCGTTTTTATTTCTTTATGTTTGCGACTCGATATGTAACTGTTGATAAACATTGTTGTCTTGTGTTTGGCAACCTACCCATATGTTGTCTTTATCAACACTTATTGTCTACATTATACGTAGCATTTATATCGAAATTATTTGAAAAAAGCAAATGGGAATTTTTTACAAACAATATAAATTTTTTTTTTGAAAGAAAAAAATTTTCAAAGTAAAAAATGTTTCTCGAAACAATTTTTCTTGTGAAGAAAAAACATTCGCCAAATGTTCGAAAACGATATCGTTTTTAAACTTTTGACGAACAAAAGAACAACGTGCTTGTGTACACCCGAAAAACATTTGCCAATCCTTCGAATGTGATATCGTTTTCGAATGTTGTGCCGAACATTCGAATAATATCCGCACTTGGTATGGGGGGTATTTAAACATTTATAAATGTATTTGTGAAAAAGGTTTGTATTTTTGCTATTGTCTTGCCAATACTGGCATTTGTAAACGCAGGGTTAAAGATCTTTCATATGACCACATGACGACTCGAGGAAGACTTTATATACTATCAGAAAACAGTCCTTCGATGGAATCATGATGGAATCTCTCAAATAAAACGCTTGCCCTTTAATTTTGTCACCATTTTTAATTTAAATGCAAGCGTTTTATTTGAGAGATTCCATCATGAAGCAGAATATACTTATTGAGGCTAAGCGAAAAATTATTTTCTAGTTTTAAGTGCATTTATAAATAAAACACTGTAACTTTATTTTTTAATTATTAATTAATTATTTTTACTATTAAACATTTTAGTACATAAATTTTTTTGGCCACTGAGAACCCCATAACCAAATTACAGCCAATTTAGACCGAAAATTTAGATAAAAACTCTAAAATAGCGTTATATGGGGGCTATACCAAAATTTGAACTTATGTCCACAATTTTTGGTGGGAATGTTTCTGTACCATTGGGAACTCCAAATGCCAAGTTTCAGCCAATTCGGGGCTAAAAATGAAGATAAATCCTTAAAAACCTGAAATCGGGTGGTACGGCTATATGGAAGCTATATCAAAACCTCTTTAGTTAGGTTGAAGGCATGTGAACTTTGAAAATCAAAATTTGAATCACGTCTATGGTAAGATTTTAGAATAATCTTTATACACTACACCACACTGTGGTAAAGGGTATTATGTCTTTGTGCATTTGTATGTAACATACAAAAGGAAACGAAATAGACCCATAGTTCCTTTTGGGGATATACATATAATCACTTTCTGAGTCGATTTATGCATGTCCGTCCGTCTGTCCTTGTATGTATGTTCGCAACGTACAGGTCGCATTTTTTGTCTGATTCAGCTGAAAATTGGGGAATATAATTTGTTTAGCCATAAGAAGAACGCTATTGCTTTTGGTGAAAATCGGTTCAGATTTGAATATAGCTCTCATATATATTTTCGGCCGATTTGAAGTATTTGCTGCACCAAACACGCTATATACGTCCGATTTTGATGAAATTAGGAATATGTGACCTAATTTGGTCTGAAAATAAATATGCCTAATTACATCGAAATCGGTTCAGATTTTGATATAGCTCCCATATATATTTTCGGCCGATTTGACGTATTTGCGGCACCAAACACGCTATATATGTCCGATTTTGATGAAGTTTGAAATATGTGACTGAACTCGGTCCAGCAATAAGTGTGCCAAATTATATCGAAATCGGTTCAGATTTGGATATAGCTCCCATATATATTTTCGTCCGATTTGACGTATTTGCTGCACTAAACACGCTGTGTAGGTCCAATTTTGATGCAATATGGAATGTGTGACTGAATTCGGTCTAAAAATGCGCCAAATTACATCGTAATCGATTTAGATTTGAATGTAGCTCCCATATATATTTTCGGCCGATTTGACGTAATTGCTGCACCAAACATGGTATATACATACGTCTGATTTTGATCAAATTTGGATTGTGTTACTGAACTCGGTCTAGAAATAAGTGTGCCAAATTATATCGAAATCGGTTCAGATTTGGATATACCTCCCATATATTTCGACGGAGTTAACGTATTTGCTGCACCAAACACCCTATACCTGTCCAATTTTGATGAAATTTGGAATTTGTGACGAAATTTTGTCTATGAAGTAATAAGTGTATCATATTATATAGAAATCAGTTCAAATTGATATATATCTCCTATATATATTTTACATATTCACGGTGGTGTAGGGCATCATATAGTCGGCCCCGCCCGACTATGATCCTTTCCTTACTGGTCTTTTTGCAGAATCCACAAAAAATGGAGATCGCCTCCTCAGTCGGCTGGAAGAAAGTGGTGGCTTGAAGATCATACGGGAATTAAGTATAATTAATTTAACATAAAGTTTTTAGACATATATTTTGTCTTCTAATATATAAAAGGCAACGTGTGTATGTTAGTATGTTTGTTTGTTTGTATGTTTGTATGTTCCGAATAGACTCAAAAACGGCTGAACCGATTTTCTTGAAAATTTCAGATAATGTACAGGGAACACCGGTGGTGAAAATAGGCTATCTATTTTTTTGCATTTCGGAGGGGGCGGGGTACCTCCCCTATGCCCTATTTTTTAAAAGCGCTCTTTTAACAAAATTGACGAACGTATCGGACAGAAAATTAATTTGCGAGACAATGGTTGTTGTGTCTCCGACCCTAGGTACTTATTTAGGGCTAAAAGACCCGACCATGCACACATTTTTAAATATGTTATATCTCTGAAACTACTGAGCCAATTTCAGAGAATTTACAGCGATGGCCATCATGAACACCGGTGGTGAAAATAGGGTATTTTAAAATCATTTTACACGCCCATTTTTTAAATACGTTATATCTCCAAACTTCTGAACCGATTTCCATGTCATTTTCAGATAATGTACAGGGGTAGTCCCTGGTGGAAATATGCTATATAATGTTACGAACGTGTCCGTATCCACAACCCTGGGGACATATTTTAGCCGTAAGACCCGACCACTCCCGATTTCTGAAATATGTTACAAATCAATGGAAATAACAGATGTTATACATAACGAAGCTTTGGTCTTATTGGAAAGCAAGTCTTTAGATTAGAAGGCAACATATCGATAGCTAGAGCTTCATCAGGCATACATAATAATAAGGTGCAAGGACTGGACATTCTATTGATTGAATTGCACACTTGCAATATTAAATGGAAATAATCATCTGGAACGAATGTGCGATGGCACATAAAAATTCCCAAGAAGCTTTAGAACGATTCTTGAAGGATTTAAGATCAATTCATGTTCAGATTTCAGACAAACACTGCCAGTTATACTATTCCAGCAGATGAAATAAATGCATGCCTCAAGTCATAAGTTAACATACCGCCAAATTTCATACAGACACCATCATTTCTGAAGATGTTTTATTTATAGTCACTTGCAGACTAATTTGCGACGCAAGAAAAATATAATTTTCTTAAGAAAAGGTAACATAAAACTGTTTCAAGGGCCAGCAACGCGGACCGGGCCGGCTAGTAATTTAATAAAAATAAAAAATTGGCACACGGCAACATAAATGAAATTGTCTTTAGTTGGTCATCAATAACAAATAGCAAGACAGTGTCTGTGAAACAGTCGTCAACGAAATAAGGGAATTTTGTTTTATAAGTCGTCATCGACGACAGCTTCGCTTACCTTGTCGCCCATGTTGTCGTGCATGAATACTGGGACACTTGTGTGAAAAAGTCGTCAACGATCCCAAAGGGCTGTCTTCAAAGAGTAGTGAACGTATTGGAAATATCTGTACGATTCATCAATGTTGTCTTACTTGTCACTTTCAAATATCCGGAAAAAAATTATTGGCTTATTTTTAAGAACAGGTAGTAAAGGTAGTCAAAATTTCAAGTCGGTCGTTACAAATTTGGCTGAGATATGAGCATTGGAAAGGAACAATTTATTGTGATTTGTATGAAACATAGAAACTTTAAACGCGTGTTTCTCGAAATTACATTTTTGAAATCGGTGCCAACGGTAGCTCGAAAACGAATTGACCGGTAGTCTTATGATTTGGTGAGCCTATTAAATAAATAAAAAGGTTGTCTTTAAGCGAGACAGATTTTTTTTTTTAATTTTTTTTGTCGATTTTTTTACCAAAAACGGTCAATTTTTTCGTTAAAATCAAAATGTTGACTTTGACAGATCACAATTTAAAAAAAAAAAAGATATTTTAAAATTATGTTTAGCTTAAAGACAAAATTATTAGGTTCTTAAAACGCCCACAAAAATAAACGCAGATGGGCCCATTCCGTTTTCGAGCTATCGTTGGCACCGCAAAACACTTCTACAAAATAAGAGTTTCGCAGGTAGCCATTTACAACAAAACTATGCAATATTTTTCAACAACAAACATTCCAAAAGTAGTATAAGATGTGCCCTTTCATACAAAAGAAAGAACTACTTAAAAACAAGTGAGAAAAGGCTATAGTCGGTACGAGGCCGACTACGTGATACCCTACACCACTACCTTTGTGCATTATCTTTTCAATCGAAAACATTTCTTTTAGGGAGATACGAAAGTTTTCACCTATCTGGCTTTTATACCAAATGACTTAAGGCGAACTGAACCAAAATAATTAATATTTAATTTTATATTTGACTACTATCGACATCACCAACATCAATATGCTTCAATCTCTGTGAGAAAATTTCGTGATGATCCGATTCCGATTCCGACCTGTAGTGTGATTGCACAAAAAGTGGAAAAAAGATGTATTACCGACTATTGCGATATCTCTATTATTTTACCACATACGCCAACCTACTTTGCATAATTTTAAAGATGGGATTTTCTACTTTCTCAGTAAGGCTTTGCCTTTAGATGGTCCCCAACCAAAGGTGTGATCTCCGTCATTATTATTAAAATCGCAAAAATTAAAAGTTGGGTTTTATTTGCGACTATTGTGATATCTTCGTTGTTTGATCAGTTAAGAGAACCTGCTTAACATCATTAGAAAGGTGATATTTTCCACTTTCATTGTCAGGTTCTGTTTTTGGTATACCTTTTATAGAAGCTGAGATATTCGCTTTGGAAAAAACGTTGTCTTTTTATCCAAATAAGTTTTTTGCCCATTCCGGCCCTAAATGTTATCCGACCATCACCAAAATCAATAGGCTTCTTCCTCTGTGGGACCCCCATTAACCCTCATAATTTCGTGACTATCCGATCAAAATTGCGACCTGTAGCGTGATTTCCAAACAAATGGATAAATGGGATGTATTACCGACTATTGCGATATCTCCGTTATTTGGTCACCTACGACGACCTAGTTTGCATTATTGTAAAGATGGAATCTTCTACTTTCATAGTCAGGCTTTGCTTTTGGAAAGTCCCCAACAAAAGCTGTGATATTCGTCATTATAATTAAAATCGCAAAAATGAAAATTTGGGGTTTATTTGCGGCTATTGTGATATCTTCGTTGTTTGATCACGTACGAGAACCTACTTTACATCATTAGAAAGGTGATCTTCTTCTTTCATTGTCAGGTTTTGTTTTTGGTGTACCCCATACAGAAGCTGAGATATTCGCTTTGGAAGAAAACGTTGTCTTTTTATCCACATAAGTTTTTTGCCCATTCCGACCCCTAAATATTATCCGACCATCACCAAAATCAATAGGCTTCTTCCCCTCCGGGACCCCCATCAACATCCGAAATTTCGTGATGATCCGATCAAAATTGCGACCTGTAGCGTGATTAGAAGGTTTAGATGGACAGAGGAACAGACGGACGGACGGACACACATAGCCAGATCGACTCACCTCGTCGAGACATTCATTTTGGTATATATAAGTATGGGTCTACGACCATTATTTCGATGCGTTACAAACTTTTTGGCCAAAACCAACTTATAATACCCTCCCCACATAGTGGTGTAGGGTATAAATATTGCGTCACCTGAAATGTCCAAAGACGTAATCCTCAACGTAACCCTTTGAGGGTTACGTCTTTGGGCATTTCAGGTGACGATTTGTAGTTTTTTTGTGTAGTGTGCACAACTAGGAATAACCCCTTAAAGGCACTTTCTATTGGGATATGTACTTAACTTACTCATAAATACATACGAGTGTGTACAAAATTGCCTGTTGTTTCATCAACAGGCAACAATTTGTTCTGAGGCTTTATTGCACATGGAGTCTTTAGTTTATCATGACCTAGTAAGGGCAATCGTTGCAACTCGATACGTTTTGCTATGTCGATGTGTAACTTTAATGCTCATCATGAGTTTTGGCATTCGGTCCACCGTAATGACCAGAGTGGTATAGTCTTGGCTGAGCAGATTGATAGCGGAAAGTATCAAAGTTAGCCAGACATAACCATCGTGTCACCTGGTCTGACAAATGACGTCAACTGGAAACATGGCTCAGACCATCTCCCAATAATTGTTCCAACAGCAGTCCGCCCGATTTCATTACCTCTCAACGCCGCACATTTATCAATCACGGGAAAGCTTATTAACCGAGTTTCAGATAGTTCACTAATCACCGCTTCTGAGTTCTGCTCAACTCTTCTGATGATACAGCCGCTCGCCATATTCCTCCCGGTAAAATACCCGAAGTGAGACCAAATTTCCCAGCAGTGGCGGCGGGATTAGCAAATGAGCGTGGTGAGCTTCGTGAAGCCAAACCCAGTGACCCCAAAGTCAGGGAGTTGACACTGGAAGTTAACTGGTTAGTCGGCGAACATAAGCGGAATAGCTGCTTAAATCATCTGAAGAGTTGCAACATTGGAGCCGGAATAAGTGAATTTTGGACAACGCTTAAGTCACTCTCGAACCCTGGTAAGAAGGAAGATAGGACTTGTGTCACGTTTGGTGACGTTACGCTGACTGATCCGAAGAGATGCGCACGTTATTTTAATCGACAGTTTGTTGAGCACCTCTGCAGTGACTTCCGTATCGTCAGTTGATTTGTGTTGTTTAAACTTCGTCAAAATATTTCAGTTGAACACTCATGCATTCTTCCTCGAAAATGCATCTAAATGCATCAGAAATAAAAATGATACATGTTTGATTTTTACCTGAGTTAAAAATGCGTATTTTGACGTTTTGAAACGCTTCGCAGTTGTTTTAAGTACTACGGCGTTGATGAAACAACAGGCAATTTTGTACCCTCAAAGGGTTACGTCTTTGGGCATTTCAGGTGACGATTTGTAGTTTTTTTGTGCAGTGTGCACAACTAGGAATAACCCCTTAAAGGCACTTTCTATTGGGATATGTACTTAACTTACTCATAAATACATACGAGTGTGTACAAAATTGCCTGTTGTTTCATCAACAGGCAACAATTTGTTCTGAGGCTTTATTGCACATGGAGTCTTTAGTTTATCATGACCTAGTCAGGGCAATCGTTGCAACTCGATACGTTTTGCTATGTCGGTGTGTAACTAGTGCAGCTTGTGACGCCGATTTCTACTGTAAACCACCCGAGTATATCCTTAGGCTTTAATATTACTTTATTTAGCCGATAGCCTTAGATGCTAGTGCTATTTTTATATAAATTTATTGTAATTTTTTATTATAATAAATATTTGAAATAAATAAATAAAAAATATTGCTTTAATATTTCAAATCATATTACCACTGATTTTCGCCTTTTACACAAATATTCTGAAAGGTACATACGATAGAATTCCTTTTTATTAGCAAACCAAAAGTCAGGGGTGATATTGTGCGGACTTCTTTTTCCTCTAAGAAGTTTGTAAATATAGTTGACCCGGTGATACACTATCCAATTCAGATGAAGGAGGCACCTGAATTTTGCTACATTAAAGCCAATGTGAACCATCATCCCCAAATGTTATTTTATTTAAGGTCCACAAAACTTGTGAAAGTCAACAAGAACACCAGCGACAACCATAAGTATCATATGTATGGTCCCAGTAACATTGTTGTTATATTTATTTGCCTGTCGTAGCCTCATGGTTACATGTATCTGTTGTGGTTTTTCTGTTGTGTCTTTCACTTGCATTACGAGCCGGCATAAAATCTGGATACGTAACTTGAGTAATTTCTATACTGCAATAACAAATGCAGCAGCAGCAACAAAACGAACAACAACAACCACTTTTGCAACATGCCAACCAGCCATTCAGCCACCACAAACAACAACTCCACACTTTGGAGCAAAATCTTTGCAAGTTATTTTTCACTAACAATATCGGTCGGCAGGCTGCAACAGTCATCAGTGGTGGTAGAAACAGACAAGAAAAACGCAATGTTCCATGTCGAACAACAATGTTCGGCATTGTTTAAATTAATCCCCTCGGTATTGCTCACGGTTCGCTCCATTAACATGAAAATATATTTTCTTTTTTTATCTTAATATGTACCGTTCGTTTCTTCGTGCAACATGTGTACTTTGTCGCATGTGGATGGAATGGAAGGAAGTCTCTTAGAGTGGGTCGATGGATGAATCTTTTCTGTGGAATATTTTCTCAAATACAACATAACAACTATTCGATTCTCTCTGTTTACATTTCATTTTCCATTATTATTAAATGCTTTCGTGTTAGGTGTTGATGTAAATTCCAATTCATAATATGCACATTCATGGCGAGTAACGAAAATCTTTTATCAAAAGTGATGCCCTGTAAGATGCTATGATTTTTTACGTATCCTATATTAATAAAAGGGTTGAGTGACGAGTGACTGACTGATTGACTCATCATCAATGTCCTGCCGTTTTGCCTAAAGGTTGAATTTAGGATTTTGAAAATTTTGATGTCGGTTACAGATGGCTACCTGGCTTATAACGATGTATGTGGTCAACAAGGTTTCTTTGTCTGGACATAAGTTCTGCCGGCTAGAGACCTTAGGACCTTGTTCATACCTCTCAACATGTCGCAGATAGCTTTGGCATATGCGGACAACATGAACATGCTGGGGTAGTTGTTGGTCGCAATTCTGCTGCCATTGACCATGACCTTTAACTCAGTATTCACCTCTGCCATCCATGTGGTAAACAGAGTGACCGTAGATTTAGTGGCAGATATGTATTTGCATACTTATTCATCGAGTGGAAAAAGGTGGCAAGATTAGTCAAATGGGAGTTCAGCCTTTCAGAAATGACTCCAGGGAAGGTACCTGAGGCCAAGATCGTACAATCCGCACATTTTGCAATCTCAATGACGTCTGGAGGGACGAGATATCACACCACATTGGGGAAACCCCTGTTTCACTCTACAACGCTTCGACTTCTTGCTCCTGAAATCCACGTTGACTGACGTCAACACACATAATTGAATATTCAATGTTTCAAACTTGGCCGGAAGTTAATCTGCTCTATGTCCTCGAACAGCGTGGAGTGCTTGACAGTATCAACAAAGGCTTTTGATAAGTCGAATGCTACCAACACTGTCCTGTCACAAGGCTTGTTCTGGTTGATTAATGACTAATATGTGTGGAGATGGCGGACAGCGCTGTTGTTATGCTGTGCTGCTTACGGAACCAATGCTGAAGATCGGCAACTAGAAAGCTATTTCTGACGGTGGGGAGGACTAAAGCCTCAAGGGTCCATGCTACGAGCGAAATCGGTCAGTACGATTCACCTTTGTTGGCATATTGTCTCGCTTCAGTAAAGGGACCAACCACACTGCCCATTTTTTTGATTTCGGACACGATGTGGGTTGCTAGACAGATTGAAAACTTTAGCAGGAAGATATCTTATGCGATGTAGTACTGTTCTCTTGACCCTGGCTGTCTTCCGTATCGTCATTTGCTTGGCAAATGACTGCAAATGTGTGAAGTATTATGTTTCTTAACGCCGTAGTACTTAACAACTGCGAAGCGTTTCAAAACGTCAAAATACGCATTTTTAACTCAGGTAAAAATCAAACATGTATCATTTTTATTTCTGGTGCATTTAGATGCATTTTCGAGGAAGAATGCATGAGTGTTCAACTGAAATATTTTGACGAAGTTTAAACAACACAAATCAACTGACGATACGGAAGTCACTGCAGAGGTGCTCAACAAACTGTCGATTAAAATAACGTGCGCACCTCTTCGGATCAGTCAGCGTAACGTCACCAAACGTGACACACGTCCTATCTTCCTTCTTACCAGGGTTCGAGAGTGACTTAAGCGTTGTCCAAAATTCACTTATTCCGGCTCCAATGTTGCAACTCTTCAGATGATTTAAGCAGCTATTCCGCTTATGTTCGCCGACTAACCAGTTAACTTCCAGTGTCAACTCCCTGACTTTGGGGTCACTGGGTTTGGCTTCACGAAGCTCACCACGCTCATTTGCTAATCCCGCCGCCACTGCTGGGAAATTTGGTCTCACTTCGGGTATTTTACCGGGAGGAATATGGCGAGCGGCTGTATCATCAGAAGAGTTGAGCAGAACTCAGAAGCGGTGATTAGTGAACTATCTGAAACTCGGTTAATAAGCTTTCCCGTGATTGATAAATGTGCGGCGTTGAGAGGTAATGAAATCGGGCGGACTGCTGTTGGAACAATTATTGGGAGATGGTCTGAGCCATGTTTCCAGTTGACGTCATTTGTCAGACCAGGTGACACGATGGTTATGTCTGGCTAACTTTGATACTTTCCGCTATCAATCTGCTCAGCCAAGACTATACCACTCTGGTCATTACGGTGGACCGAATGCCAAAACTCATGATGAGCATTAAAGTCCCCAAGATCAGACGTTTATGACCTTCCGAAAACTGGCTAATAATGGTGGGCCTAAAACTTTGAGTGTAGCTGCACCTCGTTAGTTCCACACCTGACTGCTACCCCCATGTACGGGTCATTAGAGCCAGGCTCAATCGAGATAGGTCTGTGTTGAACAGACTGGTGAAATGGGAAAGCTAATTCCCCACCTCTACTTCTGGTGTCATCCTTCCTCAGTTCGTTGTAACCATCGCATGATATTCTTCCGACACATTAAATCCACTATTTCCTCGATCTTAGCTTGGAGTCCATTGAAATTAAATTGCAAACTGAATGCATTTTCAGGGATTGGAACCACAACGATGGACTGCGGGAGAGTCGCATATTCTGATGACGATGACTGGGGGCTGTGTTCACGCAGCAACATAGTCCGGCGTTTATTGTATCTCACCGACGTTTGAGTGTGGTGGAAGCGGATGTGACAAACCGAGCCCATACAAAATGGTCCTGGGGTTTCCTCCGTCCCGGCACGGATAAAAATACATACATACATACCCAGCCAGCATTTTTTGAAAATTTTAATCAAATTCGAGTCTTTTTTGATCCGACTGCACGATAAAAAAACTGGAACATGAGCTCATTTTCTGATCATAAATGACTCCTTTGTCGGGAGGAAAACGTAACCTCAGGCGACTCTTCAAAACAAATCACAAATGAGTCTTCCTCTGCATTAGTTTCGAGTCATTTTTGACCATTTTCTATTGAAATATTAAGTCTTTTTCGAGTCGTATTTCAATCATTTATTGGTGATTTGTTGATTAATGTGGGGCTCTTTTTCGAGTCTTTTTGAGTCATGTTTATAATCATTTATGAGTCTTTAGGGAGTCATTTATGAGTCATTTTATTAGACGAAATAAATTAAAAGAAATTTCTTTTTATTTTTTTTGTTTCTTTCCTTTGTTTTGTTGTCTTTTCTGCTTTGTTATGTCTTTTAATTATCCTTTAAGTTGCGCGGTGGTTAGTATACTGCTTCTTCATTTCACTTGGCAAAACCTGAACATGTGTTGTGTTTGTCTATAGCTTTAATATTATACGTTACATTTATATCAAAGTTTTGTGGAAAGTGTATATGAGAATTATTTACAACCAAACAAAAATAAAACAAAACAATCAGTTTTTAATCACCTAACTGTTCAAAATATGATCAGATGATACATAATTATAATCACTTTTCAAATACCTGCATGACCCTTTCTTGATTAAGCATTTTTCAATCTTCCAGATGATTAATATCTGACAATAAATAAAAAAATGGTCACATTTTAAACACATCAATGATTTATTTGTGATTGCTAGACATTTGTTGTTGTATTTTAAATTGAACTCTTTTAAATCGTTACGGGGAGTCACTTTCGAGTCCCTTTCTGATCATACAAGCGACTCAATCAGTTTTTGATCACCAAAAGGACAAAAGGAGGATTTTTGAAAAAACAGTCTTCCAAATGCTAGTTGGGTACTCGTATTATGTATATACTGAGGTGGCAGCCACTGATATAGAAGAACTCGTCACCGTGGAATTGATTTTCAAAGGTCAGCGATATTACCGAATCATCCGTCCTGTTGCTGGGTGATTGTCCCTTACCACATTCTTCCTCCAATGCTTCTTGCCTAAGAAGTTATTGTTTGTCGGATTGGTCAGCCGCTAAAACGTCTGTACCGCTTCAATAGTGATTTTAAAACTTCGTTAAAACAAAACTCTTCTAAAAACGCATGTTTACATTTACGAAATCCAGAGGATTTAAACTGTAGGCATGACAGAGGCTGACTTTCTTTACTACTCTCTCTTCGTTTAGACGTTTTATTAATTCAATTAATAAATGACATAAAACCCTTGAAAATATTCCTGAAAAATGTTGATTACATTCAAATTGTTTGTTTTTGTTTTAGTCCGGTCAAAATAGACATGCGTATAAGGGGGAAATAGCAAAAATTCCCACAAACCTGAATTTTGGTGGAGAGCTAGGGTTAGCCATTAGAAGCAACGTCCTAAAAGTCCCCATCGATCCCATGTGTGCAAAACAAGTTATTCGGGGTCAAAGGTCATTTTTGGAGGCATTATTCAGTTTTTTTAATTTTTCTCAAAAACGGTAAGACTTAGCAAAATCCGGCTAAAGTAAAAGTTGTAGATTCAATAATTGTCTACAAGAATGGTCTTTATGATTCTTAAAAAAGACTTACCATTTTCGAGATATCGCGATCTAAAGGTCAAATAAAAAATTAGCCGCGTAAGTACATTATGAGGCGGACCGGTTAAAGTAACGACACTATGTGGTAGATACTTCAGTAAGCTTTCAGACGATATCCACTTCGCAGAAATCGGTTCAGTATATCCGGGTCTAACCCGGTTTTTAAATTTGGCCTTTCGGGTCGAATAACCGGCGAACCGGATCCGCAACCGTTGAAAATTATACATTTTCGTAATCAGCGCAACAAACCCTACCTTCGGACAAAAATTGAAAAAAATCGGAGAGTTTTCGTTGGGGTCGTTCCCTTTGGGCTTTCGATTACACATGTGGGTTAAATGGGCTATTTTTTGCATAAAATGACTCCAACATTGAATAACTCTACTAAACAAGCTCCGATTTTGTTGGAATTTTTTTAGAAGATAGCTATAATCTCGCTCTTCAAGAAAATATATATATTTTTGGGGGACAGACCCGATTACTTCGCTTATTTTAGCCGGTTCGTCTGAATATGTGCATATTTCCCTTATAAGTGCATAAAAATCATGTGTTTTTTAGAAGAGCTATATCTCAAGAATGCTTCCTTCTAGGAAAAAAATTATAAAGGTCAAACTTGTAGATAATTTTTCTGTCTACAATATTTACTTTAGTCACTTTTTGATTAGATCAACCGTTATCAAAAAATAAATCCGAAAACCAAAAAACCCTTAAAACTTGACCTTTGACCCCGAATACTTTTTTTTGCACACATGAGATCGATGGGGACTTTTAGGACGTTGCTTCTAATGGCAAACTCTAGCTCTCCACCAAAATTCAGCTTTGTGGGAATTTTTGCTATTTCAATGTCTATTTTGACCGGACTATTTATTGAATTTCATTTTCAAGTATTCACGTTTTATGGCAAATTCAACTCAAAAGTTCAGGTTCAAAGTTCTATTGTTTACACGATCATGGCAATAATTTAACTTCACTCACAAATGTTATCTGCAACAAAAATAATAAAGCAAAAACTTGACCGAAGCGGAATAAGGTTGACAAGGCCATGGAAATAAGAGGCCTGCAATTTTAGTTTTTTGCTCACGATCCCCTTGCCTTGCATTTACAAAAGTCACGATCTATGTAAGAGCACACGTATTAATTGCCACAAAAATTAAAAATGTTTATTAGATGTAAACGTCTTGAAAATTGGGGGAACAAATTTTGAAATCGTGAACGGAAATATAAATTTCTTATTTTGCGATATTATTTTTCTGTTTCTTTAATAATAAAACCAAGATCTATTTATCAGGTCGCATAAGTAGCACAACAATAACTCATTTATTATTTTTAAATTTCATAAAGTGGTACAAACTTGTCTTGTATAAACCCTAGTTTAGTGAACCTGTGCAACTTGTAATATGCAAAGGGATTCTTCAGGGTAATTAGACCGAAAAGTGTGTTAGAATCTACCGTTTTAAGATCGATCCACTACATCAAATAATCAATTCCAATTAAAATTCACTTACACTAAAAAGGCCCCTCTTCAAGTGATTCCTAATTAATTGAACCATTTTCAAACTTAATTCATGGCATACATTGTTTATAAAATAAAATTTCAACAAAACAAGCACTCCAAACGTCGGAAAACGAACAAAAACAAAAACATTGAACAAAAATGTCTCAACCATACATACAACAGCATTTTATGGGTATACTTGGACATGGACAACTCCATCAGTGCATTGGAACAACAACACCCCACCAGAAGAGCAAACACAAAATTATCAAAACAATGTAGTGGCCTGAATAAAACAAAAACAACAACAAATAAACAAACACTAAAAGGAAGAAAAAGAAAAATGCAATTCATGCCCTTTTATGGGTTCAAGACCCCAACATTTTTGGCATGGCTATGATAATAAAGACACGTTGTTGCACATTGACTTGGCTTTTGCAGAAATGCTGATCTTTCCTTATAAGTATGTAAGTGAATATTGGATGTGTATGTAATAACTAGTAGGCAGATAATATACGACATAGTAAGTAACCGGCCTGTCCACCTTAGGAAAGTACAATAATACAGAGAGAAAAATCTCTTGGGGGGCAAATAATAGTTTAGTGAGTGAAATCTTCTTCAAAAAGTACAACCCGGTTTAAGTTTGAACTTAATGATATGGGAAATCATATTGCAGTATCCCTTATAAGAATCCTAAACGCTCGGAAATGAGCCTGGCATTTTGCAAAAAAATGTGTTATCTTGTATCTTGTCCCATGTTCAATATTGTAATCTTGGTAATTAAACCCTAATGTGGAAAGGGCATTGGAAGGTGGCTTTAACTGAAAAATTTGTAATACTTAGATGGTTTTTTACTAAACAGAACATTTTGTTCCAAAAATCGAACTAAGATTTTAGACATTCGCACAATACACTCGACAACACTTTAGCGGCGATGGGTAGGAGACTTACTCCTTTGTGTAGATAAATCTGCATCATTGCAAGGCTGCTGCTGCTGAACTACTAAAACCCCTCTCGACCCTATATATCGACACCTGCCTAGTCCAGGAACCTTAGGGACAGTAGTGGTGAATTCATCACAGTACGGATGGAAGAATGTCGGAGTATACCCTTGATACTGTCTTCGATCTACATGCTTTATGAGGACCCCGAACCGCCAGGCAAAGTCACGCAGGATCTAGTGGATGAACTAGGGAGCATAGGCTGGGTCATTTTCGGATGCGATGCTAATGCCCACCATTGAAGAAGCAGTGATACAAACGCCACGCCAGGGGTGAGTGCGTTTTCAATTTTATTTTAAACAAGTAAGAAAGGCGTTAAGTTCGGCCGGGTCAAACTTTTTATACCCTCCACCACGAACTGTATTGAGTTGAATGGGAACACTTAGTTTCCTTGCGTTTACAGAAGTACTAAGTTCTTCCTCTTTCTACTTTCCCTCCAAAAGAGCTCATATGGGGCGTCATCGTAGATATTTCCAAAACATGGACCAATATTTACAATTTTCGAATTGAGCTTTTGAACGCCTGTCAACACACAATATAAAATTGCATAACCCTAACCAATATGGGCGACTCCGATATAGGGATGTCGAAGCTATCGTAAAATGCTCGTTCTCGGATCACAAATTGATACTATTCCAGATCTCTATACTCGGAGTAACATAAAGCCCCCATAGAAATCCCAGGAGAACCGACTGGGGTAAATTCGGATCTCTAACGGCTCTAAAACTGTGTGGAAGCAATAGTTTCCACACACTCGAAAAAGTCGAGATAGCTGTGGATTCTCTGGATTGGACTTCTGTCCAATCACCTATCCGGGAAAGAAATCTCAGCCGGTATGGTGGGGTAAACAATTACCCAATCTGCGTAGATTAACAAGAAAATCCTATAGTAAAGCCAGTAAGTCGAAACTCAATACGGATTGGGATGCCATCAAGGTTAATTTCAATAATTACAAGAGTGAAATCAGGAAAGCTAAGCGGAATTCCTGGTTTAGTTTTAGTAAATCTATAGAAGGAGTCAATGAAGCGGAACGATGGATCTTGTACTAACTCCGGACTGGTGACTCTGCATCTGCCATCAGGGGTTCATTTTCCCGGTTGCGCGGTTCTCGATAGTGTCCTGCCTACAGTAAGTCACAGTCGAGTTTGAACTATCGAGGATGAGCATCTGATAGGCAGACTAACTAGCCGCTCAAGACTTCATTGCTTTCAGCCTTATAAGTCAGCGGGACCAGATGGTATTATACCGGCAATGCTTCAGAATGTGGCAGAGGCAACACTATCAATCCTGATGGAAATTTTTAAGGCCTGTCTTCGTTTATCGCATATATGTACCTGGTCTGTGGTAGGAAGTAAAGGTGACCTATATCCCCAAAGCGGGGAAGCCAAGTCACACATTACTCAAGGACTATAGACCAATTAGTCTTTCTTCGCTTCTATTAACAATGATAGAAAGGCTACTGGATATGGAAATTAGAACACATGAGGTGGTCGGCCACATCGAGAATAAAATATAATTTAAAAAAATAAGTATCAATGTTTTATTTAGAAATGCACTTAAAACTAGGAAATAATTTGTCGCTTAGCCTCAATAAATATATTCCTTCTTATGATGGAATCTCTCAAATAAAACGCTTGCCGTTTAATTTTGCCACCATTTATAATTTAACTGCAAGCGTTTTATTTGAGAGATTCCATCATGAGAAAGAATATATTTATTGAGGCTAAGCGAGTGGCCTTGGAACTTTCTACGGAAGCAAAATACCTCGGCACAATTCTGGATATGCATGGATATGCAGCATGGTAGATATGCAGGATATGGTAGATATGCAGCAACTCTACGCGTCTGAATGTGTGTTGAAACACGATTTTCGTATGCTTTGACTTTTGACTTAAAGCCGGAAGAACATGCAACTTAATGAATTAAGCCAGAAATCCTCTTATGTGACGAGACCTTAAATGACAGGTGTTGCGTAAGCGATTATATGCCAAATTCGTTCAAGTTTGACTTCTTATCCGATATCTTTCCAAGTAGGGACGCATCTCATCTGAACGGTCTGGCAATATACACAGACGGTTCAAAGATGGAAGAAGGCACTACTGAGAGAACCCACTAATGTAAAACGCATACAAGCTTAACGATAGCTGCAGCGTTTTTCAGGCGGAGATTCTTGCTATCAGGAAATCAGCATAACTGGTGAGGCTTGAAGGTAGTCTTGTAGTACCGGTGACTACATATGTCAACAGTTAGGAGGCCTTAAGGCTCTCTAGTCATGAACCATTAACTCTCGAGCTAACCATAATTGCAGGAAGGCTTTACATGACATACGCGATATCGTAAAACTATGTTGGGCTCCGGGCCATAGTAACATAATAGGAAACGAAGTGTCAGATGAACTAGTTCGAGGTGGCTCTAAGTCTATAGACCTTCCACCTTATGAAACTGTCCGCCCACCAATGTGCTACTACATAGCCAAACTTCGTGAGATCTTCAACGAGAGGGCACATCAAAGATGGCTCTTGTAACCTGGTTGCAGGATATCCAAAGCAATCTGGCCTGTGGTCTCTCGTCGTAGAACGACCTCCCTCCTCTTACTTGATATGTTAGGAATGAAAATCGCGGTGGGACTTGTAACAGATCACTGCAGAGTGAGATTTCTAACTTCAAAATGGGTTGACAGTGGCATTGGCTACTGCAGACTATGAGTACTGCGTCGCATTAGATATCCTTCTGATCAATGAGGAACCACCACAGTTTATAATGGATGATGTTGCGAATGCCACCAGGACGCTAAATCATCCAAAGTATTACGCCCTGGTGAAATCTTCATGGTAATGCTGAAACAGCTAAATTAATCGGGAGAAGAGTATGATAAGTCTAGAAAATGGGCAGGGTGGTCCGGCAAATGAAGCCAGACAAGGATGCTAGCAAAGGTAAATCGTTCAGACTGATTTGGCTTTTGTCGCCCTTAGCAAAGACACATTAGGCTTTACTTCTCCCCAGCGTCAGAAATAGCTATCCAATTGCCGATCATCAGCATGGGTATCGTAAGCTCGTAAGCAGCACAGCACGACAACAGCACTGCATTCCATTTCCATACATACATATTAGTCGAGGACTCAGCCAGAACAAGCCCTGCGATAGGACAGTGTTGGTGGCTTTCGACAAATCAAAACACTTTGATACTATCAAGCACTCCACGCTGTTTGAGCACATTGAGCAGACTATCCCACATCTAAATTTTAAATGTGTATACATTAGAAATATGCAAATATCTGCCACTAAATCTACGGCCACTCTGTTCACCACATGGACGGCACAGGTGAGAAGAGATTTGCAAAATTCCAACCACATACTGCCCCCGGCAGCACTTGGGGTGCAGATAAAAACCCTTGTTAACCACATATAACGCGATATAACGTGGTAAGTTATGCGGGGCCGGTTTGGTTCACGAATGTAAGTGCAACGCGATGGAAAGATATTTAAACTTGAAAGAATGCAGCCGAAGAACGCCGGCTGCTACGACAAACCAGAATAGTTTTCTCTCAATTAAGTTCTGGATTACTAAATGGCAAGGTTTGATGACACCGTGCTAAAGATCTGCCCAGCATGCAGTATAGGCTCGCACGACACGCTGCACCTTTTTAACTGCCCTGTCAAACCTACTCAAATAACCCGAGTAGCTATGTGGTTATAACCCCTCGAAAGAGTCACATTCATAGACCTGGTGAGCTATATTAAGCTGGAAACGATCATGTTACAACAACACCTGTGAAATTGTTACCTTTTACTTTTTCCACTTCAATCACTAACTGCATTCTCTCCGTGTATCTTGAACCTTATGCATCGCAGTAGAAACACATGTCGGCAAAAGAGCTGGATTGACAGCCCGCTTAAAACTGAATCTAATGGCTGTTGGTCATTAAAATTCCATAAATAAGTACAAAATACAACAAGCTTCTGCCCACAACAAAACGCGTATCTCGTTCACGATTCAAGATCCCTGTTATTGAAATTACAATTGCTAACAATACCGGTCCACAGGAACATCTTTATCAACCACTGGAACTGGTCATTATTTTCAGTTTAAAATATTTACATTGCTGATTCAGTTTCATCGTTGTCTTGTTTTATAATACACTGGAAAAATATACAAAAGATGAGTTGCAAGCCTGCCGGTGAATTTTGTAATGACTGGCATCTATCGCTTTGGAAATAAATGCTATACCTCCGTTTCCCTTAACGTTGCAATAGGTTGTTCACTATTCTCAAAAGTTAAATTCTTTGTTTTGCTATGATCTAATTCACCGGTCCAACTGCCAAGCTGTGGTCGTTTCATTTTGATAGTTTACAGCGTAATTATTTATAGCAAATTCTAATTTGCAATAAATAAATATTCATTCCCAGCTGCTTTGAAATTACTCAAGGATCTTTTATTCAACAGTGGTGAATTTGCATCTTTAAAGAATTTATGACACTGCCCTTTGGTTCTTCATCGGTTTTTAGAACATTGTCATCATTGTCCTTAATGTGTGGAGGATCATGCGATACAGGCATTGTGTATTTTGTATATTTCTGATGGAGATTGAGCGAGCCCAACATTGCATTGTATACCACTTCGATTGGAAACGAGTTTGTTATTTTTAATAGCCCAGATAGCATTTAGAAGACTGTTTTTTCAAAAATCACATTGAGGAGTCTTTTTAGAGTCCTTTTGGTGATCAAAAATTGATTAAGTCGCTTGTGTGATCAGAAAGGGACTCGAAAGTGACTCCCTGTAATGATTAAAAAGAGTTCAATTTAAAATACAACAACAAATGTGCAGCAATCACAAATAAATCATTGAGGTGTTTAAAATGTGACAATTTTTTGTTATTTATTGTCACATTTTGATCATCTGGAAGATTGAAAAATGCTTAATCAAAAAAGGGTCATACAGGTGTTTGAAAAGTGATCATAATTATGTATACTCTGATCATATTTTGAACAGTTAGGTGATTAAAAACTGATTGCTTTGTTTTATTTTTATTTGGTTGTAAATAAAAAAATAAAATTCTCATATACACTTTCTACAAAATTTTGATATAAATGTAACGTATAATATTAAAGGTACAGACAAACACAACACAACAGGTTTTGCCAAGTGAAATGAAGAAGCAGTATACTAACCACCAAGCAACATAAAGGATAATTAAAAGACATAACAAAGCAGAAAAGACTATAAAACAAAGGAAAGAAACAAAGAAGAATAAAAAGAATTTTTTTTTATATTTATTTCGTCTAACAAAAAGACTCATAAATGACTCCCTAAAGACTCATAAATGATTATAAACATGACTCTAAAAAGACTCGGAAAAGGGTCCGAAATTAATCAACAAAACACCAATAAATGATTGAAATACGACTCGAAAAAGACTCATTTGTGATTTGTTTAGAAGAGTCGCCTGAGGTTATGTTTTCCTACCGACAAAGGAGTCATTTATGATCAGAAAATGAGCTCATATTCTAGCTTTTTAATCGTGCAGTCGGATCAAAAAAGACTCGAATTTGATTAAAATTTTCAAAAAATGCTGACTGGGAGATCGTAACATTTTATATGTATGTGTATGTAGATTAGGGTGGGGCGATTTGTGTGGAAGGAAAAAAACCTTAATGAGCTCTTCGCGTTTCTGATTCCTGGGATTGAACTGAGCAAAAAAGTCCACTGGACCATATATCTACCGTGAAAATCGAGCCTCCCGATTTTGACTTTAAGTTTTTTATTGACGTTTTTTGGATATTTTCGCATATAACAGCCAAACCATTGAGATTTTCGATCCAACACAAAGACAAACATTGTAGCAAAGACAGTAATTGAAAACTTTCTAATACATCGCAAAAACATTGGAACGCTCCTTCAGGCAGTTTTGGCCTAAAGAATGTGCAAACTTTTCGGAAAATGTCGATAAATGACATTGTGCTATAAAATTTGACCCGGAAAATATTCAAGTGTTCTGATGCAAAATTATATCGTGTTGGGATCCATGGACAACGACAATGCCTTTAGTTCGTTTGGGTCACTTCGTTTTATTTTTTTATAACGGTAAAAGTAGTGAAAATCTGGGTTTCTTACATTTTCAAATGTAAACGGACATATCTTCTTTTTTTCACAACGGATTTCTAGTGATCCTTCTTCCTTATATAGGGATGAATAATATCTTTAGAACAATTTATTATTTGTTTAAATCGGTTAACAAATGGCTAAGTTATAGTGGTTTAAGTCTGAAAACCCCCTCAAAAAAACTATAACTGAATTTCTCATAAAGGCATTGTCGTTGTCCATGGATCCCAACACGATATAATTTTGCATCAGAACACTTGAATATTTTCCGGGTCAAATTTTATAGCACAATGTCATTTATCGACATTTTCCGAAAAGTTTGCACATTCTTAAGGCCAAAACTGACTGAAGAAGCGTTCCAATGTTTTTGCGATGTATTAGAAAGTTTTCAATTACTGTCTTGGCTACAATGTTTGTCTTTGTGTTGGATCGAAAATCTCAATGGTTTGGCTGTTATATGCGAAAATATCCAAAAAACGTCAATAAAAAACTTAAAGTCAAAATCGGGAGGCTCGATTTTCACGGTAGATATATGGTCCAGTGGACTTTTTTCCTCAGTTCAATCCCAGGAATAAGGAACGCGAAGGGCCCATGAAGGTTTTCAAATCGCCCCTGCCTAATGTAGATTCCTCACCTATCTTTTCTTACTTACCTTTTGCCATTGTCAAATCATTTAATTTGACTATGTTGCCAGTCATTATATTGATTTGATTTGATTCGAATCGATTTGACTTTATAATGTTTAAATAAATGGACCAAGTCATCATCAGCATAAGCATCATCCTCTAAAACCACTGACAGAATCATTGGAATCGTGATGTCGTGATGAGGACGATTTAGTTGCACATTTTTTTAATTCAATTTTGATTATTCATCCCAGCGAATTATTGATGTTATTGCTTTTTTTGCTGACAAAACAAATTTGAGATGAAATAACCAGTTTATATTTTCAAAGTGGAAACATCATGAAACAGTGATAAACTGATAAATATGAAAACAAAGAGATTTTTTTTTAAATTAATTTCTCGTTGGAAATCGCGCTTTATGATCAATAATGCATCTGAAAAGTGAAAGCCGACGACTCGAACCCACAACATGACATGTTTCGCCTATTGGTAAAGAAGGCTCCTCAGACATATCGGATATGGGACGGCTTCGCTATCATCTAACTTTTACTCTTTCAAATGCAATTTGTTTTTTACAATTCTGAATGTTTTCTTCAGTAATTGTATGGTTTTCATGACAAACGCTTAGCGTAGTCTTCGAAAGTTATGAGTTTGGCTCTGAACACTAACACGCCGTGACAACACTTTTTTCCTTGTGTTTTTCAAGGACGTGGATTTTTTAACCCTGCCATTTATGTCGAAGGTCATACTAGAGTGGTTTCATTTAAACTTTTAGGAATTCTTAGTTCGAGTTCCCCACTACATCAACTTCATGATATTGCTCTAATATGGAACTCGACTTAAGAACTCTGTGATGCTGTGATTTTAACTTCAAAAACATGCATTTCGCAGTGATACACACAGAAAAATATATGTTAGAAATATGTTTGGATCCAAACAAATATTTGTTTGGGACAGATTGCAAACAAATATATGTTTGGATCCAAACATAATTTGTTTGTGTCCAAACAAATATATGTTTGCAACATTTTGTAACATATCTCAATTTAATATGTTTGGGTACCAACATATTTTTTATGTTAGAACATATTTTTTATGGGTGGAGAAGATTTTGGTCAAAGAGAGTAACAACAGGGCTCTCGCAGCTGCGGAATGCTGGTTTATAATAAAGAGTTGTGTGCATGGGCATTGTTCCGATTTCGTTATGATGTCGGTAAGGCTTTTATTCCCTACATTTTCATCGGTCTCATCGTCTCACCATCACATTGACAATGTATCAACAAACCACAACACAACCCCACGATAACATTGAGTCTTTCCCAGCAAGCATTTTTTATCGCCCATTACCCGAAGCAGTCACTCCCAGGCGATAGAAATGCACATCCGCGATCTCGCATTCTAATTGAAGTAGACACACCGTTCGGGAAGAAATGAACCACGTCCACGACATTACTTGTAAATGCCGCTTTCGGGACTTCCTAGAAGTACTTTAGCGATAAAATTGGTTGTGACGAAAAAAAATTTATTTATTTTGTTTTTCTTTTTTTCTTTTTTTATTATTCGAATTATTTTTCCAAAGTACCCAAGGTTTTAAAGAACTATTCTTAGTTGAAATTGTCGTCTACATTAATGTTGTAATTTTAAAAATGTGATATTGCCTGGCCTGGGAATCAAACCCATGACGTTAAGAACGCAAAGCAAACATGCTAACCACTGCACCACCGCACCATATAAACATCGGATAGAGTAATTTCTTATATTAGTTCAAGGTTGTACACGCCTCAAATGAACGTAAACAATCGAAGTGTCAAAGTGATCCGAGAGCAGGTCTTAAAGTGAACTTATCCGAAATTTTGTGTGGGAGGTACCCGAAGGAGTGGACAAATATAGTCCATATTCAAACCTGATCTATATCTGGTAGAAATATTAGGATGTGCAAAGTATGGACTAAATCGGCCACACCCTTCAAGGGTTATCGTGCAAACAACTTTTTCGAACGTTTTTGAACTTTTGTGGGGGAGGTACCTGAAGGAGTGGACCGATATGGCTTATCTTCGAACTTGAACTATGCTTGGACAAAATAATACTAAGGTCAAATGTTGGACCGATTCGGCAGATCCGTTCTAAAGTTATCTTGCGCTCCAACTACCTCACACAGTGTCATAGGGGTTTTTTATTATTATTATTTCTTTATTAGTCAATGGAATTCAAAAAAATCCTTACAGACTAAGATAACAATTCAAATATAGTAAATATTAAAATTACAAATTTGGATAAACATAGTACAATAACGATTTAAACACATCTTTTGATGTACTAAAGTCAATACCAGGCTTAGATTCTCTTTGAAGAGCTTTGTTTGCTGCATTCAAGTGCAAAAGGGTGCGAGTTATTGGCCCATTTAGGGCATAATTAGTTCGATGGAAAGGGATATAAAACAAGTTCACTACACGTAAGCTTCTTGGTGGTACAAATAAGGGCACTAAAGTCAGCAAATCTGGACAATCAATAAAATTATTTACTAAATCATAGACGAAGCAAGCAGATTGCAACTTTCGACGGGATTCCAAACTTTGAAGTCCTAGTAACAAAAACCTGGATTTATAATCCGGAATTTCTGTTGGAAACAACTTTCTGAGCGCAAACTTTTAAATTCTTTTGGATTTTTTCAATTTTTTTTTTTGCAACTTTCATGCTATTTTCTCAGGAAGTATGGACTTGCCCCTAATGAAACTTGTACCGTCGTATGGGAGGCAGTGAATACAAGTTGCTAAAACAAAAATCAAAGCGATTCGAGAGGTGGACCTAAACTGAACTTTTCCAAAATGTTGTGTGGGAGGTACCCGAAGGAGTGGACCGATTGAGTCCATATTTAAACCTTATTTAAGTCTGGTACACGTTTCACGATAGGCAAAGTATGGACCAAATCGGTTACTCCCTTCAAGAGTTATCGTGCGCACAAATTTTCCGAACATTTTCGAACTTTTGTGGGGGAGGTGCCGGAAGGAGTGGACCGATATAGCCCATCTTCGAACTTAAACTAAGTTTGAGTAAAATATTACGAAAGCCAAAATTTGAACTGAATCGGTTTATCCGTTCGAGAGTTATCGTGCGCTCCAGCCAGACAGACAGACGGACGGACATTGCTCAATCGACTCCAAATTGTCTGAAACACATTTGCTCCAAACATACTTGGGGTCTAAAACCATTATTTCGATGAGACACATTTTGCCCGTATGAAAGTGTATATGGTAAATTTCAAATTGCATTTTCAATACCATTGACAAAAAAAATTAAAATTTTTTTTGCGAGCACATCCGCGTTTTTTGGGACTTAGGTTAAGAAAAAAATTGTGGTTTCAAATATGTTCGCGTTCACAAAATTGGATGCTGCACCCAAAAGTTATATTGGGTTTTATTTCCTTATAAAGAAAAAATATTTAAAAATTCCCTTTGGGTTTTAATAAGAAAATATATGTATAAATCGTTTACAGAATGTTATATCCATCCGCTGATGTTAAAATATTTCTAAATTTGTTTTTATTTTCGCGGAAAATCCAAAAAATAATGAAAAAATCTTAGAGTAAATTTAATTTATTCTAACTCAGAGTTCATATAAATCTCAAAAAAATAAATTTAAAATTTCTACAGCATCTAGACAACGCATAGAAATATGTGAGACCAAAATTATAAAGATTGGGTTCATTAGATGCATATTACAGCAACAACAAAAGACAAAAACTTATTGTGGAAATATTATTTCAAAAATATATTTTTTGGTTTAATACGAAAAATTGAAGAAACATTTTTAGGAGTTATTCTACCATTTCGCTAAATTTCCATACAAAACCTTAAGTAATTTTCTAAAACTTCTTCGAGGAAAATAGTTTGTCATCGTGAAAGTATATTTGTTTAGAATGATAAGCAATAGAGTTAAGAAGTACAGAGTAACATTGAAATCACAATCAAAGAAAAAACACAAAAGTTAAAAAGCGTGTAATTCGCGAATACGTTTAAATCAGTTGAGGTGCATGTGCTTTTCGGATACAGGGAGTCCATGTCTATCAATATGCATGGATTTTCCCATGTTTTATTCAGCGGCCAAAGCGTGCCATCTTACTATTCAAAAAACATTCAAGTGGTCAAAAATTGCGCGATGTGCATATGATTATAAGGTGCATCCGATTTCAATGGCCGCCTATTAAAAATACGTCAATATAAATGATTTTAGACAGATTCGTCAAGAACTGCGGATGTGCCACCACATCCTATTTTGGGATAAATAGGGATATTACTCCCGAATCTTTGTAATTTGTGACACACCTTTTTGGCAAATATTATAATCGCGTATAAAGGATTACATTTATGTAAAAATAATCAAAGAAAATCGCGGTTCAATTCGCGGAGTTGTCAAAATATATTTTTGCAGAATTTCCTACTTTCAATGTATCTATATCCGGCGTTTTAGTTGATGGATTCGAACGCGAAAGGTCTTATTAGATCCGGCACGTAAAAAAACTAAAATCACGCGGGGTTCAGGGGTACCTGTACGACAGTTGTAAATTTTAAAGCCAAAAAATAGGTTTTTTTCAGAAAATTTACGCACCAAATTTTGGCTTTTGGACTCCTATTACTAGGAAGCTGTACGGAGCACACTCATGAGATATACATCGAACGACGTAGAATCGCGAGTTCTACAATCCTGTAACAAGTTTGAAAATATTATCCAGTTGCACCATCTAATTATAAGAAAAATTCGAAAAACACTGAAATCAAAACTTCAAAATGTCAGCATCAATTTTAGTGGGATGTAGTGTATATATCGAAAAGTCATGCACTAGAACCATGTTTCCCAAGGGATATTCTTTAGTTCTTTCTTTGAGCACAGGTTTGAATTTTGCGTGGTTTGGCCAGAAATCAAGAAAGAACACAAAAAAACTTGTTTACTTCAAAACATTTTTCCCATTTTTTTATATTACCACCAACGCAGCATACCAATTATTTGGTATGGTCCATATCATGAGATCGTGGCTAAAACACTTCAATTAATATAAATATATTCATATTTTATAAAATACTAGCTGACCCGGATCCGCGTTGCTGTCCCGTCGTTTTAGATTTCCGTGTAAGCCTTTGTAATCTATTTACAATTTATCAGTTAAATATTGATCCCTCTAGATTTTCGAACCGCATTGTTGGCCCGTCGTTTTAGTGACCAATGTTGTACTGTATTCTAAAATGTGGGATTGATCGCGCTTTCCCACCTATTGGAGCCCGGGTTAAAAGCGTTTTTTAGTCACGCTTATTAAAATTAAGGATATTATCTACAATTATACATTTTTGAAAAATTGGGTTGATCGCGATATTCCATTTCCGAGATGACCATTCAAGATCAAGACAGTAAAAATCATATTATTGCAAACGTTTTTTAAACAAAACGTTCAAAAATAACTTTAATTTCACGATTTCTTAAAAAAGTTTGTGGGGGAGGTACTCTGGTCACTCCACTGACCACTATAAAAAGTAGTTAAAAACCTATTCTCAGACCTACAAACTCCACATACAAAATTTCATCAAATTCGGTCCAGCCGTTTCGGAGGAGTTCAAAGCCGAACACCGTGACAGGAGAATTATATATATATAGATATTAACAGTTCGCGACTTATTAAACGGTGAACCTCAACTTCAACGGTTGTAAAACTTTTTTGAATATTACCATATACCCTCGTTAGCATAAATGCTGAGGGTATAAAAAAATATAATTAATATTATTTCTTCTTTTCTTCTTCGCCAGCTAAGTTGGTTAACAACAACAAAACAAGAAACACACGAGTTTGACGCATACATGCCACCAAAGCCTTCTTCGCTTCTACGTCTTCTATTATACAATTCCCACAGCCGCGAGAGCACTGTTATTACTCTCGTTGACAAACATCCTCTCTCCACCCATGAAAAAAATGTTCTAACATAAAAAATATGTTTTACCCAAACATATCAAATTGAGATATGTTACAAAATGTTGCAAACATATATTTGTTTGGACCCAAACATATATTTGTTTGCAACCGGTCCTAAACATATATTTCTTTGGATCCAAACATATTTCTAACATAAATTTTTCTGAGTGTACACATCGACCAATAATGCTGACAGTCATCGATGGCTATTTCGTCAATATTAAAGTCTAGCTAAATAATTGCTTTCCTAATCTCTAAATACTACTTAATATATTGTATGTATTTCAATCGTTTTAGCTAAATACAAGTTTTTATTTGCCAGAAAATTATCCAAAAAGTGCGTTGACTGCCAGTTTTGAACGATGCTGTGTATCCCGCTTTAGTGATGTTCTCATATGGTTTGCAAAGTGATCATTTATAGGTTTTTTCTCCAGTTCTTCTCCCTAAAATAGCGTTACATTAGGAACGTTCCTGTACTATTTTAATAATAAAACTATCAAAAGAGCGAGCTGTCTAATGTTATTTCCCCCACAAACTTGTTCAAAGAGAACGGTAACGAAAATATTGCAACAATTTAAACACATTAGCAAAAATGTCAAAATCAAAGTATCAGCCAACCAGATGCCAGCAAGCATGCTGAGTAGGTGGCATGTCATAACGTCCAGGGTCATAATGTCCATGGACGCTATGACACCAAAAAAAGTGTCGTAGCGTCCATGGACATAATGACACATTTGGGAGTGTCATAAAGTCTAAAAATTTGCGACACTACGTCCATGGACATTATGACACTTTTGGAGTGACATAATGTCCAAAAATATCAAAACTTAACATTTCGATGAAAAGAACCGTTATTTAGTGAGTAGTTTACTCAGAAGCTGTTTTGTGATGTGCCATTGAATTGGAGATTCATTCTGAAAGTGTCTGTTGGTTCCACTACACTCAGGCTATTGTGCGTAAAGTACAAAAATCAAGGGCTTCGGAAATGTTGTAAAGCGCAAAGAAGAATGCAGAAAGTGGTACAGAAAATTTTTAAGTCTACCATTAGCAAATCCAGAGCAAATTGAAGAGATGTTTTTAACACTTAAAAATTAATTAGAGAATTTTTCCCAAAACGATAAGGGAATTTTTAATACATTTCTGAAATACTTCGAAAAACAGTGGATGAGAAAGGTATGACAAATTATTCTCGGTGGTGGTGAGCAGGATAAAGGGAATGAAAAATCGGCGGCCGATTTTTTATTCCCTTTGTTTATGACGAATAAAGACGGACGACACTGTGAAGAAGTCGGTGCGGAAAACCGTAAATGCAAATGTAATGAAAAATCGGCCGCCGATTTTTCATTACATTTGCATTTACGGTTTTCCGCACCGACTTCTTCACAGTGTCGTCCGTCTTTATTCGTCATTTCGTTTTAAACAATCGTTTATCAATATCGTCTCTATGTTTTGAAATACAGAAGCTAATTGCATTTACCTTCTTCTTAAATTATTTAGGTTACACCTTATGGATTTTCTGTCAGTCTTGAGCATGTGAGGACTACTAGTGCGCTCGAAGGCTATAACTCGAAATTATCAAGGAAATTGGAAAAACACGGTCAATTTTTAAAGTTCCTCGATATGTGTTTTAGGTATCGTTCGGCTACAGGCTTTTTTAAATAAAACTAGTTGTTTATTTTAATTTTGTTTTTATTATCCAATATTTCGATTGGAATCTCCAATCATCTTCAGGGAACTACAAATAATAATTATGTTAATGGATGTAATTACAAAATTATTGGCTGTTAAATTACTTGAAAGAGAGTTTGGTTTAATTGCTTCCAAGAGCTTTCTTCAACTGAAGTTTGTCTCGTCTGTATTTGTTAACCGTGTGTCTATACATTTGAGCACAATTGTCTGTGTCTGCTTTGTAGTTCATTCTAATATCATTTGGAGTGTTTATGATGTGTAACATCTCTAGAGTGTTCCTCGATATTATTCGCGATGAGGATTTCTCATATTCTGTTTCTTTGGCGCAAGCTCCGGCGGGTAATTTGAGTGTTTTGCCGAAAAAACGACGAATTTAAGATAGTAAAAACTGTAAGATCAGTTGTCTTACCGAAAACTCAACAAAGGCGTTATGACTCTATCTGAGTTCTTCGAAGCTATTATAAACAAGGAAAACAACATTGTTAATAATGACATCATAGAGGATGCTGATAGCCAAGATATTTCTGAATCGGAGACTCAGGAGGATGCAGAAACAGCTCCGAGTCAACCTACAGAGGTCCTTAAATGTGTTATTTTTGTGCAGGAACCGAAAAATATTTTGCTTCAACCATGTAAACATTTCAAGATTTGTTCGTATTGTTTTGAAAAGTTAGATGCAAAGTCCAAAACAAATCGATCACCTTTGCTTTGCCCTTATTGCAGACAAATTGTTGAAACAAATTTAAAAATTTATCAATAAAATTATGAATTATGAATACAACTTTTATACCATATTTTTTATTTTTAAAGTGTCATATCGTCCATGGACATTATGACATTTTCAAAAGTGTCACAATGTCCATGGACGATATGACACTTTTTTTGGTGTCATAGCGTCCATGGACATTATGACCCTGGACGTTATGACATGCCACCGCTGAGTAGCATCAGCCAAAATTGTCTAGCAGAAAATTGAAGATGAGAGCGTAATTCGAACCATTTTTGTTTAAAAAAAGTTAAACTTTTCTACTTTTTTGAGTACGGGTATACTTTTCTAGCGCATAATTGGCAAAATAGTTCTACATAGTACCATCTTGCTACTTGAGGAATATAACTATTTTGCTCAAATTATAAGTTTCCGTACAGCAAAGTTGTTTTTACACAGAAAGTTGTGATACTTAAGTACAAGGGATACTAGATAAGTTTAACATTTCATTGGAAAGTTTCACATTTTTTATCATAAACGTACTCAGTATGGTTTGACGTACGGCCATGTGTTGCATTGTTTATAGTGACTTGAAAATTAAATTGCAAAAAAAATTAATTTACTTGAGAACATTTTTGTGACTTGGCATTAATGTATTTTTTTGTGACTTGGCACCAATGTTCGATTTACCTTTGCAGACATCATTGGCTTCAGTAGCGGGACCACCCTGCCCATTCGCCAAACGTGACTTAAATCTTTCTTTCCCGCGGTAGAGAGAGATTTAATTGTTGCCCACGTTTCACTTACTCGGATTCCAGTGTTGTAACTCATCATATGATTTAACCACTTCTTCCTCTTATGTTCACCGACCAAACTGTTAACTTCCAGTGTCAGCTCCTGACTCTGGGGTTGGCTCATCACGCTCACTTTCTAATACCGCTGCCTCTGCTGAAAAGCTTAGTCTCACTTTGGGTATTCGACCGGCATGTATATAGTGAGCAACAGTGATGATTTCTCGGAACCCGAGCATCAGAAGGGTTGGGCAGACCTCTAAAGATGTGATTGGTGTAGCTTTCCCGTAATTGATGAAAGTGCGACGTTCAGAGGTGATGAAAACGGGCGGTCTGCTGATGGAGACAATTATGGGGAGATGGTCTGACCTAAGAAAAACGACGGGTTTACAGGTGACGTCATTTGTCAGATGAGGTGACACAATGGTCATATCTGACGAACTGCGACACTTTCTCTTATTCTGGTGGGAGAGTCCTCATCGACCGTACAAAACGTAGAGCTATCAATCTGTTCAGCCATTCCGAATGCCACAACTCTTGATGAGCATTAAAGACTCCTAAGACCAGTCGGTCATGACCTTCCACAAGCGGGCTAATGTTAATGCTAACCTGGAGTACAGCTATTTATCGGCAGTTCCACACCTGACTGCTACCCCAATACATTCCATTCTCAAGCGAAATTTGTCTGTATAATATAATCTTCATCGACCTTCATCGCCAAAAAGAATTGTTCGCCTCCCCAGCCTTTGATCACCATATTTGCGCGTTCTGATATCTTTCCTTAAAAACGGTTAAGAAAACGGTTTTTTGTTCTAGAACTGCAACTAACAAAGTTTTCAGAAGCGAATTAATTTAATTTGGTTGGCAACTCTATAAACATTTTAACGGTATATATATATAAGTTTAATCGGTTACTTAAAACCGGTTCAAAAATTCGTTTTAATGTCGGAATATACGGTTCAAAAATTAAGATAACCGGATATATCCTCCAAGAAAATTTGTTATTAACGTGTTCATCATTACAAGAGCTATTTGTGGTAATTATTTCAGAAGAACCCCAGATGTCTACATAAGCAATAACCAATTGTTATGTCTACATACATAACCAATAACGAATATACAGAAAAACAAAACATAGTTTATTTCTGAACCAAAACCGATTAAATGTCAAAAAGGACAATGAAAACGGGAAAAAATCGATTAGTTGTCAAAGAGAACCGTACCTAAAATCTTCTGAGCAACATTTTTGAAGAATATTTGGATGCTGAAAAATCTCATCTTGTGGTACTTTCACTACGGTTCAAGAAATAAAGGACGAAAAGGATATGAAAGTCATTGAGTTAGAAGAATGAAATGTTCTACAAAAAGATTCGCCAATCGATTTGAATGTCACCTCAAAATGAAGCTACAACAAAGCCAAACAGATATATGGAGCTATTTTACCAAGTATTATAGGGAAAAAATCAAAAACTTCATAGCGCGATATCTCAGAAACTTGACCTATGCCGAAAATTTGCTTTTGGACTCAAGGACTTTCATATGCAAAAAAATGTTCCACCCCCAGACTTTGAATTCCATTTTGTGTCATAGTGTAATAGGTACAAAAATGTTTGTGTCTACAATTTTTCTGTTTAAAATTCTCTTCAGACAAGTCAATAAAATAGAGAAATGTATAACCACAGCCACAACCTTCAAAATACCGAAAATTGGGAGGTATCGTTATCGGGGGCTATATGAAGCCCGGAACCTAAACCGAAAAATTTTAGTTTGAAGGTTTTTTACCCCCAAGGAAGACTTAATACCAAATTTCAGCCATTTCGGAGGGATATTGAGGGCACAACCTTCAAAATACCAGAATTTCGGAGGTACCGTTCTATGGGAGCTATGTGTAGACGTGGACCGATACCGACAAATTTCTCGGCCAAAACCCACAGGAGGTATCGTTATCGGGGGCTATATGAAGCCCGGAACCTAAACCGAAAAATTTTAGTTTGAAGGTTTTTTACCCACAACGAAGACAAAATGCCAAATTTCAGTCATTTCGGTGGGATATTGAGGCCACAACCTTCAAAATACCGAAAATCGGGAGGTACCACTCTATGGGGGCTATATGAAGACGTGGACCTATACCGACAAATTTCAGGTGGAATGTTTTATACCCCCAACGAAGACAAAATACAAATTTTCAGTCAATTCGCTGGGATATTGAGGCTACCATTTCAAAATACCGAATATCTGTAGGTACCGTTCTATGGGGGCTATATGAAGACGTGGACATATGCGGACAGATTTCAGTTGTATAGTTGCATACCCCTAACGAAGATTTAATACCAAATTTCAGCCATTTCGGTGGTATATTTAGACCACAAATCCTTGAATATATTTTTGCATATGGTTTTGCATATGCTCAGTTTATGCAGATATGTCAAAATATGTCAAAATATACACGATATGCAAAAATTTCTGGGCCTAATTCGTTATATTTTGTAATAAAACGACTTTCTGTCTAATCAGATTTTCTCTACGACCATCCTAACCATATATGCATTTGCATAGGATTCCGCTGTCTATTCATCAGTACGTTGTAACCATAACAACGCTGTAAGCTGCAGTTGTTGTTGAGCTTAGTTTACTGCTTAGCCTCGGTCATGATATCCTTTCGACTCATGAAATCCACTATTTCCTCGACCTTACCTCGGAGTCTATTGCAATTAAATTGCAAAAAGGATGCATTTTATGGGATTGAAACAGCAACGACGGGTGTTAAGTGTTGCGTGTGCGGCTGCTGTTGGGTGTAATGCGGGGGAGTCGTGTATTCAGATGATGATTACTCACTGGGGGATGCGTTCGCGCAGCATGCAGTAACATAGTCCCTGCCGTAGTTCTTCGCATGGACGAGTCCAGAATAACCTCTGGGATGCAGCCACTTCCGGCATCAATTGCATCTCACCGAAGGTTGGGTGTGGTGGATTCGGATGTGACAAGTTGAGCACATGATATCCTTTCGACTCATGAAATCCACTATTTCCTCGACCTTACCTCGGAGTCTATTGCAATTAAATTGCAAAAAGGATGCATTTTATGGGATTGAAACAGCAACGACGGGTGTTAAGTGTTGCGTGTGCGGCTGCTGTTGGGTGTAATGCGGGGGAGTCGTGTATTCAGATGATGACTACTCACTGGGGGATGCGTTCGCGCAGCATGCAGTAACATAGTCCCTGCCGTAGTTCTTCGCATGGACGAGTCCAGAATAACCTCTGGGATGCAGCCACTTCCGGCATCAATTGCATCTCACCGAAGGTTGGGTGTGGTGGATTCGGATGTGACAAGTTGAGCACATCCATATTGGTCCTGCGTTTTACCTCCCGGCATGGACCAAAAGAATCCGGAGCAGGCATTCCTGGATATGTTGCTACCAATACAGAAAAAAGATACAAATACAAAAATGTGTATACTGAGGTGACAGCCGCTGACCGAAACAGGGACAGGGGGCCTAAAGACCAAGGCGCACCGAAATGCTCATTTTGTACTCATTTTTTTAACATTTTTACCTGCAAAAGTTAAAGTAAAAAAAACTCTCCTCCTCTATGTATGCAAAGAATATTCATATTTATGTACGAGTTGAGTATCAAATTATGAAATAAAACTCCAACATCAAATTATCCGGAAACGCCACCTAATGTTTTCACCTGAAACGCTCATGAATGACAGGCAACATTATTCATCATGAACTCGTAGCTTTCGCAATGTAAATGCATTTACACTTAATAGCGTTAGATTTCGAGTGAATTTCAAATGTTTCAACTTCAACTAACCCAATCAAGTTATTCAGCCCACCACTCTACGAAACTGCCAGCCTGCTGCTGCTTGTGTCAGAACATCCTACGCCCAAGTAATATTTAAGAGGAAAAATGTCTATCTATTGAACAAGTATCACCATTCTGGATGGAAGGTAACCTCAAGTATTCCAAGCAACATTAACTCCTCACACACACATGCGCGCCCGCTTCACCTATCAATAAAACAACATTTGCAGTACAGGATCGGTTTGAGATGTCTGTCTTAACATTGTATTTCGTTTGTTGGAGACTAAGGTGACTGGTCTTTTGTGGGGGTTTCAAACGTGCGGCAAGTCACAACAAGACCTCTAAAAACAAGTTTCCCTCATAATCGGTAAACAACTCCAATCTTGGAATATAAAGTGATTTTCCGCAAACCTGTCTTCTCTGCCTAGTCACAGGCCTGTTTGAGAATATCTAGAAAAAAAAAACATTTTTCTGTGCCTAACATGTGGGATGCAATGTGGAAGGAAGACTTTTCGCAAAAACTGCACATTATTATCGATAAAAATAATTTTATTACACTGTGAAGAAAGAAAGTCGGAATAAGATAGGAAATATTCAAGACCAGCATACAACGGGGTGACATATGGCGATCTCAAGCCTGATTGGCTTTAACACGGAAAATTCAAAGTTCTATCTCGGGCCCTCTTTAATCTCAAGGACTCTGTAGAGCTTCCATTAACAGTCAGTAAAGACAGTTACCTAATATGTAAATGATAAAATGAGAAGGAGATTTGCTGCTTTACCAAAGGGTGTCAGTTCCATTAACTGCCGGCATAAGGAATGATTTATGACCGTGACTCCTTTGTAAATGACTGACAGTTCAAGCCGTGCGTTGCTCCTTTACACCTCGCCTGAGGGGAGGATGTCGCTGAAATGACCCTCGATCGGCAACCAATGACATTATCTGTTTGGGCTTATGAGGGAGGCTCCTCTGAACATATTTGTCGATTGTGCACTGATTCCGACCACTGACTACTCCAAGATATTAGGTGTTGCGTTCGACAGCATGTTTAAGTCGTTCGTGTAAACCACAACTATTTGCGACAAGATCTGAAGTAGGAACAACGTTTTCAAGCCGCTGACCGGCAGCACTTGGGGTGCTGAAATGGAAACCTTGTTGACTTCTTACACAACAGGCTTGGATAGCACACATATATGGTTGCGCTGGCAGAGATACACTGTGAATGCCGTACTTGGAGACCACCCTCCATCCACCGCCAGAAGAACGTCAGCTACCGAGCAAACACGAGTGGTTTTACGCCAGGTTAGGAAAGATATTCATTATCTAGAGAGTGAGAGGTCCAAAGGTGCAAGCGATAATGCATGCTTTAATAGCATTCACAGTCTGATACAGCACAAAGATACGGTGTGGATGCCGTACCCAGGGACATCCCCCATCCATCGTAGAAGAAGAATACCAGCTGCCAAGGCAAACACGAGTGGTTGTAGCCCTGTTAAAAACTGGGCGATTCAGTAATCTCAATTTGTATTGGACACGATACCTAGCGCATGCCCTG
Organism: Musca autumnalis; assembly: GCF_047663935.1. NCBI lineage: Eukaryota > Metazoa > Arthropoda > Insecta > Diptera > Muscidae > Musca > Musca autumnalis. The sequence continues at coordinate 84,167,001 of NW_027411866.1, forward strand.
CATGTGAATTGGAGCCGCATTTGTGTTCCATTTATTTAAAAGCTAAATCCACTCACCTGTCTCCTGATTCTTTATGGGCGCATCCAGTTAGTGTTGGATGTTGACACAGTGGAACCAGATAACTGAAAAAGATATACGAAAGAACATATTTGCGTTGCTATAACAACAGCAACGAAAAGTGAACTGAATCCATTCTGTTTTCCTAAGCTACCTTCACACAAACGATCGATCGCAATCTTACTGCTTATCGCATTTAAACTCGAATAAATTGTAAACTGGATGCCACTGTGGTGCAATGAACATTTGAACCGCCTTGTACGCTGAATGCTCGTATTCGATTCCCATGATAGGCAACATCAAATTTGCATCGGTGGCAAAATCCCCTCAGTGTAATGTTGGTATACATTTCCGGAGTATTTCAGCCATGTAAAACATCTGTACAAGTAATGTCTTCAGACAAACCATTCGGACTCGGCGATAACCTATAGGTCCCATATCATTGAGCTAATGTGAATCGAGATACATTTATTGATATGAGAGAAGTCTCTATTGTCTCTTTTAGGACATAGACAAGTGTTTCTATTCCGTATGGTTTAGTAGGTCCTTATGAAGACTTCGGATACGAAATTACATCAGAAGACGACCAAACCACGTTCACGTTCAAGCTTCCTAGTCGTGAATCAGCGATGAGTTCTCCCAGATGTAGATCTACATTCTTTCTTCCCTCAGACTTTGAGGCCTATCTTGTCGTTGTGGTGGGTTAAAACAAGGTGAAATGGGAAGAAGTCATCGTTCAGCTTGTAATATTATGGATGAATAACTTGTCTAAATTGTAAAGTTTTATATACTTTTCTCTCACAACCAAATTAAATTCCATTTTAAATGAAAGAACAACTATGTTCTCCTTCCTCAGTTTACACAAAAGTTAAACCAAATCCACGGAACTTTCACCCATTAAGAAAATTGACATCAAATTACACTTGCCATTTAATTTTGAATCGATTTGGGGGTACTTGAACAATTAATGACGTAGTCTTTGAAAAACTAATCAATACCTATGTACCTCGCTCAGTCAGCCAGCCAGTGAGCCAGCCTAGCCTTGACACAAATTACTCTGATGTTGATGTTGTAATCGCCAAAGTGGCCATTATTAAGAGTGTAGTTCCAAATGGTAAATTCGTGTTTGGTAACTTGTGCCTGTCCAAATGTTCGCTTGTTCGTTCATGGTGGTTGGCGGCTTATACTTGTCGAGACAAATAAACTAACGAACGGTGGATGAAAAAAAAGTTTGGGTGGTTTCACATTAGGAGCACACGTTTTCCTGTCCTCTAGCCAGCCAAAGACTTCTATCGATGATTGACCAATACAGCTCCAAAACAAGTATTTGCCTATAATTTACCATTTTTTATTTGGGTTGTGGGTTTATAGCCTCTGTCGATATACTAAAATTGATTATACTGTAGTTGTTGCTTGCTATTGTTGTTTTTCATTTGGTGTATATGAAAGAGTTTTCAAAGGAGAAATAAGGCCAAATGTTGTCTTACACGGAACATTGTGGTGACGACAACGCAGATGAGAGGGAGTTTCCAACATTTCCAACACAGAAACACCACCTGGAGATTTTCACATTGCATCGCCGCCGCACGGTATGGGATATCAGTGAGTATTTGGAACAACCATAAAACAGTTTTATATTTTTTCTAAAGATTTTGTGGCTTTTCTTTTGATTTTGGGATATTTATGAGAATCATGAAATGATCGACCCCATTGGTTCATAGCGAATTCTCAATGGAAAATATGTTGGATCGTATCAAACGAACAATAAAATATTTATAGTCATGTGAATTGACTGAATTGATTTTTTATTTTTTAATATGTATCGGGGCTAAGGTAATCGATACGACCCAGGAAATAACGTCCACTCATCCCAGAAGGAAGTAGGAGAGACTTCTTCCTAGCACCTGTATCTTACGTTTTATATAAAGATACAATGTGCTGCCAAAGGATCATGCGAGTAGTGGATCTAGTGGATTGGCATTCCTGCACCTATCTCCTCTCCGCTTGACTTGAGGGACTCTGTTATGCACATGTCTGTAGATCTACCAGCAGCAATTTAGGAGTTAAGTTTTCAGAAAAATTTAATGATTTTCGGATATTTTGTTTCAAAATTCTTAACCTATTCGGATATATGAAAATTTCCGAAATTGTCAGAGTCCATCCAATCTTGTCCGCTGTGCCCTCTTAATTATATATAAGCCTTAAGAGTTTACAAAGGAATGATGTGAAGTTATGTTTAACTTTAAAAAATTAATCACTACCCACCGGATTGACCCGGAATCACGCTACATCAACATTCCGGCTAGCGTCGGCCACCTCAGTGCACATATGTTTGCATTGTATCGTTTCCCTGTATTGGGAGCAGCAGATCCTGGAATGACTGTGCCGGATTCTTTTGGCCGGTGACGGAGTAAAACCCAGGAACAATTTGGATGTGCTCGATTTGTCACACGCATCAATTACACTAAAATTTCGGCGAGATGTTATAAATATCGGGGGTGTTTGCATCTCAGGGGTTATGGTGTTGGTGGGGGCACATATATAATGGGTGTTTTTTTAAGCTAAATAGAACTTTAAATTGTAAAAAGTAACACAAAAAATTAAATTTAGATGAAACTTTTTTTTTTATTTGTTTCAGTATACTCTGACAAATCATCATGAATAGACTCACGCTTGAACAACGCTACGAAATTATCCAAATTTACTTTGAAAATCAGTCGTCGATTCGCGCAACTTATAGACGACTTCGTCATTTGTATGGCGTACATAATCGTCCATACGAACAAGCCATTCGTCAAGCAAAACAAGCAAAATTGCCGCATATGGAGTGAGACCAATCCACAAGAGACCCTACAGACTCCATTACATCCAGAAAAATGCACCGTATGGTGCGGTTTTCACGCTGGTGGCATCATCGGACCTTACTTCTTCAAAAATGAGGCCGGAGCTCGCGTTACGGTCAATGGAGATCGTTACCGCACCATGATCAATGATTTTTTGTTTGAAAATATGGATGACATTGATCCGGAGGAGATGTGGTTTCAACAGGATGGCGCTACGTGCCATACGGCGAACGCAACCATCGACTTATTGAAATCAAAATTTGGCGATAAGTTGATTTCGAGAAGTGCACCTGTCAATTGGCCTCCAAGGTCCTGCGATTTGACACCTCTCGATTATTTCCTGTGGGGCTACGTGAAGTCACTGGTTTATGCTGATAAACCAGCAACAATTGATGCCTTGGTGGCCAGCATTGTTCGTGTTATTCGTGACATACGGCCAGCAGTGCTCGAAAAAGTGGCCAAAAATTGGACGTCCAGAATGCACTTCGTCAAGAACAGCCGCGGTGCCCTTATGCCCGAAATCATTTTCAAATGTTAACGTCACGTATTGATCTTTCGAATAAAAAAAAAATTTGATTACAATTTAATTTTTTGTGTTATTTTTTACAATTTTAAGTTCTATCGGGCTTAAAAAAACGCACTTTATATCGCGCCTGTCTCTAATTAACCGTACGTGGAATGTATGGAGGCAGCAGTCCGGTTGAGGAACTGCTAAGGTAGAGTTGCTTAACGTATGCATCTCGCCTATTAATAGCTGTACTTCAAGTTTTATGCCCAACACTAGCCCATTAACCGATCTGAGGCTCAATTCTTGTTCTATGATAATTTGAAATGAAAAATTCTTTATAAAGGAAATACATTTCAAATGAAAACACTGTGCAACAAAATGGAGCTCAAAGTCTGGGGGGTGGAAAATTCCTATTGGAGATGAAAGCCCTTGTTGAGTATATACAGAACCCCGAAGGACAGATTCGCCGTGAGTCGAACTTTCGCGATATGGCGTGATGAATATTTTGCTGGAGACCCTAAAAGTCATCTGGAATCAGCGTTATATCTTTGTTCGCTGTTTTTTAAGCTTATATTTAAGATGACATGTCTTCAGTCAAATCAAATGAGGATTTTTTTCGTAGAACAATTCGACCTTCTAACTCGCTTCCTTCAATGTCCTTTTCGTCCTTAGCGTAATAAAAGTGGTACAAGATGACATTTTTCCGCTTCGAAATATTCTACAAAAATGTGGCTCGGAAGATTTTAGGTACGGTTCCCAAAGACATAAAATCTATAAAATCTTGTTTAAGCGGTTGTTTTTCACTTTTACCCGAATCTTGCTCAGACAGCCCTATATCTATTTATTTCAATATATTATTGTTAACCTATTGGTGACCGAGAATTCTCGGAGTCATTAAAACTGTTGCATCTCGTTTTGCTAAGCACGTTAATTTAATAATTTTTTGGAATAAAGATCCGGATATCCGAATTATGGAACCCGTTATTCTGATATTAAAACCGAATTTTTATCCGGTTTTTATGAACCGATTAACCGTATATGTATATCATTTGAAAGCTATTAAAATTGTCAATCAGATATGATTAATATGCATTAGACATTTTAAGCGGCTTTGGTGCTGGAACAAAAAAACCGTATTTTCGAACCGTTTCTTAACGTTTGTGAGGATACATTTCTGTGCGTGAAAAAAATTATGATCATGACCTGGGGGGTGGAAAATTCTTTTTGGAGGTGAAAGCTCTTTGTGAGGACATACAGAATCCTGAAGGGCAGATCCGCCCTGAGTCCAACATTTGAATTATGGCGGGTTGAATTCTGGGATGGTGACCCATTATTGCAAGTGTAAAAAGGTACGTAACTGAATTTCAAGTGGGTTTAGGGTTCACAGTGAAATATAAAAATATTTTTCATTTCAAATTTTCATATAACAAGAATCCAGCCCCTGATCCCCTAATTATCATCATGACTTGTGTCGTTCGGTTCTAGGTAATGGCCAGAGGGGCACGGCGCTGGTTGAACAGATTACAGATCTACAGTTTGCACGATCAGTAAGGACGCCCTACCAGAATTGGCGGAGAGTGTCATAGCCATAACCATTGTGTCACCTGTGCTGACAAATGGCTTCACCTGACAACCCGTCGCTTTTCTTGGGTCAGACCATCTCCCAATACTTACTTACTTAGCTGGCCCATTACAGAACATTTGTTCTATAGGCCGAACTAAGAAGAGATCTCCATTCCTCTCTATTTGTTGCTTTGCTCTCTGGAATACCGCGCCTTGTCATCTCATCATCCACTTGTTTGCGCCATCTATTCCTTGGCCTGCCAATTCTGCGTGCACCGCCATGTGGCATGTATTCATACGCCTTTTTAGTGGGTTCATCATCGCTCATTCTTTTGATATGGCCTAGCCAACGCAATCGCTGCATCTCGATACGTTTAACAATATTGATGTCGTTGTATAGCAGATACAGCTCGTGGTTCATGCGACGTCGATATTCACCGTCAACGCAGATTGGTCCGTAGATCTTTCGAAGAATTTTTCTCTCAAACACACCAAGCACTGCCATGTCTGCTTGCGCAAGTACCCAGGCTTCGGAGCCATACATCAGCACGGGTAGTATCAGTGTTTTGTAGAGCGTTATTTTTGTTTGACGAGATGTGGCTTTGTTTTTAAACTGCTTACTTAATCCAAAGTAGCATCTGTTGGCCAATACAATTCTTCTTTTTATTTCACAACTGATGTCGTTTGTTGTGTTGACGGAGGTGCCGAGGTAGACGAAGTCTTTTACTACCTCAATATTATAGGAACCAACTTCCACAGTCGGTCCGAGCACAATGGACGCATTGCGCGTCGACACCATCAACTTGGTCTTCTCACCGTTTACCGCCAGACCCACTTTAGCAGATTCTCCTTCGACTTTTATAAAGGTATCAGTTACTTCTTTTACTGATCGACCCATGATGTCTATATCATCAGCATAAGCAAGTAACATGTGACTATTGGTGTAGATTGTGCCACTTCTTTTGACGTTTGCCTCTCGTATAACCTTTTCTAGCAGGATGTTGAAGAGGTCACACGAAAGGCTGTCTCCTTGTCTGAAACCTCTTTTGGTACCAAACTCTTCGGAGAGGTTCTTTCCTATTTTAACTGAGGACCTCGTGTCAGTTAAAGTCATTTTACAAAGCCGGATGAACTTTGCGGGAATACCAAATTCAGACATGGCTTGGAATACCTTTGAGCGCAGCGGACTGTCGAAGGCTGCTTTATAATCGACAAAAAGGTGGTAGGTGTCGATCTGCATCTCTTGGGTCTTCTCCAGGATTTGCCGCAGGGTAAATATCTGGTCAATGGTGGACTTGCCAGGTCTAAAGCCGCATTGGTATGGTCCAATAATCTCGTTGACCATTGGCTTTAGTCGTTCGCACAATATCCCTGACACGATCTTGTAGGCAATAGGGAGTAGACTTATGCCCCTATAGTTAGAGCATACAGTCTTATCTCCCTTCTTGTGGACGGGGCACAGGATACTCAGGTTCCAATCGTCGGGTACTCGTTCTTCCTGCCAGATGGTGCTAACTAGCTGATGAATACACCTTATCAGCGTGTCGCCTCCGGTTTTGAACAGCTCGGCTGGTAAGCCATCGGCCCCTGCTGCCTTATTATTCTTCAGCCGATTTATTGCTGTCTTTACCTCATCTTGGCTGGGCGGTATACATTCAATACCATCTTCTGGAATTGGGACTGTGGTATCTTCGTCGTCTTCGCTGCTATTGGATACCAACAGATTTGAAAAATGTTCTTTCCATATCCTGAGTACACTATCTGTATCAGTTACCAAATTACCTTGCTGGTCTCTACAGGAGGATGTGCCTGTACCAAAGCCGTCAGTTTGATGCTTGACTCTTTGGTAGAATTTTCGGACTTCATTCTGGCTCCTGTACATCTCGATTTTTTCACACTCCCGCTTTTCCATCTCTCTCTTTTTCCTGCGGAAAAGACGTTTCTCCTCTCTCCTTTTCTCCCTGTATCTCTCTCGTGCGCTACGCGTTGCTACGGATTGTAAAGTAGCCTTATATGCCGCATTTTTCTCTTCGGTGGCAGCACGACACTCCTCATCATACCATGGATTCCTTGGTGGAGGTCTCTGGTATCCAAGTATGGATTTTGCGGCTGTTTGCATGGAGTGGGCAATGCTTTGCCATTGCGCTGATATGTTATCGGGATGAGGAGGGCTTTGATTAAGCAATTGGGCTAGTTGAGTGGAATATGCTGTGGCTATCTGTTGTGATTGCAGCTTACCGATGTCTAACTTTCGTGTTGTGTCTGTTCGTACTTTGTTTGCTACGTTTAAGCGGGTGCGTACCTTTGCTGCAACAAGGTAGTGGTCCGAATCAATGTTTGCGCCTCGGAACGATCGTACATCCAGCACGCTCGATGAATGTCTTCCATCTATCACAACATGATCAATTTGGTTTCTTGTTTTCTGATCTGGAGACAGCCAGGTGCCCTTATGAATATCGAGATGATTAAATCTGGTACTGCTAACTACCATGTTTTTTGCAGCTGCAAAGTCTATCAGTCTCATACCATTGTCAGATGTTTCACTGTGGAGACTGAATTTCCCGACTGTTGGGCCAAAGATATTCTCCTTTCCAATTTTGGCATTAAAATCGCCTAGAATGATTTTAATGTCATGGGCAGGGCAACGGTCATATGTTTCTTCTAAGCGCTCGTAAAATATATCTTTGGTCTGTTCATCCTTTTCTTCAGTGGGAGCATGAGCGCAAATAAAGCTGATGTTGAAGAATTTAGCTTTTATTCGAATTGCAGCAAGTCTTTCATTCACTGGAGTGAAGCTGGATACAAGATGTTTTAGTCTCCGACTAACTACGAATCCACAACCAAACTCATGCTTTACGTCATGGCAGCTATAATACAGTGCGTCACCTTTAGGTGTTGTTGTGACGCCTTTCCCAATCCATCGTATTTCCTGTATGGCAGTAATATCGGTCTTGTACTTTTCAAGTACGTCTGCCAATGCGAAGACTGCACCTTCTCTATAAAGAGTGCGAACATTCCAGGTGCAGATTCGCAGATCATGGTCCTTAAAACGTTTGCGGGGTTCGTCAACTTTAGAGGGGTTTGTTTTTCTTTTCTTTCGTTTTTTCATAGTAGGCTGTTTTTTTCTAGGGGAGGGTTACTAACCCGACGCCCAAACCCAAGTTTTTAACGTTCTTATGGGTGAACGCGCGGCACATGTTAGCTCACTACCTTTAACGGGTGTTAAAGGCAGTTCCCCAGGTGACACCACGGGGAGGTCAGTGTCCACTTGGGATGAAAGAGGGACCAAGATAAATCCTGGGCTTTGCCATGTTAAAACCGGTCAGGACCGTTCCTTGGTATCTTCCATCCCCTACGTCACCCCCATCTCCCAATAATCGTCCCTAACAACAAACCGCCTGCTTCATTACCTCTGAAAGCCCCACTTTTGTGGGAAAGCAAGAGAAACTAATTGGCCCAGTTTTAGAGAGTTCACCGCTTCTGAGAAAACTGCCCATCACAGCTGCAGCCATTCGCATATAAATGCGGCTCGAAAACCCGAAGTGAGATCAAATTTCCCAGCAAAGTCGGAGGGACTAGCAAATTAGCGTGATGACCTTCGCTGCGCTAACCCTAGCGACCCAGAGTTAGGAAACTTAAACCGCAAGGTTGATCGGAGAGCACAAGCAGAACAAGTGGCTAGATCAACTAAAGAGTTGCAATATTGGGGCCGGATTAGTGAATTGTGGGCTACGGTTAAGCCACTCTCGAATCCTGGAGAGAAGGAGGATATGACCTATGTTGCGTTTGACGACATTACGACATGTTGCGTTAATCGACATTTTGTCGAGCACACCGGGAAGTGACAGGGCGAAGAGAACAGCACTACATCGCATTAGATCTCTTCCAACCGAGGAGGAACCACCACAATTCACAATGGATGATGCTGCGAATGTCATGCGAAGGCCCTAATCGAATCTCCATGGTAATACTGAAACAGCTGCATGAGCCGGGAGTTGAATAAATTATCAAAGTTCTCAACCACCTTCATTGTGTCTGAAATCTGGAAAATTGGTGGTCCCGCTACTGAAGCCAGTTAAGGATTGCAGCAAAGGTGAATCGTACAGACCGATTTCGCTTTGGTCACCCGTACCAAAAAGTCTTGAGGCTTTACTCCTCCCCATCGTCCGAAATAGCTATCCATTTGCTTTCATTTCCATGGATCTCGTAAGCAGCACTTCATTCCATCTTCCTCTATATATATTCGTCGAGGACTCAACCATAACATGCCGTACCATAGGAAAATATTTGGGACTCTCGTCTAATCAAAAAGCTTCGATACTGTCAAGCACTCCACGCTGTTTGGGGATATGGCGCAGACTTCACTCCGGCCAAGTTTGAAAAGTTGGATTATCAATTATATGTGTGGATGTCAGTCCAAACCCTTAGAGTGGAACAGGGAGTTTACATGCTTAGAAATTGCTAAAAGTTGCTGAAAGAATTTTTCCCAGCAACATTTAGCAAGTTCGATCAGCTGTTTTTCAATCAGCTGCGCAACGTTTATTTTATTTTTGTGGAAAAATACTATAAATATTACGATTCAGCTATGTATATTTATTATTTTATTAATATATTTATTATTTTTTATTTATTTTGGTTAAAATTATTTTGCTAGGGTTTACTAAATGCTGTCTTTTAACTTTTTTTCTCTATTTTCGTATCAATGAGTAAAATCTCTCCTACTCTCTGAAAAGAAGTTACTGAATAATTCAGATCTGAGCAAAATCGAGAGAGAGGCAAATTTAAGAGAGAATTAATATTTAATTTTTCTTAATGTTTCATTGCATATTTCAACATTTGTTAAACATTAATGTTGTCTAAAATCATCCACAATGCAAATTATTAAAAAAATATAAATAAAAAATTGCATAAACTTTTAATTGTTCATGGTTCACAAAAAACTAACTAACAATTTGCCTATGTGCTAGCACAAAGGCGTGCTCACCCCTACTGAATAATTATTACTGAAAAAGTAAAAAGGCACAACTAATGCCATTCTCTCGTTGCAGTACTTGCTCGGATGTTACCGTGAGAGTCAACCCAATCACCTGTAAGCAGGGATATTCATGATATCAATGGTGTGCACGGCCATCCACTGGTGGTTTCTGTAAAATACTCTTAATTTCATTAATTCAACAACACTTGGGCGTTTAAGTATTTTTTGTAATAATTCTTTAATAATTCATTTGTAGCAAGATTTTAAATAACATTAGTGCTTAAAAATGTTTAAATATGTAATGAAACAACAAGAAAAATTAAATATTAATTCTCCCTTAAATTTTCTCTTTTCCTATTTTGTTCACCATTGATGATATAGAGTAGGGGTGAGCACGCATGTGCTAGCACACAGCCAAATTGAGAGAACATACTCTTAGTTTTTTGTGAACCATAATTTATGGTTTATGGTCCATAAACAATTACAAATTTATTCAATTTTTTATTTATAATTTTTAGTAATTTGCATTGTGGACGATTTTAGACAACATTAATGTTTAAAAATGTTGAAATAATTAATGAAACATTAAGAAAAATTAAATATTAATTCTCCCTTAAAGTTGCCTCTATCTCGATTTTGCTCAGCTCTGATATAGAGAGAGAGGTCCAACTATATAAGAGAGAAGCTCAACAGGTCTATCAGGCATGTATGGACAACATCTCGCAGAAGCCATAAACAACATAATGATGCAGCCGTCTAACTGGATATAGGGCAAGGATTAAGTATTGATGACACCGTGCAAATCATCTGCCCAGCATGCGGTACAGGTCCGCAAAATACCATGCACCTTTTCAATTGCCCCCGCGCCAAACCTACTCAACTAACACCAGTAGCTTTGTGGATACAACCCATCAAAATAGTCACATTTCTAGGCCTGGAGATAGAACCAGAGCCTGATTATGCAGAAAACGAACATAAAATCATATAATATGTATGTTGTTACAACAACAGCTAATTTATTATATTGATATACAGCTAAAATAATATTTAAATAAATGTACCACGATTCTGCATGGGATTTGTCCCTAGATTACCTATATATTCCCTTTTATATTTTAGAACTGTAGTTATCATTAATTCCTTTAAGGGGAAGTGATCGCTCTTAGAATGTCCAAAACGTGAAAACATCAACATCCCAATTAGAATTATTTTTTATGAAATACACAAACAACAAGTAAAAAAGTATCAGTCGGCTTTGCCGACAGAGATATACCCTCAGCCTGTGCAAATTGAAACACTGTTTTTCACAAAAAACTTATGTATTTAGGGGGTTTCAAAATTTTGGTCTCGTATGAACCGACAAAAATGTTGATTAGGATTAAAGTTCAAAAATTTTGCTGAAAAGGTACTTAAAGGAATGGACCGACATAGACCATGGGGGTGCCATAGGGGGTTTTACACCCTTCTGACTGTTTTCTCAAGAAGTATGGACTTGCCCCTGAAACAATTTTTACCATCGTAATTGAGGCAGCGAATGTAAGTTGCTTCAACAAAAATCAAAGTGATTCAATAGCAGGTCTTAAAGTGAACTTATCCAAAATTTTGTGTGGGAGGTACGGGATGGAGTGGACAAATATAGTCCATATTCGAACCTGATCTATATCTGGTAGATATTATGAGAATGTGTAAAGTATGGACCAAATCGGTCACTCCCATCAAGAGTTATCGCGCCCACAATTTTTCCGAATATTTTTGAACTTTTGTGGGGTAGGTACCTGAAGGTGTGCACCGATATGGCTTATCTACGAACTTAAACTAAGTTTGGAAACAATATTACGAAGGCCAAATTTTGGCCGGAACCGGCATTTCCGTTCGAGAATTATCTTCCACTTCCACCCATAAACATGGTGTCATAGGGTTTGTTTTTCAACTTGCAGGCTATTTTTTCAGGAAGTATGGACTTGCCCCTGAAGAAACTTGTACCTTCGTATAGGGGACAGTAAATACAAGATGGTACAACAAAAACCAAGGCGATTCGAGAGCAGGTCCCAAACTGAACTTTTCCGAAATTTTGTGTGGGAGGTACTCGAAGGAGTTTACCGGTTGAGTCCATATTGGAACCTCATCTAAGTCTGTTAGAAATTTCATAATGTGCAAAGTATAGACCAAATCGGTTACTCCCTTCAAGAGTTATCGTACGCACAAATTTTCCGAACATTTTCGAACTTCTGTGGGGGAGGTACCGGAAGGAGTGGACCGATATAATCCATCTTTGAACTTGAACTAAGTTTGGACAAAATATTACGAAAGCCAAATTTTGGACCGAATCGGCAGATCCGTTCGAGAGTTATCTTGCGCTCCAACCACTACACACGGTGTCATAGGGTTTTTTGTAACTTTCAGGCTATTTTCTCAGGAAGTATGGACTTGCCCCTAATGAAACTTACAGCGTCGTATAGAGGACAGCGAATACAACTTGCGTAAACAAAAATCAAAGCGATTCGAGACCAGGTCCTAAACTGACCTTTTCCGAAATTTTGTGTGGAAGGTACCCGAAGGAGTGGACCGATTGAGTGCATATTGGAACCTAATCTAAGTTTGGTAGAAATTACACGATGTGCAAAGTATGGACCAAATCGGTTATTCCCTACAATAGTTACCGTGCGCACAAGTTTTGCGACAATTTTTGAACATTTGTGGGGGAGGTACCTGAAGGAGTGGACCTATATGGCCCATCTTCGAACTTAAATCGAATCTGGACAAAATATTTCGATACCCAAAATTTGAACCGAATCGATTGATCCGTTCGAGAGTTATCGTGCGCACCAGCCAGACAGACAGACGGACGGACATTGCTAGATCTACTCAAAATTGTCTGAAACGGATATCGTACAAACATACTTGGGGTCTAAAACCATTATTTCGATGAGGCACATTTTTTGTCGTATCAAAGTGTAAATACCCTCTTTAGCCTAAAGGCTGAGGGTGTAAAAATACTCATTTAACATCTGACGAAATACGTACCATCATCGAACGGGATATCGCTAAATTAATTCAGAAATGCGCTAATATTTGGACAATGCCGCAATATTAATTAACACATTAAAATCTGTAAATTGTGTTTATGTATGTATATACATATGTAAATCAAAGTTCAATAATACTGCTAAATAATAAAAATACACATGCTAAAAAATATTTGATTAGAATATTTAATTATTGGCCGATAAGATGGACATTTTATTATGGATTATTTTATTAACAACAGCACACACTAAATAAATAACGACAACAACAAAAAGCGAATAAACAATTACATGTATGGATGAAAAAAGTGACAGTTTTTATGCAATCACATATCGTGATGTAACCTAAAAAGTTGTGCTTTTGGTCTGTAGAAGGTTAATAGCAACAAGGCCTAACTTTTAAGGCCTGCGTACATAAGCTGCTCTGCCTGATTGCCTTGCTTTCCTGCTTCATTTTTGACATATTAAAAATAAAAGAATAAAGAAGGCCGAGGAAATTTCGAACTGGGTTGCCCTTTTCTTTTTTATTCTTTTATCAGAAGTAAGCAAGATAAGCAGGCAAGGCAGCTTATGTACGCAGGCCTTTATACCCTCCGTCACCACTGTATTGAAGTAAATATGACGAATTAGTAACTACTAAACTCTTTCTCTTACTTACTTACTTACTTACTTACTTAGCAGGACCATTACAGAAATTTGTTCCATAAGCCGAACTAAGAAAAGATCTCCAATTCTCTCTGTTTGCTGCTTCGCTTTCTGGAATATCGCGCCTTTTCTTATATTCATCTACTTGTTTGCTCCATCTAAGCTTAGGCCTGGCAATTTGCGTGCACCGCCATGTGGCACGTATTTATACGCCGGTTTTGCGGGTTCATCGTCGCTCATTCTTATGATATGGCATAGCCAACACAATCGTTGCATCTCGATACGTTTATCTATACTGATGTCGTTGTATAGCAGATACAGCTCGTGGTTCATACGACGTCGATGTTCATCGTCAACGCAGATTGGTCCATAGATCTTTCGAAGAATTTTTCTCTCAAACACACCAAGCACTGCCTTGTCTGCTTGCGCAGGTACCCAGGCTTCGAAACCATACATCAGCACGGGTAGTATCGGTGTTTTGTAAATCGTTGTTTTCATTTGACGAGATCGAGGCCAAGGTAGCCTCTTTTGGCCAATATAATTCTTCCTTTTATTTCACAATTGATGTTATTCGTTGTGTTTACGGCGGTGCCGAGGTAGACAAAGTCCTTTACTACCTCAAAATTGTAGGAACCAACGTCAACAGTTGGTCCGATCTCTATGGACGCTTTGCGCGTCGACACCATCAACTTGGTCTTCTCGCCGTTTACGGCCAGACCCACTTTAGCAGATTGCCTTTCGATTTTTGCAAAGAAATCAGTTACTTGACCAATGATGTAAATCTCATCGCCATAAGCAAGTAACATATGGCTGTTTTATATATTGTGCCACTTCTTTTGACCTTCGCATCTCATATAACCTTTTCCAGCAGAATGTTGAATAAGGAGGCGGCCGCCTCCTTGCCTGAAACCTCTTTTGGTACTAAATTCTTCGGAGAGTTGCTTCCCTATTTTAACTGAGGAACGAGTATCAGTTAATGTCATTCTACAAAGCCGAATGAGCTTTGCAGGGATACCAAATTCAGGCATGGCTTGGAATACCTTTGAACACAGGGGGCTGTCGAAGGCTGCTTTTGCCAGGTATAAAGCCGCATTTGCCAGACTTTAGTCGTTCGCATAATATCCCTGACAATATTTTGTAGGCAACAGGAAGAAGACTTATGCCCCTATAGCTAGGGCATACTGTCTTATCTCCTTATCTCAGCCGGTTTATTGCTTTCTTTACCACATCTTGGCTGGGCGTTATATATTCAATACCATCTTCAGGGATTGGATCTTCGCCGTCATCGCTACTGTCGGATACCAACAGTTTGGAAACAATTTCTTTCCATAACCTGAGCACACTATCTGTATCAGTTACCAAATTACCTTGCTGGTCTCTACAGGAGGATGTTCCATCAGTTTGATGTTTTTCTAGAACTTTCGGACTTCACTCTGGCTCCTGTACATCTCGATTTTTTCACACCCCGCCTTTCCATTTCTATCTTTTTCCTGCGGAAAAGACGTTGCTCTTCTCTTTCTCCCGATACCTCTCTCGTGCGCTACGCATTACTACTGATTGTAGATTAGCCCTATATGCCGCATTTTTCTCTTCGTTAGCAGCATGACACTCCTGGTCATACCATGGATTCCTTGGTGGAGGTCTCTGGTATCCAATTTTGGATTTTGCGGCTGTTTTGCTGGTATGTTATCCAGGGAAGTAGCCAGGATTTCGACCAAAATTTTAAAGTTCATTTTAGCGAAAACTTTTTATTTACGTACTATGTAAACCTTGTACATATGTTCAAAACAATGGGTCTATCAATAATTGCATTTATTTTTGGTGTCATGTATCAAATTGGAGATCCTCGTCAATATACTTCAGAAGTAGGCTTAAAATCACAACTAGAGTATATAAGTATCATTCAATTCAGTGATAAGACCAACGTAGTTAAATGACAAAAGAAAGCGAATACAATCGGAAAACCTTAGAACATATCTAAAAAATATTGTTTTCTTTGTTTACAATTTCGAACTATATTGCCCTTTTCTTCTATATTCCAAAGATTTAAATACATAAAGATTGGAAAACTCAATTGTTAACATTTGTCAATACTTGTATTTTTGTATGGACAGATAGAATTCAGGAGTTGTGAAAGTGATGGGAAAAACACCGAGACGCATGTCATCTTTGTTGGTCTTCAATCACGCTGCGGTGTCAGAATATGGTAAATTTTCCATGACCCAAAACTTACACACAGTGTTGTTATATTTTCCACACTACGGTCAATCGTGGTATGTTGACTCCTAATCACGGTTCTGTTTGAATTAATATTCCAATCGTTGTTGTTTTCATAAAGAAACCAATTGTAGTTATTTGGCTAAATGCATCTGTCCATATACCAATTTTGGCGTCCAATCGTAGGTCTTCTCTTAGACAAATTCTCTTTTCCTATCGTGGATATTTTCCTAAATTGTTTAGAAGCAAGCAAAACTCCGGCAAACAGTCTTGAATTCTTTTAAAATTAAATTCTGGTGCCCAATCCAAGATCTATACATGTACATATACAAAAACTCTTAAGCCGTGTAAAGAATTCTTCTTTTCGCAAAAAATCAATGAACACAATTTTCCCAATCTATATTTTTATACCCTCAGCCTCTAGGCACACTTTCATACGACCAAAATGTGCCTCATCCAAATCAATTTCTCCCAAATTTGTTTTTAATCAGATTCAGACAATTTGGAGTCCGTCCGGATCGGATCAACCGATTGGGTCCAAAATTTGGCCCTCAAAAGTAGACCAATTTCGGGTACCCCTCACACAAAATTTTTATTTTTTTTCGAAAAGTGCAGTTTAAGACCTGCTCTCAAAACATTTAATTTTTTTTTTAAACAGGTTGTGTTCGAGGCCCCTGTTACGACATTATATTTTATTCAGGGGCAAGTCCATACTTCCTGAGAAAACTGCGTAGGCTATAAAAAACCGCTAATGCCATAATGTGGAGTGGCTGTTGTGCATGACATCGTTGGTCCAACTTTGTAATATTTCAGCGATGTTATCGGGACGGAGAGTGCTTTCATTAAGCAATTGGGCTAGTTGAGTGGAATATGCTGTGGCGATCTGTTTGCAGCCTACCGATGTCCAACTTCCGCGTTGTATGTGTTCGTGCTTTATTTGCAATGTTTTAGATGGGTACGTACCTTTGCAGTAACAAGTGAGCAAAGGCTATAGTCGGGACGGGGCCGACCATGTGATACCCTACACCACTACCCCATTTGCATAAGCTTTTCACTGGTAAATATTTCTTTTAGGGAATATAAACCGACTACCACCAAAAATAATATGCCTCTTTCTCTCTGGGACCCCCATAAGCAACCAAAATTTCGTGACCATCCAATCAAAATTACGACCTGTAGCTTGATTGCAAAAAATGGAAGAATTGGATGCATTACCGACTATTGTGGTATATTCCTTGTTTGACCACCTTCGCCAACCTGCTTTACACCAATGTAAAGGTAATATTTTCTACTTTCTTTGCCAGGTTTTGCTTTAGATATACCTCTTAAAGAAACAGAGATATTGGCTTTGAAATAAAACGTTGACCTTTCTCCAAATAAGTGTTTGCCCATTCCGACCCCTGAATATTATCCGACCATCATCAAAATCAATAGGCTTCTTTCTCTTTGGGACCCCCATTAACCCCCAAAATTTCGTGACGATCCGATCAAAATTGCGACCTGTAGCGTGATTACATAAAAATCGGAAAATGGGATGCATTATCGACTATTGCCATATCTTTGCTATTTGACCACCTACGACAACCTACTTTACATCGTTGTAAAGGTGATATTTTCTACTTTCGTTGCTAGGTTTTGCTTTTGATATACCTCTTAAAGAAACAGAGATATTCGCTTTGAAATAAAACGTTGACTTTTTCTCGAAATAAGTTTTTTGCCAATTCCGACCGCTGAATATTATCCGACCATCACAAAAATCAATAGGCTTCTTTCTCTGTAGGATTCCCATTAGCCCCCAACATTTTGTGA
This sequence comes from Musca autumnalis, assembly GCF_047663935.1. NCBI lineage: Eukaryota > Metazoa > Arthropoda > Insecta > Diptera > Muscidae > Musca > Musca autumnalis. Next base: position 84,184,644 of record NW_027411866.1, read on the forward strand.
CGATCCGATCAAAATTGCGACCTGTAGCGTGATTACAAAAAATGGAAGAATTGCATGTATTACCGACTATTGTGGTATCTCCCTTGTTTGACCACCTTCGCCAACCTGCTTTACACCAACGTAAAGGTAGGTAATATTTTCTTCTTCCATTGACAGGCTTTGCCGTTGGAATACCCCTACTAGAAGCCAATATATTCACAAAGAATAAAACTTTGAATTTGTCTCCAAATAAGTGTTTGCCCATTCCGACCCCTGAATATTACCCGACCATCATCAAAATCAATAGGCTTCTTTCTTTTTAGGACCCCCATTTACCCCCAAAATGTCGTGACCATCCGATCAAAATTGCGACCTGTGGCGTGATTACAAAAAAAACGGAAAATGGGATGTATTACCGACTATTGCGATATCTCCGTTATTTGGTTACCTACGCCGACCTGGTTTGCATCATTGTAAAGACGGGATCTTCTACTTTCATAGTCAGGCTTTGCTTTTGGAAAATTTTTAACCAAAGCTGTGATATTTGTCAATATAATTAAAATCGCAAGAATGAAAATTGGGGTTTTATTTGCTACTATTGCGATATCTTCGTTGTTTGATCACCTACGAGAACCTACTTTACATCATTAGAAAGGTGATATTTTCTGCTTTCATTGTCAGGTTTTTCTTTTGGTATACCCCATGTAGAAGCTGAGATATTGGCTTTGGAAGAAAACGTTGTATTTTTATCCACCTAAGTTTTTTGCCCTTTCCGACCCCTAAATATTATCCGACCACCACCAAAATCAATAGGCTTCTTCCCCAATCAAATTGCGACCTGTAGCGTGATTACAAGGTTTAGATGGACAGACGGACGGACTGACGGACGGACACACATAGACAGATCGACTCAGCTCGTCGAGACATTCATTTTGGTATATATAAGTATGGGTCTACGACCATTATTTCGATGCTTTACAAACTTTTTGGCCAAAACCAACTTATAATACCCTCCCCACATAGTGGCGTAGGGTATAACAAGGTAGTGGTCCGAATCGATGTTTGCTCCTCGGAACGATCGTACATCCAACACGCTCGATAAATGTCAATTTGATTACTTTTTCTTTGATCTTGTGACATTGGGCGAGTCCATGGGCTCAATTCTGTTTCTGTGAAAATGTGAAATGAACGAGAATCCAGCCCCATGTCTTGCATAAGTGGACGTACTCTTCATAATATATTGGGCTGGGACAGGCAGTAAGTTTAGAATTAGAAGTAGTAAAAAATTTCATTATTTGATTATTACTTGAAAGAGCAAGAAATTTAAAAAAAAATTATGAAGAACGGAAAATTAAAAATTTCATTTGGAGGAAATATCTGGATATTTTGGAGAAAACATTAAATTGTGCCGAAGCACAGAGGGGAAACATAGGCCTAAAGTTGCTCAAAACTCAAAATATGAAAATCGTTTTTTTATGAAAAAAATTTGATAAACGGCAACCAGACTCTTTTCTACATTTGCTATAACCATCCTCGACTTTGTAAGATTAACCAATCCAATGCAGCAGTCGATTGAACTCAGCCATACTGAAAACAAAAAGTAAATTTTCGAAAACTAAGAAATTAGGTGAACATTAAAATGACATTATTTTCGCGAAAATTTATATTTTTCAAGATTTATTGTTTTTGTACAGTCTCCGAACAAGATTAGCATTTAAAATTTTCAGATTGATTTTACATCTTTGCTCTTTAATAATGGTGATACATATCCTCTTTATGAAAAATTTGTATGATAATTTTTAAGATTACTACAATTTCAATAGTGAAAAAGTCTATTTCCCCGTCGTTTCCCGACCATAGTTTCTTCTAATGTTTTATGCGCTTGAGTCTCAAATATCAGATGCAATCATAACAAGTAAAAAAGTATCAGTCGGCTTTGCCGAGAGAGATATACCCACAGCCTGTGTATATTGAAACAATTTTTTTCCCAAAATACGTATGTATATAGGGGTTTTTAAAAATGTTGGGCGTTTGAACCGACAAAAATGATGATTAAGATTAAAGATCAAAAGTTTTTTGGAGGAGATACTAAAAGGAATGGACCGCCATTGACCGTTATGGAAGTGGATCTCCAGCCACAACATATGGTGCCATATGGGGTTTTTACACTCTTCGGGCTGTTTGCTCAAGAAGTATGGACTTGCCCCTAAAAAAACTTTTACCGTCGTAATTGAGGCAGCGAATGCAAGTTGCTTCAACAAAAATCAAAGTGATTCGATATCAGGTCTTAAAGTGAACTTATCCGAAATTTTGTGTGGGAGTTACCGGATGGAGTGGACAAATATAGTCCATATTTGAACCTGATCTATATCTGGTAGATATATTAGGATGTGTAGAGTATAGACCAATTCGGCCACTTCCTTCAAGAGGTACCGTACGAAAATTTTTTCCGAACATTTTTGAACTTTTGTGGGGAGGTACCTGAAGGAGTGGACCGATATGGCTTATCTTCAAACTTAAACTATGTTTGGACAAAATATTACTAAGGCCATATTTTGGACCGAATCGGCAAATCCTTTCGAGAGTTATCTTGCGCTCCAACCACCTCACACGGTGTCACAGGAGCTTTTTGCAACTTTCATACTATTTTCTCAGGAAGTATGGACTTGCCCCTGATGAAACTTGTACCGTCGTATGGAGGGCAGTGAATGCAGGTTGCTTAAACAAAAATCAAAGCGATTCGAGAGATGGCCTTAAACTGAACTTTTCCGAAATTTTGTGTGGGAGGTACCCGACGGAGTGAACCTATTGAGACCATATTGGAACCTGATATTACTCTGGTGGAAAGTTTACGCTACACAAAGTATGGACCAAATCGGTCACTCCCTTCAAGAGTTATCGTGCGCACAAACCTTCCGAACATTTGCGAACTTTTGTGGGGGAGGTACCGGAAGAAGTGGACCGATGTAGCTCATCTTCGAACTTAAACTAAGTTTGGGCAAAATATTACGAAAGCCAAAATTTGAACCGAATCGGTTCATTCGTTCGAGAGTTATCGTGCGCTCCAGCCAGCAGGACAGACAGACAGACAGACGGACGGACATGGCTAGATCGACTCCAAATTGTCTGAAACACATTTCGTCCAAACATACTTGGGGTCTAAAACCATTATTTCGATGAGGCACATTTTCATCGTATCAAAGTGTATATACCCTTCTTAGCCTAAAGGCTGAGGGTATAAAAAATTGCGCATATTTGCGCCATTCCGAAAAAAATCTAATTTTTCTCAACTAAAATATGAAATATTTGTATATGGAATTGCAAGGTTTACTCACACTAAATTTTGCTCCGCCTTATAACCGGGGCTCTTATTTATCAGGCTAAACAAACACCTATCAAATATGTTTGCATTATTCACGGCTTTTCTAATGTGAATTGAAAAAAAATTAATTTAAGTAAGTTTCAAAAAATAAATTTTGGAATGAAATATATGTATATGGGACTACATATACATCTGTACCGATTTGTTTGAAAACTGGCTCAATGTTTTTTAGGCTAGTTCAGGTTGCATGTGTCAAATTTCAGTGATTTTGGTGCATTTTTATCTCATATCAGATGCGAATATATATGGAAGCTGCATCCAAATCTGGACCGATTTTCATTATTTTCTATAGGATTAATTCTTGTACAGAAGATATGCTTTGTGCAAAATTTTATATCAATCGGACTATAAATGACCTTTCTAGGGCTTTTGATCAACTTTTAACACAAATTTCCCCTCTGTGCGAAGATACGTTATTTACGTGCATTGACATTATTTAAGATCTAAACCCAAATTTTTCTGAGGAACAGCATTTTCAATTCCTAATTTAATGATTGGATTCTGAATATCAAAGCCTATATCTTTATCGGAACAATGCCTTCAAGTCTTTAAATATTACCAACATTTTTATTGCTGGATGATACATTTTCTATATCCACAATTACAAATGGATTCAAATGGCATTCATCCAATGCAGATAAACGGAGAACTTGTCAAAACCGAGATCAAATTTTTACATTCAAGATAACATAAAAGAACATTCTGCTACTGAATCTTTATTTAATAAGAACTCACATATTTTCACAACATTAAATTAACAGCCTGTTTCTGCATTTCGAATGAAGAATGTGTGCGAAAGAAACACGTCCAATCTCTTGTGTGTTTTTCAAATTTGTTGTTTGTTTTGAAGCAAAAGCAAAGGTAAAATTATTTCGAAAACTAAAGTTCGGGCGTGTTTCATTCGCACACATTCTTCTTTCGACATACAGAAACTGGCTGTAATAGTGGTGTATGAAATGAAATTCTAAATTCATCCACTATATAAAGTCGGCATCTTCTAATCGCCCGTAAAATATATTTTTGGTCTGTTCGTCCTTGTCTTTAGTGGGAGTATGAGCGCAAATAAAGCTGATGTTGAAGAATTTTCCTTTTAATCGAATTGTAGCGAGTCTTTCATTCACTGGGGTGAAGCTGGAGACCAGATGTTTTAACCTCCGACCAACTACAAATCCGTAACCAAACTCATTCTTTGTGTCATGGCAGCTATAATACAGAGCGTCACCTTTAGATGTTGTTGTGACGCCATTCCCAATCCATGGTATTTCATGTATGGTAGTAATGTCGACCTTGTAATTTTCAAGTACATCTGTCAATGCGTATACTGCACCTTCTCTAAAAAGAGTGCGAACATTCCAGGTGCAGATTCGCAGATCATGGCCCTTAAAATGTTTGCGGGGTACGTCAACTTTAGGGGGTTTGTTTTTCTTTTGCTTTTTATAGGGAGGGTTACTAACCCGACGCCCAAACCCAAGTTTTTAACGTTCTTATGGGTAAACGGCAGCTTCCCAGGTGACACCACGAGTAGGTCCTGGTCTTTGCCATGTTATATCCGGTCAGGACCGTTCCTTGGCATCTTTCATCCCCTATGTCAACCAACTCTTTCTCTATGTGAAGTATAATTCCTTGGAGGAGAATAATGTCTTAACTGATGATAATCACTTTATACAGATAATTTTTTGTGTGGCGGTTTCTACCCATTGAGATACCAAAATACCAAGTTACATCCACTTCAGAAGTAAAATGTAGCAACACTCATTAAAGGAACTCATCGTTGTTCTTTCTATCCTCTGGCTAAACACAATACCAAATTACAGCAATCTCTGTTAAAAATTTTGACAAAAACTCATCGATATACATAAAATTGGGCAGTATCGGTCTTCAAAAAATCTTAAATTGAGTGGTACTCTTACATGGAGCCTTTGGCAAAACATGGACGTAAGCTATCTAATTTTTTGCATGGAATGTTTTGTACCTGTTATAATATTTTTAAAGCTTTCGAAGTGTCGAAAATCCGTGAGTTCCTTTCTAGGGGACTATATAAAGAACTATATCGACAAATTTCTGGTGGAAAGTTTTATACTCCAATTCCAGTTGTATATTGAGGCCACAACCTTCAAAATACCGAAAATCGGGAGGTACTGTTCTATGGGGGCAATATTAAGACGTTGACCTACACCCACAAATTTAAGGTGAAAATTGTTATACCCGCAACGTATACTATATACACAATTCCAGCCATTTCAGTGGTATATTGACCTTTAAAATATCGAAAATCTGGAGGTACCGTTCTATGGGGGCTATATCGACTGTGTTAACAGACGACTTCCAGCAATAATTGGTACAAATTGTAAAAAATTTTAGGGTAACCAGACAGACCTATAATACGAAAAGACGAAAACAGAAAATGTTGTTGTACTAATCAGCGTTACCGTTTTGGGCATTTCGGACCAAATTTGGGCCGAAAACAAATTATTTTTTAAAACTTTGGGCCGTTCATAATAATTTGGTGGCAACGGAATCTTAAGATACTTTCCGCAGTCGGCAGTTCATTATTAGCGACGATCCAAATAATTTAATAATAAAATTGAATGTCTTTGGGTTTACGACTTCTTCTTTGTACATACACTCCGGTTCATCTGAATAGAACCAACCAATATTTGTCTACAAATACCGTTATATCAGACGAATGGAGAGGAATTGTAAATTATAATTTTATGGACATGTAGAGTATATAGTAGCCGATATTTTCAATACCTAACATGTTTCACATATGCGTCATGACGGTACTTTTTACTCGCTTTATTAAAAAATGTCAAAATATTAGCATGTTTTGATGGTTCACCAGGATAGAACCACCCTAAGAATTTACACAAATCCTTTGTTAGATGTGGTAAACTTTAACAAAAAACTATTTATAAGTATAAATAAATGCCGTTAGTGTTGATTGCCAACAAATATTGTGCAAAAATTTGTATTAGGGTCTTGAAATTTGATGAAAATCGAGGCTAAGAGCTCCAAAAAATATTTTTATGAAGAAATCGGTAGAAATAATTTATAAAGTCAAAATTTTATACTGAGTTATGTTCAAAATTGTCTATACTACAATAAAATTACAAAAAAACGTCACATTTGATAGGTTTATGAGTCCGAAACAGAGGAAATATGGTAAAGATAATTCAAAATTCTACCTTTCCAATCCAAAATTTGATATTTTATCGCAAGAAAATGAATACGAATCGATGGGTTCCACCCAGTTTCGTTAGCTGTGGACATCTATAGGTCCAAAAAATAAAGAAAATTCCACCGCCGAACGCTTCATGTCAACATCAAGGGCTTTGATTTAGAAGATATCGCATGACATGGAAAGCACAGAAACAAAGGCGATCTTTTTTGTGTAATAACGGATCAGAAATATTTTTTCGCTACTTATACTATGAGTAAAAGATGTGTGAACATCATAACCATCAAAATTAAACCCTTTCCTTTCGAAAAAATTAACGTCTGCCTTCACCTATCGCTAAGCTCTTTCTTCACATCAAATGTCTTAGAACCTTTTGAAATTCCAAGGACTTGATGGTGACATGAAGCGTTCGGCGGTGAAATTTTCTTTATTTTTGTGACCTGTAGATGTCCACAGCCGACGAAACTGGGTGGAACCCATCGATTTGCATTCACTTTCCTGAGATAAAATAACAATTTTTGGATTGGAATGGTAGAATTTTGAATTATCTTTACCATATTTCCTCTGTTTCGGACTCATAAATCTATCAAATGTGAATGTTTGGTAATTTTATTGTAGTATAGAAAATTTTGAACATAATTCAGAATAAAATTTTGTCTTTATAAATTGTTTCTACCGATTTCTTCATAAAAATATTTTTTGGAGCTCTAAGCCTCGATTTTCATCAAATTTCAAGACCCTAATACAAATTTGTGCACAATATTTGATACCAATTAACACTCACGGTATTTAATTATAATTATAAATAGTTTTTTGTTCAAGCTTACCACATCTAACAATGGATTTGTTTAAATTCTTAGGGTGGTTCTATCCTGGTGAACCATTAAAACATGCTAATATTTTGACATTTTTTAATAAAGCGAGTAAAAAGTACCGTCATGACGCATATGTGAAACATGTTAGGTATTGAAAATATCGGCTACTATATAGTCTACATGTCCACAAAATTATAATTTACAATTCCTCTCCTTTCGTCAGATATAACGGTATTTGTAGACAAATGTTGGCTGGTTCTATTCAGATGAACCGGAGTGTATTTTGTCGAATATTTATACCCTGCACCACAATGTTGAAAGGGTATTATAAGTTTGTTTTGCCCAATAGGAATGTAACATCACGACATATTCGTCGTATCAGGACGAGATAAAGCGATCTAGCTATTCCATATTCTATCCGTCCATTAACAATTTAATTAAAATTCAGGCCGAAATTACGGACTAATCATCACGAAATTGTGTATGGAGGTCGTTTCCGACCGTCATGATCGTAAAATATTTAGGCAATAAAGTGGATCAAAAACAAATTTTTTACCTGATTTGGTAGCTGCTCTGTGGGTCGCAATAATAGTACGATCTCCGAAATTTTAATGCTAGTTTGAGTTTATAACAAAAAAATATTCCTATTTATCATAAAGAACAGATAATATATTGCAGGTTAAATTGACCAACACATTTTCGTGAAAATTGGTAAAATTGTTATACCATATACCACTATGTGGGAGGGTATTATAAATTGGTTTTGGCCAATACTTATATATACCATACTTATATAAACCAAAAAGAATGTCTCGACGAGCTGAGTCGATCTGGCTATGTGTGTCCGTCCGTCTGTCCATCTAAACTTTGTCGGAATTTTGATCGGATCGCCACCAAATTTTGGGAGTTAATGGGGGTCCCGGAGAGGAAGAAGCCTATTGATTTTGGTGATGGTCGGATAATATTCTGGGGTCGGAATGCGCAAAAAACTTATGTGGAAAACATTCAAAGTTTTATTCATATGCGAATATATCCGCTTTTAGTAGACGTAGCCCAAAAGGAAAGCCCGTCAATTGGTGAGGAAAATATCACCTTTATTATGATGCAAAATAGGTTGGCACACATCTCACGTACCCATTTTTTGTTTGAATTGTACTGACGAGTATCTCAGCTTTGGTTGGTTGCGTTTCAATAATGAATACATTCTGAGCTTTAAAATTATCCCAATTGCATTACCAAAATTTGTGAAATGGTTGTTATGTTGAAAAAGACATATTCCAAGGATAGATATTAATAATGAAACTAAATCGTCTAAGCTTTAAATTAATACAAAATTTGTCATTTATGGTCAAATATCAGACTTATTACTAGCGCCTTTAATATTTAAAATTTTTTATTTATTTTGTTTTTCAAAATAGTCAGGCTTAATCCCATAGTCGTTGTTTTAATATTTTATTAAAACAACTTTAATTTATTATTTTTTCCCACTAATAAATTAAAGTTGTTTTAATAAAATATTAAAACAAAGACTATGGAATTAAGCCTGACTATTTTGAACAAGTAAGAAAAGCGTTAAGTTCGGTCGGTCCGAACTTTTTATACCCTTCACCACAAATTTCAGCCATTTCGGTGGATTAATGTGGCCACAACCTTCAAAATACCGAAATTCAGAAGGTACCGTTCTATGGGGGCTATATAATGGCGTAGACCTATACCTACAAAATTCTGGGGGAAAGTTTTATACGCCTAAAGAAGACTAAAAACCAAATTTCATCCATCTCGGTGTGATAATGAGGCTAAAACGTTCAAAATATCGAAAATCGGGAGATATTGTATTATTGGGGCTATATCAACACGTGGACCTATATAAAAATTTTATGGTAGAAATGTTTCTTAGCCTCTGGAAACACAAAATACAAAGTTACAACCGATTCTTTGGTCAAATGGGTCTAATACATTCAAAATATATTAAAATGACGCGTACTTTATAAGGGTCCTTTTGTGGGGGCTATACCAAAACGTGGACCTATATAGCCCAACTTTGGTAGGAATGTTTTCTGGCATCTGAAGACACAAAATACCAAATTACAACCAATTCTGTGGTCAAATGGGTCTAATACATTCAAAATATATTAAAATGACGCGTACTTTATAGGGGCCTTATATGGGGGCTATGCCAAAACGTGGACCTATATAACCCAACTTTGGTAGGAATATTTTTTGGCCTCTGGAGACACAAAGTACGAAATTGCAACCAATTCGGTGGTAAAATGGGCCAAATATCTTAAAAATTCCTTAAAACGACGACGCGTCACGCGCCATTTTGTATGGGGGCTATACGAAAGCGTGGACCTACATAGCCCGCCTTCAATACCAAAAGTCCTACGTAAATATAACATATTTTCCCAAAATTTCATCAACCTACGTCAATCCGTTCGGACGCTAGAGTGATTTCCACAGACGGACAGACGGACGGACATGGCTACATCGATGTAGAATTGCACGCTGATCAAGAATATATATACTTTGTGGGGTCTACAATGATTATTTTGAGTAGTTACAAACGTAGTGACGAACCTAATATACCCCCATCCTATGGTGGAGGGTATAAAAACAAAATATAAGTCGTCATCCCAAACAAAAAAACCCCAACCCTCCTAGTTTTTATTTATTTAGTAATTTAATTTCAATTTATTTATAAATGAAAACCTAGCCCATAGGACCAAGAGCAGTTCCCAAAACTAATATATTTAATAAATAAAAATGTTATATACTATTTATTTATAAAATAATAAATGTTATTTGAGCTTGCTGTCTTAATGTTGTTTATTTATTCATAATTTCCAATATTTCTCAATTTTCTTGAATTGCATCCTCAGGGAAAATCCACGTGAACTAATATGAGGAGAACGCTGTTGCCCTTAAAAGCAAGCTTCATTGTCAAAATATATAGTTATATATTAAGAAGAAACTTTGATTTATCTCACAACAGATCAGAACCTTTAATCATGATCTGATCTCTTGATAGATAAATCAAAGTTTCTTCTTAATATACGCGACGTAATACAATTTTCTATAAATCATATGACGTGTTTGAACTTGTACTATCATTCAACAAAAAGTGGACTTACGACGTTTTCTTGCTAGGCAGACGATACATATGTATATGTTTTACTTGAATTTGAAATTTCCGCCGTTTTGGGCCGAAATTTAGGAAAATTTTGGTCCGAAAAAAATTTTAGAACGGCAACACTGGTACTTATACCAATTTTAATCAATATTAATTTTTATTTAAGTAGTGTTCGTACCACTTTAGTTTGATTTACAAAAAAACTCAGCCATATCTCAACCTTACACATTAACAACGAGACACATTTTGAGGCATTTTAACCCAGATAAATCCACTGGTCGTTTAAACGCCACCAAAAATGGTTGCAAAAATTGACGTAAAAAGAAGACCCGATTGCAGTAAACCAAACGTTTTAGAGAAAAAATTATTTATCATTCTTTATTCCAAATTTCAGGATTCAAGCTCTATCCGTTCACCCAAATCCAAATTGTACCAGATTAAGTACCATTTAGAATTTCCCGTACACATAAGTACGAACTTCCAAAACCATTTCCTTAGATTAATACCACTTCCCAACCGTGATTCCCATACCAAATTTCAAGATTCTAGCTATAACCGTTCAAAATATACAATTGGTACCAAATTTAGTAACTTTTAGTACTTTTCGTACACTTGTACATAGGCTGAATTTCCACAAACACTTTGGTGCTTCTTTATAACTCTCTATCAGTGACCCTCAGTCCAAATGTCAGAATTCTGACTCTTCCCATTTGCCTAATACAAATGTTACCGTATTTAGTGCCTTTTAGTATTTTTCTTACCCTTCTAGTTCGAATTTCCAAAAACCAAGCCTTATCTGACACCTTCGGACCAAGGGGATTCTAACTTTAGCCGTTTAGACTGGACGTTGATTACCAGTCAGTCAGTCACTCATCATTACTGAACTCTTTAGATTTCATATCTCATATCAATTAAAACTGGTTTGTGCGGGACCTTTCTCAATATTTAAATGGAATAAAAGTTAATATGATCAATAATAAGCAAAATGTCATTCATTAGCGCAACAGGAATTAATTTAAAAAAATTTCATTTGAAAATGCTAAGATTTATTCTTTTTTCAAAATGGTTTGTGCGTGACCATGATGCGTGACTTTTTTTTAATACATACTTAAATAGAATAAACGTTTTTCATTCATTATTAGACAAAAGTTCATAACCCTAATAGTAGAGTGGGGCGATTTGAACACCATCACGGGCGCCTGGAGTTTCTGATTCTTGGGATTGTACTGAGCATAAAAGTCAACTAGACCATATGTCTACGGTGAAAATCGAGCCCCCGGATTTTGACTTGAAGTTTTTTTTCAAGGATTTTTGGATATTTTGGCATATAACAACCAAACCACTGAGATTTTCGATCCAACACAAAGACAACAATTGTAGCCAAGACAATAATAAAGAACTCTCTAGTACATCGCAAAAGCATTGGAACGCTCCTTCAGGTAGTTATGGCCTCGAGAAGGTGCACATTTTTCGGAAAATATCGATAAACGACACTGTGCTACAAAATGGAACTCAAAGTCAGTGGGTGGAAAATTTCTTTTGGAGATGAAAGCCCTTGGTGAGTGTACTGAGAACCCAAAAGGAAATTTTCACCATAGGTCAAGTTTCCGAGATATTGCGTGATTATTGGTTTAATGTTGGCCCCTTAATTTGTGATCAAATAGCTTTATATCTCTCTAAAGCGTTATTGTAGCTTCATTTTGACATTACATGTCTTCAGTCAAATCGAATGGTGATTCTTTTTATAGAATATTTTATCCTTCTAACTCAATTCCTTCCATGTCCTTTTAGTCCTTTATTTTTTGAACCGTATTGTAATGACGAACATGTCAATAACAAATTTTATTGGATGACAGATCCGGTTATCTAAATTTTTGAACCGGATATTCTGACATTAAAACCGATTTTGGAACCGGTTTTAAGTAACCGATTAACCGAATATGTATATCATTAGAAAGCTAATAAAATGGTCAACCAAATGACAGCAAGTAGCTGTTTTCTACTTTGTTGGTTCCGATGCTAGAACAAAAAAACCGCGTTCTTAAACCGATTTTGATGTAAAATATCACTGGGTTCTTTTTGGCGATGAAAGTCGATAAAGATAATATTATAAATCTGGAAAGGCAGTTATGTCATAAGTCAAACTTCTGAGTTATGGCGAGATGAATTTGTGTTATGTTGTTTTTTTTATCATGCACTTAAAGTTCATCAAGAATGAATTAATTTCGCCATAACTCAGAAGTTTGAACCACGTCAATAACTGTCCTTATCATTTTCATTTTTCCATAGCGCAAAATTATAAAATCTTATTTTTCCTAAATTTTATCCAAAACTATAATGTTTTGTTTTGTTCAATATTTATTTTGAAAAGCTTCGTAACCGACAAAGTTGTAATCAGCTACTTGCTGTCATTTGATTGACAATTTTATTAGCTTTCTAATGATATACATATTCGGTTAATCGGTTACTTAAAACCGGTTCCAAAATCGGTTTTAATATCAGAATATCCGGTTCAAAAATTTAGATAACCGGATCTGTCCTCCAATAAAATTTGTTATTAACGTGTTCGTCATTACAATAGCTATTTATGGTAAGTATTTCAGAAGCACCACAGACCAATAACGAATATACATAAAAACAAAACATAGTTTTCTGAACAAAAATCGGTAAAATGTCAAAAAGGACCATGAAAACGGGGAAATATCGATTGGTCATCAATGAGAACCGTACCTAAAATCTTCTGAACAACATTTTTGTAGAATATTTGGATGCTGTAAAATCTCGCCTTGTGGTACTTTTACTACGGTTCAAAAAATAAAGGACGAAAAGGACATGGAAGGAATTGAGTTAGAGGAATAAAATATTCTACAAAAAGATTCACCATTCGATTTGACTGAAGACATGTAATGTCAAAATGAAGCTACAATAACGCTTTAGAGAGATATAAAGCTATTTGATCACAAATTAAGGGGCCAAAATTAAACCAATAATCACGCAATATCTCGGAAACTTGACCTATGGTGAAAATTTCCTTTTGGGTTCTCAGTACACTCACCAAGGGCTTTCATCTCCAAAAGAAATTTTCCACCCACTGACTTTGAGTTCCATTTTGTAGCACAGTGTCGTTTATCGATATTTTCCGACAAATGTGCACCTTCTCGAGGCCATAACTACCTGAAGGAGCGTTCCAATGCTTTTGCGATGTACTAGAGAGTTCTTTATTATTGTCTTGGCTACAATTGTTGTCTTTGTGTTGGATCGAAAATCTCAGTGGTTTGGTTGTTATATGCCAAAATATCCAAAAATCCTTGAAAAAAACGTCAAGTCAAAATCCGGTGGCTCGATTTTCACCGTAGACATATGGTCTAGTTGACTTTTTTGCTCATTACAATCCCAAAAATCAGAATCTCCAGGCGCCCGATAACACTTTTTTCCTTCCATACAAATCGCCCCGGCCTACCCTAATAGACATACACAAATGTACATACCCAGCAAAATTAATTCGAAGCAGTGCAATGTAGAACTGCATGCTTTGATGCAGTTCCAACGGAGTCGTGAAAAAGGCACTCCATTCCCCACATTTTATGCCCATTTGGATGCGATCCAAAGAATGACATCCATTTCTCACATTTTAATAGCATCCGGATGCAGTTCAAACGGATTCGTGAAAAAGGCACTCCGTTCGTTACATTTTATTATCAGTTTCTAGAGGTCCCTATAAGTACATAAGTCAGTTTGTACATCCCTACCGGCACGTTATAAAATAAGATGCCCAAGGCTTTTATAAGGTCGGCCAAAAAGACCAGCTGATTACACTGTGCAACATTTTTAAGGTGATCTTGTGCAAACAATTCGAACTGTGGATTTTTTGAAAGTACAGACCCAAACGACAAGAAACCCTAGTTGGGTTTTGTTGTGTCAGATCCAGCTCGGATTTTATGGCCCCATCTAAACATGGTTAAATATTGAGTTTTTAAAGAAATTCGGGGCTATATCTCTGAAACCAATGCGAATCTTCTTCTGACCTCTGGAGCAAATTTGTAGACAAGGACAAGAATAAAATATTTGGAGAAATAATGAACTCGAAAAACAACATTTATTGCCTCAAATTTGAAAATATTTGCAAAAATTCCACAATTTGTATACATTTCGCACCGTATCTCCAAAACCGTTAATTTTTTCTGAATATTTTCTTTTGGAAAAATATTCCCTGGAATGTAGTACACAACTCTACAGAACATGTCATTGTTGTAAAATGCCTCTATCCCGTTGTTTTCAGTACATTTTTCAACGGCGATTTTATAAAAATGTCAATAATGTGGTGGAAACATATATTTTATAGATTTTGATGCCCTAGATGTAGTTTTTCTTATGTGGTTTCTTCAAAAGATAAATTCTACAATATTGCTAAAGACAGCAAGGCCAAATTCCTATTCGTTTCTAAGATAAAGGCCTGATAAACGCAAAAAAGTGTAGATTTAGCCCGGTTTAGATGAGGCCATAAAATCCGAACTGGATCTGACAGGACAAAACCCTACTAGGGTTTTTGTAGTCTAAATATGTTCTTTCAAAAAATGCATACTAGAAGTTGTTTGCATTTCCAGTATTGCATAGTGTTGTTATTATGTTTGATGTCAAAAACGTTATTGTGATTTAAAATACAAAGAAACTAACATGGCACAATAATACAGGTACAGCGGCAAAAAACAGCTGGTTATCACACTAGTTGTCAAAATTCATTATTGTGAATAAAAACACATACAAAATGTAAACAAGCAATTCACAAAAATACATTATTGTGGCCAAATTTGACGTCTGGTATGATTTGATGTAACACCTTCTCATTCCACCATGGAAACTAAAATCACAATAATGTCAAATCTATTATGTTTGTTGTCAAATGTTGTTAACAGTACTCTGAATGGCCGACCTTCTGTAGGACTTGATATATACATTTCCGAATGCCGCCCTGAAAACAGCAACAGGGTGCCTTCTCGTGACTCCAGTGGACCATCTACATGAGGAAGCAAATATTCTTCCAGTACAGCGACACAATCACATACTTTCGTTGCAGTACCTGCTCAGGTGTTACCGAGAGAGCCATTCCAATCACCATATTTCATAATTTGTGTCAATGTAATAAAATTCTTTTTATTCATGTTTTCAAAACCATAAATTAACAATATTTTTTTTATTTATTCTGCAATGGCTTGCATTTTTATTGCATCTTTGAACTGAATAAAAACACATTCCGAAGAGTGCATTTAAATTCACATCCAAAGCACTACATCAAAACACGTGCTTTTGGATGCAAGTTGGACTGCATCCTATTCTACCCTAAAAGGTTAGTTCATGGTAGAACAATAAAAGGTACCAGCCACAGTTTATACAGTTGGCCATTCAGAGTTCTGTTAACAACTTTTGACAACAAACATAATAGATTGTTCATTATTGCGATTTGATTTCCTTTGTATTTTGTGTCACAATAATGTATTTGACAGCAAACTAAATAGTCAGGTCTAACTAGTTTGGGCTGAATGGCCAACTGTATAAACTGTGGTACCAGCAATATCTAGTTGACTGAACTGGGCTGTAATGTTAGTGTCAAATTCCATACGACATTTTATATATTTATTTCTATGATCTATGTATATTAGGGATATATGTATATTTTTTGAAGAAAAAATATGTTCATAATGTTCAATGTTCAATGACATGTAACGTCCTCCAAGTCCGAACGACATGCCGCACACTAAAACACCGCTTATAGAAGCGGTACAACATTTGTTAAGATGGTTTGGTATTTTAATAAGATTAAAAAAATTAAGCCCTAATAAACATCTTTTTTTATTTCAAAAACAAAAGATTGAAACAACTTGTCCTTTTTCAATGAATTTCTAGCGACCTCAAACCTATTTGCAAGAACTCTACTTTTTGCGAGAAATTATGCATTTAGTGGAATGATATGGAAATGTTCAAATTGAAAATCTAACGAGTTTTCATTCATGTTTTCTAAAATATTCAACCAAATGTGCAAAAATATTAGTTTTTTAATTCCAATAATTTATAGACATTTCCTTATTTTGTTTACGTTTACCGATGACACTAACATTACAAACAAAAACAAATTTCTATGTGGTTGTTGTTGAGTTGTATTTGTTGTAGTATTAACTTTACATTGTTCGTTCTACCATGGGGTTAGTTAAGATGCAATGCCTAAGAGTTATGCTTGGTTTACATTTACGAAATCCACTCGATTTCATCTGTCAATTCCTTTGTGTATACGCCAAATGAAAACTCATCTGAAATCGATTGGATTTTATTTGACGTTTGAGCAATGGAACGAACTGACAGTTGAAATCGAGTGGATTTCGTAAATGTAAGCATAGTATTAGTTAATATGCAGTGCTAATGGAGTGCATCTTTCAGTAGTCATGCTCTTGTAAAAATTATGAGTGAAAATGCATAATTTGATGCACTTCCAAATCACTTGTACATATGATTAACCTGCATCTGTGGAGACAAACTTTTTGCTGGGTACATAAGTAATCTTTGCTCTACCCTCGTATCGCTGGTATATGTTTTTATTTATTTTTTTTTTTTTTTCTTTATAAGTTCAACAACACTGTCGACATTATTAATTAACATTTTTCTGTTAATTATTTGTGTGTGATTCCTCGATGAGCAATGTTTATTGTTGTGCAAGAGCATTTCTATATTTCGTGACATGTTTTCTCTATGATTCAGCGTCAATAGGGTTATTCACTGATACATTTCACCACCTCATAAAAGGGCCAATTAAGAAAAACATTAATTATAGGTAAGCCCAAGTACATATAATGGATATATTACACTATACGTTTTTCAAGTGTATGACATCAGCTGGTGTGTGGATTAGTATACCCAAAGTGACAAAATACATATAAAATAAAACACTGTAAAAACATATGGTGTAATATACCCATAAGTAGTTAAAAATTTGGTGATCTAGGGAGATCTAAATTGAATGAATTTTTGTTGGATTTAACTGAATCCATATTGAGTCTTCTCAAATTCACATTTCCTAAAATGTCGGCCATTAAGACAATGCTTGTGCCGATATTATCGATCGCCATGCAAAAATAAACGCATTTTACAAAACATGTATCATTTAAGTTGTCAATTCCATACAATATCTGTCAAATAAATGACGTAAACTTCCAAAACACCTGTTGTAAGTGCAAGTGTAAAATGCGTTATATACAGCAATGCATAAGGTTTTACACTAGGGTGGGGCGATTTGAACACCACCACGGGCGCCTGGATTTTCTGATTATTGGGATTGTACTGAGCAAAAAAGTCCACTAGACCATATGTCTACGGTGAAAATCGAGCCCCCGGATTTTGACTTGAAGTTTCTTTTCAAGGTTTTTTGTATATTTTGGCATGTATGTAACAGCCAAACCACTGAGATTTTCGATCCAACGTAAAGACAAAAGGTGTAGCCAATACAATAATTAAGAACTCTCTAGTACATCGCAAAAGCATTGGAACGATCCTTCAGGTAGTTATGGCCCCGAGAAAGTGCACATTTTTTGGAAAATATCGATAAATTACACTGTGCTACAAAATTTGACTCAATGTCAGTGGGTGGAAATTTCCTTTTGGAGATGAAAGCCCTTGGTGAGTGTACTTTGTACGCAAAAGGAAATTTTCAGGATAGGTCAAGTTTCTGAGATATGGTTTGGCCAAAATATCCTTGAAAAAAATTTCAAGTCAAAATCCGGGGGCTCGATTTTCACCGTAGACATATGGTCTAGTGGACTTTTTTGCTCAGTACAACCCCAAGAATCAGAAACTTCAGGCGCCCACTATCACTTTTTTCATTCCATACAAATCGCCCCGGCCTATTTTACACATACAAAGCAATTATGTTTATGAAGATTTATTTGAATGGAATTGACATTTGAAATCTAGTGAATTTGTTAAATCCGGTTATATGTAAACGTACTGTAACCTGTAATAGGCTATAAAGACGCATTTAAATTGTCAATTCCTTTAAATATCTGTGAAATAAATACTAGAAAGGTACTGTCCACAGTCTATACAGTCGGACAATAACAAATGGTAAAAATGGTAACCTCAGGAACACAGCTGAACCAAGGTACATTTATAGAAGGTAGAAGTGACAATCAGCTGTATTCTTACTTTTTTTGTAAATTTAGTTTTCAAAATGTAATAGGGTCTACTCATGAAATTTGAAACTTCGAAATTTGCCTCCATAAAATACTGTTTTTCTTCCTAAACTTGTAGTAAAAATGACCTACCACAGTTCTGAATGCTTTATATTTACATTGTCACTCAAATTTGTTCTATTTTGGCGGATTTTCACAATGTATTTATGTTTTTCCTGAGGAAATTTTTGGAACGACCCTATTATTCAATATTTTCTTTGACAATTAATTTTCAATACCAACAATGTTGTTTTTGTAAATTTGTTAGTTGTTGTAATTCATGCACATACCTTCTATAAATTTACCTTGAGCTGAACATAGTCCCAATTTACATTAGGCGAGTTTACTTGCGGCAATTGTCAGTTTGTAGGTGAGAGAGGGTGCTGAGAGGCAAAGGGTTACCATATGCCTCACCTCTCTCTCCTACAAAATGACAATTGCCGCAAGTAAACTCGCCCAATGTAAATTGGGACATAGTAGATTTTACATTATTGTGATTTTAGTTTCTTTGTATTTTAAATCACAATAATGTTTTTGACATCAAACATAATAATCAACTGGGCTATGTAGGCCTTGATTGCAACTATAATTCTAGTATTTTCTGTAATTGAGCTAGAACCATGCCTGCATAGTTACTGAATTTCCTGAGTTTTTCAACCGTGTAATGCTTCTCTAAAAGTGGTGTCTTAAGACACGCCGTTCTGACTAGGTGATAAACAGTGAACATTGGTGCGAAAATTTATCCCGGAATGCCTGCTTTGAGCTCTTTTGGTTCGTGTCGGGATAGAAATAAACCCCGGACCAGTATGGATTTGCGATAAATATGTTGCTGCGCCATAACATCTCCCAGTGTGTCTCAAACTTCGTCGTCGTTTGAATACGAGACGCCCCCGCAGTCTCCCCAACAACAACAAACGCAACACTTAACACCACTAGTTGTTGTTCAGCGGCCCGAAAATGTATTATTCCTGCAACGGTCTCCGCAATAATGTCAGCGAAATTGTGGTCTTTATGAGTCGAAAAAATATCATGGTCGCTACGATCCAGGAAACAAAGCTCACTACTTTCTGCGGAAGGGTAATAACCGTCTGATGATAGGAGGCATCAATGCCTATCATGAGCTTTGGCATTTCGCCCTAGGTAATGACCAGAGGGTACAGCGATGGCCGAGTAAATTCATAGATCCAATTCTCATTTGCCTACTATAGATACAAATAGAACCTGCGCACCTGACGATAATGTTTTTGTTGGTGGGTTAATAAGTAATCCAAGGATTACATAAGTGATTAATAATTGTCAATTCTATAAATCTCCTGGGCCGGATGATGTCATCACGGAGATGCTTCAAATCGAGTCGTATGTCTTGAACACCATTTTTAGAGCTTCCTGCTAATAGCATACCAACCAGCATTATAGAAAGATGTGACCGTGACATACATTTCCAATTCTGGGAAGTCAAGTCACTCATTACCTACAGTCCTTTGGTAACGACCGGTTAGAATTTTCTCTTTTCTACTGCAAACATTACAATGGTAGCTTGTGGCTTATAGATAATTCCCAACATGCACAAACAGCGCTATACTAGGGTTATATAAAAAATAACATAAAAAACATCTTAAAACGCTTCTTTCATAGAGTCATGCAAAATATGCAGGTGATAAACATCTAAAATTGATTGCATCCTAACTGCACCATGCCCTTGTAAAAATCATGACTACTTTCACTTAAAAAGATATAGTCACTTGCACTCATGATTCAACTACATTTTGGCTACAAACAAATATGCAGTCTGACATTTCTTGCACCTATGATTATCTTTTTGGATACAAACATTTTGCTGAGTAATTAAAATACCATAAAATAAATTGTTTCTTGTGTTGTTAAGAATTTTATTAGCAAAAAGTTATTATAAATGTAAGCATTGCTAAAATGTGAAAATGTTATGAAATGGATTCAAATCGGACATTGTCAAAATGTGAAGAACGGAATGCATTTTTCATGACTCTGCGTGGACTGCTTCTAAAAAAGCTATTCAATCACTACTTCACATATGTAGAACAACTTCAAATAAATTTTGCTGGGGAGAGTTATGTAAGGAAGCCCGTCATGAGTGGCACATCGCAGGGAGGAGTTTTACCGCCTTGATTGTTTTGGCAGCTTGGGAACTTGGGTAGTTGCGTATGCAGATGACGCAGTTATTTTAATCAGTGGTCAATGTCTGAAATGATTCCAGGCGCACTAGTAAATCACTCTCGCTGTGCGCGTCATAGCGGCCTTGGTATGTAACTAAATCTCTCTACGGAGGCGAAATACCTCCGTGTGGTGCTCGACCATCGATTAAGCCCAAAAAGGAAAACTGTGTAACGAGCGAAGAGAGGTTTAATTTCGCATCGTTTCTGTAAGAAATCCATAGGTCTCAGACCTTATGACTGGCTTGGCTGTATAGGGCAGTGGTTTGTACTAGAATCATAATACCCTCAGCCTTTTGGTTAATTAGGGTATATACACGTTTATACGATGAAAATGTGTCTCACCGTCTTAGAGTTCATGTTTAGACAATTTGGATTCGATGCAGTCATGTTCGTCTGTCTGCTTGACTAGCTGGAGCGCACGATACCTCTCGAACGGATCTACCGATTGGGTCAAAAATTTGGCCCAAGTAATATATTGTCCAAACTTAGTTTAAGTTCGAAGATGGATCATATCGGTCCACTCTTTTGGGGATCTCCCCCACAAATGTTCAAAAACGGTGCGCAGGATAACTCTAGAAGGGAGAACCCTATGTAATCCAAACTTTGCACATCGTAATATTTCTTTCAGACATAGATCACCTACGAATATGCACTATATCGGTCCACTTCTTCGGATCCTTCAATTTCAAAATTGTTGTCACAAGTATCGAAAAACATTTTTGGGTACCTCCCTCACAAAAGTTCACAATTTTTGTTTAAGTGCACTTTAAGAGCTGTTCGAGGATCGTTGGTATTTTTACGGAAAGTACTTGTTATAGTCCTGTTTACAGCAATATAATATTTTAAGTTGGCAAATCTATGCTCTTCCTGCTATATTAGTCCAAAAGCTCTTAAAAATCCACGGTGACCAACTAAAATGCCTGATGGGCACGATAACTAACGACAGGATAGATTGGTATTGGTCCAACCTTTGCTCATCGTAATATTTCTTGTAAACTAAAATCATGTACGATTATGGACTATATATCGGTCCACTTGTTCTATTACCTTCCACACAAATTTAAATATTTTTCGCAAATGTGCAGTTGAGGAGCATGTCCAGGATCATTAAGATTTTTTTAAGAGAGGTAGTCCTCCCGGCTTATATTAAGACAATACAATTCATTTTCCGAATTTTTGAAGATGGATTATATCGGTCCACCTCTTCCGGCACATCCCTCACAAAAGTTCAATCATTTAGGCTTAGGAACAGATTTAGACCTGTTTGCGGATAAATTTTAAACTTTATTTGGGATAGCTCTCGCAGTACACATTACAACAGTAACGCTTTGGACAAACAACCCAGACTGGGTTTGCTTTCCTTCATTACGTTACAGGCTGAGGGTATATTCCGTCGACAAAGCCGGCTGATATTTTTTAACTTGTTCTCTATTGAATCTAAGACTGTACAAAATTGTAGGTATGGTTGTTAAATTTTGCAAGTCCAGTAAGTGGGAGGATAAAAACATTAAGTACTGCAGGCTATATGAAGATGTGAAGGAGTCCGAAACAATCGAGGACCTTCTCTGTCGGTGTCCTAGTCATAGATCCTGCGGCCATGTTTAGATATTGCAGAAGCCTTAAATGGCTATGGGCGGGTGGGTCATCCTGGACTCTAATAAGTTCAACTAATCCTTTCCTCTGTTCTTCCTCTCCGTTTTATCCACTCTCTTCCTCCATTTTCCTGACCCACTTCTTTTCTGTTTTCTACAGGTTTGCAACAGTTCCAATTACCTATTTCATATAATTCCAAGTTCCTGATTACGTCGCACTGTATGTATGTATTCCAAAGTACATATGTAATTATTGTGTTCTTTGTCCCTTCATTGAACCCTCGAATTGTTGTTAAATACACCCTTTAAATAATACAATTATGTCCCGCACAAAGGATAAAAATCAATAGAGAGCTGATTAGAAGCCAATAATTCCTTGGAAACCATTAAAAATGGTACCGGAAAAGGGGGTGTGTATTTTTCCAAAGCTTGTTGTTATTGTTGTTGCTGTTACCTGTCTTCCTGCCTATCCACAAAACACAAATTCATCAACTTGTGTACCTTCATTTTATCCATAGTTACAACTCCCCTTGCCCTTCGTTAACCTGCTGCTATAGCGCGACACACAAGACCGGGTGAAATTTGTTATCGTTATCCATGTTATTCTAGGCACATCAAATTTGTGAAGTTATCTCTGCTTTGCTGTTTATTAACTAACGTACTTGGCTGGGTGACGCCAGCGTTGCCGCCACAATCACTATCATCATCGGCACCAAACGCTCGTTGTCTGTCATTGCCTCATTGTGACGTGTTCAACAGGTGTCTCAATGAATTGTACATTGGTCAACGCACCCAAGCCCACAAGTAGTACTTTACCACATTCAGCTAGAGTTAGTAGTTGAACAGCAAAGTGAGGTAGATAGAAGGGGGCAAGGGAGTCAAATTGAAAAAACAGACATTTGACTGACGACAGTCACCGACAGACAGCCAGTCAAACCAAGTGACATTGTCAGCTTATCACACAAGTAGTCATCTATCTGTATGTACTATGTACAACATTTGTATATTTATCAAATTGTAGCCATACCGGCTCCCAATGATGAATGATTAAAAATATATGATACCCTCTGTACTGGGGGACTGTCAAGAACATACTAAGTAGGTATGCATGTACTGCGACAGATGACGACGTTGGTATGTCAAAATGTTATGTCGACTTTTACAACTTAAATATAGGTGTGTTCGGTGTATATATTTACATGGTTTGTTTGTGTGTTTATAGAATTTCCTCTTGGTTCTGTTTAATATTCATTATTGGTTTTTATTTTCTAGTTTACTTTTTTTACATTTCGCTGAAGGAATAGAGAGGGGTTGATTACCACTCAGATTGTTCTGCTCAATGAATCACAATACAAGCAGTGCACAACACCATTTCCTGTGTTTCGAATACATATAGTATGCCGAACATAGCGGTAATACCCGGAAAATATATGTAGCTAATATTTTGCAGTGCGATTTAACCATGGTACAATAAAGTAGATGCAGGTCAGGTACGATAATCGCTGAAAAATAGAATTTCACTGTTTATAAGTTATAAGCACCACATAGAGTAAAAAATAAAAATTACTTTAGCTAGGCTCCAGAATATTGTTGCTAGAAAAGTCTTCCAAAAATAGTAAAAGTTGTACCCAAATTTATGACAGTGAAAACAAGTAAGGCAAGGTTATAGTCGGACGGGGCAGACCATGTGATACCCTACACCACTAACCCTGGGAATTACCTTTGCACAAATCAAAATTTCGTTATGGAACAAATAAACTTAAATAATAATATTATAATTGTTTCACAGACATCCCAGAAGGGACAAGGGAGACTTCTCTCATATCAATGAGTGAGTGTACCCCGATTCATATTCGCTCAATGATATGGGACCCACAGCTTATCTCCGAGTCCGAACGGCGTGTCCTAAGACACCACTTGTAGAGAAGTTTTACATGGCTGAAATACTCGGAAAATGTCGCCAACATTACTGAAGGGTATTTTGCACCGTTGAATTTGCTATAATGCAAAAACTGGGAATGGGTCAATGTGATTCTCTACACAAAACCCATTATATATTAGGCAGTAGGCACGTTATCTAGCAGACACGTTATTGCAATTTGCATCAGGGGGAAAGGTCACTAGTTCTTTTTCCAAGGCAACTTTGCCGGCATATGCCCTCCAGGAAGTAAAATATAGACCAAAAATATTTTTTTTTATTTTTCATACAAAAGTAATGGTCCATTTCACCCGCTAAAAATTATCAGATCATCAACCAAAATTGTAGGCACCTTCTTCTACGTAAACTCTTACCTCGTGCAAAATTTCGTGATTATTGAGCTATAATTGAGACCTCTAGCGCTTTTATGATTTCACTACAAACAAATAACTGGGTACATTAGGCTGTAACTCTGTTATCTTATCGTGTACACCAACACAATTGACATCAATAGAAAAGTCAAGTGTTCCTCTTCCAAGTATAGCTTACTTTCCAGGAATAAAGATATAAGCTGTATATTAAAAATTGTCACAATTTTCACACAAAAGTTGTGATCCATTTAACCCTCTAAATATTATCTGATCGCCATCTCAAATTGCAAGCTTCTTTTTTTGTCATACACTCTTAACTTATTTAAAATTTCACGTTGATCGGACTATTATTGCGACATACAAAGCCGCTACAAAATTGGATAAATATTATGTTTTTTGTCCATTTCACCCGCTAAATATTTCACGATTATCACAATTATTTATTTATTTTATTTATTATATTAACATGTAGTAAATACAATGTTAATAAGAGATAGCATTGGCTACTATGGCCATCAGCCGAACGAATTCAAAGAAAAACAAAGATTTGAAATGTCAAGATTCATAAACAAAAGCAAACAATTTGTTTTCGCCGTGACGGAATATTTTTGAGGAGAATTTCTTTACTGTTAATACAGGTAGGGTTAAGGTCCAAAAATTATATCAGGCCTTATTACAAGGTAATTCCAAGGCTTCTGCATGTAACATGCCCCTTGCAATGCTGTGAAGCTCAGTAGCACGCACATATTATCCACAAGAACAACTTCAAAGCGCTCTCAAAATTATTAGTCCCACTGTATTTTCAGGGGTTTTATAAACTACCAGACTGAAAAACTCAAAGAAATCTGCAAGGGTCCGCTTTAACGAACTATACGCGAAGTCTGACCTTAAATAACGGCAATTAATGGACAAATATGTTCCTATTTTGTCAAAAAAAGATATCATGGACAACCAAAGACGTTCGATAAAGCAATAAAATGTAAAATTTGTGTTGCTTAGGGCCATTATTATATGTGTTCTTTTACTATCTGATGGATTTTAAAACGCAAAATAAACCAATTTAGAGGCAATAAAAATATAATTTTTACATTAAAAGTTATTGCCAAGAAGCTCCTCCTTGAAATTCAATCATCACTTTTAACTTTATGTTAACCTAAACGCTATAAATCTGTTCGGTAAATCCAAACTATTACAAAAGAAGACTTATAATTATGGGGGTAATTCCATAAATTTTACGGTAATCTCAATATTTCATTGGGATGTATGTACACTTTTTCCCTATTATTTTTTAATTTTTATAGAATTTACCGTTATTCGTATTATGGAATATATTTTTGTTGTATTTAATTTTGTTTATTAGGGATATGAAATAGAACTGTGTACTTGGATTTTCATAAAAATGTTTCCTTTTGGTTGACTGTATGTATGTCACTTATTTGACATGGGAAATGGTGTAATAGCTTTCTAAGGTGAATGAATTTGTCTTGACCTAAGAATATACGATTATTGTTGTATATGAGAAGGTATTTTCATTTTTATTTATAATGAATATTCAAATATAATTTTCTATGTTTTTTACTCTATAATCGAAATAAACTCGTAACGAACATTCAGTTTTTTAAATGTTAAGTTGCAACTAAATATTTTTTAATGTAATTTTGGATTTTTCAATATCACATTTCATTATTATATTTATACAGTGACTGTCACTGAAAATGATGCAACATGAAATAAAAAATGTAATCGTTAATAACTTCGAAACGAGTAGAGATTTTTTTAACAATTCAAAACATAATTTGTAGACTGAAAAGTTGTCTTTAAGATGACATAAATAAATTGTTCATTTACAGCACCGTTATACTAAAAATTTTCTAGAAAACAAAAATGGGACATTTTTAAATTGAGCATTGAAATGATGCACCACAATAATCGATTAATAATTTTGGAATTTGCTATTTTAGCAATCAGAATAGTGGAATAGTTGGTTTCCTATCGTTTTCAGTAGTTTTTATCATTGATTCCGACCAAAAGAATGATGTTCCTGACGCAATTTTGGCTTGAACGTAATTAGTGTCCCTTTGTAGGCAATTTGGCTAGAAATTTCAAGTTTTTGAAGTTATTTTCCAACAAATGATTATTTATTATTTATTATTTATTATTTATTATTTATTATTTATTATTTATTATTTATTATTTATTATTTATTATTTATTATTTATTATTTATTATTTATTATTTATTATTTATTATTTATTATTTATTATTTATTATTTATTATTTATTATTTATTATTTATTATTTATTATTTATTATTTATTATTTATTATTTATTATTTATTATTTATTATTATTATTTATTATTTATTATTTATTATTTATTATTTATTATTTATTATTTATTATTTATTATTTATTATTTATTATTTATTATTTATTATATTTATTATTTATTATTTATTATTTATTATTTATTATTTATTATTTATTATTTAT